>NC_085139.1:87249989-87974871 GCF_024139115.2 Armigeres subalbatus | reverse complement strand
ATTATTTCTCTGTTCGTTCAACAAAAATATAGCGATGTTTCAGTTTTAATGGCACAAATTCTTCACCACGGTCTTACACTCTATTCTTCTATCATTGCGCAATTAATGTTTGTCCACCGAAAATAATGGGCCTTCTTCAATCAAGGACCGCGATGCCACCCTTTACATAAATCGCACTCTCATCGTTTATGCAAATTAACGACTTTTTAAACTTAGCCACCGGCCGATTGACGACCCTTTTCACTTGTAAGCCTCAGTTTTATCTGGCAGGTGCGTTGTTTGTTGTCTATTTTACAAATCCTGAGCACCGTTCACCCCTCCTCCAACGTGCATTCCAACCACTCACCCTTGAGGGCTACAACAACTGACTATGACCTCGCGTCAATGGCCTATTGGAAGGGGACAACCATCGCCAAAGCTGTCCAGGACCAACTGACTTCTGGAAAACCTCACTGACACAGTGAGGCACATTCTTCTGATAACGCTCAACAGCTGTCTGTAAGGCAAGGACCAAGTTGAAAGTTTGAATGAACCGTCGTGCTCCGTTCGGTCGGGCCTTCGCCTTCGTGGATGTCGTTCAGTATCATCCTCTGCCGAGGAGTAACACGTGCTGCGCAAGGATGGTATCAAAACCGGTGTGATACGGTCAGAATGTGAATAAAACAGGAATACGTTTATGAATGAATTGATGGTCTTGCCATGACCTTACCCTAATGCCGAAAGATGGACAAGGAGAAGGACATGCATTGCCTACTTTTCTGGCAAGAGGACAGGCGCAGTTCGGATTCATGGAAGACTAATTACAATCGTTCCGAATTTATTTAATTAATTGAACGAAGACAATGTTTCTCATTCCCTATGCATTCTGCAATTATATAAAGACCAGAATGTTTAGAAAACAGCGCACCATTGGTTTGTTGTAATGTAAAGCTTTCAAATAATAACTGAGGAAATGCTAATAGAATTATAAGTTGAAAAGCAGTCCAAGGTTTGTTGATACTGACAATGATAGCTTCAAGATTTTTTTATGTACAGGTTATCCGACTTCGTCAGATGGAATAACCAGCGCGGGGAAACATACATTTAGTACAAAACGTAAACAAACGAGCATAAATTTCATACAAAAATCCTAGATGGCTAACTTGGGGACATTGACGTCGGATAATCTTGATAGCTTGTAGAGGATTATGTACAGTTAGTGCCGCTTCTGATTGTCTTCTTTTTCTTATTGGTATTAAATCCCCACTGGGACATTGCTGCCTCCAACTTCATTATAGCACTTGTACATTTATAGCACTTCTGCTCTGAGCTGTCGCAAGGTTCGTGCCACTGATCATGAGGCTAACAAGATGATACTTCTTAAATATGGCCAGGAATGTGACACCTAATCCGAAAATTGCCTAGACCGGCACCGAGAATCCAACCCCCTGCATGGATCCATGATTCACAATATTTTCTTTTGTATACTTGATACAGCTCATGATTCATGCGTCTGCGCACACACACCATTTTCTAGTTCTCCGAGTATTGTGCGCACTTTTCGCTCCGAAAACCCTGGAAAGCTCTCCGGCCGCCTCTTTAACGTCCATGTTTCATGGTCCATAAATGACCACTGGAAGAATAAGAGGTTTGTGGAGAAATTTCGTTTCCGTTGTTCCGGGACCTGTTGGTTACGTATTCCGTAAAAGGCCCAATTCGCAGCAGCAAAACGTCTTTTTACTTCGCGGGAAACGTCATTGTCACATGCCACAAGCGTTTCAAGAGCACGAAAAACGAACCCACCGCAGAAAGAATATAAAAGCTGATTAGCGAGGCGCAGGAAAAAATGGAGAACGATATGTGGAGTTCTATCCCAAGTAGCATTTTGGTTTTATAATGGTTTTAAGATCCTCTTGTAGAGTAAATAATGGTCTTCAAGAGAGTTATAAACTAAAATGTTACTTGGGATGAGTCTGTCAATGGCGTGGGAGAAAGACAGCGCCATCTCGTCATGTGCAACGACCATCAAGGGAATTTGCTGACAGATAAAACCGAAGGTTGCTGCCAGGTGGAAGCAACACTTGATACTTTGTTGAATAGTGAAGGACGGTGCATCGGTGAACAGAATAAATATTAGCAGTGATGGACAAGCGTAGAGTCGCCTATAACTAGAGCTGAAAACAATAAGGTGCGGGAAGGACCAGCTCCCGGCTGAACTTCTCAAACATGGCAGTGAGGCAGCTCTATGAAGTTCTGCACCATATTATGTCGAAAATAAGGAAGACGAGGAAATGCCTGCAGCTGGTTGACGGCCTCATTGCCCTCTCTTTAAGAAAGGGCACAGACTGAAGTGCGCCAACTACCGAGGAATAACCTCCTTAATTTGGCGTACAATTATGTCCTCATTCTGTTCAATAGATTGAGACGCTTGAAGAGTCTTTGGTCGGCGAATACCAAGCAGGTTTTCGTGAGGGCCGATCAACGACTGATTAAATGTTTACCCTGAGACAGATCCTTGATAAAGTCCGGAGTACAACTTGCAGACAGATCATCTGTTTATTGATTTCAAGCGGCGTACGATTCAGTGAAACGGAATAATTATGGCAAATTATGCTTGAACATGGTTTTCAGAAACTGATACGGCTATCTGATAAAGTTGACGATCGAAATCGTAAGGTTGAGGATGAATATCGACGTCATTTGTTACCTTAGATGGATTAAGAGGATGCCCTCGAATCTACGATATAGCGCCTGAGGGTGCGATTAGAGAGCTGGTGCAAAGAAGCGGTATCATTATCACAAGATCGCATATGCTCCTGGATTGCGACGGTATCAACATTATCGGGATTGATCGCCGTGCCGGGAAGAGGCTTTTGTGCCTTTAAGAGGGAGAAGCGAGAATGGACTCACGATCAATACCAGCAAAACGAAGCATGGTCGCTGGCAATCACGTGGGTTCATTTGTGGTGGTGGTAGTGAAATGGTGCGGATAATGAAAATTTGAAGTGGTAGAAGAATTTGGTATCTTGGAACATTAGTTACGTGCGATAATGATGTTACCGCGATGTGAAAAGGCGATTGCAGCCGCAAATAGAGCTATTACGGACTTCGTAACCACCGTAACGTAGTCTGCAAACGAAACAAAACTCGCGCTGTATACTTCTGATTCTTATGGTGGCTTTATAGGGCCATGAAATATGGACGTTAAAGGAGGCTGATCGAGAGCTTTCGGATGTTGAGGAAGGTGCTGCGGACAATACTGGCGGTAAACAGGAGAACGGTATCTTGCGGCGTCACGAAATGTACCAGGTGTATAAAGGGCTGATATTATTAATCTTATTCAACACGGGACTACGGTGGCTGGTCAGTTGTCCGTATGCCGGAAGTCAAGAAGATAATATTTAGTAGAGAACCGAAGAGGCTGCAGGCTTCGTGGAAGGCCCAACACAACTAGTTTTATACAAGTTTATAGTGCACATATAAAACATAGTATCATCTTTAATGACATACTATTTTCTAACGCTTATAAGTCCAAAAAAGCGCAAAAATTGCGTCTTATAAAACATCGTTCTAGTCATAAAATATGTTTTTAGTTTCATCTGTATAACTAGTATATATATGTCTTATATGCAGATTATATAACATACTATAACAAATTGAGTAATGAAAGCGTAATTAAATGCTTCTATAGTACATATCTATATGTTATATATTAGTTATTTTTAAGTATATTTTTAGCCGAGCAATAATTATGCCATAAGAATAGTTACATTTTATTACATTAATATATCAATAAATCGATAACTTAATGGATGGTCTTTGTACATGAAGTTGATTTACAACAAATATTATATTATATACAGAAATGACTTTGTGATTAATAGGAAAATGTCGTTTCTCCTTGCCGTTCGAGATTTATTGTGTAACTTTTCATTATACTTCTAAATTTTGCGCCATAGTTTTTTATTTATGATCAGACTAAGACCGGAGTGGCCTTTGATTGCAGTACTCAAATTAATTCATGAAAAATGTTACTTAGGTCCTTTTGAAAAGTTAAGCGAGATTTCTTTATTGAGGCTTTGCCGCCATGAGCCTCTGGGTCTGCCTCTGCTGCGATGTCCTGCTCCAGTCTAATGCTTGTTTACAGATTTCGTTTCCGCCTACGTAGAGTGTGACCGACCTTCCGATCCTGAATTTCTGTTGCTATTTTTCTGGTGACAACGACGATGGAGCTCTGCTGTTTGAGATCCAGCTTGCGAGGCCACCAGGCCGAATTATACCGCAGGCATCTGTTAATGAACACCTGCAGCCGTTGAGTGTTCTCCACGATACACAACATGTTTCGCTAGCATATAACAGCACAGATTTCACGTTAGAGTTGAAAACCTGCATTTTGGTGCGTTCACTTATCTGCCTGTTTTCCAGATATTTCTGAAACTCGCAAAGGCAGCCCTTGCTTTCTTGATCCGCGTTATGTCGATCTTGGTACCGCCGTCTGACGCCATTTGGCTACCAAGATATTGAAGCTTTCAACATTCTCCACTGGTTGCCCGGCCACTGTGAAACTGAAGGAATCACCGTGTTTACATCCAACGATTTGGTTTTGTTGACGTTGATGACAAACCTGCCGGAAGGAGCGCTCGGCAAGGTCGTTGAGCTTACTTGCATATCAGAGTGCCGCGCGAGGAGTGCAACATCATCCGCCAATTGAAGTCATTTAGGTGCTCCATGGTTATAGCGCCATACCAGCCTGAGGTTTGGTTCACGGTCAATCGCATCTACCAGAATCTCGTCGATTACGATGAGGAACAGTAACGGTGATAGAATACATCCGTTTCACACCAGCTACGACCCGGATAGGGTCGCACAAGACCCCATTGTGCAGCACTCACACGAGAAGGTTGTACTGTGCCTCGATGAGGCCGATGATTTTCTCAGGAACCCCTTGCGTTCAGGGCGCCCCACATATTCTCGTGATTGAGACGGTCGAAAGCTTCGTAGTCAATGAATACCAAGAAAGGGAATCTTGAATTCGTTGACCTGCTCCAAAATGATGAGGAAAGTACGTAACTGAACGAAGCATACTGATATAAAACTTACTCACATGTCATATGCCTACTAAAAAGAAATGTAGTGAAATTTAAATGAAAACGTAGAAAACAATATCTATATTCTTTTCTAGTGAATACTACTTGTCACGAATGTATGAAAAATATATGAGTGGGGAACTCAGACCGAAGTCTATGTTTTGCATCAATCGCTAATGAAAAATTGTGCCGAAACATCATGAGAGAAATTTACAAAAAATAAGTTCTGAGTATGACATAATTATTTCATAACTCTATTTTTGGTCCCGTCCGCCTCTAGTGGACGGGAATTATCATCACTCACACGGGCATTGCGCAAACTATTATTCCAATTCACTTAAAATCTATGTGTTTGTTGAAATTTCAATTCACTTAAATTTAATTACATTTTTTAGTGAATTGAGAGCAGTGAGTACCATCACTAACGAATCATTTAACTTCTACAAACGAAACTAGATGGAAAATATCCGCATACGTTTTCATGTAACTCTTACACGGATAAAAATATAAAAGCTAAATAGATTAAAAACTAATCTAAAACCATATTCTGTCTATCCACTCATTACAATGATTAAATTGCCAATAAGCTGTGAATGATTAATCTAAATTTATTCATTGGACTGCTTATTCCGTGTTTAATAGAATCAAGATTAATGGCAATTTATTTCAGTTAAATGATTTTATTTTCAGAAAAAAAATGACGTTTTGGAATTAAGAAGACGGCACGGCATTTGTTTCAGAAATTATATTTTTCGGAGCAAAGGTTTCTACATTTTTCTGGTGGACATGTGTCGTAGTCAGGGTGAATGTAATCCCGTTTTGAGCATGCTCGACTGATGAGATATTCCATTAGCGCTTCGTAATCTTCTACCCAAGTGATTAGATGGTTGACCCAAAAGCATCTGTTTTTCCACCAGTGTTAAATGGAGCAGTATCTGATACCTGCAATTTTATAAATATGTAGTTTCGTGTACGAGAAGATTCATGGTTTTCCTACCTGTAGCTTGCTGAGGAATTGGAGCTGGGAGACTAAAAGCTATTATCTGATCGGAGATCTTCTTCTTCTTCTTCTGACCGGAGATATCCTGACGGAATACACTGTTCAATGGCCGCCTTCCTTGGACAGATTGAACCTCCTTCGTTCTCGATCCGGAAAGGTGGCTATAGATGTTAGTGGTCTAGGACTGACAGGAACTCGACTCGTTGATGATTTCGCCTCCAAATACAACAATGTTGTTTAAAAAAAGTCATCATCGATGTTGTCGATCGAAATTTGATCTGTTGGCACTCGCTTAGGCGTATTTAGAACCAATTTTATATCCTTCCCGGAAGAGGCCGTAGACTTCGAGGAAGGCCGCGAACACGATGGCTTTTTGCGGTTGAAGATTCGATTCAGCTTCCGTTCGACGCGGTATTCTTTATTATTGTTGCGTAGCAATAAATCACAATAAAAAAACGAATATTCAAAAAATTATAAATCAGATCGTGTAGGAATAAACTGTTTAACCCATTACCTATTATTTCGGCCGATCCTTATAAAATTTAGAATAAAATGTAGAATATGGATGCTAACTTAAGAAAAAAAATTTGTCAAGTCCCGAGAGTAACTTGATAAGCAATTGGATGATTAAATTTTAGAAAAGCATTACAATGCATAAAACAAAATCATGCTATTCTAATTTAAAAGCGTTGAAATAATTAAAATTCAATAAAGCTTGAAAAGGAATAAAGAATAAGCTAAATAGCTTTTTCATTTTTATCCGTGTAAGTGAAAATTATTTTGAGTGTGGGTCTTCATATATTTTTTGCCTTTCTCGTACAACAAAGTTGTACCGAAAGGCTATCATTTCACTCCGAAAACGAGCTTTTTATAGAAGCCTCGGAGACCTATAGTGTTATATACCAATCGACTCAGCTCGAAAAGCTGAACAAATGTCCGTCTGTCCGTGTGTATGTATGTGTGTGCGTATGTGTGTGCACAAAATCTAAGAAAAACATTGAACAACTTTTCATATAGTAACACGCAGAGAAATGTTTTTTAATCTCAATGATATTATGTATAAAAACAATAAAAATAATTATTGTTCCCCGGCTAATAATTTTATTTGTTGAATTCAACAAAAAATCAGATTTGATTAGACGAAAAATATTGTTGTTTCTACAATGTTCCAAAACAGCACACAAAATAAAAATTGTTGAATTTACAATATATTTTTTTGTTTGTACAAAAAATATTTTTAATACAAAAAGAAAAATTTTTGCTTTCAACAATATTTTTTTTTAAATTCAAAAAATAAATAAATATTATAATCAAAAATTTATTTTCAATGTTATATAAAATTTCTTGTGATTATCAATTATTTTATTTTTGGGTAGGCTTCGGTGGAAAATAAAATCACAAAAATTTTATTTGTATTTTTTTCAAATATTTACTCCACAAACTAGTTACACTGGATTGCAGTAGAAACAACAATGAAAATTTTTGAATTAAATATATTTCAGTTTTGATTTTAAAAATAAAATATTTGGGTTTAAAAAATATTTCAATAATTTTATTTTTTAGTTCAAAAAGGTAGATTTTCTCTGGGTGAATCCTTAACCGATTTTCTCGCAACAAGTTTCATTCGACAGGGGACAAAGCCTAGTTGATCACTATTGAATTTTATATTGCGTTTGAAAGTTATAAAGAAAATGGTACTTCGAACCATATTAACGCTATATAAGGTTGGTGTCTTGGCTAAATGCGAGAAAGGCAGTATCACTCTTAGTATCACCACTAGGTGAATTAAGTTGGTTTTTTATTACCGATTTTCTCACAATAAGTTGCATTTAACAGGGGGCAAAGCCTGGTTGAACACCATTCAATTTGACAGCTATCGGCCACTATTTTCAAAAGTTTATAATGAAAATGATGTATCGAACCACACAACCCAGCAAACAATCAGTTCGACGTTAGACACTAGTTAGGGGATGTTAGTTATGTTGCCGTGCAAATACATAACCATTTTTATGATTTTATGCTGCTGCAATAGTATTCGTACGTGTATATTTCAATTGTGACTGTTTTGCTTTTGTATGCAGCCGCACGAAGCCGCACTGCTGAGGTGCTGAAAAAAAAACAATGATGAAAAAAGTTTCCGAGCAATCAAATCGTTTGGTCCGCGCGGTTGGGATCCACTTCTTCCAATGCCGTGCCAGGTAAGTTTTGTGTTGTTTGTTAATAAAAAAATGAATTGCAAATGCTTTTATATTTACAGAGATCGTGTGGATGCCGGCATCAATCTGGTGGCAGAACGAAAGTAAAATCCATCGATGGCGGATGCGGTAAATTTATCAACTTTAAAAATCGGATTCGAATAAACCGGCTGCTGAACCGGCTGAGGCTGCTGATCGAGTTGCCGACGATGGTCATTAGTGCTGTGCTACTGTTTGTGATGGTAGGTAGATACTTTACGAGTGGTTTTTCCCAAAGTTTTTCATTCGGACATACCTCTTGTAGCACTACATGGACCTACTGGCCAATCTCCGAGAGAAGCTCTCCCACCTTCACGAGTATCTATATTTATGATGGGAATTTCAAGTCATCAAGGCCGTGTGGATGCCTACATCCGGAATGCATGTGCTGCAGCGAGAAAAACGGCACAAGTAGGAAAGCCTTTTAACAACAGATACCGACAATTAGTCAGGTAAATTCTGTGTTGATGTTTACGAGGTTATTTGAATTCATGAAGATTTTTCCTTTTACAGACTACGTCGGCTACATAGGCAGTCCAAAATCATGGACTTTATTCCAGCGCCAGGAAGCTGTGGATATATTCGATACCTATTTTAAAAGAAAAGTGAAAAGCTCCATCAAAACCAAATGGAAAACGTTGCTTTTCAAAACGATTTCGTATAGAGATTCTAGATTTTTCGAATGAGAAGCCATTTGATCAAAATGTAGATTGAAACAACAATATTGTCAATGGTTAAATCACCGAAACTCTTTTTATAAACTGAAGGTAAGGAAAGCCTTCGCGAACGCACTTTTGTAAAACAATCAAACAGAACTTTAAAAATAATAATTGCACAAAAATAAACAAACTATTCTTCATTTAATTCAGTTTTGTTTGCATCTAGCTGTCATTCGGTGCAAAAGTGTGCTTGTGTTGGTTAGTAATATATTTCGCGCCAATACATGCACTTTTTGCTCGTATGACAGCTGGATGTAAATAAACCAGCATAAAATCCCACCCGAAAATACCCTAACCACTGCCTAACCGCCTAAAGCGAAACATAGCTAACGTTCATCTAATGTGAGGGTAACGGGTTATTGCGATTTGCAAATAAAATTAGCATTGCAGACAACCTGCGAGCAACTTGCACAGGAACGAGCTGTCACAATTCATGCTGATTCGTCTATTTTAGACGTGTTATTCATTGGATTCATGATAGTTTTAGTTCGATGTGTACATCGGAGCAGTGGTGCTAACATGTTTTACTTACTTTTCAGGGAAGTATGTCAAACATTATCAGTTTATTTATTAGTTTTATCATAGTTTCCTGTAAAAAATAACTTTCTTTCACAATATTTTAAATGTGGAATAAGAGCTCATTATATATTGCTTAAATAGAATGACAAATCATTACGACTTCGATTATAACATAATCTTCTTGAAAGATAAATTGATCAGCAACACTGTATGCAAGATCTTTTGCATTTTTGTTGCAACTTCGTGCATTTGGCGAACTCATCGCAAATTGCAATATATTAAAATATGCATAAATCATTAAACATACCTAACAAAAGTGTTGCAGATCTGTCTAATTTTAGTCTCATTTTACCCTAAAGTTAGTGAGAATGTTAGGGTAACTTTCTAACAGGTTACACTCATATTAGGCTCAAGTTAGAGTTACCTTGTTTGCTGGGAAGGTTTGTGTCTTAGCTAAATGCAAGAAAGGCAGTTTCACTATTGTCGGCGTAGCACCAACATAGAATTCGGAAGTCAGGACTTCCGAACCGAACTTTCTTCCGAAGTTTTATCTGTCAAACTAATTGATGCGTTGATTAGCGCATCTTTTGGCGAATCCAGCGCACTACTTCCGAAGTTGGGAAAAATGCCTGTATGGAGAAAAATCCAACTTCGGTATAAAAAGCGGCATAAATTTGTTCCGGATAGACAATACTTAGGTGCATTAAATTAGGTTCTTCAAATGAAACGGTTGCTCGGGATAAAACAAAAAAGTTATTGTTGCCGCAAACATGTGCTTGGTGCAATGTGATTTTTCTTTTTTGCCTTTCTCGTACAACAAAGTTGTACCGAAAGGCTATCATTTCACTCTGAAAACGAACTTTTTACAGGAACATCTGATAGTAAAGTTTCTTATACCATTCGACTCAGTTTGATGAATCGAGGTGATGTCTGTGTGTGTGTATGTATGTATGTGTGTATGTTTGTGTGTCTGTATGGTCACTTTTTCAACCTCAAAAATTCACACGATTTTCATGTACTTAGACTTAACTGATTTTACCGCAACAAGTTGCATTCCGCAGAGCCACTCTTCTAATTTCATGCTATTTAATTTGATCAAGATTGATTAATGCGTTCGCAGCTGACAAGGAAAATGGTTTAGGCAGTTTTCCATTTTTTCCCATATAATCGGGACTACGAGCATTGAGCAGCTACCATGCTGTAATATAAATTACGTTTGCTCAATGGGTTAGAAACCTCGCTACGGCAATATCGATAACGCTAACGCAACGAGCAAAGCTTTTTGAAGCTTGCAATGTGGAACGTTTTGAACACGAAAACTAATCGACGAACAACGTACGCGCTTTTAAAGTTAGAGCCCGAATAGAAAATACAATAGAATTACATTAAAATATCATTAAATTACAATACATTTTATTGAGGAACAATCAATTCTATTGTTCTTCTATTGTACCAATTAAATTGCCTTATTGTTGTTCCAATAAACGTACAATAAAATCTATTGACAGAAAAATGTTGACAATAGAATAACAATAAATTCTATTGTAATTGCAAAAAATTATTCGAGAAATTTGCGATTTTTTTATTGTTACGGTAACTAACAACCCCTAATTTCTATTGTAAAACTGCCATTTACAATAGGATTTATGGTGGCAAACAATATTCTTAATTGTTATTCTATTGTGAACAACAATAGAGTTTATTATAATTACAATTAAAGTTATCGTATTGTTACAATAATTTCTATTGTAATTCTATTGGACTTTTTTATTCGGGAGCCGACTCGATGATGTTTATTGCCATTTGGCAACAGAAATTGCACTCGATAACGACACGATTAACTGCTGGTTCGTACGCTCGTGGCCATGGTGGTGTTTGCGTTTGTTTTGTGTCATACATTGGAAGAGGAAATAGAGGGGTTTCATCGGTTTCATTGATGCTTCAACATGCTGTATGGTTTGGGTGGTGTGGAGTAATGGTGAAGTTTGGGTGATTTCAAGGGCAAATTGGAATATAGTTTTCATTTTATACATCTCCTTATTTCCATATTATATTATGTATGCGGTTTTGTTAGTCTTCTATTTATATTTAGGACTAGTTGACCCGGCAGACGTTGTCCTGCATAGTAGGCGAGAATGTGCGTTCTGAACTGCCCATGCAAAGTTCGCATAGGAATCACAATTTTAGTTTTTCACGGTTTGCTCAAATTTCCTCGTAATTTTCGCTTTAGGAAATATCATATAAACCCGTCGGAAACAATAACGAATGTTTCTGCTGCAGAAATGAAAAAAATCCACCCAGCCGTTTTCGAGTTATGCGGATACGAACACAGACCATTTCATTTTTATATATAAGATTGGTTCAAAAATGGCATCGGAGCCTTGGCGAAGGGGGGTGGGGGTGTCGTTGGTTGAATAATCTTAAATGTATTTGACGTCATATTCTAGTCGGCCTTGAGAGTTATTGGCTTAATTTTCAAAATGTTCGTGTACATTTTACTCCGAAATCGAACCTTTTATAGAAGTCTTGGAGACCCATGATGTTACCAACCCGACCAGTTAGTCATAACAATCATATCATTGTGTGTTACAAGTAACAATACTTGAAATAATTTCTCTGTCAAGAATGAATGAAAGAAAATTTCACGATCGTCATAACTTGATTATAGCATATTGTATTATGCTTATTTTACAGAAAAACAAAATTGCCAACATTTTTGGTAGGGTAACTGTACCAATTTTGGCCAGTTTCTCGAATAACTCCAAAAAATAAAGCATTTTTTGCGGATTTTATTAGCTGTAACAGGAGATATATCCCTTACGATTCTTCGCTATGAAAAATGATCGAAATTTTTTTGCAAAATATGCATTTTTCAGGATTGGTCAAATTAGGCACTAAGGTGGCCAAAACCGGTACACTTCCCCTAGATAGTGTGCGGCATGGTTAATGATAATCAATGCATACACTGAACAGTGTACAGTGTGCTGAACGGTCACACCTTTTGAATGTACCTTGCACGCTGTCGACATGGCGACAGACCGACACAACGCATCACACGCTTACGCGCGAAGTCACATTCGGCAAGCGCCTCTGCAAGCTGCATCATTTTCCGGTAGCATAACAACAGGTAAGTCGCCATTTTATATATAATAAGTATAAACTCCAAGCGCTGGGTTATTCCTCGTATGCGGAAGTGCACATTTTGGCGATCCTGCCAGGAGTAATTAAATATTGACTTGATTCCCAAAAGTTAGAAGGAATAACCCAGACGCTAGCAAATCAGCCCAACAAACGAACTCCATTTTCTTTTTTCAAATCTGATGATGCAAAACAAAAAGTTCTTAGCGTGACGGGATGTCCGCATCAACTAATTACCTCAGTGTTAAAAGAAATCAGTCCTTAGCGTGACGGGATGTCCGCATTACCAAATAACCTCGGCGAAACAAAAGATCAGTCTTGGGCGTGACGGGATGTCCGCAAAACTCGCGCTTAGTATGGCGAGGCATGTGGTTTTACAATTGATCCTTGGCATGTTAGGA
The DNA here is from genome assembly GCF_024139115.2 of Armigeres subalbatus. Lineage (NCBI taxonomy): Eukaryota > Metazoa > Arthropoda > Insecta > Diptera > Culicidae > Armigeres > Armigeres subalbatus. The sequence continues at coordinate 87,961,794 of NC_085139.1, read as the reverse complement.
AATCTTTTAAACAAATGTCCTTAGTACGCCCACAAATGTCCTGGGTGTAACGAAATGTCCATTCAAACAGGCGTGACGGGATGTCCGCGACAACAAAGAGTTGAGCCGTCCGTATAAAAGTCCACGGCGTAACAAAGTGTCTTTGTGACAAGTCCTAGGCGTGACGGGATGTCCGCATAATTTCAAATGATCTTGATTGTGGAACACAATCTTTGGCGTGACGGGATGTCCGCAAACCTGCTCAATGTGTAATAAAACCTCCAAGCAAGGTTCTTTGATGTCACTGCCCACTTGATATCCTCTGTCATTATCTTAAAAAAAAATGTACTAGTTAGACGAAAACAAAACCCTTGCACCCATTGAAATTATCCTTTAAATACAGACATTCGCCCTGTAATAGGAAACATTATGCTTGACTAAAGCTCGAGTGCTCGTTAATTGTGTCTATTCCAGATCATATAAGTAATTGTTCCAAACAATATGTCAAGTAACGGGAGATATGTCCGAGCGCCCGAGTACCTCTACTCACAATCCAGCGATGACGAGTGCGAGCAGGGAACCTCTCCGACGATGAACAACATTCACGATTCGGATAACGAGTCCGTTGATAACCGAAATGACATTGACCTTTGCTCCGATTTCGTTCATCCAGTCGTGTCTGGAGTTCAAGGCCAAGATCTCGACAACATTCAAGATACCGTTAGTCAGGTCATCGATCCCTCCGCTGCATCTGGATGCAGTAAGACTTCAACGGACAGCAACGAACAGCGACTCCAAAGGATGGAAAACGCACTGTTCGACATCACCAAGGCAATCCACTCTATGCAAACGACACGAGCCACACCGTATATCCCTGACGCTGATCAAAATTGGTGCACTCCTGTCAGTAGCTCGGGTGACATCGCTTTGCCCAGTATTCGTTGGGACAACATAAAACCATTCCCATCCGGAGTACCAGCGAATAAGATGTGGGAAGAATGGAACCGGTACATCGAAAATTTTGAAATTGCTGCTTCCCTGAGCAATGCCAACGATCCAGTTCGAAGAACGCAGTTGCTCTTTCTCTCGATTGGGGACGAATTGCAAAATATCGTCAGAGCGGCTAAATTAAAACCGAGTTTGAACGATGCAGGATGTTACCGTAATTTTGTCGACAATATTCGAAAACATTTTCAGTCGATGACGGATTCAGCGGCCGAACATGAAGCCTTCTCGAACATGCGACAGGACAGATCTGAATCAGCAATCGCTTTCCACGCTCGATTAACGGCAAAAGTTCGACTTTGCGGATACAGCTCAACAGATCAAGACCGATTTGTAAGGGCGCAGCTGTTGAAAGGTCTGAGGAATAGAGAGTTGGTTAAGGCTGCAAGAACATACGGACACGACACTAACTACATAGTGCAAGCAGCTACTCGTGACGAAGCCTATGAAGCGGAGACAGCAATCCAAGCATCATCTCAGCCTTTTGAACAGTATGCCATCAACCGTGTACAACGACAGTCCCCACGACAACCGTCATATCGTGAGTCATCCAGCAAACGTCCAAGGCCGGGAAGAATGGTAGACAGAACAGAGTCTAAACGATTCCGAAATAATCAGCAAGCACCGCGAAGAGATTTGCAGGAACGGGGACGCCGTGCTCGCTGCCGCCGTTGTAATGGTCTGCCTCATTCGAATTATCCTTGCCCAGCGCTAAACAGGAACTGCAATTCATGTGGCGAACGTGGACATTATGCCGCTGCTTGCCGCCAATCCCGGATCCGTCATCTCCAAATCAAATCCAATGATTCACCGACACGCGACAATAACATCGACCATGCTCAGGTATTGAACGATTAATTAATAATAACGCAATAAAAGTTGAATTTCTTTCCTAAAAAAATATATATATGTATAGTTTGATTTGTATATAACTTATATATGTACAATTTTAGCATGTAAACACACTTTCTCTCGAAGACGTGTTGGTCACCTGTCGACTAGGTTCATCAAGTCCAGTCCAAATGCTTGTGGATTCTGGGGCTGATGTCAATGTAATCGGTGGCAGAGATTGGTTACGTCTCAAGCAAGAACATTTGTCGGGCTTAGCTGACTTGAAAATAGCAAAAATGCTATGAAGAACATTCATGCATTCGCTGCCAAAACTCCTATGGTCGTGGAGTGTGCATTCGAAGCAGAGATAGTGGCGATTAATCATCGCGGATCAGCTACTAAAGGGATATTTCACGTGATTTGTGGTGGAACGAGATCACTACTTGGTCGTTCAACGGCAAGCGATATGGGGCTTCTACGTGTTGCAACTACCAACAGTCTTGAGGATGCTGGTGAACGGGTAACATTCCCAAAAATGCCTGGAGTAAAAATCAGATTCAGCGTCGATGATAAAGTTCCACCTGTGAAGAATGCCTATTATAACGTGCCAGCAGCTTTTCGTGAGGCAGCGAAACTACGTTTAGAGGAAATGGAATCGCAAGGCATTATCGAGAAGGTAACAAACGCTCCAAACTGGATAAGTGGGATGTCCGCAGTCGCCAAGGGAAAGAACGACTTTCGATTGGTGGTCAATATGCGAGCCCCGAATAAAGCTATCAATCGAGAGTATTTCCGGCTGCCATTAATCGAAGAGATGAAGGTGAAGCTCCACGGGTCGAAGTATTTCAGCAAACTTGACCTCAGCAATGCGTTCTATCATCTCGAACTGCACAATGAATCTAGGGATCTCACCACATTTTGTCAGAAAATGGTATGTGCCTACAAACATGTTTTTAAAAACTAATGTTCAGTAATTTTATACAACTTACAAACCTCATTAAAATTTCCCAGGTATGTATCGGTTCACCAGGTTGATGTTCGGGGTAAACTGCGCCCCGAAATCTTCCAGAGAGAGATGACGCGTATTCTTAAGGGCGTGGAAAACAAAATAATTTATATCGACGATGTACTCATCTTCGCGGATTCTCTTGAGGAATTGCGTAAAACTGTCTGGGAAGTCTTGAACATACTGAGGGCGAACAACCTAACGCTTAATACCGCAAAATGCGAGTTTGATAAGACGCGAATTCAGTTTTGGGACATGAGCTTGACGAAAATGGGTTCCACGTAGACAATGCTAAGATAAAAGCATACGTAATTTTCGGGAACCTGCTACAATTTCAGAGTTGCGTAGCTTCCTCGGATTGGCATCGTATATTAGTCCGCACATTAAGAATTTTGCGGACATCACCAACCCTTTATGGGAGATAATTACCGCTAAAACATGGGAATGGGGACAACGGCAGAGCTTGGCTTTCAATAAGGTTAAGGACAAAATAGTACACTGTTGTGTGTCTCTAGGATTCTTCTCAGAGAAAGATAAAACGATCCTTTATACAGACGCCTCACCGGTGGCACTAGGTGCGGTCTTAGTGCAAGAGGATGTACATGATCAAGCAAGAATCATCAGCTTTGCATCTAAGGCCCTAACCACCACGGAAAAAATATGCTCAAAACCAACGCGAAGCTCTCGGTGCAGTTTGGGCCGTTGAGCATTTTCGTATTTTTACTTGAAGGCAGTTTACATTGCGCACAGATGCTCAGGGGGTATCATTTATCCTCAACCGTACACGCGAGGAATCAAAACGGGCATTGACACGAGCTGACGGATGGGCATTAAGATTAAGTCCATACAGCTACACAGTTGAATACATTCGAGGGTCAGAGAACATTGCTGATGCTTCTTCAAGGTTATATGTTGGAACCGACGAGCCATTCGACGATGACTGCAGTCCTTGGGAAATTGCAACCCTGGAAGCCAATGGTGTCGATTTCATCACCGACGATGAAATCAAAAAAGCCACAGCGGACGATCGAACTCTTCAAGCAGTCATGGAAGCTTTGTACTCAGAATGTTGGCCGAAACACTTGCAAACATATCAGCGTCTGGAAGAAGATTTGTCCATACGAGAAAGCATGTTGGTGAAGACGGGATGCGTGGTGATTCCAGAGGCGCTACGTCAACGTGTGCTGCACATTTCGCATCAGGGTCATCCATCGGCGGCGAAGAATAAAAGTATCCTACGACAACGAGTGTGGTGGCCCGGCATGACCAGTGACGTCGAGAAGTGGGTGGATTCTTGCTCTTCGTGTGCGTTGAACGGTAGACCAGAGAAGCCTACCCCAATGCAGCGCATCCTTGCTCCGAAAGCGGTCTGGGAAACAATAGCGCTGGATTTCAATGGACCTTACATCAAATTCGGTGGAATTTCCATCCTCGTCATAGTTGATTACCGGTCGAGGTTTTTGCTTGCTAAACCAGTAAAATCTACTAGTTTTGAGAACACCAAAAGAGTTTTGGAGGACGTTTTCGACAGAGAAGGTTTTCCAAAAACGATAAAGACGGACAACGGCCCGCCTTTCAACGGTGAAGAATACAAACGCTACTGTACGGAAAGATCAATTACACCAATCTTCCACGCCATTATTCCCGCAACAGAACGGGCTCGTGGAGAGCTACATGAAAGTAGTTCATAGAGCTATGACCAATGCAGCAATCAGCAAGACGAATTAAGTTGAAGAACTACGCAAAGCAATTCACGCCCATAATGCTGCGATCCATAGCCTAACCAAGTTAGCTCCCGAAGAAATCATGTCTAGTCGGAAAATAAAACGAGGATTACCATTACTTGACTTCGAAAAGTGTCGATAGATGATGATTTGTTATCCAAACGAGATCAGGAAGCTAAGTTGGCGGCGAAAGAGCGCGAGGACAAAGACGAGGTGCACGGCCCAGCCGAGTACAACCAGGAGACATGGTGATAGTTGAGAGACATATGCGAGGCAAGGGGAATCGCGTTTCTTCCCGAAGAAGTATACGGTCACTGAAGACAATAATGGCAGTTTGACACTCAATAACGAAGATGGCCAAGTGTTGAAACGGCATATTTCTCAAACCAGGAAGGTGTCTAATTGGCGTACAGAAAGACTAGCAAGCAACTCCGATCATCAACCAATGACCTCGAATGCAGAAGCGGGTGTCCCAGTGAGAAAAAGGAATGCTCCAACGTACCTGAAAGATTACATCCGGTCTACAGAACAAGAATCATAATTGCAGTAGACAAGATTTCGAAATAAAGAATTATCATCAGAACAAATTATTCTTTCCCACACTACACATAATTTAAATTTGAGATATGTTTTTCTTCCAAACGTTAGTTTGCTCACCTAATCTTTCCTTGCATGCATACTGCAGTTTATCAGGATCTCCCTACCTCTGCCAAGAAAACGCATTCATCCGCCAAGACAGGGATTTGAAGGCACAAAATACGGGGGGAAAACCTTATAACTGGAACCGTAAACACTAAAATATATTTTTTTACGAAAATGGAAAAAACTACCCGAATGCAGTTCCAACTGATAATGTAATAATATAAACATGGAAAAATGTTCGTAGGTGTTTTAGTATTTGACGTTAGTCGGAGGTCTCTTCGTTTAAATATTGTAGAACAAAAACAATGTGAGTGGATGGTGCTACATATTTCGTGATGCTCGTTTTCGGTTTCCTACCATGGTTCACGTTAGTTGGTAGATCATATGAAAATTTCCCAGTATTGTTAGTAATAACAGGTAATTACTGAACAATATACAATATTTCAAGGACATTTAATGTTGATTGATGTTTTCCACCAAGACAAATTCATCTGTCAAATCAGCTGAATTTGAATACTTTTTCTTCTTTTTTTTTTAAACTGACAGAACTTCCCCCGCGGGAAAATAAATGAGTGCAGCGGAGCACACGAAAATAAAATTTTAGTCAACTTTACTGGAAATTGCGGGAAAAGCACAACAACACTCAGGAAAAATCTTCAGACTTTTTATGTTTTATTCGGCGGCAGAGAAAAAACGCAAAATTACTTTTTAATGAAGAGTTTTATTACGGGTATCATTATTTTCTGGGAAAAGGGGAGATGTGCGGCATGGTTAATGATAATCAATGCATACACTGAACAGTGTACAGTGTGCTGAACGGTCACACCTTTTGAATGTACCTTGCACGCTGTCGACATGGCGACAGACCGACACAACGCATCACACGCTTACGCGCGAAGTCACATTCGGCAAGCGCCTCTGCAAGCTGCATCATTTTCCGGTAGCATAACAACAGGTAAGTCGCCATTTTATATATAATAAGTATAAACTCAAGCGCTGGGTTATTCCTCGTATGCGGAAGTGCACAGATAGGAATTAAAAAAAAAACGAAGTTACTACCTTTAGTATATCTTGATTTAACCGAGAAAGGCATCGTCACCGCTAGGTGGATTTATTTGGGTTTTTTCAGGTATTTTTCCTAATGATTTTAGAGTTCATAACTATGTAATGACGGCGGAGTCAGGATCACGAAGTGGAATTCAGCGTATGGGATTCGGAATGGATAACATCAGCGGAAATAAAGCACACGCGAGAACTGTACGGTTCAAATACGTTTATTATTAGGAATAAGAAAGAAACACAACTTGTCGCGGGAAGCGCTTGGTTTGAATTGAAAAAAACTGTTTCATACACTCTCTCTCGCTCTCATTGCGTTGGCGCAAGGTAGGATGCGTATGAAGGTTCGCACTGTTGCTTACGATGTGTGTAGTGGTAGCATTGCACATTTCCACACTCCTCCTCAACTGGTACCCGCTTCACACGTCGTTCGACAATCCTAACATCTGGAAAAACTGCTTGTGCTTTTGAGGACCCAAAGGCTTAGTCATGATGTCTGCCACCATAACTTCCGTTGAACAGTACTCCAACATAATCTCCTTTTTCTCACAAAGCTCTTGAATGAACTTCTCCTTTGTGTCGATGTGTTCGATCGTCGACTTGATCTCTCAGTCCTAACGAAAGCCAGACATCCTTGATTGTCTTCCTTTAACACGGTTGGTTCGATCTGAGTTTCTCCAAAGTCACGCAAAAGCTGCCGCAACCAGATGGTCTCTTGGCAAGCTTCCGAAAGCGCAACATATTCCGCCTCCATTGAGGAAAGTGTTACACATGGTTGTCTTCTGCTAGTCCAAGATATCGCTGCTCCGCCAAAGTAGAACACTGCACCAGAAGTTGATCGCCGACTTTCGGCATCCCCAGCCCAATCTGCGTCCGAGTATCCTGCTAATGATTCACTTATATTTCTACCCAATTGAAGGTAGCTATTCTTCGTTGCTTTCAAGTAACGCAAAACGCGCTTGGCAGCTGTCCAATCTACCTCGTTCGGGGTAGAAAACTTCCTTCCTAGAATCGCTGTCACTGCCGCTATATCTGGTCGAGCGATGACTGATAGATATAGTAATCCACCAACCAAACTCCTGTATTCATGTGCATTATCAAGTGGCTTGTTGGTTTGCAGCGACTTCATGTACCCCAAGTCCATTGGGGACTTTGCTGGTTTTGCTTGATCCATCCCGTGTCGGTTCAGTAGCTTGTCGATGTATTGCTTCAATCTGACTTGATACATTCCGTTTTCGCGGCGCACCTCCATCCCAAGGAAGTGCCGAATCTCTCCCAAGCTTGTAATTTCGAATTCCTTGGCTAGACCCTGATAAATAAGCTCCAATTCCGCTTCATTCGTCGATGCAAGCAGCATGTCGTCAACATAGACTAACAAGAACACCGTTTCGTCACCAGTTTTTCTCACGTAGAGACACGGATCTGCCGACGACGCCTTGAACCCCAAATTAGTCACTACTTCGTTAAGTTTCTTGTTCCAGCATCGTGCAGATTGCCGTAATCCATAAATGCTCCGCTTCAGCTGGCACACAAGCTCCTCCTGTCCTGCTGTCGAAAAACCTGGCGGTTGCCGCATATATATCACTTCATCTAGAGTACCGTTGAGGTATGCCGTCTTCACATCTAGGTGGCGGACCACCAACTTCCGGTTTGCAGCTATTGTCAAAAATGTCCGTAACGTTGACTGACGAGTAACTGGCGCAAACACCTGATCATAATCAATGCCAAACTGTTGGATATACCCCTGCGCCACTACTCTTGCCTTGAACTTAATCACTTCATCAGCCTCATTCCGCTTGAGCTTAAAAACCCATTTGGAGCCTACTAACTTTCGCCCCTTTGGCAAAGGTACTAGGTCCCAAGTACCACTTCTACGATGGGAATCCATTTCGTCTTTCATGGCCTTATGCCAGTCCGGATGTTTAATAGCTTCTCGATAATTGGTAGGTTCTTCAATCGCACTTGCCGCTATGCCTACTACGAAATTGTCAAAGTGCTTCGGTATAGCTCCCATATTCTGGCGTTTTGACCTCCGTATTTCACCAGCTGCTTCCTCCTCCTGAGTGTTTGCATCGTTATCATCATTCGCGGAGTCGTACTCTTCTTCGCTTTCGTCGGGTTCTTCCTTAAAGGGTATCAATCGAATCTCTTCATCTGGCTTGTCCTTCTCCTTCTCACTTGTTGTATCCGGAGCAAAAATAGGGAATTCTACCGATGATGATCCATTGCCTAATTCGACGAAACGTGCGTCCCGGCTGATAGTGATAGAATCTGTTTCACGTTCCAGAAACCTATAGCCCTTATGTTCCATCGAATAGCCCACAAAATACAGCTTCTGTGCTTTCGAATCGAGTTTGTTCCTCTTGTTCCCAAGAATATGGACGTATGCTTCGCTTCCGAATACCTTTAAGTTCCCGAGATCCGGTTTCCTGTTCCACCACAGTTCATAGGGTGTCTTTGTGATGGCCCTAGACGGTAGGCGGTTCTGCAGATACGTAGCGGTCAGAACCGCTTCGCCCCAATATCGCTTCTCGAGACCCGAATCAACCAGCATACAGGTTGCCATTTCGTTGATGGAGCGATTCTTTCGCTCCGCTAAACCATTAGATTGTGGAGAATAAGGAGTTGTAAATTGAGGTTTGATCCCCTCCGATTTATAGAATTGTCTCAGCTCCTTATTATCGAACTCGCCCCCACCGTCGGAACGAATAACACGCGGCTTGCGTCCAAAGATGTTCTCCGTCCATCGCACGTAGTCGATAATGTTTTGTGTCGCTTCCCACTTGTGCTTCATCAGTATCGTCACGGTGAATCTGCTGTAGTCATCGATCAGGTGCATGACGTACCGGTTGCCACTGGGTGTGGTCGTCTTCATCGGCCCGCACAAATCCGTATGGATGATGTCCAATACTTGGGTCGACTTCCTCTCGATAATAGCCGGGAAAGGGGCTCTGGCTGCCTTCCCTTCCATACAACATTCGCAAATAATTCTTAGACCACAATCACTCACCTTTATGCCGGTGGCAAGATCCTCCTTGAGAAGCCGCTCAGCAGCTGCCCAATCCCGGTGGCCAAGACGACGATGCCATTGATGCTGACAGTTGGGCTTGTGCTGACCAACCACTGCCTGCATTGAACACTCAGCTTGACGAAGATGGTATACTCCACCGCAGCGAACACCTTTCGCTACGACAAATCCCTGCGAGTCTACTACTCGGCAGCCTTCTTGATTGAAGCACACTTCCATTTTCTTCTGCGCCAGCTTTTCCACAGAAATCAAGCTGGTCGACAATCCTGGAACGTATTTCACTTCACTGATGTCAATTCTGATCGGCTCTTCGTTGCCGTCAATACCATACACCACGCCATTACCCTCCCCGAGAATTTGAGTTTTCTTCCCGTCGGCAAGGGTGATAAAACCTCCGACAAACTCTTTCAGGTGGGTGAAAAACGATTTATCGTTCGTCATATGTGCACTCGCACCACTGTCGATGATCCACGATCGACCTTTTTCGTCACTCACTGTAAAGGCAATGCCTTTGCTGTCACTTTGTACCACTTTAGCCTTCGCACTATCACTCTTCTTGTGATTTTCTTCTCTCTTCGAAGCTTGAAGCTTCCTGCAGTTCTTTCGGAGATGGCCTACTTTCTTGCAAAAGTGGCAAACCCGAGTCTCCTTTTGTGGATAACTTTCAGATCGCATCGCCTTTTCAACTTTCCGAACACCACCTTCGCGTTCTAGTCGTCGTTGATAATCGTCCATCAACATTGACTTCACTTCGTCTATCGCGATATCATCACCAGACCGACTATCGAGAGCTGTCACGAGTCCATCAAAAGAAGGAGGTAGGCTTCGAAGAAGCATACAAATTTTCGTTTCCGAATCTAACATTGTTCCGGCGGCGTCCAATCGATCAAACAATTCATCAATTTCGAGCAAATGGCGCTCCAAATCACCGCGCTCCGGAAGATTAGTTGAGCACAATTTCTTTAACAACGAAACGCGAACTGATCGAGAGGTCTTCTGGTGGTATGCTTTCAATGCATCAAAAACTTCGCGCGCGTGTACACAGTTTTCACCAGGGAAATTGGCTATCTTCGAGTAGCAGCACCAATGTTGCCTTTGCTTTACGATCGGTTTTCTTCCACGTGACACTGCGATCTTCTTCATCGGGAATATCATCTTCAACTACATCCCACAAGTCTTCCCGATACAATAAATTTTCCACGCGCACTTTCCACGTAGCCCAATTCGTCCCGTTGAGCTTGGGAATTGAAAACTTTGCGTCGTTCATGTTTGTTCACGTTGTTCACTTTTTCTTCAGTTGCACTTCCCACACCGACTACTTTCCGGTCTTCGAGCTCCGCTTGCTCGGCACACCAGGGAACACTAATTTGCTCTTTCCCTCTTCGAGCGATGCTTGCTCGGAAAAACACTTCCACTCTTCTTCTTAATTTTCTCCTCCTGGGAGAACAATCCCCGCACAACAAAATGGCGTCCGTCTGAACACGAGCTTTTCGCGCAGCTCTTTTCCGCACCTCGCACACGCGAGAGAAAAAAAAACTGTTCCGGAAGAAGCGAACACAGAATCTTCACACCGATCCCGCTGGGACCATAACCTGACGGCGGAGTCAGGATCACGAAGTGGAATTCAGCGTATGGGATTCGGAATGGATAACATCAGCGGAAATAAAGCACACGCGAGAACTGTACGGTTCAAATACGTTTATTATTAGGAATAAGAAAGAAACACAACTTGTCGCGGGAAGCGCTTGGTTTGAATTGAAAAAACTGTTTCACACACTAGTGCTGTCCAATGAGCAGCTCGAAGTTGTTCCCGTCCTGCTCGTTCTTTTTTGTCAACAAACGGGCATGAGCGTGACAGGGACAACTTCGAGCTACTTCGAGCTGTTCATTGGACAGCACTACTCTCTCTCGCTCTCATTGCGTTGGCGCAAGGTAGGATGCGTATGAAGGTACGCACTGTTGCTTACGATGTGTGTAGTGGTAGCATTGCACATTTCCACATGTAATACAATGCAAAAAGGGAGATAATTCCTTTTAAATATAAATATGAAATATAAATATATAAATATAAATATGTTTGATTCAAACATATCCAGCTTTCCACGCTCGGTAAGAGCATCATTATCGGTCGCGAGCATTTTAATCACCCGCGCTGCGCTCTCATTTTAGTTTCGTCACTCGTTTCCGTATCGGTCACTATTTTCGGCTCTCAATTTGGTTGCTGTATTCCGTACCAGTGACGTTTGACAGTTGACAGTTCATCAAATAGCAGCGCTCTTATCGCACTACCAAATTTGGTCACCTGTCAGTCGCGCTACTGTTATAGCAGCGCGTTTAGTAGCGACCGGTAAAGTGTCAAGTAATGATACTGCGCTGCCAAACGGCTTAAACTCACCACCGGTAATCTTGCTCTAATGGCGGCTTGTCGGTGTTTTTTTTTTTTTTTTTTTTTTTACAAGGGAGAATGCATTTACACACTAACCCAGTACACGTGCATTGTAGTTGCCAAACTACCACACGGAAGTGTACTGGAGTGTCGGACTCGACCATACCGGTAATACCGACTAAACTCCCTTGGCTCCACTCATCGTTCCCCCAGGAACTACCTCTCAGTACTACTTCTGGGGGATGGCAGTACTAAACGTACTCGCTCGTTCTCGCTCACACAGGCACCCGTCCCGTGCGAGACTGACTTGGGTGCTCGCTCTATCGCACCCTCAAACACACCCTACATACTCTGTTGCACCTCTGTCATGCCGTGCGGGTCTAACTTGTGTGCCCACCCTTCTCATGCCATGTGGGTCTAACTTGTATGCCCACCCAAACCCTTGATTCATGCTCATACACTCCATGCTTGCACACACGCTAACGCTCCTATGGGTCTGACTTGTGTGCCCACCCTTCTCATGCCGTGCGGGACTAACTTTTGTGCCCACCCTTCTCATGCCGTGTGGGACTAATTCTATGCCCACCTTTATCGTACCATGTGAGACTGCTCACCTCTTTCATTCAATTCGCGCTGACACATACTACTCGAGTCATTCGACCTAACACTCCCTCTGGCATCCCTTGTAGGACTCTTCGCTTAGGTTCCCACTTCTGACATACCATGTGAGTCTGACTCACCTCATTCATGCCATATGAGACTAGCTCAACACGACTCAACTCATTCCTTTCGTACCATGTGAGACTGACTTGGATGCTCCCCCACACTCCTCTGCCACGCCGCGGGGTATCAGTAGTCGTAGGAACCAACATTCCTGCGCTACTCCCAGCGCGGCGTGTGCAGTCCATACATACACCTATTCATTCACCCTTCTGCCATGCTTCGAGGCGACGATCTCGGTTGCCACCCGCTGCGCCATTACCTCTGCATGGGCAGACCATTCACACACTTCTTCGCGTTCGGCACTTTCGCTCTAACTTACCAATCACAAGTTAGTCATGCTTGTCGATTGTTGCTCGGCGCGCCAGATTCTCTGCAAGCTGCAGGCAATCTGAGTGGTTGCAGTCGAGACTGCGTTCCACTTCTCCACCGCTTGACACATCCTTTGGATAAGATTATCCGGAGTTGTGTCCCGGCCGCAAACGTCTAGCATTGCTCTTCTTTCGACGTCGAAACGAGGACATACGAACAGTATGTGCTCTGCAATTTCGTCAACACCTGGGCAGTCAGGGCAGACGGGGACCTCCGCGTGCCCAAACCTGTGGTGGTACTGTCGGAAACAGCCATGGCCTGACAGGAATTGTGTCAGATGGAAGTGAACCTCCCCATGGGAGTTGCCTACGTCTACTGGCGCACACCTTGGAGCTGTTGGACATCATCCTCGATAATGCCGCCACAGCAGTCGAAGCCTTCTTGCACGCATATTCGACATGGCAACCGAAGGTAAGCTTGTCGTCTATGATAACCCCAAGAATCTTCAGACTCCGCTTTGAAGTGATCGCGACGTCTCCCACGTGTACAACTGCATGTTGTGCCGACTTACGGTTGCTGACGATAACCACCTCCGTCTTATGTTGAGCGAGCTCAAGGCCTCTCGCACTCATCCAGTCCGCCACAGTGCTGATCGCGTATTCTGCGGTTAGTTATATTTCGGGGATCGACTCCCCGTAGACCTCTAGGGTTACATCGTCAGCAAAGCCGACGATCTTCACACCAGGAGGGAACTTTAGCTTCAGAACCCCGTCATACATCAGGTTCCATAGTACCGGACCCAGGATTGACCCTTGCGGGACTCCTGCGGTAATAGGAACACTTTTCTGACCGGCATCGGTCTCGTATAGCAGCACACGGTTCTGGAAGTAGCATTCCAAGATCCGGTACAGTCCCACCGGCAGGCTAAGCCGGTGTAACGAGAGCGCGATGGCATCCCAGCTTGCGCTGTTGAATGCGTTCTTCACGTCCAGTGTCACCAACGCACAGTATCGAATTCCTCGCCTTTTCCGTTGGATCGCTACCTCTGCAGTCTTGAGGACTGAATTGATAGCGTCCACCGTGGACTTACCCTTCCGAAAACCAAACTGGTTACTCGACAGGCCATCCGTACCCTCTGCGTACGGGGTGAGCCTGTTGAGGATGATCCTCTCGAGCAGTTTACCCGTCGTGTCGATCAGGCAAATTGGTCTGTACGGCGATGGGTCACCCGGAGGCTTCCCGGCCTTCGGCAGCAGTACCGACTTCTGCCTTTTCCATCTCTCAGGGAAACAACACTCATCCAGGCATCTCTGCATAGCTAGCCTGAACATGTTCGGGTTCGCTATGATCGCTGCCTTAAGTGCACTGTTTGGAACTCCATCGGGGCCTGGAGCTTTGTTCGTCGCAAGGGTGTTAGCCACTGCGAGTAACTCTTCGTTCGTCACCGGAGCCACCATTTCGGCCACACTCCCAGCGCCTTGCAGCGCAGGAGGAGGCCAGGGACTTGTGGCTCGGGACGGGAAGAGTACTTCGATAATCCTCGCCAACCGGTCCGGTGACCGTTCGGGGGTGAAGAGCCCCTTTGGTCTTGGCCATCACGATCCTATAGGCGTCACCCCACGGATTCGCATTGGCACCCTTGCACAGGTTGTCGAAGCACGCTCTCTTGCTGCTCTTGATGGCCTTGTTAAGGGCCAGTCTCGCAGCTTGAAACACTTCCGGCGGACCGCTCTTTCCTCCTCGGTGCGGGCTCGTTGCGTCCTACGTCTAGCCTTGAGGCAGGCTGATCGTAGGGCTGCAATTTCGGCACTCCACCAGTATACCGGGCGTCTGCCATTTCTTGGCAGGGCTTTCCTCGGCATAGTAGCGTCGCACGCGCGTGATAGGACAGCTATCAGCGCATCCCCGCTTAGACTGTCGGTGCTGGCCTCCAGTCCCAGGGCCGCGGTGAAAACTTCGCTGTCGAAGTGAGTGGTCTTCCACCCACGGACCTGACAGGGATCACCCGCCCTCGGACGCTGCACACCATAATTGATCTTGAAGCGAATTGCTAGGTGATCACTATGGGTGTAGCCCTCGTCTACCCTCCAGTCCAGGTCCGAGACCAGACTAGGGCTGACAAACGTTACATCTATCCATGACTCGACCCCATTCCTACGGAATGTGCTACTGGCTCCGTCATTGACAAGCACTGCGTCGAGTTTTGCAAGTGCCTCGAGTAACGCTTGTCCCCTCTGATTGGTGCAGCGGCTGCCCCATTCCACTGCCCAAGCATTAAAGTCTCCCGCTATAACGAACGGGCTCCTAATAGGTCGGCCGATAGCCTGTCGATCATCTGGTTGAACTGTTCCATTGGCCACCTTGGTGGGGCGTAGCAGCTACAATAGAACACCCCATTGATCTTGGCTATCGCGACACCCTCCGCGGAGGAGTGTACAACCTCTTGAACGGGGTACCTTCCCTGTTGTGCAAATTGCCGCCGACCTAGACCCGTCCGCCACCCAGTTGCCGTTGCCGGCAGGGACGTTGTACGGGTCGGACAGGAGGGCGACATCGATCCTCGACTCCGAGACCGCCTGCCACAGCAGCTGCTGGGCAGGTGCACAGTGATTCAGATTCAGCTGTGTTACTTGCACGGCTTTTTCCGATTGGCTTCTCCGAAGGGACACGCAGGCCCACCCATAGCATGGTTCCGGGCCTGCTTCTTACTGGCGCAGATAAGGCACCTAGGTGCCTTGTCGCATTCCTGTGCTTTGTGTCCCTCCTCGCCGCAGCGACGACACAACTTGCTTCGGTCTGGGCCCTTGCAGTCATAAGATTTGTGCCCGGACTCAAGGCACCGGTAGCACCTGTCCACTGAAGGTGGCTGGAGCACGCTTACTGGGCATACTGACCAGCCGATCTTCAGCTTCCCTTTCTCGATGACCTTTTTGGCGTCAGCCACCGGTAGTCTGAGATAGGCTACCTGCGTACCAAAGAATCCCCCTCTTAGACGTACAGAGGACCGCTCAACCTCTGTGCCGCACTGCTCTTTGACGGCAGAGACGACGTCTTCCGCGGTCGTGACCTCATCCAGCTGCTTACACTGGAGGGTCACTTCCGCACCCAACGACCTAACCTGAGCGCCGTCACCCAAGACCTCCTGGGCAAGCTTTTGTAAGCCACCCCGCTGGATTGCGCGCCACGCTTCAGTACCAAGATCATTTCACCGTTCTTGGTACGTCTAACGCTGCGCACGTCCTGGCCCAGGGCCGATAGGCTATCGGCCGCTCGCAGCGATTTGGGACATCGGCGTATTTGTCCTTGTCGGTTTTCACCAACAAGGCCTCGCCTCTGTCTCTCACTTTCTTCATTGGTCGAGGGTAATCGACTTCCGCCCCTACTGACCAGTTGCCAGGATTCGCATCCCCTTCGGCGGGTACCGATGGCTGGCTGGGGCCAGCTTGTGGCTCAGCAACTTGTGCCTGTCTAGTGCCTTTCGCCTTCTTGGGCATACGCCCTTCAGGCTCCGGTGCACCATCCAGGCGACGCTTCGCCTTAATGGTAGCGCGTTTGGGTCGCTTCTTACTTGGCGTTTTCTTGCCCTCACTGGCCGTAAGGGCGGTCGCCTCTTTCGCCGCAATAACACCGCTAGGGGAGGAGAGGGCCTTGGTCTGCGTACCTTTGGCTATCCTCTCTGGTTCCGCTACACGCCTGATATAAGCGACCTGTTCTTGTCTTGCGACACGAACAGCTCGCCGGAGCACCAACAGGCTCTGCTTAAGCTCCTTGTTGGTGTTCTGCCTGCCGCTTACGAACTCGATGATCTCATCGAGTTGCTCGGCCACCACCCGTATCCCTGGTAGTGGCTCGTCAGGCGTGCAGGCAGGGCTACTCCCCACCACCGCTGGAGACTCTTCGGTGCTGCCAATAGCAGCAGCCGTCACTCCACTTGCCCCTCTTTAATAGGGGACCTCGCTAGGCCCCTTTGGCAAAGGGGTCCGTCACCTCCAACTCCAAAGATAGGTTTCGTTCAGTACTCATTTCTTATGGGTCCCCCTTGCGGCTGCCGCCGAATCCTACTGGAGTAGTCGCCTTTAGTGTTCCCATGGTTATCTATGCCTGCCTTGCGGCAAGCAGGGAGGCCATGCGAGGGTTGACACTTGCGTGTTCAGAGCCAGATCAGCGGGCATCTGAGCCTACTCCCACCCAGTAGGCAAAACTGGATGGCAGGATTGGGCAGCGTGCTACAAGGCCCGCCACGGTTTTATGGGACGGAAGACAGCCTAGCCATTAGCCCACTCGCCGTTTCGAGTCAGTGTCACCCGACCCTACTAAGAGAGTAGAATGTCAGACTGCCAGCCCTCACTTCACAATATAACAATATCCAAATACGAAACCAGTACACGCAACCAGTATGCCATAATCAGGGTCTTACTGATATCAACCCTGATGTGCCAGTGGCACTCTCTGGGCTTGTGCTTTTGAAGCGGCACACAGTCGCTTTGATAGAGTCTGCTTACGGGCACTTGTGGTTTTTGGGAGGGATTTTAGCAGAGCCCACTGCTAAATCTCACCACGCCCTAGGCAGTTCTCTCTGACTCACAGACAGCTGGGGAGGGGTCGTCAAGCCCTTGGACATGGTCCCTGCTGCCCCCGCGGCTTGTCGGTGTGCGAAAATCAATCGGTCGCTGTACTGTTTGACACTAGCTGGAGGAAAACTCACTGCCGAAAAGGCCTTTTTTCCCCTCCCCTCACCCAGGAACGCCAGTGGGCTTTCCTCCAGCTAGTGTCAAACAGTACAGTGACCGATTGATTTTCGCACACCGACAAGCCGCCATTACCGAGCGTGGAAAGCTGGATACATGAAAATACAAATAATACTCAAAACTCCAAATAATACATCAAAATACAAATAATACATAAAAATACAAATAATACTAATGACACACTGGTGGTACAAGTACCATGGTACAAGAATCTTGAAATGAGTACCATACCAATTATTGTCTTTATTAAAGATAGTCTTGGAATAATTTTCTTGTTCTCTTGTACCATGGTACAAGTACCACAGCAAAGAAGAAGAAGCAGACTGAGTGTCGGAAACTTCAAAATGGCATGCACTGTACGAAAAGTGTTGATATTTCTTGATATCAAGAATATTCGAGAAATCTAAAATGTTTCAAAATTACATAATTATTATTATTTATTCAGACTAAGGCCGAAGTGGCCTGTGCGGTATATAAGAGTCTTCTCCATTCGGCTCGGTCCATGGCTACACGTCGCCAACCACGCAGTCTACGGAGGGTCCGCAAGTCATCTTCCACCTGATCGATCCACCTTGCCCGCTGCGCACCTCGCCTTCTTGTGCCCGTCGGATCGTTGTCGAGAACCATTTTCACCGGGTTACTGTCCGACATTCTGGCTACGTGCCCGGCCCATCGCAGTCGTCCGATTTTCGCGGTGTGAACGATGGATGGTTCTCCCAACAGCTGATGCAATTCGTGGTTCATTCGCCTCCTCCACGTACCGTCCGCAATCTGCACCCCACCATAGATGGTACGCAGCACTTTCCTTTCGAAAACTCCAAGTGCGCGTTGGTCCTCCACGAGCATCGTCCAGGTCTCGTGTCCGTAGAGGACTACCGGTCTAATTAGCGTTTTGTAGATTGTCAGTTTGGTACGGCGGCGAACTCTATTCGATCGGAGCGTCTTGCGGAGTCAAAGTACGTACGATTTCCAGCCACTATGCGTCTCCGAATTTCTCTGCTGGTGTCATTTTCGGCAGTCACCAGTGAGCCCAAGTACACAAATTCTTCTACCACCTCGATTTCGTCACCACCGATGCAAACTCGCGGTGGGTGGCTCACATTGTCTTCTCTTGAACCTCTTCCTATCATGTACTTCGTCTTCGACGTGTTGATGACTAGTCCGATCCGCTTAGCTTCCCTCTTCAGTCTGATGTAGGCTTCCTCCATCTTCTCAAAGTTACGTGCCATAATATCTATGTCGTCGGCGAAACCAAATAGCTGGACGGACTTATTGAAAATTGTACCACTCGTGTTAATCCCTGCTCTTCGTATTACACCTTCCAAAGCGATGTTGAATAGCAAACACGAAAGACCATCACCTTGCCGTAACCCTCTGCGGGTTTCGAAGGGACTCGAGAATGCCCCTGAAACTCGAACTACGCACATCACCCGATCCATCGTCGCTTTGATCAACCGTGTCAGTTTATCCGGAAAACCGTGTTCGTGCATTAGCTGCCATAGCTGGTCCCGATCGATTGTATCATATGCGGCTTTGAAGTCGATGAATAGATGATGTGTGGGCACGTTGTATTCGCGACATTTCTGCAGTACTTGGCGAATGGCAAACACCTGGTCCGTGGTGGAGCGTTCGCCCATAAAACCCGCCTGGTACTGCCCCACGAACTCCCTTGCAGTTGGTGCTAGTCGACGGCATAAAATTTGGGAGAGTACCTTGTAGGCGGCTTACATAAATATATGACAAAATGCCTTCAAAGTATCATAAAACTTGTTTAAAAAATATAGCGGCATGTAACACTCGTTTAAAGTTGCATATTCCCGTTGATTTTAATAATCAACATTCACACCGAAAAAATAAACCAAAAAATTTTACCGTGCAACAAGTGATTTGACGTTTGCGGAACAGCTTTCCGACAGTCGACCGTCGGACCCCGGTTCGAATTTTTCAATCTTCTCGCAATATCTATATTTTAATTTGAATCCGATATTTGTAACACGTTTCAGGGACCTGCCATTTGCACTGCATTCCGGATTATAAAGATAATCTAAAGACCTTTGATAAACTACACGCTTAGTTCAGTTCACCCAAATATGGGTGAAGAGTACCTAAAATCACCAAAAAGTGCACATACCTAGATATGGGTGAATTGCCATTTACCTATTTATGAGTAATCCCAGTTTACCTATATATAGGTACTTGAATAAGAGCAATTTTTTGGTAAATTTTACCCATATTTGGGTGATTCTTTCGTCTTTGATTTTTTTTTTTTTGAGAAACCTCTACTTTGTAAACAATCAATCAGATTAATTTATTGCACATACACAGGTATTGATAAAAGCATTAAGAATAACTTTATTAGCCATTTGGTTTTATTATATGTATTTTACAAATATCGCAATTATGATCACCATCTTGAGAATAGCAGGTGTCGCATTATGTTGAATAACAGCTCTTGCCAGGTATTACTGGTGACGTCGAATTCCTGCCGCATATTTCCGCTTGTGTGAACGAAGCGGTTTCTCTCATTGCCCAATTCTGGATTTCATCTTGGCACTTCGTTTTGACTGACGCCTGTTAACGAAGAGAATTGATTAATTTAATTGTATAGAGATGAACATAATAATTGAAACTCACCCAATAACGAAATGGCTGGTACGGGACTGATTAAGCGAGCTCCGTCTTCCAAAATCAAATAGGTTCGTTGTTCTCCGTAAGCAAGAAGGCTCTGAGAAGATTGAGAGCGCCCCAAACGGTGAGTTTTTCGGTGGTGCCATCTCATTCTGTTGATTCGTTCTACGAGGGACAATGCGCTATGGAATGGCCGGGTGGGCTGCTGAGAAGCGATCCGCACTGCTGTTCCCTGTTAATGGTTCTCTGGGGAGAACAATAACCGTTCAAACATGAGGCTGTAAATCGTGGGCTTGTAGTTTAGACCGTTTAGACTCTTATCGGTTTTCTGAAACATGAAATTAAGGAAAATTTAGGTACATGTTCATAGTTTTTCTCAAAGGACAAAAATATATATATTTCCCATTTCGCTTACCTTTATGCGGTTCCAAATTTCCGCTCCGGCCGATGGCGTGTTTTGGTTGGTCGATTTGCAGATGGCGGGGAACCCACTGGTTAGGAAATGGACCTGTTTTTGCACCAAGAAGTGGCAGAATTCTTCATGAAATTTCCCCGTTCCATGGCGTTTGCTATTTTGAAAGAATATTTTAATAAAGATGGAATGTCATAATGGAATTCAAAGGTGAGAATCATTCAAACTTACCTGTTGATCGTGGTTTCAGCGTTTAAGTTTAAGTATTTCGATCCTCGACATTATTTTTTATCGATAGTCTACGCGATTTGTTGGCTGATGCTATTCTGACGCAAATGTTTTTATTTTCATCCAAATATGGGTAAATTAATTTACCCATATATCGGTAAAGTTATGTAACTAAAGATGTGGGTGAAATTTGCCGATTTTTTCGGTACATTTCACCCATAATATGAGTAATGTTCACACTACCCAAATATGGGTGATCAAAGTACCCATAAATAGGTAAACTGATATAAGCGTGTACGTTTTGAATCAAGAATTTTGTTCCAGCCTTGGTTCCAGCAGAAATCAGAAATGCCCACAATTAAATGCAATGCGGCAGGTAAGTTATCACCAAGCGTGTTCAAATTTTCAGTGTGTTGCAGAGGAAAACATATATGCACTATAGATAGTGGAATATATAGATGAGCGAAGATAAATCCTCTGTCTCCAAACGAACTGTCAAACGTGTCTCCAAACGAGCATGACGTCACGATTTCAATGGAAACGTTCAGGACTGTGACGTCATATGCGCGTGTGCACGGGCAAAAAAATCGACTCAGCCATGCATTCGCTCATCTACACGCTTAGATCAATTTACCTATTTATGGGTACTCTAATCACCCATATTTGGGTATTGTTCACATTACCTATATTATGGGTAAAATGAACCGAAAAAATCGGTGAATTTCACTTATATTTTTGGTGAACTGACTTTACCAATATATGGGTAAATTACTTTACTCATATTTGGATGAAAATATAAACATATACGTCAGATTCATTCTATCCACCGAGACCAACAAAATTACGCAATCATAAACAGTTTTCCTAATTTTTACTCGGAAATCAGCAAGCCAGTTCCGTGCTCCATCATATTTCGGAATCATATTAATCAGGTAAGATTATGATGATCTACGACTCCAACTATGACATTCTATTTCCGTTTTCCTCTCAGAAAAATCATGGACAGCGGAAGAACAGGCCACTCGTTGAAGGGTTTGCCGCTGTGACCCTCGCAACCAGGTAAAAACTCGTCCGTTAATCGCCTGAGTTAATGGGAATGGTGATCCTCTGTAAGCTGTAACGCCCCGCAGAATTCCCTCCTATCATCAATCGCCTGCTACCACCTCAAAGCCACCGTTCCTTCCGGCCAGTACTGAGGGAGTTATAGAAGGCTGCTATCGGAACCGAGATCAGAACGATAGCATTAGCGATTTTCCGAGTGTTTGACATGACATCTCTTCCTATTCTGCGGCAAAACAATTTAGCGGTTTCTCATCAGAAGTGTCCAAACAGTTCGTGGGTCAATGGTTTGTTTTTATTATATTAAGGCTATACATATTCATATTCATCTCCTTCAATGTATGATCCACAGGCATCGAGCAGCAGCGAGGACAAAGAGCTGGAATCGTGGCTAATGAGTTGCACGGGCATCCAGTTTCAACGGAGACACCCAAACAAGCACACCACCCGGAGCCCTGACAGTCCATCAAGAGACCCCGAAACGAACACAAGAATGCCGGATGTGCCTAGCAGCAGTCACCGTACTCGCCGGATACAGTTGACGTAAGTTTTGATCATTATTAGTTAAAATTGAAAAGGTCGACTAAATCAAAGTTCCTTGGTAGTGCTTAGTTTTGTTTCCATTGGACTAAGCAATTTGCACTGCGCATAGTGACCGAAGTGAGGAAAAATTTAGCTAGTCGACAGTTTTATAAATGAACTTCTGATAATCCATTGATTCACTATTCTACTGACACCATATTCTCTTCACAGATGTTGCTATCTTGGTCCATGTAGTAAGCGGAAATCTCCAGCCTCATCACAATGCCTGCCCCACCTACAAGCCATATTCCTGATTCAAGGTTTATTCTTGTTTTTGTTTCTGTCAACTACTCTTAAAATTACTGGTGCTGTTCCGTCTTACTAATTTAATTCTAGTGTAAGTTAATCAATAAATTATAATTTCAACGTTTTATATCTCAATAAATTTACATGATATTTTGTTTACTCAGTTTATTTTAACTGTATTTAATAAATAAATATAAGAAAATTAAAAATGTTACAGGCAAAAAATACTAAAAATTCACCCAAATTTGGGTTAAATTTACTAATAAAATCGCTCTTTTGAAGTACCCATATATGAGTAAACTAGGTTTACCCATAAATCGGTACAGGTCAGTTCACCCATATCTAGGTATGTGCACTTTTTGGTGATTCTAGGTACTCTTCACCTATATTTGGGTGAACTGAACTAAGCGTGTATATATACACTGTAAACCCAGCAATACTCATTAAAGAGTAAAAAATGAACAATTACCGATATATGGAGCTGTCAAAATAAAGAGTAATTTATTTTTCATAATAATGCGTATATTGTGCCCACTTTCATGTTCCTTGTTTTACCCATTAATGAGTGAAAATAAGTTAAGTTTGTAACAAACGACTTGAGGAGCTGTTGGCAGAATGGTAAGAGTTTTTTTTTTACTTTTAATATTTGAAATAATCAAATAATTTATATTTCTATTCCAGTTAGAAAACGAGAAAGCAGACGCCTATTCACAGACAACGTATACGGAACACCCACTGGCGCAGCATAATGCCAGTAAACTGGTCCATCCTCGAATCAATGTTTTGTTCGCATACATCAGGGCTGATCTCCACCATTTGGAGCCAAATCAGGAGATCCTGCACGGTGCTCAGTAGGCTGCCAGTAGTATACAATCCGGAGAGAATTTTATACGGTAATTTTGATACTTCCAGATAAATGCCTTTTTCAACTAACTGGTTCTTTTCCGCAGTAATCGAATAACGTCGGGTTGGTTACTTCTGTACCCTGACCGCCACTGCTATAAATAGCCATCGATTCCAGGAATTGGAAGGACGTCCTTTGACTGATGGCTATAGGACCAGGAAAAAGGTTTCTCATATAACAAATGCAATATGATGTGGCTAAAGTGGCAGCGAGGCTAAACAGGCCAAAAAAACAAGTCTTTATCGAGTGTCAATTTTCACTGCTAATATTTGAATTATTAATAAAGATTGTTTCCATAAACCCCATATTAACGCGTTGCTTGTTTTAACTAAATTGAAATAATAAATGCTTTTTAATTACCAGCAAGAGTAAAAACACCCATTTTCGCAAATTTCTAATTTCGAATAATGAGTACACAGAAAGAAAAACCGTTAATCAAATTAAAAAAATCGTTGGTTAAAATAAAAAGTTTCGTTGGTTCTTTTTCGTAGAGAGTTGTGTATGTTCAAAAAAAAAGTACGTGAACTTTTAAAACGCCAACGGTTAAAAACTTTCATGCCGCTCTGAAAATAAAAGTTCATACTTTCAAAATAAAATTGTTGCACCGTCAAACAAAAATGGTCACATTGTAGAAAAAATAGTGAAATATTTCAATACATACTGAAAACCTCTAAAAATAACATCCCAAAAAATCCTCTTCCCGTAACCCTTCATTCTTGTTTTTCCCCTTTAGATTTAATAATTTCAATAAACAGTTTCAGTTTTTCTATGTCATGTTTAATTAAACCAATAAGTTATATTTTAACACAAACGCGATAGTGTCCTCATTCCAAACAGCAGCTGCCAGTTCTACCGACAGGCCTTGATCCGGCCACTCTGCGGGGTGCGCTCGTACAGACATTTGAGCGCAGGATTTTTTTTCCGATGAGAAATGCCAAAACAGATTATCTGTAAGCAATGGAATTAAAAGAACTCGGATGAGTGCCGTTATCTTGATATGCTTAACTACGCTATGCTCTAATTTCAACCAATAGAAGCAACACTCAGTTTCATCTACGCTTCATCATTGAAGTGCCGGAGCCAGATTCTTGTTTTTATTGATGGAAGGAATTAGAGCACACTGGCCATTTTCATGATTACGATTAAAATAATATAAACTTACCTTTCGGTCTCGCGAAATCTTCCAGCAGCTCTGTGGTTTCCTCCAGCTTCAGACTCCTGGAACTCCTCCTCCTTTAGACTCCTGGAACAACCGCACATGTATGTAGTTTCTTACTGCTGCTGTTCTTTCGTGCTGTCATAGCCTTAGGTAAATATTTACTAGAGAAAAAGAGAGAAGTGATTTTTTCTTTTCCTCACTTCTCATGGTTCACAATGGTTCATCGCTTGATGTTTTAAAAGTTCAAGAGCTCTTAGTTTGATAGACACAATTTTTAATGTCACGTTGGACACTGAGAAAATCAACTTTCAAATAAAAAGAAAGTTTATTTGACACGAATTTCACTTTTGATGTTAAGAAAACGAAGCACTTCTTAACAGAAAAGTGCATTACATTCTATAACACAATATTTGTTTTTGTGTGTAAAAATTACTCTTGAATTTGACGTATAGTTCCTTTACCCATTAATGAGTAAACGCTGTTTACTCTTTTAATGAGTTGAACTATTTAACTTCATAGTGGGTATTTTTTACCCATTAAAGAGTACTTTGGTGGCACAGTGTATCTATAGAATCTATAGATTCTACTAGAAATACTAGAATAAGAGATCGGCGAAGACGCCATCTTGTTTCCAATCGAACCGTCAAAAGCGGTTCCAATTCGACTTGTTTACTTTTTGCTTCCATAAGAAGCAAGCAAAAAGTTCAAGTGGTGTCAGTATTATTTTAACGATTTCATGCATTTTCATACGTTGCCATTTCGACAGTTTTTCACTCCGCCGGTCTCTGGTTATAGGGTTGCTAGATTCTACTACAGTATACCCCCGCTGATCCGACAAATGTATGGCCGGACTATCGGGGTTTCTCTCGTTAATCCGACTGTCAAATCCATACAAATGAATCAAAACAAAATCACAGCACAAATTTGAAAACTGACAGCATAATGTGTTTAAATGGGTGTTGATACTTTTTAATCCGGAAAATTCCGAATTAGCGAGATCCGGACTAACGAGTCGTCGGACTAGCGAGGTCCGGATAAGCGGGGGGATACTGTATCTATATTACGCGGGCCATTTGTTTACTTTTGTTATTGTATTTTTCATGAATAATTAGATTCGCTCGATGAAATTCAAGAGATGTCAATTTTGTATTTCAAGACATTTTCGACAACCTTTTCATAGATTACCTTGATTGTCAAGCACGTGGTCGGTTGAGAACAATGGGACTGAATGTAAACATCGAGGCACCAGCTGGTTTTGTTGCGAGGGGCTGTCAACTCACGTATTTACGATTCATCTGCCTGAATTGAAAAGGCGTATTGAGGAATTATTTTGTATTTCCGTATTTTTGACGTATTTGAGTATTTCTGTGTATTTTTGTATTATAGTGTATTAAATTCATCATAAATTGTATTTTCAGTGTATGTTTCACCATGAATTGTATTTTTTTGCGTATTATTGAAGGAATTTTTTATCCATTTCGACTAATCGCGAAGCCGAAGCAATGACAGCTCTTCAATGGGGTAAAAAAACAGAGAGGAGGAAGGGTGGCCATATTCCATTGGAATTATTACAGATTAGAATTTTCCATAGAAATGAGGAGTAGAATTGTATTGTTAATATAATATTTTCACCATGCTTGATTCATCCCCGACAGTGCTCGTGGCCTTCTTTCAAGTTGCATTTTTCATCGTCTTCAAAGTTTGAATTTGTGGAGCAGCCACCTTCAGAGAGGTTCGGCCATCTTGTGCTGAAACTGTGTGGTTATTTAGCAACATAAATAAACTATCAAAAAAACCAGAACATCTTTTTATTATTTTTTTGCTTATTATCTCGTATCTTAATTTGGACCGCTCACGTAATAGGTTCCAGTGTCCTGCCTGAGACAATCCGGAAATCTTGTAAATTGCGATGAAAGATGTAAAAGTTTTTGGATGGTTTTTTAAGCATTGTTAATTTTTGTGACGCCTTATAAATATAATAGTAAATATTGCGCAGATTCCGCCTTATTAGACTCCTGCGCGAAAATTATTTGCGTGAATATTTTCCCCGTGTATGACATACAAATGAATAACCACTGTTTGCTGTTTGTTTGAGTAAACAAAAACACGTGTGTCCGATGAATATCAACAACAAAAAACAATTACAAAGAAAGCTTGAATGTATTGGTGTGCACGCTGAAAATTTAAAGCAAACCGAAGTTGCACCAGAGTCTAAAAATTGATGCAACGGGCAATATATACTACATTAATTTGTTCACGAACAAATGTTTCCAGCTCTACTATGAATTCTTTGGAAATTATGATTGATGCGTTGAAGCGAGTTAATCCCTCTCATATGTTTTAAAATAGAAATAGATATGTTTCTCATGAACTTCCTCCACAATATTTGAAAAGGAAAAATCGATGTATCCAGCTCGGTTATTTTCATTCTGATACCGATATAATCGAGTAAATAACAATAAAATTGAAATAACACGATTCCACAAGTTATTTGCTCCCGGATTTATGTTTTCAAAACAACAATTCCATAGCTGTCAAAATAAACTGATTGGTATTGACAGGTATTAACGTATTTTTGGTGAGTTGGTGTATTAATCGAGTATTAAAATTGAATTTTGAGATGTATTGAAGTAATATCGGCGTATTAATGTATTATTCCGAATTGAAGTATTAAAAAGAATTTTTGTATTTTTTAAGTATTTTTTAATGTATTTTTAGATGCAAGTACAGTATCCCCGCTTATCCGGACCTCGCTAGTCCGACGACTCGTTAGTCCGGATCTCGCTAATTCGATTTTTCCGGATTAAAAAGTATCAACACCCATTTAAACACATTATGCTGTCAGTTTTCAAATTTGTGCTGTGATTTTGTTTTGATTCATTTGTATGGATTTGACAGTCGGATTAACGAGAGAAACCCCGATAGTCCGGCCATACATTTGTCGGATCAGCGGGGGTATACTGTATTTACAATTCAACTGATTTATACAGTTGTTCGCCCCTCGTTTTGTTGTGTAAACAATGAATAAAATATGTATAAAATGTATATATGTATAGGTCATTGCGCGCGGCAAACCTAACCTCACTATTTTGACAGGTGAGCGATTCCAAGCAACAGCATCAAAATTTAAGAAAATTTTTAATTCATGATTTTCTATTGAGTTGAAACTTTGCACAGTTTTTCAATTTCATCTAAATCGTCATTTTTCGATATCAAATCTTCATATTGAGTCACGACTAACTTTTCAAAAGGGTGTATGTGAAAATGGTTCAAAAATATTTAAAAAGCTGCACAGCAAAAACGGAATGTTCGATTGTTATGATTTTTCAGCAAAGTTAGACAACTAAATGGTGATTCTTAAGAAAATGTGCACAGTAAAAAAAAATTTTTTTTGCCTTTAAAAATATCATTTTTGTCACAAAAACTCAAATATCTCAAAACCCTATCTTTTTTCGAACGTAATTTTTTAGGGAAAACGGTCCATTATATTTGCTATCTACCATAAAAATTTGGTGATGGTAAACTAATAAACAAAAAGTTATGGCGTTTCAAACATTTCACAATTTTCACATATAGTAAACAAAAAAATTTCCGTGTATTTTTTTTCAAGAATCCTGATTTGATGCTGATTTTATTGTTAAGGGCCTTGCGTGAGTTAAACAAGTTGTTTGTATGATATTCCATATTTATGTATTCATCGATATTATGTATATTATATGTATAAATAAATAAAATGAATTAATATTATCCTAAGTATTAAATTAAATGTGGCAGTTACACAATGTTGTTATAGAAACTCTAAGAGTTTTGGGTTTGAATTTTGGTATGGGTTATGATATCATGAAAACAGTTTATTAATACTTATTTTTATTTATTTTTATTCAAATTTTTTAAAATATCGAACACTTTTGAATTATTATCAGCACAGTTTGAGTATAGTTTTGCTTAAATTTTATTTTCCGACAATGGAATGAAACAGTGAAATTTTTGGGTTCCTTGGATCGTTTTCGCGTTATTAAATTGATCGCTGAGCTCTGAAGCCTTTATTTCGTACTCTTCAGTAGTAGTAGAACAAAATGATAATTTGGTTAAATCTTTTCCTTTTCTACGATTTGCCCAATCAAAAGTTCTTTCGCAGTTTTAATTGGATGCTCACGTTCTTTGGCTAAACTTGCTCTTGTGGCCATGCGCTTTATTGTTCCTCAATAGCATCACAAGGACCTTTGCCATGTGATGTAGCAAAAAATGCCATTCTGCATCAATTCCGTACATTGATTTAAATTGACATAGGCTCGAAAAATTCTTACGATTTTTGTACTGCGACGCTGCTCCATCAGATATGAAATATATCTTTTTGACTTCTTTATGCTTATCAACGCGTAAAAAGTTAATCATTTTCAATGAACAAGTTTACGGATACTGAATCGTGTCTTAAATCTTCGGAAATTATAATAAAACTTAAGTGTTCAATTTGCGTACTTCCATTAAAATAAATAACGAATGGATGAATTGTAGCTTGTTGTACGTTCCAGTGATGGGACTGCACTTCATCTTGCAATACAAAGCTGTAATTTTCAGAAAAATCACAAATGACTAAAAATTCACCATTTTGTAATGTATTTTTCGTATTTTTTAAAAAGCTGGATTGTTCTGTTTTAATGAAATCGTGAGGAATTAAACTTTCTAATTTCAAGCAAAAATATGACACAAACTCATCTACAGGTTTTACAATAGTTTCTATGTCACACCTATCCGTGGTCACCCATTGCTCAAATGATAACTGATCAATATATTTTTCTTCAAACTCAGCGAATAAAGTATTTTCCAATGATGAAGAATCTGGACAATCCGAACAAGATCGTAGATAGCAATTTGATGTTGTATTTTCACACAAAGTCTTTTGTTAACCAGTTAACATTTTAATATCCTTTGTTAAATTGATTCTTTTCAAACTATGTAAAATAAGATTAATATTCTCATGGGTTGTGCACACACACACATTATGTGTTCCTGAATTGGAAAGAAGCTTACATTGCCTTGGCCGAAGGCTTGCAAATGAGGAAAACCTATTTTAATATTATCGTGAATTTCCTTGAAGCGTGTGTACGCTTCTTTCAAAGTCGTCATCATTAATCGTTTTGGATTGCTTGACGCTTTCCATCTTTTTTTTACTGATACATAATCTTTTGACCAGGCATAGCTCGACTTACTTCATCATCTTCAAAATATTGAACTACTATTTCTTTTGTCTCATCTGTTAATGCAGTACTAGACCTAGTATTTTTGGTTGAAAGACAGTTATTCTTCAATTGTTTTGCCTCTTTTACTGTATTTCTATTGGTTTTGAACTCATCAATGGCATCCTGAATAGACCACGAACTTGGCAGCATCGACAAAATCAATAATTTTTCTTTCCTTGTCGTGGCTGCATTCGAGAACCTTTCCTTCATATTTATAATTACCTCATCGTAGTCTGTATTTTCCACATCATCAGGTCCCTAATTTGAAGAGGTTTCTTCGTACAGCTTCGTTTATTTCACGGTATTTTTTCTCCGGGTAATAAACGTAGTCCATCTTACTCCATTTAATCGTCACTTTTATCCCAGCTATGCCCTCGTTAAAGCGTTCGATGTTGACCTTTTGGATACACTCATCTTCCGATTGATTTGTTGAAACAGATTTCGCTGATGGTACGGTGGCAAGGCTCTCAGCACTTAATACTTCTGGTAATTCCTCAGTTGTTGTCGATACATCTGGCAATTCCTCAGTTGCTGTCGTTTTCGAACTTCCTGCGCTCTGCTCAACCGATGATATACAGATTGCTCTTTTGTCAACGTTTAGACGGCAGGACGTGCAAATGCGTAAATTTGTATTCAATGTGGACATTGGAGCATAACCAGTCGCTTTCAGTTTATCTATGGTGCTTTCGGTGAGATTTCGTAACTCTTTTGAACACTTTTTCCATCAAACGGCCTACAACAGTTGAGAAAGCGGCTACTCATGTTGTTCGTAATATTTCAATAAACAAAATCACTTTTAAGTTTTACTGACTAGTTTGGTGTCATTTGCTTGACTGAAGAAAAAAATTACTATAAGATCTTTAACAACCTTAGTAGTAGTAATTTTTTGCTTTTTCGTGAGCATTGTCATGGTATGTACCTATCATGCATTTGTTGTTGTTGAAGATACCCGTTTCCTCCCGATCATAAAGTCTATTCTCTAAGAGGTATATTTTTGCAGGTAAACTATAGACGTACACGTGTATATAAATCTTTGATTTTGCAGCTTTTGTCTTAAAAATAACATTTCTGATATGTTTCTATCAACGTTATTATCAACAGGTTTCAACACTATTAAAAGAATTTTTCGCCAGTCACGTGCAATGAAAATTATGACACTATCAATACTTTTGATCACAACACTGGATCGTGTCTAAGTTTCTTATAGATGCTATGAATAATTAAATCAAAATATCATGAAAACAACTTGTTTAAATCACGTCCCTTAACAATAAAATCTGCATCAAACTGCAATTCTCGAAATAACATACACAGAAAAAAAATTTTTTTTACTAAATGTGAAAATTGTGAAATGTTTGAAATGTCATAACTTTTTTGTTTATTAGTTTACCATCACCAAATTTTTATGGTAGATAGCTAATATAATGGACCGTTTTCCCTAAAAATTACGTTCGAAAAAAGATAGGGTTTTGAGATATTTGAGTTTTGTGACAAAATGATATTTTAAAGGCAAAAAATTTTTTTTTACTGTGCACATTTTCTTAAGAATCACCATTTAGTTGTCTAACTTTGCTGAAAAATCATAACAATCGAACATTCCGTTTTTGCTGTGCAGCTTTTTAAATATTTTTGAACCATTTTCACATACACCCTTTTGAAAAGTTAGTCGTGACTCAATATGAAGATTTGATATCGAAAAATGACGATTTAGATGAAATTGAAAAACTGTGCAGAGTTTCAAATATTTTCGAAATGGTCGCTCAGGATCGACTGACATGCCCCGTGGAATGCCTCAGGTACTGGTCCTGTTGTTTACGTCTCGGACTTAGAATTGTTTTGATCCAAATTAAAACTGCATATTTCACGATGTTGAAGACATTCCGTACATTCCGCATTCAAATATTGGTAAATATCGATAAGTCTAGGTAATTAACGATCAGAAAATCCAAAGAATGATAGAAGTATCTCAAAATTTAAATAAAGTCGTCTGTAAACAACAGGACCAGTACCTGTCAAAAGTCGTGTGTGACGTCACTGTGCAATGGAGTATATGAATAAAATATGCTAAGGCTGTGAACCATTCCACCGATTCGTTTAACTTTTAGTTAAAATTTGACAGTTCGATGGTTATTTCGCCGTGGTTAAAAATAACCCTGCTCCGGAGCATGGTTAGATTTGACAGTTCGATAGTTAAACTTTGTTCGCGAGAAAATTGGCGCCAAAACCATTTCGTTCCAAATAACTATCAATCTGTCAAAACTCAAATGGGTCGGCTTCGGAGTAAAATTTTAACCACGATGGGAAAATAACCATCGGAATGTCAAATTTTAACTAAAAGTTAAACGAATCGGTGGAATGGTTCACAGCCTAAATGGTGAAAAAAATCGCAATACGTCCAAAAGAAAAGTTATGCTTGATATGTCCGTGCCGAGCTCGCGAGCTGTCATGTCACACAAAAAGGCCTGTTCGGATTGTTATGCGCACCAGGTAGTGTACACCGACATTCGCGAAGTCGAAGCAAATTCTGCTCTTCCCTCCTATGAGAAATCCCATTGCTATCTGTCAGAGTTTGAGTGAAACATGGCCGCCATCTCCTCCTCTCTGTTGCTCTACTGTAAAAACCCATAAAGAACTGTCATTGTTTGTGTGAAAAATTTTGCTTCGACTTCGCGAATTGCGTTGAAGATGCTTATGTTATCTTTCGCACTCCCACTGCGGCGATAAGCAACGCAATTTGTGACGTCATGTATTAGGTTGCGTGAATTTCGCGCGAGAGTGAAAGAGCCAACAGTACCGATCTGTGCCATACCTTTGAAACAATCAGTCGTGTCCGCTCGGCAGTCGAGAGAAGTGTTCGAACAGATTGGACGGAATTCGGATTGTGTGCTGTGCAGATATGAATGGTTTTGCTGGAAAACGGACAGCAGAAATGGAAGATTGAAGACAGGCGAAAATCTTCATGATTAACGACTGTAGGGTGATTTTTTCGGTATTTACGGTGCGAAACAAGTACTGTGAACGGAAATTGGAGAACCAAAGCAGGTGGATTTGTATGAGCTGCCGGATCGAAAAGTAACAGTGGCAGGAAGAACTGCTTCCACAGCTGGAGGGGCAGGAAAGAATACGGATAGTGGGTGTGGTGGCGGTGTGCGAAAACAGGAACGGACAAAGCAAGTGTTATTTTTTCACTGCTGCGTGCAGTTTGACATTATTTCTCTGCACCGCAGTGTCAGGTTCCTCTCCATCGGAGCTTTTTCGATTGGACAAAAGTTTGTGCAAAATGATGGTTACTGTTGGTGAAACTGTATGATGATTGCCGAGTGATACATTTGATAGGAATTGTCATGAGACATCCCGGCGGAGGTGCAGCAGTAAGCAGTAACAAGGCGGTGAAGGAGTATGCTGGTAGGGAACGAGGAGCGGAGAGATTCGAGGACGACGAAGAAAACACAGCTGTAACGAGTCGGTGGAAAATTTGTGTGGATCCACGAATAGGAGGCAACGTCCCTGCCAGGGGAAGGGATTAGCTGTCTACGCGGAACGAAAAAACAAAAATACGGCAACAACATCGGTGTTGTTGTTGCTGTTCGTGCTGGGGGCATATAGATAGAGCGTATTGAGTTGTACCCATCGGACATGGACGTGCCGAAGCTGTTTTCCGACCTGGAGTCCAACAATCTGGCTGTGGTGGATGAGGCCAAACGACGGTTCAACGAGTTGTTTACCAGCAGTGAGTAGACTTTTCTTTTGCTAAGTGGGTTGGGATTTGTTTTGCTGGAGTTCTAGAAGGGGGGAAATAACCTCACAATTTTGGCTTTTCCATCGCACATGATGGGGAATGTCAACCAGATGAAATGTAAATGGTCAGAGGCTGAGAATGTCTGGGGTTCATAGTGTTTGGTTTCAATGTTTCAAATATAATGCTTTTAATAACAAACTTAACATGAATAACGAAAGTATGCAACTATGATTTTCCGGTTTGTATTTTGAAGCTAGCAGATTCAATGCAATTAACAATAATTGAGTTTGAAACATTGCTCATTGAAATCAACGAATATGAACTGTCTCTGAGATAAATGCATTCTATTCGAGGTTTTTTTTATTGAGACCAATAACAATCATGGAATCACGTAATAACAATTAAAACGAAATGGGAAAACATGTTTGATAGACACATGATACTAGGCCTGAGAGATCGATTAGTCCTTAGTATTTGCATGATTTTTGCATAATAGGAGATGAATTTGTTTGCTACATTATTAGCAATAAAAATTATATGTAAATAATTCGTACTCATTAAAATTACAAATACATTAAGGGCATGATTCAGCTTAAACAGATTCTGGATCGAAACACACCTACAAAATAGAAACGCGACAATATCAAAATTGACATTTGTTTCTAAATTTATTGGGCACTAGTTCAGAACAGAACCAAATAGTTTACTGAAGGAATTTGTTCAGCATGTTTTTTCAGGAACTGCTTCCAAATCAATCCGTTATTTGTTACCTCACATCTGATAGAGAAACAGCTGGCATAGTTGCAGCGATGTCTATGTCAAGAATCCGTTTATGGTTGTTTTTACCCATAACGTTCAAAGTGTGCGAAAATGAATACCCTGTAGAAGTGAAATGTCCTGATGATGTTGTTTGTTGCGAACCTATCCTTCTATGTTTTAAGATTGGAGTTATTTGGTAGCAGTAGGAGAGTAATAATACGTAGAAGCATTGCTGAAG
Organism: Armigeres subalbatus; assembly: GCF_024139115.2. Taxonomy (NCBI): domain Eukaryota; kingdom Metazoa; phylum Arthropoda; class Insecta; order Diptera; family Culicidae; genus Armigeres; species Armigeres subalbatus. The sequence goes on along the minus strand of NC_085139.1, from coordinate 87,927,163 downwards.
CATACATTCGATCACTTCCTATTTGTTTTTTTTTCTGATTCGCGTAGCTATACCATTGAAAAATGAAAACTTTGTTATGAGCGAGAATGTTCTATCTGATTCAGACGAACATTGTGGCTCATAGCAAAGGTTGACACGTCCTCATACATTTGGACGCACATATGCTGATTCTGTATATTGAATATGTTGTTGGTTTTAGCTGCTAAAGTTGCTCAAAATTAACTGAAGTTACTGTTGTAAAAATTGTCAAGACCATTCATTGACTTTCATTCGTATTTAATGAAATGGAGAGCTAATGAAGCGCAACTCAAGAAAGGCAAACAACTCCTGTCAAGCATGCCCAACGTAAACGTAAATTTATGCGTTGAAGATAAGCAAATAAGCACGTCTGCCGCATACTGTACGAAAATGTGCAGAAAAAAAAACGTTGAGAGATGTTTTGCGAAAACAAACTGCTCGCTCCTCACGATCACTAACGTACCAGTGATTATTGTTCTAAAAATAAGACAATAATGTTTGGTACGAGAAGCGACAACGCTTGGCTGGCGCCAACAACAAAATAGTGGCCGAATGACGATCCCACTGTTCATTACGTGTGTTGATGGGATTTGTGCGTTGAGTAGAACTAGGTATTTGAAAAATTTCTTTCATAGCTGGATTGGAATGATTTTGAGTAACAATTTTATTAAATTGTCTCGACTTACCTGGACATCGCTGAATCATCGTGGTAGCCTCATAAAGTACGAATGCAAAAATGGTAGCTTTGCTTAGAAACCTCGCAGTTAATAACTGTGGAAGTGCTGAGGCAACAATGTCCCAATGAGAGATGTAATGCCAATAAGAAGAAAAAGAAGAAGAAGAGGGAACGTCGATGTTGCCTGCAAGGACTCGTACATGACGAAACATGACCGAGTTGTCCCAGGCCCGATAGTTGTTCTTGATGCTGGCATCAATGTTGAGTTCTGTTGATTGCTAACTTCTGTCTTCATTCCATTAGGCCTTGCCACCGGGGGAAGTTTCGGGTTGACTACCTTGCGGAGGATTGAGGAGAAAGATCCCTTTTTGTCCGGAGGTTTTTTTTAGCATTAGCAGCAGCTTAATTTACTAACTAACTAACTGATTGTATCGAGACTCGACTAATAATATATTTCATTTTATTATTGTAACATAATTATTGAATTGTTAATTAATATTAAGTTTTCTCAATAGCTTGAACCTTTTGGGTCCCTCGCGGTTGGCAAGAATGAACTTGTTCGGGTTAAAAAGGGTTTGGTTTACAATAATCTATGGATAATATGAATACCTATAAGAAGCAATTCAACTTTGACCTTATAAATTATGAGGCCTACTATATGAATCAATTTAAATTTAGAGGTGGGCCTTGTCGTGGCCGAGCGAATATCCTTGGGACATCCGTCGAATATCTGAATTCTCATGGACTCACAAGTATGTTCTGACAGAACGAGTAGCTCTAGTGATACATAGACGATGTACCTAATATTTATTCTTAGGACTATTTTCAAAAATTGATGTAAGCGCATAAAACTGTGTAAGACACTAGGTCGAGGTCACCAACCTCGCTTGCATCCACATATGCATCTGGGTACTGGTCAGTGGAAAATTCATTTATTTATTTATTTTATTTATGGTGTACATCAACTGATTGTTCGTAATCCTAATGATGATTCAAAACTAGTATGGCCATTACAATAATAACTTATTAACAAAACAGTAAAAACACAACGAAAAATAAACTTGTCATGGGACTTAAATACACTTATCTAGCATATGCGCGTCAGCTACTACGACGAAAAACATTTACAAAACTACGGCGAAGCGCATCTCTTGTCAAGTATATATACTTGTATATATATATTGTATATATTGTATATATATATATATATATAGTAGTCAGATACTGATGCCACCCTATTAAAAACTCTCTGTAGCCCGTTCAGTGCGTTGCCCAGACCATAGTTGGTGCGGCGAAGGGGAAGTCTCAACATTATGCTATTCCGCAATGGCCGATGTTGCACGTTAAGGTTAATTTGTTGCAGAATGTCTGGACAATAGATCCTTCCTTGAATAATGTCAGCGACGGTCAGTGTTCTGCTTAAGTCCCTACGAATACGCAACGGAAGAAGGTCGATCAGCTGGCAGCGATCCTCGTAACTAGGTAGGCGAAATGATCTCTCCATGGTAGTTTGCGCAATGCAAAACGAAGAAAGCGGCGTTGTATTGATTCGATGCGTTCCGATCCGTTGTTGTAGTAAGGACACCAGACCGCCGAGCAGTATTCCAACGTCGACCGGACGAGAGAGCAGTAGAGTGCCTTCAACAATGTACGTCGGTGAAATTTTTCGCCACCCAGAACACAAAGCCAAGCGTTCTGGCCGCTTTATCGACGACAAAGGATATGTGCTGGGTAAATGTAAGTTGCGAATCCAGAAGAACTCCCATATCTTTCACGCAATGCACTCGGTTAATGGTCGTGTCGAGAAGAGAGTAACTAAACCGGATCGGCTCCTTCTTTCGTGAAAAAATAATTACCGAACATTTCGCCGGTTTGACCACAAGTCGGTTCAGAGTACACCAGTTGGTCCATCGTGGTCCGTGGTCCATCGATTACATGCTGAACATCGTTGAAGTAAAGCAGGAAAATTAAAGGCCCCAAGTGGCTGCCCTGCGGTATACCAGACGAAGCGCGGAAACTATCTAAGCGACAATCGCCTAAAGCAACCACAAGCTGGCGTTCGGTCAGATATGACCGAAACCAATCGAGAAGATTTTTACCGACTCCAAGTCTGTCAAGCTTGGCGATTGCAATTTTATGGTTCAGCTTATCGAATGCTGCAGAAAGAATTTAATTAAATCACGTCCGTTTGAGTGCGTGCAATCATGCTATCCGTGACGTACGACGTTGGGCACAACAAGTTAGTAGTTGTTGAACGGCCAGCTGTAAAACCATGTTGGTCAGCGCAAAGATATTGTTTGCAGTGGGCATTTAGCGGGTCCATGACAACCAGTTCAAAAAGCTTCGCTATTGCACTAAGCGATGTGATACCCCGATAATTGTTCACATCACGCTTGCTCCCCTTTTTGTAGACCGGAAACATATCTGCAGTCTTCCAACAAGATGGGAATGTGCCGCTGGATAGAGAGAGTTGGAATAACAGGAGAAGCGGTTCCAGCAGACAGGTAATATTCTTTTTGACAATCATCGATGGAACACCGTCAGAACCAGGCTTAGATGATGTCTTAAGCTTTGACATCGCTCTCGAGATGGTTTCGACATTCACCTCGATATCTCCGAGCGATTGATTAGTTAATGGGACGTTGCTGGCAGCGGTGGTCACGACATCAACAGGTAGTTGTTCGTCTTCAAACACACTGGCGAATTTAGCTGAGAACAGGTCCTTGTTGGGTGCTTGCAGATTCATTATTGAATACCATGGACGATGGAAATCCAGTCTATTTGCGCTATTCGTTTGCGTAGCTCCAAAAGGACTTTGGGTGAGATCTTAGTCGTCGTTGTATCCCTCTTTGGTAGCGTAGGAAATGATAACGACTGATCCGCTTATACTCGTTGTTGAGTCTAACATAGTGGAATTTGAGTGGCAACGTACGGTGTTTCGTGTAACTTCTGAGTGCAGCTTTCTTGCACTTTTTCAGCGAGCATTCGTCATCCACGGGATACGAGAGTCTGATCGAACTGACTTTTTTGGGACATGCCTGTCGATGATGTACACCATGATGTGAGAAAAATATTCGGATTAGTATCGTATCTTTCTTTGTTTCGTTCTGTCAATCGAGCTCATATTCGTGTGCTAATGGGCGCCTACTATTCGAACGCCGATTGCTTCGATTTAGAAATTTAAATCTCATTCAAATAATTCATGCTTCCATTTCGTATCTTAGATTATTATTTTAACACAATCCGCTACTACCACATGCCTGAGCGGATTTGACCCGTTCTGCTCATTCAAAAGAGTCAGCTTCTTAGATCAACTCTTCCCCAAGTAACCACCAAGCATTAATTGATGCAAGTAATCAATCACAGATCAGCATATTAAATGCTAATTGCATTAGATTAGTTTTAATAATGTTAACATGCATTTATTCATGAACTGTCAAGCAACGATACTCTAGTTCAGCATTACGAATGCAGCGATGCATTACTTATGTTTTAATTCAGCATGTCAAAGTAATGAAGCATTATTTCGGTCGTAAAAGGGCCTTTTTCCACTTTAAGTCAACTTTAATGGCTGTATTATTTGCAAGCCTATATACTGCCCATAAATCCATAACAGTCCCATGTTTGCTTGTTTTCCTATCTACATGGGACTGTTATGAATTTATGGGCAGTATAGCTCCATGGTTACTTGGGTCAGTTCTTATATAGGGTAACCGTACCCTTAGTGGAGGTAGCACCAATAGTGGAGGTAGTATGGTTTTAACGAAATTTATCATATTTATACACTTTACGATGGTTTCAATTGATGCGTCGTGCTTTAAATATCCTGTTAAATGAAACTTATCCTAATATTTCGTTTGGAAAACTATTGAAAACAATGATTTTCCTTAACAAAATTGACTCCCTTGCACCTGTAGTGGTGCAACTGTACCAATAGTGGCGAGTCCAGCACCACTATGGGAACCAATGGATAGCACCACTATGGGAACCAAAATTAATTTTTACCTCCACTAAAGAAATAGTGTACCCATAGTGGTGCAAGCAATATTTGGTAATTGTTGATGTTAAATGACATCTATCTCATTTTTGTTAGCAAATTTATTAGTTTTTCTATTGACTAAGATATAAAAGCTGTAAATTTCCCATAATTATCAATTTTTTAAAAATATTTTCTTTTGTGGATCTACTAATACCTCCACTATTGGTACCGTTACCCTAGGTAGTTAAAGCGTTCTTCGCTGACAGTGCACGGTTTGGTGCCTGTCGAGAACCGCTTCAAACAGCGCATGCGCGATTCGGTGAAGAGAGCGCGATCGGAACAAAATCGGAAGAGAAGAGCAAAGCGCGCGCATTTCTGCCCCCTCAAAGCGTTCCATGTCAAAAGTTCCGCTTTGAATAAGCACCGCGAAGCAAAAGCGCTTTCGATATTTGATATTGAATGGGATGGCCCGTTTACATATCCACTAAGAGCACCTCCACGGGAGGCCTCATCGCTATTCTTATAATAGCGCTCCTTCCCGAGTGCTATTTTAGGATAGCGCCCCATCTTCCCACCGGTGGTTTCTGTTTTAGGTATAGCGACTTCGTAAACATATCAAGTTCTCACCGGGCGTTGCTAAAAGTAGTCATCATCTTCTTCAATGGCTCTTTATTCCAACTGGAACTTGGCTAGCTGCTCAACTTAGTATTCTATTAGCATTTCCTCAGTTATTAATTGAAAGCTTTCCTGTGCCCGCCATTGCTTGAGTATGTATTTTGTGTAACAACTATGCCCAAGGAGCCCACTCGAAAACATCCTTGGCCAAATCGAGAATAGAGCTCGCTATCTCCGGAGGACAATTCTACGCTTTTGCTCGTAAGGCTAAATGGAGACCCGTCATAGTAAATTTGTTCACCATTATTCCTTCTGGATTTCCTTTATCCTGGAAATTTCGTTCGTGAATTTATACTTTCAGTCGAAGAAAGTCCTTCTGAAATTTCCACCAGTTTTCCTACAGGAATCTCTTGACAAAATCCTGCATGAATTCTTCCAGAGTTTTTGAATGAAAACATTTGTAACATCATCCGGAAGAATCCGGAGAATTCTCTTGAAAAAACTATGTTTTCAAACGAACCACAAAAAATTATAAGGCAATTCCAATACCAAAAACCCAGATTAATCCACCTAGCGGCGATGGTGCCTTTCTCGTGCATCGTAAAATGTACTGAAAAAATCACATAGGAAAGGTCAAAATTTTGCATGTTTTTGCATTAATTACTATGCATTTCAACCATTCTTGAAAAAAAATTTTTTTTCGATCTTGAAATTTTTTTTCCAAGGGGGACCCTTGGGAAAAAACAATGATTTTTCAATAATTCCGAAATGCAATGTCCGATCAGGCCAATTTTCAATAGCAAACAATGGGACCGCATTCCCCATCGAATGCAACTTGTTGCGAGTAAATCGGGTAATGCTAAGTTCCAAAAAGTGTGTCTACAAAATGTGTACACATACACACATACACACACACATACATACATACACACAAACAGACATCACCTCAATTCGTCGAGCTGAGTCGATTGGTATATAACACTATGGGTCTCCGAGCCTTCTATCAAAAGTTTGGTTTTGGAGTGAAATTATAGCCTTTACGTATACTTAGTATACGAGAAAGGCAAAAATCCCGAAAGAATCTGGAAGAAAGCCTAAAACTATTCTGGGAGAACTGCTAAAGATTCTTAAAAGAACACAAAGATTGCTGGGGAACTCCCGGAAAAATCTTCTAGGGATCCTAGATGAATTTCCAACACAATAAATAATTTTCAAACGAACTACCGTGGACCCCCGATAAATTGAACGGTACCTCATTCAAATTAACGGGGTTCACTTTTAATTTGAACTTCTGGTTACTCTATTTAAAAGATATTTTAGTTACTAGATAAAGATTGTCGCTTCGGTTCCCTTTGTTCTGCTGTCCGAAACATGTGTGGTACCTGGTACATACCTGTCAAATCGTATGGATTTTCCTTCTTTGACATTTAGCTCCCCTATCCTCGCCAGCAAAAGATGTTCCGGATAGCGACGACAGCGACAATCTTTATCTAGTAACTAAAATATCTTTTCTCTATTTGCATCAGAAAAACTGGTTTCTGGCTGCTCTCTTTGCTGGTTTGTTTTTTTTTTCAAAAAAAACTTTCTGGAGATTTCTGGAGGAGCTACTACTACTTGAAGGACATACAGAACAATTACTAAAGGAATTTTCTGAGGGAATCCTGGAAGACCTCCTCGAATTAACTCGCAATAATATAAAAACAGTAGAATTTTCATTCGCGAAAAATCTATGAATATTTCGGGCTCTAGCGGGCGCTGGTGCGAAACGCTTCTCATTATAGGGTAAAATGCCCAATAGTGGACCCCCTAGTAGCGGAATTTTCTTCTTCCTGTTATAAGGAGTAGAGATTTTCAACATATTAATTCTGCTTGATATCTAACAACAAGCTCTGCATCTCCTCTTCACGATACATACATAAAACACCCAAATACACGACGTTATTCGTTGAAATTAACATTTTGAAGCTTAACTCAATTCGCCCTATAGTAGACCCCCTGGGGGTCCATAATGGGAAATTGCTTCCCTATAGTCGACACTTCAATTGATTTTCATGTCCCGTTTCGGGACGTTCTTCTTCCCTATTATGGACCCCCAAAATATTCCTATAATGGACACTCTCGTGTTTATTTTTTATACAATTGTAAAAAATCATCTAATTTTACTTTCCATAGCATTTCCAATGCAATTCCATCATAGGACTGTAGGGTAGGTTCTCCCGATGGAATTTCATAACAAAATGTTTACATTGTGCTTGAATAATCCAAAAATGGCTGGAGGGTCCACTATTGGTTGTGGGTCCACTATTGGACACTTTACCCTATGTAGTTGATTAATTACGTCGCGAAGTTGAACTGGGGCACAAGATCCAAAAAAAAAAAAATATTTCCCTTGCTATTTAATTTATGTCGGAATTGTTCTGGAAAAGAAAAACAAATTTTCTGCAATTTTTTATCAATACCAAAGTGACGTTTCACAAAATAGCTACCCTGTATGGAAATTTAGCAACCCAGTATGGGGCGCTAAATTTGGAAACTCACGGCTAATTTTGAGTTGCGTTCTTATTTTACATTCCCGTTTAGATACCTCCGGTGTACAAATGAGTCCCTATAGAGGGCCCGGAAAAAGCGATAGGGACCCAGATGGGGACTCCCGTGGAGGTGCTCTAATCCTGGCGACAATGTGCTGTCCGATAATACTAGCGCGACATTTGCTCGATGTGAACAGTAATTGTCATCTGCTAATAAGCGTTTGCAATAAAGCCTGTTTACAAATACGCTTATTATATTCTAACAGTATACTAACAGTAAACAGACATTTAAAAAAAATCTACATACATATTATTGTCGCAGAATTAGCGAATATGAAACGGGTCAACATTTTCAAAGAAATTTATTTCTGAAGGTTTTTTTTAGAGAAATCTAATTTATTTAGTTAGGGAGCTGTTCGACATCTGTCCAGTCCAGAATATTGATCAAAGAAATAAATTGTAAATAGAATAATTATTTATAATTAAGAAGAGTTAAGGCTATAAAGTTTATGTTCAATTTCATGTACATACTTTATTTTTCTGATATGGGATGCTTATTACAAATTATTATTAGTAACTTTGCATGATTAATATATTCCAATTTTGTTTTCTTTATTTAAAACCTCGTCCCATTTTACGAAGTAACTCAAATTAGAATTGAAAGTGCCAGCTCAATAATTTCCAAATAGATATATGTCTTTTTTGTCACATTGGAAACGATTCTGATGATAATAATTTTTAATTTTAAGAACTATCACTTTCAAGCTTAGTTTAGTTTGAGTTAATTCAGAAAATAAATAGTATCTAAGAACCAGTTAGATGCAACAAAATAATATGTTTGAGAAACGCGCGGGAAAATGACTCGTTCATCATTTTAGGTCAATTTTATGTGTTTTTCTCGAAATAATAATATAGTGCACAGGTTGAAGAATCGATCACGCGATGCCTCTGCTTGGATGGAAATGGAAGCAATTCAATAGACGAGATCTGTCCTGATCACGTCCTTGCGAATGCCGAGGAAGGGGAAGGATGTTTAGTTGGCACCTACTTAAGAAAGATGCAGAAAATTCTACTTCCTGGAGAGTTTTTGAATTGTTATTGTGGGAGGAGGAGGAAAGAAATCGTTTTGGTAGAATGTAAAACACAGAAAGAATTTCATTTGAAATACAAAGAAGAAAAGGGACGAGCCTGGAATTGAACCCACGACCTCCTGCTTATAAGCCACTAGATCACCGAGCTCGTCTCTCTTCAGTTCTTTAAGATCACTCCTCACGGAATCCAAGTTTCAAAGTGCTTGCGTTTTCGGGGGCACACCACTCGATACGGAGGCGGCGCACAACTGTCATTTTTGTTGATTTAGCTTTGCTGCGTCGCAGCATGCGTGTGAAAAAATAAAAATGACAGTTGTGCGTTGCTTCCGTATCATGTGGTGTGCCTCCAAAAACGCGAGCACTTTGAAACTTGGATTCCGTGAGGAGTGACCCTCATGCTACATATATTAAAATATTGTTTAAAAATTTGAAATATTCATGTCATTCATTAGGGTCTATCTATTTGCCACGCGGGCGGACAGCAGGGACTATGTCCAAGGGCTTGATGATCCCTCCCCAGGCCATCTGCGAGTTGTGGGGCTTGCCTAGGATGTGGTGGGGTTTGACAGTGGGCCCTGTTAAACCTCTATAAAAAGCTGCATGTATACGCAAGTAGGCCCCACCAAAGCGACCGTGTGCCGCTCAAAGCGCACCAGCCCAAGTCCTGGTGTTAGGTGGGACGCTAAACAGCACTGACACGACGGCCCTCCGACGAGACAGGAGGTTTGCGCAGGCCCAATAAGCCGCCTGGAAAACCAAAAATTACGAACAATATAAGAGATAATGCGACTCGATATAATTGGCAAAGACCTAGGTGATGTATAAAGGATCACGATTGAAAGCTTGGAACATGGAACTGCAAGTCGCTAGGTTTCGCAGGTTGCGACAGGATGATCTACGATGAATTACATCCCCGCAACTTCGACGTCGTGGCGCTGCAGGAGATTTGCTGGACAGGACAGAAAGTGTGGAAAAGCGGGCATCGAGCGGCTACCTTCTACCAAAGCTGTGACACCACCAACGAGCTGGGAACCGGCTTCATAGTGCTGGGTAAGATGCGCCATCGTGTGATTGGGTTGCAGCCAATTAACGCAAGTATGTGCAAGATGAGGATTAAAGGCCGTTTCTTCAACTATAGCATCATCAACGTGCACTGCCCACACGAAGGGCGACCCGACGACGAGAAAGAAGCGTTCTAAGCACAGATGGAGCAGACATACGATGGATGCCCACTGCGGGTCGTCAATATCGTCATCGGCTACATGAACGCACAGGTAGGAAGGGAGGAAATGTATAGACCGGTCATCGGACCGGATAGTCTGCACACCGTATGGTGTATACACGTGTATACACGCGGTATGGGGGAGGTTCCTTCATCAGTGCTGCCACCTGGAAAAGTTCAGAGAAAAAGTAGAACCATGGAAAGCTGACATGGCATGATATTGAAAATGAGTTTTAAAATGTCTCTAGAACGTTACATAATTTTTTTGTCAAACAATTTTTAGTTTGTGGGTTTAGAAATTCAACAATCTTAAGCATTAACTGCTTATTCGAAAAAAATATAAAAATCGAGATATCATGTCTATTTTGTGTGCTTTTAAAATTCTAACCCCGTAAACCAAGATTTTTTTGGGAAACGTCCTTAATTTTTGTTTTATAACAAAAATATACTTCATTTCCTATACCACACCGTGTAAAATTTCAATGATTCTACTTTTTCTCTCGATGACAGCTGGTGGTCTTCTCCTCCCCTATGGTAGTCCGAAGCATCTTCTTTTCCCGCAAAAATATCCACAAGGCCACATGGAAATCCCCTAACCAAGAAATGGAAAACCAAATCGCCCACGTTCTAATCGATGGTAAATTCTTCTCCGACATCACGAACGTCCGCACTTAAATTCGCACCGCAGTGCGAATATTGAATCCGACCACTACCCCGTTGCAGTATGCCTGCGCTCAAAACTCTCGACGTTGTACAACACGCGTCCAAGGCGGCTTGACATTGGGCGGCTACAAGACGGTAGACTAGCCCAAGAATACGCGCAGCAGCTGGAAGTGGCACTCCCAACGAAAGAGCAGCTAGGCGCAGCGTCTCTCGAAGATGGCTGGAGAGATATTCGATCCGCCATTGGTAGCACCGCAACCGCTGCACTTAGCACGGTGCCCCCGGATTAGAGAAACGACTGGTATGACGGCGAATGTGAGCATGAGCGAGATTGCTGCAACACCGCACGAGGGCAAACGAGGCACTATATAAACAGGCGCGGAACAGGCAAAACTCGATTTTCCGGAGGAAAAAGCGCCAGCAGGAAGATCGAGACCGTCAAGAGACGGAGCAACTGTATCGCGCTGATAACACACGAAAGTTCTATGAGAAGTTGAACCGTTCACGTAAGGGCCACGTGCCACAGCCTGATATGTGTAAGGACATAAACGGGAACCTTCTTACGAACAAGCGTGAGGTGATCCAAAGGTGGCGGCAGCATTACGAAGAACACCTAAATGGCGATGTGGCAGACGAAGATGGCGGTATGGTGATGGACCTGGAAGAACGCGCGCAGGACATAATTTTACCGCCTCCGGATCTCCAGGATATCCGGAAGGAGATTGGCCGGCTGAAGAACAACAAAGCAATTGTAGCAACTACCGCGCAATCACATTGCTGAAGGCCGCCTACAAGGTACTCTCCCAAATTTTATGCCGTCGACTAGCACCAATTGCAAGGGAGTTCGTGGGGCAGTACCAGTCGGGTTTTATGGGCGAACGCTCCACCACAGACCAGGTGTTCGCCATTCGCCAAGTACTGCAGAAATGTCTTGAATACAACGTGCCCACACATCATCTATTTATCGACTTCAAAGCCGCATATGATACAATTGATCGATTCCAGCTATGGCAGCTAATGCACGAAAACGGATTTCCGGATAAACTGATGCGGTTGATCAAAGCGACGATGGATCGGGTGATGTGCGTAGTTCGAGTTCAGGGGCATTCTCGAGTCCCTTCGAAACGCGTAGAGGGTTACGGCAAGATGATAGTCTTTCGTGTCTGCTATTCAACATCGCTTTGGAGGTAGTAATACGAAAGTCAGGGATTGACACGAGTGGTACGATTTTCACGAAGTCCGTCCATTTATTTGGTTTCGCCAACGACATTGATATCATGGCACGTAACTTTGAGAGGATGGAGAAAGCCTACATCAGACTGAAAAGCGAAGCTAAACGGATTGGACTAGTCATCAACACGTCGAAGACGAAGTACATGATAGGAAGAGGCTCAAGAGAGGTCAATGTAAGCCACCCACCACGAGTTTCTATCGGTGGTGACGAAATCAAGGTGGTTGAAGAATTCGTGTACTTGGGCTCACTGGTGACCGCCAATAACGATACCAGCAGAGAAATTTGGAGGCGCATAGTGGCTGGAAATCGTACGTACTTTGGACTCCGTAAGACGATTTGATCGAATAGAGTTCGCCGCCGTACCAAACTAACTATCTACAAAACGCTTATAAGACCAGTAGTTCTCTACGGACACGAGACCTGGACGATGCTCGTGGAGGACCAACGCGCACTGGGAGTTTTTGAAAGGAAAGTGTTGCGTACCATCGAGTTGCATCAGCTGTTGGGAGAACCATCCATCGTTTACACCGCGAAAATCGGAAGACAGTAGGACAGTAGGACAGACAGGAAGGACAGTAATCCGGTGAAAATGGTTCTCGACAACGATCCGACGGGAACAAGAAGGCGAGGTGCACAGTGGGCAAGGTGGATCGATCAAGTGGATCGATCAGGTGGAAGATGACTTGCGGACCCTCCGTAGACTGCGTGGTTGGCGACGTGTAGCCATGGACCGAACCGAATGGAGAAGACTCTTATATACCGCACAGGCCACTTCGGCCTTAGTCTGAATAAATAAATAATAATAATGTTTTACTCACGAACATATATATTTTGAACCAAAAAAATATTTATTTTTGAATCAAAATGGAAAAATTAGAATCACTTACATTTTTACGTAGATATGTTTTTCTAATGTTTTTTTTTTCCATAAGGAGCAAGATGAAAAGTCTCTCGACATCTGCTCTGATAAATACTTAACAATTTTCCTAAATATATTCTGACGACGATTTAGACAATCGAAACTGCATAAACTTAGGATATTCTATCAAGAAAAATCGTGAACTTTTTAAATTTTTATTATTTTGATATTGACTCACCGGTTGGTAGCTTGAACTTCTTGTTTGGGCTTTTCGAAATTCTGAACAAAATCCTTTAGGTTTTGTAATGATTCTTGGGTTTCATATTTATAAACTTTTTTAGCCAAATTAAATCTATGTCGAATCATTATTTGTTATATTATAATATTTAAATAAATTTCTATCATAAAAAAGTGCCATTTGCACACACAAGCGAAGATTTTCCGAATAAGTTCGAACCCATATTAAACATTATTGCACCTTATTTTATATGACTTGCCTTAAATTGTGTTTTTCCAGTGGTCAAAGGGGCGGAAAATACAAAAATAAATATAAAAAATAATAAAATAAAACAAATTCAGTTTTCATTTGTCATAAGACGAACTATTCCATTTAATTACATCAGTGTATCATACTTGACTTGACTTGAGAGACTAAATTCATTACCGTCATTACTGCAAAGTAATGGAATTAAATAATTTATGACAAGTGAAGACATTGCACTAAATAAGCACACACTTTTCTTTTTATCGGATTTGTTGAATAATGTTTTGGCAATTCATAAATTTTGCGGAATTTATTGCGGAAATTATTCGTAACGGCCTTATTAACAACATAAGTCAATTCTTGTCACTGCAAATGAAATTAAAAGTCACTATTTGGTCACTTTTTCTGCAAATGAAGGTCACTATTTGGTCCCTTTTTTCGACAGTGTTGGTCCCTAAAGTCACTATTTTAAGCGGCATTGAGCGCTACCAGCCCTGCGATTTTAATACCTTTCGTTAGCACCCTGTAATAGCTACTAATCGTATAAAAATTATCCGTATATTCGATCAAATTAGTTAAGAAAAAACTATTTACTATAACGTGTTATTTTCTCCATCTTCGGGCCGATAACGGGCCGAACTCGAGAAAAAATATCTCTCCCGAAGAAGCCTTATTCCATTTCAATACTTTGATCTTTTAGTGCATGTGTACTCGCCGAAAAAAGCCAACGAAAATTTCAAACAAGAAGCCTCCTCACAGTGATGAATCCTCCCAAACACATTATTCCATTACGTTTGGAAAATGCCATAAACAAAGGGTCTATGAATGACAAACAAACACAGAATGATTTATCAAGAAGGCCGCCGCCTTCATCTGCCGATATCGTCGCGACAACCGTCTTTTGCGCCTCCCAGGCATAAGATCCACTCTCTGGGCACTCCTTGGCTTTATCCAAGAGTGTAAGTATATACTCCTCCCCTTGAACGGGCCGCCCCAATACGGATCTAATGTACCTTTCCGGTTCTCCAACACTGCATTATTTCAACAAGGCTAGCTGAGAGGTCCCCAAAAATCCTGTTCCTGTTATGACCAGTTTTATCAATATAACAATGTTATTCCATTTTTTTTAAATTTGCCTTGCTCAGGGAAGGTCCCTGAGTTAAATCTGAGGGTGTAAATCTTAGGCCCTTCCCCTTAAGTTGTGTGATTCTGATATGAATAAACAAGTACCTATTCGTAGGAGTTGCATCGTCTATCGACCACCAATTTATCAGTAGTGTTTCGTCGGATGTGCCAACAACAGTGATTCCTCAGGGAGTCTCAATTTCTGAAATAACTGAGCAGACATGAGGAAACGTTTGACCAATTTAGCCTTTTTTTTACACCTGGTATAACTCGTGATTCATGCGACGCCACTAGATACCGTTCTCCTGTTTACCGCCGAGTAGCTCTCCGATCAGCCCCCTTTAACGTCCATGTTTCAAAGCCGTATAAACCCACCGGAAGAATCAGAGTAGTATACTGCGTGAATTTTGTCTTCGTTTGCCGACTACGGGACTTAAGCTGGTTACGAAGTCTGTAATAAGCCCTGTTTGCATTTGCAATACGCCTTTTCAGCTCGCGGGTAACATCATTATCGCATGTCACTAATGTTCCAAGATACACAAATTTCACCACCATTTCACTACCACCACCACTAATGAACCCACGTTGATTGCCAGCGATCATGTACTTCGTTTTGCTGGTATTGGTCGTGAGTCCAATCCTCAATGTCTCCCTCTTAAAAGGCAAAAGCCGGTGATACAAATATTCCAGAAAAGGATGTTATAGATCAGTTGCTCCCAGCATGCATACTATCATGAACTGCACAGCTATTTTGATCTGTTGAAGCAGGCCGCTGAATATTTGGTTCTTATTCAATATTTAATCACTTATCATATGATGAGTTAGATACGTATATCGATTCTGTCACAACCTTCGAAACCTTATGACTTGCAGTTCCATGCTCCAAGCCTCCAATCCTGATCCTTTATTCGTCGCATAGGTCCTTGCCAATTATATCGAGTCGTATTAGAATTCATTCAACCTACGTTGCTCAAATAACTACCCACGTAAAAGTTGCTCAAATAACTATTAACTTCTTGTTATTTTTTCTTGTTCTTGCAGCGCGTGAATCATGGCTCTCGCACAGCATGATGGAATACTTCGGACAGACCTCGTCGATACGCATTGTGGAAATACTGGTCAAAGTGCAGAACCCTCACGACAAGTTCATCTTGGATAAGCTGAGCGAGTGGATTCGCAGTGGCTCAAACAGGATGCTCGCGTTGACGCTGTTTGGACACATAATTCAGAAGCGACCTACGTGGCTGCACAAGGTGGGCAACCACCAGCTGGTGAAGGAAGTCCTCAAGCTTTCCAAGCTAGAGAGGGAAATTATCCCGCTGATCAATGCTGTGCTGTGCATTATCGATCTGCTGCCGATCATTCCACTGGTGATGGGCACGTTCGTGCAGGATTTGTTCGAAATATTCAACTATTTAGCGACCTTTGATCGAAACACTTCCGTCAGTTTGCCTGAAGATCAGTTGATTCATTTGCAATTCGGTCTATACGAGTTATTCAACCGTCTATACGGCATGTATCCTTGCAATTTTGTTATGTTTCTAAAGCAGGAGTATTGCGGGGATAAACAAGCTGTTTTTCAACACACAATAAAACCTTTGTTGGATACGGTTAAGATCCACCCGCGACTGGTGTCATCGGATAAAGAAAGTGAAATCAACCAGATTCGATGGAGAAATATGGAGCCGCATGACGTTGTGAGTGAATGTGCTCGTATGTCGCTCGACTACATGAGCAAGCCGCAGGAAGTGCAAAACAGTCAGCTCATCAGCAGCGAATGCCCCTGCTATGCAACCCCCATGAAACCGGTAGAGTTCAATGCCATGACCGCGACAATCGATTTTCAATGGAAGGCTACAGTGAATTACTTTAATAAGACCTCTACGGATGAAAAGCTTAGCACCATAGCTGTACAGAACTCGTTCTGGTCACCGAGTAATATGATGCAACCGACGCCACCCCCTGGTCCGGCAACTGTTCCCAACACTCCCAATCCAACCCCCAGCTACACGATTCCTTCTATATCGGGTCCTTTTCTACCGGCGGCTGACGGTGCTTCCCCACCGGAAGCAGCCGTTGAAGCCACTCCGGAAACCACACCGATGAAGGACATCGTGAAGCCAGTTCGACCGTACCCCATCAATTCGGGAACGGTTCGAGCGATTTGGAACAACAGCCAACCGTCGTCGCCGATCAAGAAAGAACCGACCAGTCACTTCAACTTCAACGAAAAGAGCATCATCACTTCACAAAAGCTGCTCCGAATGGTGAACGATCGGAACCATTCAGTAATGCAGATTGCCGGCAACTCTAACACCAATACCACAACCACAGCAACATCAACGACCAGCAACAGTGTGCCTTCCAGTCCGCTACCGATCGATCAACCGACGTTAGAAATCTATCGAGTTTCCCAAAAGGTCGCGAACCTCAAGCTAACTCCCGGTGGAACGGTTCTCGCTCCACGGCACGACTCAACGACGCTTGTGCAGTTATCCGATTCTACCCAAGAAGATCAGGAAGTAAACGACATCAACAGCCACCTGCTGCATGATCAGATAAGCAACCAGCAGCCGCAACACCCTCTGGTTCCGCTACACCCAATGAAGGAAGCCTTCGATTCCGAAGACTTCGAGCAGGAAGAAGGTTCACCGTGCTCAGCTGGCGGACTACACTTCAAAAATTCTCAATCCATGATAAACTTTACTCGAAATCGGTATCGGATGCATAGCCAGTGCCTAGTAGATTCCGATCCCAGCTACAGTACCGGCACTTCGCCAGCCGAGACAAATATCTACATGCTGAAGAACAGTGTTGGAATCAATGCTACACGGGGTGCGGTATGTGAGGCACTTAAGCGGCACCAACGGAGGCACTCGCTGCCTGATTTGAAAAAGTACAGCCTGAGAGTTAACCCGAAAACATTGTCTGGAGATAGGCAAGATCTGACGCTCGTTGAAACGAACGGAGATAGCAGCAGTGGGAGTAGTCCTTCCGAAGAAGAGGCCATCTCAGCGGCGACACATTTTCACAAGAAGCAAGAGCAAAAGACTGAAGAGCACTTACGTAAGAACATGGTTCTATTTCAGCAGATTCGTAGGAATCTCACTAACGTTGGAGGCCATAAACCGTCACAGCCCGTCGGCCCTCCGGTATTACAGCTCGTGTCCAGCGGTACACAAACAATCGAGAACTACCCGCAACCATACGAACAGATCATTTACGGTATTCTGCAGGAGGAACAAAAATTCAAGGCCGACATTGCGATGAAGCGACTGCAGGAAAAAGCGGAATCTGGTATCAAAATGGACCCGAACGCCATGCTCGACAAGTACATAGAGCTGTGCGTGAAGAAGCGATTGGAAACTGGTGACCCGCGACAAATAGAAGATCTATACCTAGACCATATCAAATTGCTAAACTTGCAGTTGCAGTTCGAAAAACATCGACGGGAAATCCACGCCGAGCGGAACCGTCGACTGCTGGGCAAAAGTCGGGTGATACGGGCGCTGGAACAGAATAATGATGCACTGAAGGACCAGGTTGCCAGACTGACCAAAGAGATTAGTTCGCTGAATACGGAACTGGCCGGGCTAAGGCGGAAGACCAACATGGATTGCACGAAACGATCGACGGAAGTGATCGATCTGAAAGAGCGCTACGCGGCTGAGACGCGAAAGAATCAGGATTTACAGCTGAGGATCAAAGAATTGGAAATGGCGCTAGCGGAGGACACACGAACACGGAAGGAGCAAACGGTGGCTCTCGAACAGGCACGGGGCGAGTTGTTCGACGTTACGAACGAGATGGGACGGGCGCTGCATAAGGCCGACTTGGGCCAGCAGTACCGGGACGAACTGACGCGATTGCAGTGCGAGATGATTCTTATGGGGGAGATCCAGCTCAAGTGTAAGGAACGTCTTTCCGAGCTGGAAAGTTTGAAGGCCAGGGACGCGGAGATTGCAATGATTCAGGAAACATACCTGGAAGAGGTGAAAGGTGAGTTGTTTATTGGCGAACAAACGTTGCATTAAGAAGAAGAAGCGTAAAGATGATATTCGGAAAAAAAAATGCACGGAGAAGCATACGAAATATAAGCATAGAAAATTTTGAAACTCTTTTTAAAAATTCTAGAAGAAATTTAATCAAAAACGGTTAGCAGTGCGGGGTTGGAAATTTCTTATACTGAGCATGAGCATTATGACCGCACAATTCGTAGTTGCTACTCCGTGATTGACTGAACTTGCGAAATTGTACAGAGAACACAATGAATGGGGCTTGAGATTAGCTACCCATTCTCAATGTATACGTTTCGGGAGCTCAAATATTTAAAGTCAATAACGGCGCCGGCCACGTCCTTACGGTCATATAGGAAGGGAAGGATTGTTAGTCCGACTCTCGTTGCTACTAGAGACCGAGTATACCTCTGCATCTCCACGATTGTCTTGGGATAGGATATCGTTTTAGTTACAAAGGATAATTTATCTGGATTCACTTTGGTAAGCGATGCGATCTATGGGATGGGAAAAAACATTAATTTAAGTTAAAAGTTAAAACATGCACGCCCGGTGGCATATAAAAGCTGAGGAGATTTGCATTTTGGACGACCGCACGGAAGCGCAGCACTCTGTACTTACTTGCTCGATGGCTACAGCAAACTATTGAAGAATTTTTATTACCGGCTTCGCAATGCGCGCGATCGTTCTGCTACAAAAGAAATCACGCATTGATCTGATTTTCATTACCGGCCGCGCAATGCAGAACACAATATATATACGATCGCGCGATCGTTCTGCTGTCCGAAACAAGAGAAATCACGCACTGAACTGATTTTTGTTACCGGCCGCGCAATGCAGAACACAATATTTCGGCCGATCGTGCGATCGTTCTGCTGTCCTAAACAGGAGAAATCTCACACAGAGCTGATTCTTATTACCGGCCTCGCAATGCAGAACACAATAATCGGCCGACCGCGCGATCGTTCTGCTATCCGCAACAAGAGAAATCACGCACTGAACTGATTTTTATTATCGGCCGCGCAATGCAGAACACAATATTTCGGCCGATCGCGCGATCGTTCTGCTGTCCGAAACAAGAGAAATCACGCACTGAACTCCTGCGGGGTCGGAAATTTCTTAAACTGTGTATAAAGTGCAATATCACTAAATAAAATTTTAAATCGAAATGATGTGGTTATTACACAATATAAGAAATTTCAGACCCCGTACTACTAATCGTTTTTAATTAAATTGCTTCTAGAATTTTTAAAAAGAGTTTCAAAATTGTCTACGTATGCTTCCCCGTGGAGATTTTTTCGAATATCATCTTTTCTGTTTCTTCTTCTTCATGCAACATTAGACTGCCAATAATGTGTATGAGAATAGCATCACAAACCCTTTGAAGCATGTCTGATTTGGGAAGTACCAATTATTAGTACCTATGCTAATTTATGTTCATTCATATTTTTTTTTAGATTTGAAAATTAGCTTGGAAAGCAAATCATCTCAACTAGACTCGTCAAAGGAACGATTGATGGAATTAGAGCAGCAGTTGATGAAGCGTGACGAAACCATTACGTTGCAGAAGCGCATGCTTAAAACGGTCAAGGAAGAACATAAAGAGCAATTCAATGTATGTTTTAATTCTGCGATTTGAACTGTATGAATGCAGATATTTATTACAATGTTGTTCCTTTTTCTCATCGTAGGCTTTAGAGCGCAAATACCATGCACAAAAAGCCATCGTCGTCAAAATGGAGGAAGCCATCCTGGAATTACGAGGCAATGCAGTAGCTCGTTCTCCTGATTCTGATCGAACTGGTAGTTCAAACCAAATGCCTAATCATGTTCTATTCTCACAAAGATCCATTTATCTCACAGACGCCGTCGGTTCGCTGGATCACACGTCCCCTCTGTCGATTTCGCTGGCTTCCAGCGAGGGATTGTCCGAGATCAAAAATCTAGCTTTAGTGGTCCAGTCTGGAGGCGGCGGAGGCCACCCATTGCACAGTTATAATTACGAGCTGGACTCCAATCTGCCAACGCCGACCAGTGTGCCTCTCCCACCATTACCGTTGGACAATAATAGTGCGCTGTCGGTGGGTGCTGGCCCAATGACAATTGCCAGTACCAGTAGTAGACCGCCGTTGCCTCATTCCTCCGGCATGGATCCCATGCCAGGCCCAAGTCAGCGGCTATGAATGTATGCTTTGTGCACGTTAGGCATTTTGCCTGATTTTGTTCCCGGTGGCAAAGCGAAAAAGGAACTCGTTTTCTATTGTTTGTTAATCTATTGAATTGATTATTACGTTGAAATCAAACACGGTAAATCCCGCTGGAATTCGATCGGAAAACGAATCCCACTAACGATGATGCAACTGTTTGTTACATCTATTTATGTTGCAACATCCTAGAAAATATTTGCGAAAAAAGGATCCCGTTGCGCTTACTGAAACAAAGAACTGAAAAGACTGGTGATGAATATTCTCAAATCGGAAATCAGTGAGGGTTGACTGAAGATTAATGAGTTACAGAAATGTGAAAAAATAGCATTAGTTTGTTGATGATCATTATTCTATTGAATCAAAAAAGAAAAAAAGAAACTAAATTATCGAATGAGGAGAGTGCGTATAGAAATTATAGCCAAGGAAACAGAATACTAGCAGCGTCTAACAATTTACGAGGCAGAGATAGAGCCTCGACAGAGAGAGTGGGGAAAGAGGATTACATCAATAAAGTGACGTTTTCTGAAGAGAAACTAAATACTGTTTATTCTACCTTTGTGCTTTTCTTGAAAATCCTTGTAAATAATTTAAATAATGCTGCGATGATGTGAAGTCAAAATAATTTGCACTAGTCTGGACTCTCGACAACTTGGCATGGCAACGCATGACAGTCACCAGCGGATTCCATACAGCAAAGAAAAGTGGTACAGGGTTCTAGGCCCACCGAGTAAAAGGACTGAAATTGGTTTGGAGGAAGGCCTGCCCTAGATGGAGATTGTGAATCCCAAGAAGGAAGTAGCCGCGCCTGCGGCCGAGTAGTTATTCTGCTTTCGTCGATCGTGGCCGTCTAGATTGGCAGATTTGCTTCAGACTACGGTAACCATTGTAGGTACCGATCAGTTTAGATTTTTTTTTAGGTTATTGCAATTACCGGATAGTGAATTATTGTCACGTCTGGTGGAATACGGAAAAGCATCACTGGTGTGAGAGGGGTAAGCTGGATGTTCAGATGGAAGTTATACCGTCGCAGAAACGGACAAAGCAACATATTCCGGAGTAGTGATCGTTCAAATCCGAAATGGAAATAATGGAAAATGAAATAATCGAAAAGGATGCAGTTGAGTTAAACACTAAGTCGACGGCAACAAAACAAACGGAAACTGTGTTCATCCCCAATTATTTGATCGAACACGATAAGTTGGCGGAAACAATGAGTTTCAAAAATTAAACTGATCGGACCTGATTTGTGAAGAAAGAAGTAATATGCTACACGGGCTGTGTAAGGACAAAGAGGAGGAAGGAGAAGAAAAAACAATCAAGAGTGGCGTGGTGAGTCAACGACGAGATCTAACTATGACAGGTTCCATAGACCGGTCACCACTAGAAATAATTTCAGAATAAAAATTAATTGTTCATAAGCTTTTGGCTCCGTAGAGTTTTATTGTAAACAACTGAGCCATTACGAACGACATAGAAGATAATACGACTAGATACAATCGGCAACGACCTAGGCGACGAATAAAGGATCACGATTGGAAGCTTGGAATATGAACATGAAACTGCAAGTCGCTAGGCTTCGCAGGTTGCGACAGGATAATCTACGATGAATTTCATTCCCGCAACTTCGACGTCGTAGCGTTGCAGGAAATCTGCTGGACAGGATAGAAAGTGTGGCACCTCCAACGAGCTTGGAACCAGCTTCATAGT
Organism: Armigeres subalbatus; assembly: GCF_024139115.2. Classification (NCBI taxonomy): domain Eukaryota; kingdom Metazoa; phylum Arthropoda; class Insecta; order Diptera; family Culicidae; genus Armigeres; species Armigeres subalbatus. Next base: position 87,904,739 of record NC_085139.1, on the reverse strand, counting down.
GCTGGGCAAGATGCGCCAACATGTGATTGGGTGGCAGGCAATCAACGCAATAGTTGAAAAATCGTCATCGGCAACATGAACGCTCAGGTAGGAAGGGAGGAAATGTATAGACTGGTCATCGGACCGGATAGTCTGCATACCGTATCGAATGACGACGGCCAACGATGCATAAACTTTGCAGCCTTCCGCGTAATGGTAGTCCGAAGCACTTTCTTCCCCCGCAAGATTATCCACAAGGCCACATGGAAATCACCTAATCAAGAAAAGGATAACTAAATCGACCACGTTCTAACCGACGGTAAATTCTTCTCCGACATCAAGAACGTACGCACTTACCGTAGTGCGAATATTGAATCCGACCACTACCTCGTTGCAGTATGTCTGCGCTCAAAACTCTCGACGTTTCGGAGTCGTCCGCCGCGGCTGAACACTGGGCGGCTACAAGACGGTAGACTAGCCCAAAACTATGCGTAGCAGCTGGAAGTGTCACTCCCAACGAAATAGCAGCTAGGCGCAGCGTCTCTTGAAGATGACTGGAGAAATATTCGATCCGCCATTGGAAGCACCGCAACCGCTGCACTAGGCACGGTGCCCTTGGATCAGATAAACGACTGGTATGATAGCAAATGTGAGCAGTTAGCAGTGGTGGAAATCTGTGAACCTTGCTCACAGAACGAGAAGTAGGCAATGCAAAATACTCGCGAACACTTGTTTTGCCTTTTCTTGCCTACCTACTACTCGCAGAGAAAACAGAAAAACGAACCCCGAAAAATGTTCGTGAAGCTTCGCGAGTCATTCGGGTTAATTTGCAAAATGTCATAAAACAACTTCGGAACATGTTTATCACGGATGTTCGAGGTGTTCGAGCAAGAACACCTTTGTTTATAGTTATTGTGTTTATCACAAGTGAAATTTATTCATTGTATTTGAAATAAACACAAATACTCGCGACCGTGATTTTTACTCCCGAACAAAATACTGCTCTGCTTTTTTACTTTGCACTGCCCGTACTCGCGAACAAAGCAAGCACCAGAAAAATGCAGGCAGTGGGTTCGCGCGAGTGTGGCATTTTTGTAGGCCCAATTACACTCTTTTCTTGCTCGTGAAGCGAGTATTTCCACCACTGGCAGTTAGTTGAGGAGAAGAATGCAGCATGGGCGAGAGGGTCCGCAAATCGTCCTCCACCTGATCGATCCACCTTGCCCGCTGTGCACATTGCCTTCTTTATTGTTCCCGTCGGATCGTTGTCGAGAACCATTTTCACCAGATTTTTTCGCGGTGTGAACGATGGATTCTCCCTACAGCTGAGGCAACTCGTGGTTCATTCGACTCCTCCACGTACCGTCTGCCATCTGCACCCCACCCTAGATGGTACGCAGCTCTTTTCTTTCGAAAACTCCAAGTACGCGTTGGTCCTCCACGAGCATCGTCCACGTCTCGTGTCCGTAGAGGACTACCGGTCTAATGAGCGTTTTGTAGATTGTCAGTTTGGTACGGCGGCGAACTCTATTCGATCGGAGCGTCTTGCGGAGTCCAAAGTACCACCTCGATTTCGTCACCACCGATGCAAATTCGAGGTGGGTGGCTCACATTGTCTTCTCTTGAACCTCTTCCTATAATGTACTTCGTCTTCGACGTGTTGATGACTAGTCCGATCCGCTTAGCTTCACTCTTCACTAGATGAGGTTAAAAAAGCTATTGAAGAGCTGATGAACAATAAGGCTGCGGGGAACGACCAGCTCTCGGCTGAACTTCTCAAATATGGCAGTGAGCAGCTTTATGAAGTTCTGCACCATATTATGTCGAAAATATGGGAAGGCGAGGAATTGCCTGCTAGCTGGTTGGACGGGCCTCATTTGCCCTCTCTTTAAGAAAGGGCACAGACTGGAGTGCGCCAATTACCGAGGAATAACCCTCCTTAATTTGGCGTACAAAATTATGTCCCGTATTCTGTTCAACAGATTGAGACCGCTTGAAGAGTCCTTCGTCGGCGAATACCAAGCAGGTTTTCGTGAGAGCCGATCAACGACGGATCAAATGCTTACCCTGAGACAAATTCTTGATAAATTCCGGATATACAACTTGCAGACACATCATCTGTTTGTTGATTTCAAGGAGGCGTACGATTCAGTGAAACGGAATGAATTATGGCAAATTAAGCTTGAACATGGTTTTCCGGCGAAACTGATACAGCTGATTCGTATAACGTTGGACGGATCGAAATCAAGTGTAAGGGTTGCGGATGAAATATCGACGTCATTTGTTAGCTTAGATGGATTAAAGCAGGGTGATGCACCCTCGAATCTACGATATAGCGCTCGAGGGTGCGATTAGGAGAGCTGGTGTGCAAAGAAGCGGTATCATTATCACAAGATCGCATATGCTCCTGGGATTTGCAGACGATATCGATATTATCGGATTGGAGTTGACTGTGAAGGTCCCTACGTTTATCCTCGCTTACTGCAACCCATGGTGGTTATGCAACCTATGTGGTTATGGTATAACAACCTCAATCTTGTGATGTGCTAACGCCAACCTCCTTAAGTTGAGCCATTCTTCGACTCTGCTAATCGCGTACGAAGCTTTCAATTCAACTTCTTCGAGAGTGTCGCCTGTGACCTGTAGCATTACATCATCCACAAAGCTTTCTATTTTCACACCAGCCCGGAGATTTTAGCGTAATACTCCATCATACATGATATTCCACAGAACCGGTGCGAGGATCGATCCCTGTGGAACACCTGCTGACACTTCAATCGATTGCTGACCAGCGTCGGTGTCGACTAACAATATCCTGTTCTGAAAATAGCTTTCAGAATCCTGCACAGGAATAAAATCCGGCCCTGGTGCCTTGTTTAGCTTAAGTTTTCTTGCCACGGCGATAAGCTCATCGTTAGTCACTAGCGGTACCACGTTCACTGACTCGTACGGTGTGGCGGGCCCGTCCGATGAGTCATGCTTCGGAAACTGCCAGCTGCTTTTCTTCCGTAAGGACACGAATCTTCGACTCGGCTTCTATCCTGGCCTCCACCGCTTGGCACACTGCCAACTCTTTCTCCTCGGTAAGTAGCCGGCTACGAAATGGTGAATTGACATCCGGGTTGGAGCGCCTAAGATAGCTCTGGTCCTCACAAGTTCCAATACTCACGCTTCCACGGGTCTTCCGACGACAATTGACCGCCAGCTAAGGGTTGCGTTCTTAGCTGATAGAGTAGCCTGGGCACTGTTGTCCTTCTGACATCAGCTAGAGTGAGAGGGTGCGTCATGTGGGGTCTGCCTAGGATGTGGTGGGGTTCGACAGTGGGCTCTGTTGAACTTCTATAAAAAGCTGGATGTGTCCCTAAGCAGACCCTATCAAAGCGACCGTGTGCAGCTCAAAGCGCACTAGCCTAGTCCTGGTGTTGGGTGAGACTTTAAACAAATTTGACCCGACTGATCGAGCGTCTGTTCACCAAGGAGGTGCGGCTCCAACAGCGTCTGTTCTGGCATCCAGCGGCTGAGTATGAAATGCTATTCCCCGGAAGCTATACCTAAGATGCCAGCCCCATCCCGGTGGATAGGAAACATTAGGCAAACAACCTACTTTTCCCGAAGTTGGGCCAACAACCTACTTTTCCCATCACATCAATTTGTTCGAGAATCCGAAAATGAAAGAATGCGGACTGATTTAGGGGCCCTCCTTAGCCGTGCGGTAAGACGCGCGGCTACAAAGCAAGACCATGCTGAGGGTGGCTGGGATCGATTCCCGGTGCGGGTCTAGGCAATTTTCGGATTGGAAATTGTCTCGACACCCCTGGGCATAAAAGTATCATCGTGTTAGCCTCATGATATACGTATGCAAAAATGGTAAATTGGCTTAGAAACTTCGCAGTTAACCCTCTAAGACCCGGGACGAACGGATTTTTTTCAAATGGCTCGCATTCAGCACCTGATCGTCGGAATTCCTCGCGGTTTCGTTTGTGCTGGATGGGAATAGCTATATTTTTGCTCTGATACATTTTCAAATAAAAATTTTTGTTCAGGTCCGAGTTATTGCTAAAAATAAGTGTGCGCGGGGGTGTTTTTTCTATAATTCAAACATCTCTTCAATATTCTGGACGTGTTCATGCCCAAAATTTATCAAATCACCCATCAAACCAACCCAAAAAGATATTTGTAAAGATTTTTAGTCGATTCCGATGTTTTCACCATTTGAGTAGGGCAGGATTGACTGAATTCAGGGGTTACAATGGTGGAGTATGGGCTAAAAATTCAATTTCAATGAAATTTGCATGAGCATGCGGCTGCACAAATTTAAAAATCAGGAGTTTTAAATATTTAGTTTTCAATTGAAATTGACTTTCTGAAATTCTTATCAGGGCCGGATTTAGGGGTCGAAATGGGGGTGACCAGGGGCCATATCACCAATTGCAATGAAACTGGGCATGCGACTGCTCAAACTTCATGAAAACACATCAGGAGCTCAAAGAATTCTGTTTGAATTTAAAATTGACCTTCTGTAATTTTGACCAGGGCCGGCTTGAGGGGTCCAAATGGAGAGAGCAAGGGCCATATCACCAAAAGCAATGGAACTGGGCATGCGACTGCTCAAACACCATGGAAACACATCAGGAGCTAAAAGAAATCTGTTTCAAATGGAAATTGATCTTCTGAAATTTCAACCAGGGCCGGATTTAGGAGTGAAAATGGGGAGGGCAGGGGCCATATCACCAATTGCAATGAAACAGGGCATGCGACTGCTCAAACTTCATGAAAACACATCAGGAGCTCAAAGAATTCTGTTTGAATTTGAAATTGACCTTCTGTAATTTTGACCAGGGCCGGCTTGAGGGGTCCAAATGGGGAGAGCAAGGGCCATATCACCAAAAGCAATGGAACTGGGCATGCGACTGCTCAAACACCATGGAAACACATCAGGAGCTCAAAGAAATCTGTTTCAAATGGAAATTGATCTTCTGAAATTTCAACCAGGGCCGGATTTAGGAGTGAAAATGGGGAGGGCAGGGCCATATCACCAATTGCAATGAAACAGGGCATGCGTCTGCTCAAACTTCATGAAAACACATCAGGAGCACAAAGAAATCTGTTTGAATTTGAATTTGACCTTCTGAATTTTTTATCAGGGCTGGATTCAGGGGTCTAAATGGGGAGAGCAAGGGCCATATCATCAATTGCAATGAAACTGGGCATGCGACTGCTCAAACTTCATGAAAACACATCAGGAGCACATAGAACTCTGTTTGAATTTGAAATTGACCTTCTGTAAGTTTGACCAGGGCCGGCTTCATGGGTCCAAATGGGAGGGCTAGGGCCATATCACCAAAAGCAATGGAACTGGGCATGCGACTGCTCAAACACCATGGAAACACATCAGGAGCTCAAAGAAATCTGTTTCAAATGTAAATTGATCTTCTGAAATTTCAACCAGGGCCGGATTTAGGAGTGAAAATGGGAAGGGCATGGGCCATATCACCAATTGCAATGAAACAGGGCATGCGACTGCTCAAACTTCATGAAAACACATCAGGTGCTCAAGGAACTCTGTTTGAATTTGAAATTGACCTTCTGAAATTTTGATCAGGGCCGGCTTGAGGGGTCCAAATGGGGAGAGCAAGGGCCATATCACCAAAAGCAATGGAACTGGGCATGCGACTGCTCAAACACCATGGAAACACATCAGGAGCTCAAAGAAATCTGTTTCAAATGGAAATTGATCTTCTGAAATTTCAACCAGGGCCGGATTTAGGAGTGAAAATGGGGAGGGCAGGGGCCATATCACCAATTGCAATGAAACAGGGCATGCGTCTGCTCAAACTTCATGAAAACACATCAGGAGCACAAAGAACTCTGTTTGAATTTGAAATTGACCTTCTGTAATTTTGACCAGGGCCGGCTTCATGGGTCCAAATGGGGAGGGCTATGGCCATATCACCAAAAGCAATGAAACTGGGCATGCGACTGCTCAAACACCATGGAAACACATCAGGAGCTCAAAGAAATCTGTTTCAAATGGAAATTGATCTTCTGAAATTTCAACCAGGGCCGGATTTAGGAGTGGAAATGGGGAGGGCAAGGGCCATATCACCAATTGCAATGAAACAGGGCATGCGACTGCTCAAACTTCATGAAAACACATCAGGAGCACAAAGAAATCTGTTTGAATTTGAATTTGACCTTCTGAATTTTTTATCAGGGCTGGATTCAGGGGTCTAAATGGGGAGAGCAAGGGCCATATCATCAATTGCAATGAAACTGGGCATGCGACTGCTCAAACTTCATGAAAACACATCAGGAGCACATAGAACTCTGTTTGAATTTGAAATTGACCTTCTGTAAGTTTGACCAGGGCCGGCTTCATGGGTCCAAATGGGGAGGGCTAGGGCCATACCACCAAAAGCAATGAAACTGGGCATGCGACTGCTCAAACACCATGGAAACACATCAGGAGCTCAAAGAAATCTGTTTCAAATGGAAATTGATCTTCTGAAATTTCAACCAGGGCCGGATTTAGGAGTGAAAATGGGGAGGGCAGGGGCCATATCACCAATTGCAATGAAACAGGGCATGCGACTGCTCAAACTTCATGAAAACACATCAGGAGCACAAAGAACTCTGTTTGAATTTGAAATTGACCCTCTGTAATTTTGACCAGGGCCGGCTTGAGGGGTCCAAATGGGGAGAGCAAGGGCCATATCACCAAAAGCAATGGAACTGGGCATGCGACTGCTCAAACACCATGGAAACACATCAGGAGCTCAAAGAAATCTGTTTCAAATGGAAATTGATCTTCTGAAATTTCAACCAGGGCCGGATTTAGGAGTGAAAATGGGGAAGGCAGGGGCCATATCACCAATTGCAATGAAACAGGGCATGCGACTGCTCAAACTTCAAATTATCTTTCCAAAATTTTGACCAGGACCGGCTTCAGGGGTCCAAATGGGGAGAGCAAAGGCCATATCACCAATAGAAATAAAACTAGGCAGTGGGCATGCGACTGCTCAAACTTCATGAAAACACATCAGGATCTCAAAGAATTCTGTTTGAATTTGAAATTGATCTTCTGAAATTTCAACCAGGGCCGGATTCAGGGGTGAAAATATGGAGAGCGGGCTGCTTAAACATCATGAAAACACATCAGGAGCTCAAAGTATTCTGATTGAACTTGAAACTACTCTAATACAAATTTCAGGAATTTCTCCTGAAAATACTCCAGGAATTCCTCCGGAAGTTCCTCCAGGAATTCCTCGGAAGTTCCTCCAGGAATTCCTCCGGAAGTTCCTCCAGGAATTCCTCCGGAAGTTCCTCCAGGAATTCCTCTGGAAGTTCCTCCAGGAATTCCTCTGGAAGTTCCTCCAGGAATTCCTCCGGAAGTTCCTCCAGGAATTCCTCCGGAAGTTCCTCCGGAAGTTCCTCCAGGAATTCCTCCGGAAGTTCCTCCAGGAATTCCTCCGGAAGTTCCTCCAGGAATTCCTCCGGAAGTTCCTCCAGGAATTCCTCCGGAAGTTCCTCCAGGAATTCCTCCGGAAGTTCCTCCAGGAATTCCTCCGGAAGTTCCTCCAGGAATTCCTCCGGAAGTTCCTCCAGGAATTCCTCCGGAAGTTCCTCCAGGAATTCCTCCGGAAGTTCCTCCAGGAATTCCTCCGGAAGTTCCTCCAGGAATTCCTCCGGAAGTTCCTCCAGGAATTCCTCCGGAAGTTACTCCAGGAATTCCTCCGGAAGTTCCTCCAGGAATTCCTCCGGAAGTTCCTCCAGGAATTCCTCCGGAAGTTCCCCCAGGAATTCCTCCGGAAGTTCCACCAGGAATTCCTCCGGAAGTTCCTCCAGGAATTCCTCCGGAAGTTCCTCCAGGAATTCCTCCGGAAGTTCCTCCAGGAATTCCTCCGGAAGTATCACCAGGAATTCCTCCGGAAGTTCCTCCAGGAATTCCTCCGGAAGTTCATCCAGGAATTCCTCCGGAAGTTCCTCCAGGAATTCCTCCGGAAGTTCCTCCAGGAATTCCTCCGGAAGTTCCTCCAGGAATTCCTCCGGAAGTTCCTCCAGGAATTCCTCCGGAAGTTCCTCCAGGAATTCCTCCGGAAGTTCCTCCAGGAATTCCTCCGGAAGTTCCTCCAGAAATTCCTCCGGAAGTTCCTCCAGGAATTCCTCCGGAAGTTCCTCCAGGAATTCCTCCGGAAGTTCCTCCAGGAATTCCTCCGGAAGTTCCTCCAGGAATTCCTCCGGAAGTTCCTCCAGGAATTCCTCCGGAAGTTCCTCCAGGAATTCCTCCGGAAGTTCCTCCAGGAATTCCTCCGGAAGTTCCTCCAGGAATTCCTACGGAAGTTCCTCCAGGAATTCCTCCGGAAGTTCCTCTAGGAATTCCTCCGGAAGTTCCTCCAGGAATTCTTCCGGAAGTTCCTCCGGAAGTTGCTCCAGGAATTCCTTCGGAAGTTCCTCCAGGAATTCCTTCGGGAGTTCCTCCAGGAATTCCTTCGTGCGTTCCACCAGGAATTCCTTCGGAAGTTCCACCAGGAATTCCTTCGGAAGTCAAAAATTCCTGGAGGATCTCTGAAAGTTCCGAAAGAATTCCTGAATTCGTGAAGTAACTTCTGCAGAAATTCCTGCATGAACTTCTGGAGGAATTCCAGGAGAAACTTCCGAAGGAATTCCTGGTGGAACTTCCTGGAGCACCTTCTGGAAAAATTCTTGAAAGAACTTCCGAAGAAATTCCTGGAGGAATTTCCGAGAGAATTCCTGAAGGAACTTCCGAAGGAATTCCTGAAGGAACTTCCGATGGAATTCCTGGAGGAACTTCCAATGGAATTCCTGGAGGAACTCCCGGAGAAATTCCTGGTGGAACTTCCGGAGGAATTTCTGGAGGAACTTCCGGAGGAATTCCTGGAGGAACTTCCGGAGGAATTCCGGGAGCAACTTCCAGAGGAATTTCTGGAGGAACTTCCGGAGAAATTCCTGGAGGAACTTCCGGAGGAACTTCTTGGAGGAACTTCCGGCGAATTCCTGGAGGAACTTTCGAAAGTATTTATGGAGGAACTTCCGGAGGAATTCCTGGAGAAACTTCCGAAGGAATTCCTGAAGGAACTTCCGGGAAATTCCTGAAGGAACTTTGAGGGAAATTCTTGTAGGAACATCTGGATGAATTCCTGGAGGAACTTCCGGAAGAATTCATGGCGGAACTTCCCGAGGGATTTATGAAGGAACTTCCGGAGGATTTCATGGAAGAACTTCCGGAGGGATTGATGGAGGAATTCCTGGAGGAACTTCCGTAGGGTTTCCTGGAAAAACTTCCGGATGAATTCCTGGAGGAACTTCCGAATGAATTCCTGGAGGAATTTCCGAAAGAATTGCTGGAGGAATTTCCGAATGAATTCCTGAAAGAACTTCCGGAGGAATTCCCGGAGGAACTTCGGCAGAAATTCTTGGAGGATTTTCCGGAGGATTTCCTGAAAGATCTTCCGGAGGAATTCCTGGAGGAACTTCCGGAGGAATTCCCGGAGGAACTTCTATAAGATTTCCTGGAGGAACTTCCGAATGAATTCCTGGAGGAATTTCCGAATGAATTCCTGGAGGGATTTCCGAAGGAATTTCTGAAGGAACTTCCGGAGGAACTTCGGCAGAAATTCTTGGAGGATTTTCCGGAGGATTTCCTGAAAGAACTTCCGGAGGAATTGCTGGAGGAACTTCCGGAGGAATTCCTGGAGGAACTTCCGGAGGAATTCCTGGAGGAACTTCCGGAGAAATTCCTGGAGGAACTTCCGGAGGAATTCTTGGAGGAACTTCCGGAGGAATTCCTGGAGGAACTTCCGGAGAAATTCCTGGAGGAACTTTTGGAGGAATTCCCGGAGGAACTTCTAGAGGAATTCCTGGAGTATTTTCCGGATAAATTCCTGAAATTTGTATCAGAGCAGTTTCAAGTTCAATCAGAATACTTTGAGCTCCTGATGTGTTTTCATGATGTTTGAGCAGCCCGCTCTCCATATTTTCACCCCTGAATCCGGCCCTGGCTGAAATTTCAGAAAGTCAATTTCAAATTCATACAGAGTTCTTTGAGATGCTGATGTGTTTTCATGAAGTTTGAGCAGTCGCATGCCCTGTTTCATTGCAATTGGTGATATGGCCCCTGCCTTCCCCATTTTCACTCCTAAATCCGGCCCTGGTTGAAATTTCAGAAGATCAATTTCCATTTGAAACAGATTTCTTTGAGCTCCTGATGTGTTTCCATGGTGTTTGAGCAGTCGCATGCCCAGTTTCATTGCTTTTGGTGATATGGCCCCTGCCCTTCCCATTTGGACCCTCAAGCCGGCCCTGGTCAAAATTACAGAAGGTCAATTTCAAATTCAAACAGAATTCTTTGAGCTCCTGATGTGTTTTCATGAAGTTTGAGCAGTCGCATGCCCAGTTTCATTGCAATTGGTGATATGGCCCCTGGTCACCCCCATTTCGACCCCTAAATCCGGCCCTGATAAGAATTTCAGAAAGTCAATTTCAATTGAAAATTAAATATTTAAAACTCCTGATTTTTAAATTTGTGCAGCCGCATGCTCATGCAAATTTCATTGTAATTGAATTTTTAGCCCATACTCTACCATTGTAACCCCTGAATGCGGCCCTGAATTCAGTCAATCCTGCCCTACTCAAATGGTGAAAACATCGGAATCGACTAAATATCTTTTTGGGTTGGTTTGATGGGTGATTTGATAAATTTTGGGCATGAACACGTCCAGAATATTGAAGAGATGTTTGAATTATAGAAAAAAACACCCCCGCGCACACTTATTTTTAGCAATAACTCGGACCTGAACAAAAATTTTTATTTGAAAATGTATCAGAGCAAAAATATAGCTATTCCCATCCAGCACAAACGAAACCGCGAGGAATTCCGACGATCAGGTGCTGAATGCGAGCCATTTGAAAAAAATCCGTTCGTCCCGGGTCTTAGAGTGCTTAATGAACACTAAGTTGCGGGGCGGCTCTGTCCCAGTGTGGGGATGTAATGACAATAAGAAGAAGAAGAAGACGGACTGATTTTACGGCGACGAGTCTTAGCGTGAAACAACGAACACGAATAGGAACATGGATTGTTTTAACCCTAGCCCAGCAGGGTTGATTGGCACAACTTGCCAATGAGGCACGCCGCATGAAGCTTGAGATCCTGAGACTGAGTGAAGTCCGTTGGCCAAACTTTGGAGAACACAGAGCGCCGTCGGGACAAGTTCTGCTATACTCTGGTTTACGAGGTGAAAACGCTCCCCGTGAAAGGATAATCGTTGCCAGATTTAGAACACGGGTCCGAAACCTCACTATTATCCAATGTTATGCGCCAACCGTTGCTGCCGATCTGCAAGACAAAGAGAACTTCTACAGTCAACTCAATGCCGTCGTAGATACTATTCCGAAGGGTGATACCAAGATCTGTTTGGGCGACTTCAATGCGAAGATCGGATCCGAGAACTTGAACCATGAGCGCATTATGGGACGCCATGGTCTCGGAGAAATGAGCGAAAATGGAGAGCTGTTCGCAGAATTTTGTGGAATAACGACATGGTGATCGGGGGATCGCTCTTCCCTCATCGACCGGTTCACAAGGTCACGTGGGTCTCCCGTGACGGCTTTTCAGAAAACCAAATCGACCACATCTGCATCAGCCGAAAATGGAAACGGAGCCTTCTTGATGTACGAAATAAACGTAGTGCCGATATCGCGTCTGATCATCACTTCCTCATCGGCGAAATACGCCTGCGTAATGCGCGGATTCGCCGGCACAAGGAGAGAGTTGAACGACTGTTCAACACACGCCGACTGGAAGATGCCACGGTGAAACGGTCCTTCGTTGAAGAACTGGAGACGCGTGCTGCAGATATTCCGGAAGGTGGCAGCGTGGAAGACCAATGGACCGCCATCAAGAATGCCTTCATCGCCACCAGCGAGAACAATCTGGGCGAACTGCGCACCCAGAGAAAATAATGGATCACCGATGAGACCTGGAGGAAGATAGAGGAGCGAAGAGAAGCAAAAGCCGCGATATAGCGATCGAAAACCAGAGGAGCCAAAGTCCTAGCCCGTCAACGATACGCGGCTCTTGAGAAGGAAGTAAAACGCTCATGTCGACGGGACAAGCAAGCGTGGGCAGACTCTCTGGCCGACGAAGGAGAGAGCGCCGCCGCAACCGGGGACATTCGCCTCCTCTACGATATCTCACGACGCTTAAGCGGGGCGAAGATGAATGCAACGATGCCTGTGAAAGACGCGAATGATCAGTTATTGACCGACCCAACTGACCAGCTGAAACGCTGGTTCGAGCAGTTCGAACAACTTTTTCAAGTGCCAGCCAGGCCATCACCACCTCGGCATGATCTGCCTAGGATCCGACGTATAACACGCGTCAATACCGAAGCTCCATCACTGCTAGAGATTCAAACAGCCATCCAAAGCATGAAATCGAATAAAGCCCCAGGGGTCGATCGCATATCAGCCGAGATGGTCAAAGCTGACCCCATGACATCCGCTCAACTACTGCATCGTTTATTTCGTAATATCTGGGACACCGCAACTTTCCCGGTCAACTGGATGCGAGGTATCTTAGTGAAGGTACCCAAAAAGGGTGACCTGACTGTATGCGATAACTGGCGAGGCATTATGTTGCTGTGTACCGTTCTCAAAGTTCTATGCAAAGTTATCCTAGCCCGGATTCAGGAGAAGATCGATGCGACTCTCCGGCGGCAGCAGGCCGTATTCCATGCCGGAAGATCCTGTGTGGACCATATTGTCACGCTCCGTATCGTTCTGGAGCAGGTCAACGAATTGCAAGAGTCCCTTTATTTGGTATTCATTGACTACGAAAAAGCTTTCGACCTTCTCAATCATGAGAATATGTGTGGCGCACTGAGACCAAGGGGGTTCCTGAGAAAATCATCGGCCTCATCGAGGCACAGTACGAGGCCTTTACGTGTAGAGTGCTGCACAATGGGGTCTTGTCCGTCCCTATCCGGGTCGTAGCTGGTGTGAGGCAAGGCTGTATTCTATCACCGTTACTGTTCCTCATCGTAATCGACGAAATTCTGGTAGGTGCGATTGACCGTGTACCAAACCGCGGGCTGTTATGGCAGCCTATAACCATGGCGCACCTAAGCGACTTCGAATTGGCTGATGAAGTTGCACGACCTTGCCGAGCGCTCCTCTTCGGCAGGTTTAGTCATCAGTTTAGTCAGCAAAACCGAATCGTTGGATGTAAACACGGTGACTCCTTCCAGTTTTACAGTAGCCGGGCAACCAGTGGAGAATGTTGAAAGCTTCCAATATCTTGGTAGCCAAATGGCGTCAGACGGCGGTACCAAGATCGACATTGGCGCACGGATCAAGAAAGCAAGGGCTGCCTTTGCGAGTTTAAGAAATATCTGGAAAAACAGGCAGATAAGTGAACGCACGAATTGTCAACCCTAACGTGAAATCTGTGCTGTTATATGCTAGCGAAACATGGTGTGTATCAGTGGAGAACACTCAACGGCTGCAGGTGTTCATCAACAGATGTCTGCGGTATATAATTCGGGCCTGGTGGCCTCACAACTGGATCTCAAACAACGAGCTCCATCGTCGTTGTCACCAGAGGCCGATAGCAACAGAAATTCGGGATCGGAAGTGGGTCTGGGTGAGCCATACTCTACGTAGGGGTGGAAACGAAATCTGTAAACAATCATTAGACTGGAACCCAGCGGGACATCGCAGCAGAGGCAGACCCAGAGGCTCATGGCGGCGAAGCCTCAATAAAGAAATAAAAGAAGTCGACCGAAATCTAACCTGACAACAGGTTAAAGCGTAGCTGGGCAACGCTCAGGATGGAGATCTTTCGAGTCGGCCCTTTGCACCACCGGAGGTGTACAGGATCCATAAGTAAGGTAAGTTGGCGGATCTTTCGTTCCGCCTCCTTACGTGCCTGCAGTAATGACTTCCACTCTTGCTTTGAATTTATAACCATGTTGCAGAGGATCAGCACGGACTTCTTAAGGCTCTTGCTGTACTTTCCGCCGCTGCCCAGAAAAGACATGATTACGTCCATTACGTCTGTAATCACCTCCTGGTCAGGGTAGCACCGTCCATCTTGATCTCGATGGGCGGCTCTTCCGACCTGCCACGCTTTTCTTTATCGTCTGCCCCTGGCGATCGGTGGGGCGACCTGTTAATGCCACTTCGTCTGGTGAAGGGATCCACCCTTTCGTCAGACGCTTCTTCCTCTCCACACAAATTTGTTTTTTTTTTGGTTTGGTCAACATTTTGGTCCCAGGAGTCGAGCCAGAAAATAGGTCCCCCATGCCAGAGCTCCCCAATAACGTGGTAAGGGAACGCTATACTGTGGGGGGGTGCACAGGTACCACACAGGCTCCGTTAGCGGCCTGCTATTTATTTCACCCCTCAGACCATGCATCCCCTTGACACCGGTCGCTTGATACCGTAGAATTAGGGGTTAGGAGTCGTCATATTATGCACTGAAGTGCTCCTGATAATATTAGGGAAGATCCATTAATTACGTAACGCAAAAATAGGACTTTTTCAACCCCCCTCCCCAATATGTCACGCTTTTTGTATGAAGCTTCTGAAAATTTTGTATGGATCATCACTCTTCACTCAACTCCCGTTCCCCTCTGAGCGTTACGTAATTTGTGGACGTTCCCTTACCAGATTTACACCGCTACATACTGCTCAAAAGTATCTTTATCCCCAGTGTTGCGGGAGGCATGGACAAGCGCGTAAAACCCGATGCTTACAGCAGGAAAAGTCATTTCGTTTGTCTTTCGTTAGCTAAAAAGCTACATATATTAATTAGTTTTAAAGTTTTGATACAAATTGAAATAGCTCACAATTTCGTTGTCACACTTCCTTGCTTAAGAATACCTCCACACTGTTGGTTCTTATTACTAGGGGTGTTCAAGTACTAATTTAAAATTTGTCAAACTAAATACATTGTGAAATGTAACACCCAGTGTAGCGGGAAAATTGAGAGAACACCATCTCTAAACATCGAACAAATTTGTCAAATAATTTGAATCTACACGCGAATAAATCACAATAACAGTAGACGAATTTTAAACACACATCACTGAACGATTTACTGCTAGGTACATACCCACGACTTGCTTTCACAACATTCTTGTTTGGTTTGTTGGATACAGGACAATAAGAACAGAAGTTTACGATTTACATCGACCTACAGTGGCCAAACACACGGTTTTCATGCTTACTGTCCAATCTATTTACATGTTCCAATCTACATGTGCTGCACAGCTCATCGTTGGTGGTTTCTACAAGCGTTGTCGAATATTTCCTAGCTTCAATCATTCCTAGCGACGTTTTTCTCCACCGACATACAGCAGATCACAATGGCTTTCTGATCTATCAATCCTCTTGCATCTCGCGGCCACTTTGATTGTCTTTCGTTAGCTAAAAAGCTAAATATATTAATTATTCTTTAAGTTTTGATACAAATTGAAATAGCTCACAATTTCGGTGTCACACTTCCTTGCTTAAGAATACCTCCACACTGTTGGTTCTTATTACTAGGGGTGTTCAAGTACTAATTTAAAATTTGTCAAACTAAATACATTGTGAAATGTAACACCCAGTGTAGCGGGAAAATTTCTGTGTATGTATATAATTTAATGAGACGCAGGACGCCTATCTAGATTGCGTCACAGGATTGAACATGGGTCCTCCAAAAGTACATTTCGCATATATTATATATTGTCGCGCTTATCTTTTTCTAGACTTTCGCGGCGGTCTTACTCTCGCAGGCTCGCCGGGTTAAAAGATAGGGAAAATTTTCCCTCTCAAAACAAAACCACGTGCTTTTCGCCAAATGACAGCAGTACTCGATTGTATTAGTGAGAGGCAATCGGAGTCACTGAGTACATGGAGAGTGTTTATCATGACAAGTGCATACGGTGGGTAAGATTTTTATTGACTCTGTCGTGTTTAGTGACTGTTGCGATTACCTGAGAAGCAGCCAGCAGGACGCCACAGTATTCTATATTTTCTCGAGATGCATAATATCTATATCTATAGATTTTGGCCCAAAAAAATGGAAAAATATTTGTAAGGCTGTATGAATTGTAATACATTTTTAAAGCGAAACTGAAAAATGCAGCGTCCCGCGAAACGTCTGGTCACATTATAATTCGCAATTGCTTCAGTGAACTGTATCTGGGATCGACAAAAGATATTTTAGTTACTAGATAAAGATTGTCGCTTCGGTTCCCTTTGTTCTGCTGTCCGAAACATGTGTGGTACATACCTGTCAAATCGTATGGATTTTCCTTCTTTGACATTTAGCTCCCCTATCCTCGCCAGCAAAAGATGTTCCGGACAGCGACGACAGCGACAATCTTTATCTAGTAACTAAAATATCTTTTGGATCGACCTCGAACATGGGCAAATCCTACATAAAACGTTTTTTTCGCGGATGATAGACACACTCTCCCAGGATTCTCGTTCCTTCCAAGCAGGTTGATTTTTTACCATAAAAATATTGCATGCAACGTTTCAAACAAGTAGGACATTTTCAACGATCCAAATTGGCGCCGATGTGCGTCGCCGTCGTTTTTCATAGGCTGGCTATTGCCCTATCCAGATTGGCGCAAGTTTTCTGTGCTTCGTATACGGCAGATATGTAAATGCTGATTAATTTACGAACTTAGATTTCGTGTTCAATATGAGAAGTATGAGAATGGTAATCACATTAGAGATGCCCACAATTAGGAACTACCAGAGTCTATTATATAGAGTTGCGCAAAGAGGATCTTCTTCCACTTATTCTGAATAATCTTCTTGTTATTGTGTTTGCAACTTTCATTTTTGTTCAACCCTTAAAGTGACTTCACGGGAGTGTCCGCTGCTAAAGCTTTTTAATTCGATAACCAAGTCACCCACAGAGTGCAAACACGTGAGTTTCTTGTTGCTACTTTATTGGGGGAGTGTATTGAAGTTTTTGAAGCTGTTTATAGAACAAATCTAATACATTTCAATTAATGCGTTTTAATTCGCCATAAAAATCATTAGGCGATAACAATACTTCCGCCTTACCAACAAGCATTTGTTTACTTTGCTCGATAGGTAGACGGTTTGACAGTTCAATAGGTAGATTTGGCTTCACTCTTTGCGTAACTCTATATATAATAGACTCTGGGAACTACCTATACGACTTGTTGGTGGTCAGTCTTGAAGGGCAGCAAGAGTGGCGAATTCGTCCACCAACCTGCAGCAAACCGATCAGACACAATTTCGACACTACGTTTATTTCGCACAGCAAATTTCCATATCGGCCAATAGATTTTTATAACTATACATAAATATCTATTGGCCGATATGGAAATTTGCTGTGCGAAATAATTTTGATTTGATTTTCGATAAAGACAACAGATCCATATGTTATCCAGGTACAATACATAAAATTCAATGCATTTATTGATGTTTGATTTTCGTTTCGTTGTTTAATTTTGTGACCTACGCATTGAACTCGTTCAAAAGGTGAGTAGTTTTGGTGATCTGATCAACGCAACTGTGCCTTCAGGTTTTGATGCAATGAATCAAAATGCTGCCCAGTTATGATTCATTCTAATTATTATCTGATCCTTCGGCAAATTTATATTTTTGAATGAATTTATTGCTTTCATAAGAACTTGTTTTACGCAAATAGCAAAAAAAAAACATATGAATGCAACTACCTTTTAGTTTGAATGGGCCATAAAAGAGGTATAGTGAAATGTAGTAAAATAAACAGCCTTCGCAGTGCAATTTAGCGGCTCGCGCTTATTCTCCGATTCTCGATACGATGCGTTGCTACTATGAGGTTATTTTGTTCGGTATTTAATTAGTGCTCGTAAAGGGGTACAAGTGGTTTTACGATTTTGTTTTCGAATGCGTGTAAACAAAATACCTTTGGCCACCCGATAAAAAAATATGTAAGGACATAAGGAAATTTGGCAAAGATTGCCAACAATTGGTATATTTCCCTATTTACAAAATTTCCTGGCAATGATCCCGAGTATCATCTGCTGGTTTCTCGTGTAACAACAGCTAATCCGGTGATAACGGAGTATAGCAGCCGTGCTCATGCTCATTCACAAAACTTCCCGCCAATGATGATGAAGATTTTATGTCCATCTCTAAAATATTGGACCGACTAAATGGTTTATTTAAATGGGGCCCTCCTTAGCCGTGCGGTAAGACGCGCGGCTACAAAGCAAGACCATGCTGAGGATGGCTGGGTTCGATTCCCGGTGCCGGTCTAGGCAATTTTCGGATTGGAAATTGTCTCGACTTCCCTGGGCATAAAAGTATCATCGTGCTAGCCTCATGATACGAATGCAAAAATGGTAACCTGGCTTAGAAACCTCGCAGTTAATAACTGTGGAAGTGCTTAATGAACACTAAGCTGCGAGGCGGCTCTGTCCCAGTGTGGGGATGTAATGCCAATAAGAAGAAGAAGAAATGGTTTACCTAGTAGACGTTCGACAACTTGTCATATGTCAGACACGAACAAGTAAGAAATGCATTAAGCGTATATGATTTGTTGGTATAATACCTTTCTTCGTATATATATTTATCTGTACACGATCGATAAATATGTTGATCGCCCTTATCATCGCGCTCCATTACGCGTGAGAAATTTAAAAGCTGTCCGACACAATTATTCCAAGCACGTCGCCATAAGCGGTTGTATCATCTGTCAATTTTTCTTCGATCTGCGGATGTAATCCGGTTAGTCGGGGTCTTCCCGGTGGCTCATTCCGAATGAAACACCATTTTAACGCGATAATGGGAACCCAGCTTGACCGCCCGCGTAAATATAGATATGTAACAGTCGCATTTCTAAAATCGATTGGACTGGTTTTCTTGGATTGGTCTTGGACGGAAAAAGAAAGACAGTGGTATTTCTGCAGAAAATTTTTCCTGCTGAAGACGGTATTTACAGAGATTTGCGATGATTTGCACGAGCTAAAAAATAGAATGGCTTCTGATTCGCAGTTCTTTGAACACAACGTCTTTAGTTTCAACCGTCTTGATAAGCAGCCACAGAGAGCAGGCGTGTGATTATCACCACGGATGGCGATAAATTCTTCATTAGCACCATACCGCTAGTAGCTGGTCCTCCGATGGAGAGCAAGACGGCTCATCATCTCACCCGAAGAGATCATTGTGTTCGCAATCACTTGTTTGGTATCACTCAGTACTGTAAATTGAAGAATGCGCTGTACGATAGTGATATGAGGCAATGGTTTAACGAGGAACGAGTATTGATCATATTTGGACATTATTCGATTTCTACTTATATATAGACAGTATAGATACATTGAATTGTATTACTTTATTTTATCATCCTGAAAAATAAGCAAGAATTTAGCGTAAGTTGTTAATGATGAGTCTTGCTGATCTTTGTCAATCAATGCTTTTCCGTTGTTGAATTCTATGGGTTCCGTTTGCGGCGTTAGAGGTATTTTGGTGCTATTTCCAATGTTAAACTCACCCATCACTTGGAGAAAAAAATCCCAGGAAATCTGTACCAAATCAGTAAATTTGGAAATAGATAAAAAATCAACATTATCGAGTGCTAGCAGTCACAAACCTTAAATACAAACGTTAAATCGAAAGTAGCTTCGGCCATCGGTAGCGCTTGTAGCAGCGCCAGCCCACCAAAAGTCAGAAGTGTCGAGAACATCCTTCGCGACCATCACTTACTGCGTAGATCATGACCGGTTGCAGCTACTTTTATAACAAATCATTTTCAATCGTAAAGTTTGCCATTAGATATTATCATAGTTCGTAAAATGCGTACAAACGCAGAACCGTGTTTATTCTGACTGAGCTATGGCAGCTAGTCGCTGCAAACAAGGTCACGCGGACGTGTTACAATATGCAGATAGACTCTTACAATGTAACATAAGAGCTGTCGAATACTCGAGCGAGCATCCATATATCATCGGTGGAAATGGCTCCAGGTTGTAATTCTGACACGCCAACGAACGGCCATGGCTAACTGGAGAAGCCGTTTCCCGTCAGTGTCACGTCGGCCAGGTAGAAAGAAATTGATACCAGGCTGGTAGCGGTTTAATTAAGTTATCATGTTTTAATCGGAGCTCATTACTTCAATTAACCGTCGTAATTTAAGACCCACCGGTAGCGATCAACTATCGATGATGGGGAAACTGTCATGTTCGATCGAGTAGGCGTAGTAGCCTGTGCCAAGAATTGTGTACATCAATTGCATTCACAAGCCGTGTTGAATATTGTAGGTGCCGCTCATAAAAAACTACTCCTCTGCTCATTTTTGGTCGCAACGAAAAATACGCGCCAGGAAAACATACCTTCATGTGGTGCATTCCGGCGTTCAATGCTTGGATAGCATGTGCCATTTGCACTGCGGAGAAATTTTACACATCTATGAGAGCCTTGGAAAATGATCACGAAAATTGTCATTTTGTTGCAAAGCACAAAAAATACGGTTACCTAAATAGGCTAAATAGGTATTTACCGAAATCATGTTCGTTTTAACTTTCGAGAAACTTTCGGTTGTAAATTTGTTTGTAAATTCGCATACCTTGAAAGATCCTAGTTAATAACATTGGAACTGCTCAGAGACAATAAGTTCTAAAACGGCAATGAACCAGTCTGATAATGACAGCATTTGCATAATACATAGTTACCTCATTCTCCTCAAAACTAGCTTACGAGGTTTGCGGTGGTTCTTACAGGTAAGCAACAATTTGTTTTGATACGCGATCTGTGAACTGTGCGCATCTCGGAGCACTGTCTTCTGTTTGTAGGATTGTGACTACATATTTTGCGGTACCATGAAGGACATTATCTACAATAACATTCTTCATCTTCTTTATGGGCAGTGGTGGCAATACATTTCCCTATTGGGACATTTCCGCCTTCAGCATAGTATTCATTGAACATATTTCTAATGAAGGAATAACGGGTGGCAACTAAAAAATTGGAATGACTTCAATACTTTTCTATCAGAACAATAATGCTTTCACAGAAATATGACTTTATGAGAATGAATCCTTAGAATGAATCTTTAGAATTGTCGCACACACATTTTCACTCCAATTTCGCTTACATCATGCCGTCGAAGCAGGAAGTACTGCGGCGCGCATTGTAAATTATTCAAGCAAACAAAGATCATGGAAAAAGTCCTACACGGTCATACATTTTAGGATTGAAAATTTTTCGAAAACTGTCATAGCATTTTTTGGATTCTTTTTTTTTATATATATAGAGAGATGAAGGCAAATCTGCAAACAGACACCTGAAATTATCACTCAGGGAGTGGGGTTGACGGATCGCCGGACCCACTAAACCCACCCAAGTAACGGAAGGTTACTTGAGTTACCCTCTCTACTAATACCCTGGTTCCCCCAGGAACTGCCTCCCAGCATTACTTCTGGGGGATAGGCAGTACTTAATGTACTCGCTCGTTCACGCTCAGGCGCGGAACAGACAAAACTCGATTTTCCGGAGGAAAAAGCGTCAGCAGGAAGATCGAGACCGTGAAGAGACGGAGCAACTGTACCGCGTTAATAACACACGAAAGTTTTATGAGAAGTTGAACCGTTCACGTAAGGGCCACGTGCCACAGCCTGAATCTGTAAGGACATAAACGGGAACCTTCTTACGAACGAGCGTGAGGTGATCCAAATGTGGCGGCAGCCCTACGAAGAGCACCTGAATGGCGATGTGGCAGACGAAGATGGCGGTATGGTGATGGACCTGGGAGAACGCGCGCAGGACATAATTCTACCGGCTCCGGATCTCCAGGAAATCCAGGAGGAGATTGGCCGGCTGAAGAACAACAAAGCCCCTGGGGTTGAACAACTACCAGGAGAGCTATTTAAACACGGTGGTGAGGCACTGGCTAGAGCGCTGCACTGGGTCATTACCAAGATTTGGGAGGAGGAAGTTTTGCCGCAGGAGTGGATGGAAGGTGTCGTGTGACCCATCTACAAAAAGGGCGATAAGCTGGATTGTAGCAACTACCGCGCAATCACATTGCTGAACGCCGCCTACAAGGTACTCTCCTAAATTTTATGCTGTCGACTGGCACCTACTGCTAGGGAGTTCATGGGGCAGTACCAGGCGGGTTTTATGGGCGAACGGTCCACCACGGACCAGGTGTTCGCCATTTGCCAAGTACTGCAGAAATGCCGCGAATACAACGTGCCCACACATCATCTATTCATCGACTTCAAAGCCGCATATGATACAATCGATCGGGACCAGCTATGGCAGCTAATGCACGAACACGGATTTCCGGATAAACTGACACGGTTGATTTACAATGTTATGAAAACTCATATGTGAATATGTACGTTATGTGGAAGATATTGATTTGGAAAATGTATTGGAGGTAACCACTTTCCCTTCGATGGGACTCGAACCCATGACCCTACAGTACGCTAGACTGGTGCTTTAACCAACTAAGCTACGAAGGACCTCCGTCGGCCTTCGCAACCTAGCGGCTACTGAATGAGCTCGAGATTCCCAAATTGGACGCATAGTCAAATCACTCGCAATCCATTTCTCAAGCCAATACTTCCACATGTGTATTGTACACGTCCACATTAGAGGAGCGTGAGTATTTAGAATGTCTGGCGGCTATACACATTCTTCATCAGCAACATTGTAAATTAACGTCCAAGTCGGGTGGTTTAATCCCCGGAAATAGGCAATTATCTTTGATTGAGCTGACACGGTTGATCAAAGCGACGATGGATCGGGTGATGTGCGTAGCTCGAGTTTAAGGGGCATTCTCGAGTCCTTTGAAAACCCGCAGAGGGTTACGGCAAGGTGATGGTCTTTCGTGTCTGCTATTCAACATCGCTTTGGAAGGGGTAATACGAAGAGCAGGGATTAACACGAGTGGTACAATTTTCAATAAGTCCGTCCAGCTATTTGGTTTCGCCGATGACATAGATATTATGGCACGTAACTTTGAGAAGATGGAGGAAGCCTACATCAGACTTAAGAGGGAAGCCAAGCGGATCGGACTAGATATCAACACGTCACAACACAGATATCAACACACGAAGTACATGATAGGAAGAGGTTCAAGAGAAGACAATGTGAGCCACCCACCGCGAGTTTGCATCGGTGGTGACGAAATCGAGGTGGTAGAAGAATTTGTGTACTTGGGCTCACTGGTGACTGCCAAAAATGATACCAGCAGAGAAATTCGGAGACACATAGTGGCTGGAAATCGTACGTACTTTGGACTCCGCCAGACGTTCCGATCGAATAGAGTTCGCCCAAACGTAGTTCGTACCAAACTGACAATCTACAAAACGCTCATTAGACCGGTAGTTCTCTACGGACACGAGACCTGGACGATGCTCGTGGAGGACCACCGCACACTCGGAGTTTTCGAAAAGAAAGTGCGGCATGCCGGCTATGGTGGGGTGCACATGGCAGACGGTACGTGGAGGAGGCGAATGAACCACGAGTTGCATGAGCTGCTGGGAGAACCTTCCATCGTTCACATCGCGAAAATCGGACGACTGCGGTGGACCGAGCCGAATGGAGAAGACTTTTATATACCGCACAGGCCACTTCGGCCTTAGTCTGAATAAATAAATAATAATCGTTCACGCTCACACAGGCACTCATCCCGTATGCGTCTTACTTGGGTGCCCTCTCTAACATACCCTCTGACACACCCACTCTTTCTGACGCACCATATGGGCTGCGAAATGGTGAGTTGACATCTGGGAAGGAGCGACCTACACAGCTCTGGTCCTTACAAATTTCAATCTCACGCTTCCACGGGTCTTCCGATGACAATTGACCGCCAGCTAAGGGTTGCGTACTTAGCTGGTAGTGCAGCCTGGGCACTGTTGTCCTTCTGACATCAGCTAGAGTGAGTGGGTGCGAGCAACGGGACCATCGTCCCTAGCCCCTAATCCAAGGCGCTTAGCGACCCGTACCGAGGGGATGCTTGACCAGGGGGGTGAAATAATGAGCTAGGCCTTTAACGGAACCTGTGGGGTACCTGGGCACCCTCCACAGTAATTGTCCCTTACCGCGTCATGCTGGGCTCTGGCGTGGTGGACCTCTTTTCCCGAGCAACTCGTGGGACCAAAATCGAAAACCAAGTCAATTCTTCAATTAGTGGTAGTAGTGTAGGTGACAACCTCTTCGCAAGAGGTGGGTTGTTCAGGTCTCCGCCTAGGAGGCCAGAGGCAATAGTCGGCAGCTCAGTGCGCAGCGCCAGCGTGGGTCACTTAACCATCTCCCAGACTCCGCCGGTAGAGGTTATAGACGGCCCATGGCTTGTGAAGGCGATGAACCGCAAACGCGATGGGCTTTCGGCCTTCGAGGTGGCGACGGAACAGCTGGACGCCATCATCGACTTTGCGTCATCGAAGCATAATATCGGTAAGGAACTCAAGAGGAGCTTGCTGAAACTTCGAAAGTTGAATCTGGACGCCAAGCTGGAAATGGCGGTCGAGACGGCCAAGTGTAAACCCGTGAAATCCGCGGAGTCGACGTCTACCCAGACTGAGGCCCAAGGATTCGCGGACTCGGACAAGGTCGAATCGACCGAGGGCGTGCCAGCGAAGACGGTGGTGCCAAAGTCTACCCAGACTGAGGCTCAAGTATTTGCGGGCACGTCGTGGGTGACTGCTCCAACGGAGCAGACACAAAAACGGGGGAGACAGTCTCCAGGGGATGAGCTCCCTGGGGGCCGCTCCAAAACGCGGAGGGTTACTACCCCGAACAAGGGTAGTGGGGCTGGGAAGCTGAACCCCGGCCAGGGAAATAGAGGGGGATGACGCCTCCTGGACCCTGGTCAAGAACAAGAGGAAACCGAAGACGTCAAGGGCCGAAAAAAGGCCCAGGCGAATGAGGGTAGCAAGAAGTCTAGGGTAGGCGCCAATCGCTCCAGGGGCGATGTCCTAGTCTTCAAAACGGACAAGGCTAAGTACTCGAACGTCATGAAGGTGATGAGGAGTGACGTCAAGCTCGGTGAACTCGGCGCCGATGTACGTCGAATAAGACGTACCCGGATGGGCGAGATGATCCTCGAGCTGAAGCGGGGCGTCTCGCAAAAGGGCGCCGCCAACAAGAAGTTGGCGGAGGAAGTCCTAGGCGAGACGGTCAAGGTGAGGGCACTCACGACGGAGGTGAATCTAAGGGTTAAAGACCTGGACGAAATCACCGAAGTCGAAGAGCTCGTCACGGCACTGCGACGACAGTGTGAAGTGGAGACGCCCACCGCAGCCGTTCGGCTACGGAAAGTTCCGGCAGGGACACAGGTAGCATTGGTTCAGTTATCTGCAGCGGACGCCTCCAAGGAAGTCAATTTAGGGAGCGTCAAGGTGGGATGGTCGGTATGCCCTGTGGGCATATACGAGCAACCCGAAGTTTGCTTCAAGTGCCTGGAACCGGGGCACAAGCAACGGGACTGCAAAGGCCCTGACAGAAGCAATCTCTGCCGACGCTGCGGATTGGAGGGACATAAGGCACAATGCTGCACGAACCCTCCCAATTGTTTGATTTGTTCCAGCAAAGCTGTGAACAGCAAGCACCCCATGGGGGGTTCAATGTGCCCGGCGTTTAAGCGTGCTGCAAAATCAAAGTGCAGGTAAAGCAGCTGGCTTGCTCGGCTTCGCCCGAGTGTTTGGTGTGCGCAGGTTTAGAGGAAACGGCGGAACACGTGTTGTTCGTGTGCCCGCGTTTTCGCACAATGCGTGACCACATGCTTGCCACATGTGGTCTGGACACTACCCCGGACAACCTAGTTCGGAGGATGTGTAAAGATGAAGTTGGCTGGAACGCCGTTTTATCGGCTATCGCCCAAATCGTCTCGGAGCTACATATAAGGTGGCGCGTGGACTCAAGGATGGCTAGTTCAGGCGCAAATAAGAGGTGGTCCAAGGGATCGGAGTCGGCTTCATGGGTCATACCGGTGGTCATGCTCTGTGGTCGAACTCGATCCTTTTATCGAACAAGTGGCCGCGCGAAGAACAACATGGTATCGTCGCTTTCGCGGCGTCGGTCAACCGGTCGGGTTCCTAGCCCGAGGACGGAAAGGGGTCTTCGCCAAGGCTGGGGCAGGCGTAGGCACCGCGTCGGCAAGTCCCTCTGTGTGTTGGCGAATAGGCCCTATCGCAGAGAGGTCAATTCGTGGTGCACGCGGCATCATCATTCTTGATACCAGAGCAGAGGTAAGCAGGCGCGAAGTCGACCCTTCCCACCTTCCGAGGACATAGGGCGTGGTAAGGCCACCTAAAAAGCCGGCAACGCGCTGGCACGATACCATGGTGTTCTTCTAAAAAAGCGAGTTACGATGTTCGGTGCTGAAAGGACACGCAGCTAACCTCGAGGGTGCGTTGTGCACTGGTCCCCCTTTGAAGCATTACTTTCTGGTTGTACCGAAGGGACTATGGGCTTGGCGGCAATGGAAACGGTTAAGCGGGTCGGGGATGTAGTCCTGCCTCCCTCGTTTGCTGTTGGAGGTGGTCCCTAACCCCGCACTTCCTGGACAACTCAAGATGTCTGTACATTCAAAGTTAATTGCCTATATGCCGGGTATTAAGCCACCCAGGCATAGTAATCAAGATGTCTGTTGAGCAGATTCCCCCTCCATTGCTTGGGAAGAAAAAAAATATGAGTTAACTTGGGTGCTCACCCTTTACGCACAATGTGAGACTAACTTGGATGCTCACCCTACCACCTGATTCACGCTCTAGCACACCAATCTGAGACTTATTTGGGTGCTCACTCTAGCACACCCTGCCACTCCTCCTGACACACCATGAGAGACTTACTTAGGTTCTCACTTCTGACATGCCATGCGAGGCTGATTTGGCTGTCCGCCCTTAACATACCATGTGAGTCTGACTTGGGTGCTCACCTCTAACATGCCACGTGAGGCTGACTTGGATGCTGTTACCGGTCATTGACCTTCAACAATCACCTAAAGGCTGATATGTGTGTTTTTTTTTCAATAAAATATTAACCTTAATTAGATTTTTTTTTACTAACCCTGAAATTCAAGTCGTAATTAGTCTTTAGGAAGGCTCCAATTTCATTTAAATTAAAATAAAAAAACCCAGCTTAATCCACCTAGCGGTGATGGTGCCTTTCTCGACCTTCGTAAAATGTGTGTGCTTGAAAATAGGTGAGCTAGTAGCTAGGAGTAAAAAGACAAATTTCTTTGTCCGTTCTATGAAAATCAGATTATTTATTGTAGATCCAGTTGAAAACCGAAAATCATATTTTGTCCCATTCCCGGATGTCGCGACTGCATCGCGAGTGGTGCCCGACTATGGCACAGTTGCGCACTACTCGCGATGCAGTTGCAACATCCGGAAATGCGAGAAAATGCGATTGTCGCGAGACCTCGGTTCGGTTTTCAGCTTGATCTACAATATGCTAATAAGAATTTCGACATTTTTGTTTCCTTTTCCAATCTTTTTGACGTACATACCCCTGTTTTATTTTACCCAGTCACAGTGGCGTAGCCAGAAAATTGGTCTGGGGGGGGTTATCCGAACATTTTTTTTTTCGAAAAAAAAAATTTCTTCGAAAAAATTTGTTTCTGGGGGGTTTTATGTCCAAAACCACCCACGTGGCTACGCTACTGCCCAGTCATATATTTTAAGGATAGCACTTTTGGATGTAAATTGAACTGAAGCTCCGACTACACAAAAAGGAAACGAAAATGTCATTCCCATCAAGCGAGCGGAGGGCAATATTTGTTATGATATAAATCTCATGACCGTCTTTCTGCCAAACTCCCGTATGAAGAGGGTGGGAAGTGTATCAGTGTGGAAGCATCCGATAGTTCGTTTTCGGAAAGAAATTATAGCCTTTCGGTACAACTTTGTTGCACAAGAAAGGCAAAAAGTATTTTGGCCATAATTTCTAAGGTAATAGTCCAATCTGGCCAACTTTCAATAAAAAATAATAGAACAGAATTCCGCGTCTAATGCAATTTGTTGTGAGTAAATCGATTGAGGGTAAGTCTATTAAAAGTCAGCTAGACTTTTTTACTCGCTTTTTTATAACACATAGTATATTTTGGCCATAATTTCTGTGCCCATGGTCCAAATTTTCAATAGAAAACAATACGACAGGATTCCGCGTCGAATGAAACTTGTTGGAATTATAGATAGTGGATATAGATGAGTGAAGATAAATCCTCTGTCTCCAAACGAACTATCAAACGTGTTTCCAAACGAGCATGACGTCATGATTTCAATGGAAACGTTAAGGGCTGTGACGTCATATGCGCGTGTGCACGGGCAAAAAAATCGACTCAGCCATGCTTTCGCTCATCTATATATTCTACTATCTATAGTTGGAATTAAATCGGATGAGGACGAGTTCCAAAAAAGTGAGCTAAACTTTTCGCACTTTTGATGCGCGCACACACACACAGAGACATCATCGCAGTTCGTCGAGCTTATACGTATATAACACTATGGGTCTCCAGGCCTTCTGTAAAAGTTTGGTTTTGGAGCGAACATACAGCCTTTTCGTATAAAAAGGCAAAATGGTGTTTCGGCCATAGCTTTCGATCCCATAGTCCGACCT
Organism: Armigeres subalbatus; assembly: GCF_024139115.2. NCBI lineage: Eukaryota > Metazoa > Arthropoda > Insecta > Diptera > Culicidae > Armigeres > Armigeres subalbatus. Next base: position 87,876,155 of record NC_085139.1, on the reverse strand, counting down.
GGTCAATTTTTGATAGGAAACAATGGGACAGGATTCTGCGTCGAATGCAACTTGTTGCGAGCAAATCGGTTGAAGATAAGTGCCCGAAAAATGAGAGACATTTTTACGCGATTTTTCGTATGAATTTGTATTTTGGCCATAACTTCTGATCCCATAGTCCGATCTGACCAATTTCAAATAGGAAACAATGGGACAGGATTCTGCGTCGAATGCAACTTGTTGCGAGCAAATCGGTTGAGGATAAGTGCCCGAAAAATGAGTGACATTTTTTACGCGATTTTTTCGTATGAATTTGTATTTTGGTCATAACTTCTGATCCCATAGTCCGATCTGACCAATTTCAAATAGGAAACAATGGGACAGGATTCTGCGTTGAATGCAATTTGTTGCGAGCAAATCGGCTGAGGATAAGTGCCCGAAAAATGAGTGACATTTTTTACTCGATTTTTTCGTTTGAATTTGTATTTTGGCCATAACTTCTGATCCCATAGTCCGATCTGACCATTCTCCAATAGCAAACAATGGTGCAGGATTCCCCGTCGAATGCAACTTGTTGCGAGCAAATCAGTTGAGGATAAGTGCCCGAAAATGAGTGACATTTTTACGCGATTTTTCGTATGAATTTGTATTTTGGCCATAACTTCTGATCCCATAGTCCGATCTGACCAATTTCAAATAGGGAAACAATGGGACAGGATTCTGCGTCGAATGCAACTTGTTGCGAGCAAATCAGTTGAGGATAAGTGCCGAAAAATGAGTGACATTTTTGAGTAGTTTTGCGCACACACACATACACACACACACACACACACACACACACACACACACACACACAGACATCACCTCGATTCGTCGAACTGAGTCGATTGGTATATAACACTATGGGTCTCCGGGCCTTCTATAAAAAGTTTGTTTTTGGAGCGATCATATAGCCTTTACCGTATACTTAGTATACGAGAAAGGCAAAAAACATTTGAATTATATTGGGTATTGCTTTTGGTTTATACTATATATGAAAAATTGTTAAATTTTGTTTAACACATATGCACTAACCTACTAACTGATTGAATTTGTAAAACTAAGCAAGAAAGTTAAATTAGAAACAACTAAAAAAACGTAAAACGCGCTTGTGTAGTTTTTTTTAGGAGTCATTACAAAAATAATACTAAACCTATTCTAACTAGTTACTAATTCGGTTGCTGAGTGTACGGGAGCACGGCTAGCATCCCCAACGGATTGGAATGGGAACATTTATCCATTTCCGGAATCATCGGGAGTCGACGGTCAGGGGAATGAGAGAAAGAACGAAAGAGCTAAGATGAGAGCTAATGGGCAGAAAGGTTGGACGATAACCGATGAACGAGGAGTTGGAGAAGAACCACGAAGCAAGTCAGACGGTGTGATGTTTAACGCCGCGAATTTATAAAAAGAGACAACGTGTGTCGTAGAAACGGAGTAGTGGTCCTAAGTATTTGGGAAATCGTAATCTAAAGGGTTCGTACAGATAGTTTGGAAGAAGTTATATTCCCTCCCGACCCAACAGAAGCCTTCTGGTTGGTCCAGAGAATCGGTGAGCCGTGTTTGCGCCACCAACCAGGGACCCCAGTGCACTATGGTTCGAGAGCAGCCAAAACCTCAAAAATCGAAATTCGTGTTTCCGTCGGAAATAAATTTTTCTCATTTTATAGAATACTTACGTGATTCAAATTCAAAATTTGAAGTAGTTTTGTTGAGTTTTGACTTTGTTACATCATTTTGAATTCAACATGAATGCTGATTTTCGAATGAAAACGCTGTTTGACAACGCGTTTAGATCAGCATCGCACGGCTTCAATTACATCGCTAACCGCAATATTATTTCAAGACTGCATTGTCAGGATCTTAAATAATATATCTATGTCAAATATAGGTGACAGAACTCAGTTTAAGTTAACTTTAAATACAAAATTAATTAAAATACTCACATTTTTCTGATTGAAGTTCTCCAAAAGTATAGGCGCCGATGAGTGCCCGCGATGATTCTATGCTCATTACAAAGCTTAAAGCAATTGCTTTCTATTAATCACTATTTTGTTTTGCGAAAAGTTGCGATAAGCTGTTTTTTTAACGGTTTAGTTCGAAATGTACATAGTATTTTTGGTCTATTTCTAACTAAAACCTTACAAATGCGCATTTTTTGTTCACAAGAACCTTAAAAATGCCTTTTTTTTAATTATTTGATTGAAGTTGAAACGTTTGATATAATTATATATGTAACATTTAAAACATGTGTAATGAAAGCGATAATTCAATGACGGAATCATTTGTATACTTTTATTTGAATATTTTTATTGCTGTAAATGAAATTATTGAGTAGTTTTCTTCCCAAACGGCTAGAAGATACAACAGACAAAATTTCTTACTTCCAAAACTTTCTCCTGACATCCGCGTATCTACGAATTTTAGATTTCTTTCAAATGAATTTTATTGTCTGGATTTTGTTTATGTCTAATAATTCGAATTACGTAATCATGCTGAAAACTTTTCTAAAGCAGAAAATGAAATGAAAATTCTTAATATTTTTTAGCAAATTGGCATTGTTCAATACTTTGCCATTAAAGTGATTCTACATATCAAGAGTTTCAAGTTTAAATGTTTGAACTGTAACACACTCTTCTTGGCAGCAATAGAGAATGTTTGCACTGAGTTAAAGAGAATGTTGGTACTTAGATTTGAACTGAAAAGCTGAACTGACTCATATTTCTAAAAATAGTTATTCTGCTAGTGCTCATAATTATAGAAAAGGCAGATATGTACCTCAGACAAAAGACAAAATCAAGATTATAAAGAATACAAATGTAAGTATACAGTTGCAATAAAAGTTGTTCGTTTGTCATTCAAATTAATTGATTCAATTCAAATACAACATTTTGTCAAAAATATTCCATAATTGAGGATATTCCGAATGAAATTATTTGTTTTGTCTTAGCACAGCATAAAATTATTTGTTTTGTCTTGTCTTAGCACAGTATTCAGCAAATAAGTCTTTTGATAAGAAAATTATTAATAGCTTTTTTGTGGAATACGAGTTAGTACCGCTTAGTACTATCCCATTTAATTTCACCACTTGAGTCAAGTCAGAGACACTAAAGACGGCCTTACTGTTGAAGTCGAAATACGTATCTGTAAAGTAACAATCAAGTGGTTGAATTAAATGGAATAGTACTAACTAGTTTTATGGCAAGTGAGATAGTCTTTGTTGCGAAACGATCTGTTTTCAAAAACCGAATTTAGCACTAAAATGAAAATATTTACTACCCCAGGGATGCCATAAACACGGCTATATATTGTCAAAGTAGAGCTCCAACACCCACCTCCAAGTATGTATGTGATAAAGACCATCAACAAACCATAATACAAACATAAAACCTATTTTAGGGGACATTTTGAGGTTTTGGCCAACCTTTGTTCTGGAGCGAACCACTGTGCAGTGTTCCAGAGACATATCCCCACGTGTAAGACACCTTTTCCGCATGTGTTAGAAGCTAGTGACATTGCTCCAGGGATGACAGCAGCAAGTTACCTGAAAGCGTCGTCGGAGCCTTATCCAACCCCCGAAGTTTCGGAAGTGAGTGTGCAGATAGTTACCCGAGTCCCCCACGTCATTTCGGGTGGCTATACACGGTCTAGGTGCGGGGAATCGGTCGACAAGGAGGTGGCATCCTGGCGAGGCCCGGCAGGGTTCGCCCCCGCTCGTCAACGACTGCAACCGATGTGATTTCCCTCTACCGTGAGCACTGAACACTGACCAACGTAATAGCAACCAGGACGAAATCTACACCGATGGCCGAGCTCAGAGAATTCAAGCAGAGATTCGTCGAGAACGCGGTGGAAGAATTGCCAAGTCATCGAAAATACCGAAAGTGAGCGTGCAGATAGATACTCGAGTCCCCCACGTCATTTCGGGTGGCTATACACGGTCTAGGTGCGGGGAATCGAACCTGGCGAGGCCCGGCAGGGTTCGTCCCCGCTCGTCAGTGACTGTAACCGATGTGGTTTTCCCCTACCGTGAGCAACTCTTCGATCGGTACATTGCCCGAAGATCCAGGTATGTCGATGCTCTCAATCTCGTTCCCCGTCGCATGTTAAAGGGCCCCAACAGTAGCTGATCGGCCGCATCGTTCCTTTTATTCCCTTCCCCCCCCCCTACCCTTCCTATGCACGTTAAATAAAAAAAAAGGTTAAATGAAAATCTTAGATTTCTTATTATTTATCAGACTATGAGCCTTAGGTATGCATGCAAGTCCGTCTCTATGCGATTGTCCTTTGATGTGTCGATGTCCACTTTGCATATCTGGAGTCCTCCAAGTACGTGAAAGCCGGCCCTGAACCAAAGAGTAGCCCGTAGCTAGCCGTTACTTACAATGCTCACTCGACTCTCCTCTGCCATGTCTCGAGGTGTCGATACATGGGTCTCCGGGCCTCCTATAAAAAGTTCATTTTCGGAGCGAACATATAACCTTTACGTATACTTTGTATACGAGAAAGGCAAAAAATCTGAGAGTATCTTATTAAGTTATTTGAAAAACAATATGTTTGATATCCACATTTCGATTGGTAAAATTTTTGGTCACTATTATGGCCACCGAGAGTTTTTCGGAATCGTAATGTTTCAGCATTGTGGAGTGAATAGTGACGAAATGATTCAGTTTTTTAATGTGGGTTCCTTCAAAAGAATACGTCCACAAATAAGCGATTGACCAAATTCCGAGGGCCCTTTTGCTCCTATGATTGATACCAGGAATCCTCCAGGAATTCTTCCTACAGTTCCTCCAGCGATTACTCCAGGAATCTCTTCCTCCGGTAGTTCCTCCAAGAATTTCTTCGTTAGTTCCTCCAGAAGCTCCTACAGGAATTTCTCCGAACGTTCCTCCAAGAATTTCTTTGAAAGTTTCTGCAAGAATTTCTCCAGAAGTTTCTCCAGAAATTCATTCGGATTTTTTTCAAGTTATTCCTACCGAAGTTCCTTTAGCAATTCCTCAAGAAGTTCCTCGAGGAATTCTTCCAAAAGTTCCGCAGGAATTCCTCCGGAAGTTCATCCAGAAATATATCTGAAAATTTCTTCAAGAATTCCTATAAAAGGTACTTAAGAAATTCCTCCGGTATTTGATGGAGCAAAAATATACTTTTTAATATTTTTTTTAAAAGAAGAATTCATTTTTTCTTCGTAATATACTTTAGAGATGGCCGTAAAAAAGTTTCAGCAATTTTAGTGAGATTCTAACCCGGCTCTACAAGTTTGCTTATTTGCGTCATTTTGTTCAATCCTTCTACATATGTGTATTTCAGGTATCAGGTTCCACTACATCTCTGAATATTGAACGCTATTTAAAGCATGTTTGAATCATTATTTTTTTTTTGTTGGTATGAGATTCAAATTGCTTTCCAAATGTAAAATTTTAGCATTTGATTTCTCTTAGTAGAAAAGGGGCGCCCAACAAACGATTCGCCAAGGGCGCTGGGAGTCCACGCTACGGTTCTGCCGATAGCACCTATCCACTGAAAGTGGCTGGAGTTTACGTACTGGACATACTGACCAGCCGATCTTCAACCTCTGTACCGCACTGGTCTCTGACGACAGAGACGACGTCGTCCGCGTTCGTGACTTCGTCCAGTTGCTTGCATTGGAGGGTCACTTCCGCCCCCAACCACCTCACCTCGGCGCCGTCACCCAAGACCTCTTGGGCTAGCTTCCTATTGTCCACCCCACTAGCTGGCGCCTTCGCGTTTTAAATCCAAGATCACCTCACCGGTCGTGGTGCGTCTGACGCATTGCACGTCCAGACCCAGCGCCGAAACCTTTTCGGCCGCCCGCATCGATTGAAGGACTTCGGCGTATTTTTCCTTATCAGTTTTCACCAACAAGGCCTTGCCTCTGTCCTTAGCTTTCTTTGCGGGTCGAGATGCGTTTGACTTCCGCTTCGCCCTACTGACCAGCTGTCAGGAATTTTCCGTCCCTTGTGTCGATGGAACCGGCCGGCTGGTCTCCTCTTGTGGCCCGGCGACATGCATCTGGTTGGTGCCTTTCACCTTCTTGGGCCGAGAAGTCGCCTTCTCGGGTCGATACACTTCGGGCTTCTCTGCACCCCGATCTGCTCTGTCTAGACGACGTTTGGCCTTTATGGTCGCTTGGCTTTGCTCTGAGCGCCTTCGCCGGATTGCTGCCAGAGCCGTTTCGTATTAGGTGCTGCCTTTCTTTATTGGCCGTCAGGGCGGAATCAATTGCCACTTGGGCCATAGTCGCTCCTCCAAGGAAGAGCGCCTTCTTTCCTTCCTTCTTCTTTGTGTCTTATATCTCATCACTCACTTCTTACTTCTCAAGATCTCGCTTCTTACTTCCCAATTATCATCTCTCATTTCTCACTTCATGCTTCTGTTTTTCTCACTACTCACTTCTCCCTTGTTACTGCAAACATCTCACTACTCAGTACTCACTTCCATTTCTCAGTACTCACTTCTCACTACTCTGTACTCACTTCGAACATCTTATTTCTCACTTCTTAGTTTCCACTTTTCACTATTCACTTCGAACATCTCTCTTCTCACCAAATTCCTACATGATATAAAAAGTGTTTTATATTTTGGAAAAAAATATAAATGTTTTTTCTATCTCGATACCTCCCTAACCCGATGCCGTGGTCCCTTCAATATCTAGTAAGGGAGAGTTCACTGTACAACATTTTAGAAACATGAATTATATTCTCTAAAAAAATATTTATTTTATATTAAACTACTTTCAAAAAACATATAATGCAACGTAAAATAGGCTTCAGTTTGCATAAAAGGGTTGCTTGCTCGCAGCACCCAGTTCCCAGGATTACCGCGGAGAGCATTGTGTCACTCGTTACTTGAATAATGCTTTGTTGGTCATGTTTCTAAAAATGTTGAATGGTACCTTGGTATAGAGTCTATTGAGCATGTCATGTGGTATCATGTAGTATGACACACCAAATGATGAGTTTTGAGATTTCCAATAAGGTCATCTGCTTTAACAAAAAATCTATCCCACTCGACCCCGAGATTATTCTGAAACCATGCTGCTAACTCCAATTCTCTTCTCAGTTTGAAAAACTAGAGACCCAACCGGTTCGTTTGGTGGGCGAATCGTCAAAATTGATTTCAGTTGATTGGTATTAACGAAAGTAGTGGTGTACTAAAAAGGCAATAATGTAAGTTATTTATCATTGAACAGGATGTTTTCCACCTGAAACTCTAATTACGGAACATTTACAGTTAATAGGACTACAATTAGCTGAATTCCATCAAATTAATGATCGGTGTGTAGGCTTCATGGGGCTTGGTAGCTTTTCGAAAGCGGAAAAATTATCACAAATCGATCATGTCATTTGCGCTCAAACGAGAAAAATTAAAAGTCATTAATTATTTGGAATCGTCAAACTACTGCTCCACAGACTGACGAACATAGACAGGTGTCGGGTTCATCACTGTGACGATGGAACATCACAGGATAAAGGCTCCCCCAGACCTAAGCGATTTCATCACAGCGACGGCGACAACTAGTCGCCGCGATTCTATCGTTGGGTCGCTGCAGGCAATGGTCTATTTACGCTTCCATACCAACGGCGACAGAATCACTGTCGCCAAGCGATAGAATCGCGTCGCGACTTTCGCGTCGCGTGTGTTTGGGGGAACCTTAAACATGCGCTTACCTCAATATTGATACTTATTTTGTTAAATTTACTCATTTTCATTGACTGTACGTGATTACTCTTCTCATCTGGAAAGAATATGATCATTTTATCGATAAGTCGCAGTTGTTTGTCCAAACCTATTTTAATTATTTATAATTTTAGATTTTAAAACTAGCTAGAAGCTTCCACAATTGGTGCTTTTCATGCGACAAAGAACAATGGGCCCACGAAATTTTCATTTGGTCTCTTGAGAACGAAAAAAGGGTTTTTAACCAGTGATCATATTCGAAATGCACAACGATTTTCTTGTTGAGAGATCTGCATCTCATTGTCTTTGATGTTTTCCTCATATTCTAACCAATAGACACAGATATCACAGATCTGACTGGATCGGCGAGGGCGCTACTGCTGTTATGATTAATTTGATACGATTATAAACACTATAATTTGCTCCAGGGGTAATTAAATTAAAAGTCGATTTATGGTGATTGGCTTCTGCCATCGCCCGTTGTTGAGTCTTGCGGCTTTGGACCCTAAGGGACCGCTCCGGAGATCTTATGTCCAGCCGGCGGAGCTGCGGATGGATACCATCGGCACACGGTGTTGTCGTTACGCTAGACGCTACTGAGGGGGCACGCAGTGGATTGCAAATATTATCATTAATGTATTACCATAATTACCATCATCAGCTGAGTGGACATTTTTATGCATGAATTGTTGCAATGTTCAGGTCTTTGAACGCTAGCGTAAACATATGATCGGGGGCCCGCTATTGAGAAGTCCAGCCGGTTTTTTCTTTGCTTTTGCGGCTTCACTGTAATATTGCTTGCAAGTATATTAGATTATCAATGGAATTACTTTTGATAGATAGACCATTCAAATGCATGAGCCAAAGACGTTCATCATGACCTCATTGGTTTACGTAAAATGAAGAACAATACCTAAACCATTTTCTAGTCTTATCACAAGATAAGTTAGTACCGTGGTGCATCGAAACCCGTACATTTAAGCACTTCAGTATATGTAAAAGTCTCTAGAAAATACAAATCGAATGCAAATCAAACGTTCGTCATTGATCTAACTGCACGAGGGCCTCTATTTTTTGTGTGCTCCACTGTATTGCGTTGAAAGTAATGAAAAATATGATAAAATTACGAATAAAATCAACACCTCCTGAATCGAAAACCGTCCACCGTGGACGGACTTCGAATCATAGGATCATAATCCGTACAGCTATTTTCTAACAAAATATTTAAATTAAAGCAGACCAATTGATCAAACTAACACTGTGAATAGCGCAATACGCACCTTGAGAAGCGATCCCTTTATTATTTATGCTGCTGATCTTGCTCTATTAATTGCAATTTGCAATTTAAACACACTCACTTTTGGTACAATTGTGTCCAACACGCGAACAAAATGGCACCTGAAACTTCGCGTTTGCGGGGTGCCGATTTGTTTTTTAATTATGTTATTTTAATTTCAGAGCCTACTTTCCATTTCAATGGCCAGAAAGCTTTCTGTCAAGCATAAGATCAAGATAAGATAAATGATTCATACATTAATTCCCTTAAATCCCCTTTAGTTGATTGATATCTCACGAAGTGGACGGATTTTGGTGCTGTACGGATTTCGGTCCCCCACGGTACTACTATTCCGTTTAACTCCACCACTTGATATTAACATGTTCACAAACGACCTCAATATGTTGATCAATTCATTTATTCTGTCAAGACGTAGCATAGTCGTCTCTACCCGGGTAGAAGCCGTGATATTGATAACAAAACATGATATGAATTTGTTTGAAATACATATAAAAAAACAAGCGAAATAACAAAAATTTGCACCGAAATGTCATAAAAATATCAGGTTTTGCTATTAACAAGAACAAACTAATAGCTCAAGATATTGATAAGTTCTTGTTAATAGCGAAACCTGATATTTTTATGACATTTCGGTGCAATTTAACTATTATCGTCTACCAAATAGAACTTAATCCAATTGACTTGCAAAAATCTCGCTTCGACTAAAACAGTAAAAAGGGGGAAAGTTATTTAGAATTTTTAGCGTTAAGAATTTTGGTTATCTTTTAAGTAAGTAAAGGTTGATATCTTCTTCTCTATATAATAAAAATGAAATGGTCTGTGTTCGTATCCGCATAACACGGAAACGGCTGGATGGATTTTCTTCATTCCTTCAGCAGATAGTTTCGTTATCATTTCCGACGGGTTTATATGATATTTCCTCATGCGAAAATTACGAGTAAGGTTGAGTAAATTGTGGCGTATGGGCAGTTCACAACGCACATTTTAGCCTACTATGCAGGGCAACGTCTGCTGGGTCAACTAGTTTAATATTTAGTCTAAAGATGTTTCTTTTACCACTTTCGGTATTATGGTCGTCCAAATTCTTCTCGGTACCGTAGTCGTCCAATGCAATACTTTGAGTGCTGAGGTCTTACGATGTTCTTTGTGCGCCAAGAAGTCTTGAAATAGTATTAAAGGTCTATAGACGAAAAATAAGAAGAAGACACACGACGGTGTTAACTTCGACAGATCATACAGCACAGCATAGGAATACCATTCTAAAATGCTCATAATAAATTCTGACAAAATATAATTAAAATTTGATTGATGTATGATACGGCAAAAGTTCCGAACTGTATGATAGATACATTTTTGGAAAATATACAAAAACAAATGATATAAGCTTCCAAATATGTACTTCAGAACTTTTTCCGTGTCGTACATCAATCAGATTTTAATTAAAAAGAAATTAGAATTTATTATAAGCATTTTAAAATTATCTTCCCATGCTGTGCTGTCAATACGGTTTTGACATCACATTTTGACGTACGGCTGCTTTTTAACCTTCTATCTGTGCTCAAAAAAACTTACGTTGTCTGTGCTCTGGGGTCATATTGACCCCAAATTGAAATTGTTATAACTTTTTGGTTGTTTCAATTCCGGTTTTTTTGGGCTACACGCGTAACCGAAGGACAGCCAGTCCGTTTCAAATGTGGTGCATGCTCTCAGTGATGAAGTGAATAAAATGCGTTCACAGTATATGTTCTTGGCCATCCAAGAATTCCCTGGAGTTAAGGCCTTTGAGTCTATAAGCGTAACCAAAGATCAGCATGCCTTTTTTAAATATGGTAGATACTCTTAGTGATACCAAGATTTAAATGCGTTCACAGTATATGTTCTCGGCCATCCAAGAATTCCCTGGAGTTAAGGCCTTTGAGTCTACACGCGTAACCAAAGGTCAGCCATTCTGTTTCAAATATGGTACATGCTCTTAGTGATACCAAGATTAAAATGCGTCCACTTGGCTATCCAAGAATTCCCTGGAATTAAGGCCTTTGGGTCTACACGTGTAACCAAAGGTCAGCCAGTCCGTTTCAAATGTGGTACATGCACTTAGTGATTAAATGAATAAAATGCGTTCACAGTACATGTTCTCGGCCATCCAAGGAATCCCTAGAGTTAAGGCCTTTGAGTTTATAAGCGTAACCAAAGATTAGCATGCCTTTTCAAAATATGGTAGATGCTCTTAGTGATACCAAGATTAAAATGCGTTCACAGTATATGTTTTCGGCCATCCAATAATTTCCTGGAGTTAAGGCCTTAATGGACTGGCTCACCTTTGGTTACGCGTGTAGAATCAAAGGCCTTAACTCCAGGAATTTCTTGGATGGCCGAGAACATATACTGTGAATGCAATTTACTCATTTCATCACTAAGAGCATGTGCCATATTTGAAACGGACTGGCTGACCTTTGATTACGCGTGTAGACCCAAAGGCCTTAACTCCAGGGATTTTTTGGATGGCCGAGAACATATACTGTGAACGCATTCTATCATTTGCATCTCTATAGAGCAAGTTGAATGAAAATAAAACCTTTGGAATACTCTATCGCAATATTCATCAAATCTTACATGGAACAATATATTCGAATATAACTGCTCACTAGCGCCGCCTTTTGGATGAATTACTCATTATACTGGGCACCGCTTTGTAGTCCTGGACATCCTGAACAACTTTGCCGAATACAACTTGAGTGTAGGTACAAAGGATCTCAAGCTAGAGCCATATTTCACGCATATAAGAATATTGCAATAAGCACACTAGCACCACCTATTTGTAAAATTCCTAATTATTGCTTCCATCACAGGGCAGTCCATTCCCATCGTTGCTAAAAACATCATCGTTACAAGTTCCAAATTTGTTCGATAAAAATATGTACAATGTACAATATTCCATATATCGGAGTATCTTGAGCAAGGGCATAGCCAGAGGGGGGCAGGGGGGAGCCGTCGCCCCCCTAAATTGTGGAAAGATTGAACGGGAACTTAAATGAATTCCCTCAAACATGTGCACTTTACGATCCAATCATATACAGAAATAGGTGGTTGATATTCAAAAGATTCCCAAAACTTATTAGGGCATCCAGGATCCATAATATACGAAAGTTCAAAACAACTCGAACCATTCGGGCTCAAAAATTCTCCTTGAAATCCTTCTAGAAGCTCGCCTGCGAACTTCTGAATTCCTCCGGAAAGTTATCCACAAATTCCTCTGAAAATCGTTCGAAAATCCTTCTCATGTAATTGTAATTCCTCCTTATCTAGAAACCCCCCACTATTTTTTTTTTGGAAATTCACGAGGAAATTCCTTGAAGATTTCTTTTCTTCTCTCCGAGATTTACTTCTAGATGTTTCTTCGGCTATTCTCTCTTCAGGAAGAATCCGGCATTTCCTTCAGGAATGCATTCGAGAGTTCCGTCAAGAATACATACGGAATTTCTTCCCAAAATTCTACCAGAAGTTTCTTCAAAAATTTATGACGGAAATCCTCCAATTTAGCTCCATAATTTCACTTGTAAATCTATAAGAAATTCCTTCGGAAATTCTTCTAGGAACTTCTCCGGGCATTTCTCTCGGAACCCTTCCTTTAATTCCTCCGGTATTACTTCCAGGAAATTTTCCGGGAATACCTCCAAACATTCAATAGCGAAATCATCTAGCATTCCAATCTGGAATTCTTTTCTCAGTTACTTCAGAATATCCTTCAAGAAATCCTCTAGAAATATCTTCATGAATTTCTGCTGGAATTCGTCCAAGTATTTCCCCAGAAATTCTTACAGGTGTTTTTTCTGGAGTTTCTTCAGCTACTTCTCCAGGAATTCCTTTAGGAATTTTCCCGGGAGATTTTCCGCGGAAGTGTACTAGAATTCCTTCCGGACTTCACTCAGAATTTACTCGGATATCTGCCAAGAGTTCTTCCAGAAATTTCTTCGGAACAATCCGCAGGGATTTTCTTCAGCAATTCATCTGGGAATACTTTCAGGATTTCATCTGGAAATTTCTACATTAATTCCTCCTGGTATTTTTCTGGGAATTCCTTCAGATATTTTTACGGAAATTCCTCCGGGAGTTCTTCCAGGAGTTTTTTCAAGAAATTCTCCGGTAATACCTCCAGGAACTTCACAGGGAATTCCTGGACGATATTTGGCAGGAATTTCACGGGAAATGGGATTTCGGAAGTTCCTTCAGAAATATTTTTTCTCTTTCTCTAGGGTATTCCACCGGATGTTCCTCTGAAGTTCCACCAGTAGTTCCTTCGGGAATTCAATCAGGCTTTCTTCCAGGAATTCATTTAGCATTTCTTTAGGCATTTATCTACATATTCCTCCGGAAGTTTCTCGGAGAATTTCTCTGTGAGTTCTTACGGCAATTCCTCCGGGAGGTGCTTTTAAAAATTCTTCCAGGAATCCCTCCCGGAATTCTTACGGAAGTTCCTTTGGGAGTTCATCCTAGAATTCTTACGAGAGTTCCTCCAGGATTTCCTCCGGAAATTCTTCCTGTAGTTTTTCAACAAATTCCTCCAGAAGTTCCACCGGCAGTTCCTCCGAGAATTCCTCTGATAATTTCTCCGGAAATTCCTATAGAAAATCCCCCGGGAGTTCCTCCGGAAATTACTCTGAGAGTTCCTCCGGGAGTTCCTTTTCAGAGAAACACCTGGAGAAACTGCCGGTGAAACTCCCGGAGGGATTCTCGTAGAAACTGCTGGTGGATCTCCCGGAGGAATTCCCGAAGGAACTGCCGGAGGAGCTCCCGTAAGATCTCCCGTAAGAACTCCCGAAGGAATTTCCTAGAAGAATTCCTAGAGGACCTCCCGGATGAGCTCTCAGAGAAACTATCGGAAGAACTTCGGGAGGAATTTCCAGCTTAATTTCTGAAGAAAGCCTAAATGATTTTCTGAAGCAAGCCTGAATGATTTCCTGGAATAGGAATTTCCGGAGAAACTACCGGATGAATTCCCGGAGGAACTCTCGAAGGAATTTTCTGGAAGAATTTCTGAAGAAACTCCCGGGAGAATTGTTACCGTATAAGGTAACAATAAGTCAACGAACAAACACGAAATGCGGTACCATATATAAATAATAAACAAAAATTGTAAGACTTCGCACGTAGTATTTTTAAGACCAAGAATACCCACATAAATCTTCAATTTATGTGAGTATTCTGGCTTGAGAGTGTATGTACCACTAACGCCTCCCACACCCCTGCTTGATGGCACAAATCTACCAAGGCGAATTTCTCGCGACAATACCAAATCTGGGGCGAAGGAAGAGAAGGCAAAACCGAGGAAGAACGAGCAGGATCCGAAATCGTGGCAGTCGAGCAGGTACCGACCTAGGAGTCAGATCGGAAAAGAAGACTTCCAAAAATCGTTTCGACAACCAACCCGCGTGTGCCAAATAGGAGAAGGTATCGAGAATCAGCGCTCAACGGTGGACACTTCGCTAATCGGAAACGGGAGTTTACGGGTGCAAAACTAAAAACTGCAGACATTTTGTCGGCCATTCCCAATCCCCGGAATTCAGCGCGTCCAACCCTTGTCCTTCTGGAACTCAACCAGCCGTCATTCCACGTGGTGGTCTCAGTGCCCTAAATTGAGTAACCATAACCTCTCCTGCGGCCTATGCCGGACTGGGCGGGCGACAGAAATCCAACATTCTGTACCCTGGTCAATCCTTCACCAGACCGTTTAAGAACCCAGGGAGTCTTGTACGTCATCCGACTACCCACGACAGAGGCTATTCGTCGTCCGCGGCCGACAACCGGCCGTTTCTGTTTTCCACGCAGCTGGAAATCTCGCAAGGCATTTGCCACCCTCTCTCGGCTGGAACAAGCCAGCGCCCGAACGTTACCTGGATCCACTTCGCAACAATAACTTCAACTGCGGCCGCTCGTCGCAATCGGCCAGCCTTCGGCTGGGCCCGGTCGTTACCAGACACACCACCGTTATCTTTCCACGGAAGAGCGGAGAAGAGCGTCCGCAAGTGGACTAAATCGCCAACGAGGTCAACAATTACCTCCATCAGTACCGCCGTCTTCCGGTCGTGGTACCAGCGTCCCTCGGCATACTCATCGTGCATCGGTTGGAGCCGAGTTGCCCTCCAGCGGCAAACAGTTCCCATAGTCCAGTTGTCATCCGTTACCGACTCAATGCCATACCTGGTCGTCATCTGGCGGAGAATTCCAGCACCGCCTTTCGGACACGTCAAACCGAACCCGATCCTGCTGCCAAGACCGCGAGCTGAGAAACCAAAAGTATGCAGGCAAGGTATGTGAAAATTTCTCGCATGTCATCTAAGAGCCCCAAAGTTTCCGATCGGTCGCACCAATACTAACCTTAATCACTAACCCTAAATCAATTCAGAAAAAATTAAATATAAAATGCTATAAAATTTACCATATTTCTTTACTTTTTTCCCTCAATTTCCCGCCTGTTTGTTGACTCATCCTTGTTACGTCCACTTCGTTTGAGATAAGGTTCGTGTGTTCTCCTAAGCAGGTGTCTAGCCGACCCTGAGAACCCCAAAAGCAAAGAGAGCTAGTTAGGAGCAGGGTTGTTAATCGTTAATTTATCGTTATCGCCGATAAAGTTGATTGTGATCAACGTTATCGGTTGCTACGATAACGATGAATCAACTGAATTATTATCGGAGTTCGATAAATTAACGTAAGTTAACTCGATAATTTTGCGATAATGGGGTTACTAGATTACGCGAATGAAGTTGGTGTAAAATTTTGACAGAAGCCGAGAATGAAATATTTTTTTTACAGCTGGTTGATGAGAGTTAATTTTGATTGAAGCGAGGCACTCTAAATATATTGCTTAATGCCTGCTACTCTACGAAACGATGAGAAGTGAGGTGCTCTGTTGGTGGTTTGGAGTTTTTTTCACTATGCAGCATATATGTTCCAATAAGAAGATCGCAAAAATTTGCAGTACCCAGGCGGACTTAATTCTCTGAGACAGTGACACTTAAATATAAATACGCTTTTAATGAAAGAGCATGAGCTAATCCTTATCGTATAAGCAATAAGGTGGCTCAAAAAACACTTCTTCAAAATTTTTGATGGGCCGCCCTCTTATTCGGTTCTATTTGATGCCCTGATGCTCCGGACAAAATTTCAGCCAAATCGGTCAACGTTTAGGCGGTGCTAAACTCGTAGAAAGTTTATATGGAAAAATGTATGCAGAAACATCCAAAAACTGTGATGTGCAGTTGGACGGCCCATCAAAAAAATTGGAAAAAGTTTTTCCCATACTAATTTGAGCCACCCTAATAAGCAAGAATATTCACCTGGATTCGGAACCCCCACGGCAATATGTATATTGCGATTCAAGTACTAGAAATTTATTTCTAGACCAACATTTGAAAAGGGCGTAACAGCCAAAATTTATTCCTTCTGATTCTTCTTCCACATATATAGCTATATATGTAGACAAAGAATCAGAGGGAATAAATTTTGGCTGTTACGCCCTTTTCAAATGTTGGTCTAGATTTGATGCAGCGATCTGTTGTGGTGCATTCCAGGCAGCACCAGTACGGACCAGTAAACATTCTCTCAACAGTTTGGTGGACTAGGCTCGTCACCTATTCAATATGATTTAGTTGGACTAAGCAGTTTAGTCTTTGAGTCATAAAATATTCATATAACTGGGTGCTCCAGTTCTTCTAAACAGAAGTTTTGTTAAACATGCTAGATTAAACAAGTATGGGTAGACATTCAAAATGCTCTCAGATTCTCTACTATGAACAACTGTAAGAACTTTAATGATTGAATAAAAATGATTTGGTCAATTCGGTGACCTCCTTGAATCCCAATTTAATTCCATTGAATATTGTAAGGCGATACAATATTTTTTAAATAGATATTGCAAATCCAACTTGTGAATATTTGTACTTTGAACTATAGTACATGTTACAGTTAACTCGATAATTATCGATAAATCAACGAATACTCGATAACGATAACGTTAATTCAACGCTCACTTTATCGCCAACGAAGCATTATTGTAAAAGCGTTATCGTTATCGAAGTTGGCGTTAATTTAACGATGATAATTTATCGATTAACAACCCTGGTTAGGAGGACGTAAGGGCGTCCCCTCCACAGACGTGAGGACGTCAAAGGAGGTAGTTACAGAATTTTCAAAGGAACCCCGGGGAAACTACCAGAGACATTCTCAGAAACAAGAGAATTCATCTAATAGACAAATCTCGTCTAGCTGAAACCTTTGTTGGGGTTTGTAGCTGGTCCATCATCATCATCAGAGGACCTCCCGGAGAATTCCCTGAGGAGCTCGTAGAGAAATTATCGGAGGAGCTTCTGGTGGAAAATCTATATGTATATTCCTGAAGAAGCCTAAATAAATTCCAATTTTGCCGAAATTCCCGGAAGAATTTTCAGAGGAACTGCCGATAGATCTACCGGAATGGATCTCGACGGAAATCCTAGGGAAATTCTTGGTGGAAATGCCTGGAGGAATTTTCGGAGAAACTCCTGGAGGATCTCCCAGTGAAATCTTGAAGTTTCCACCGGAATTCTTCCAGGATTTCATTGCGAATTAATCTAGGAATTCCTCCGAAAATTTCATTGTTGATTAAATTTTCGGTATAATTTGTGTATAAATTTCCGGTGGAATTCCTGGAGAAATTCTTTGAAATTTTTACAAGAAATTATTTGAAGCAATTCACGGAAAATTGTATGGAATTAACACAAGAAATTCGAAGATTTTTCGTGAAATTCTCAGGAATGTTTACTGGCAATTCTGCGGAATTTCCATGGAATATTCTTATTCTTAAAAATTATGGGAAACAGCATGAAATTATTTGAATTATTGCAGGGAATTCTGCAGAACTTATAAAGAAGTTCGTGAAGATTTTCTTTGAGTAAATAATGGTGGAATTTTCGGATCAATTCTCGGCAAAATTTATGGTGGAATTCCTGAAGACACTGCCGAAGAAGTTGCTGGAGGCATTCCTAAAACCTGATAGAATTTCGGATAGAATGCCACGAGCAATTGTCGAAGGAATTCCTGGAGAAAGCTTGCATATTGATTTTTCTGCCTATTTTATAATAAATATTTTTTCAGAGAGGATTTGTTTAGAAATTCAGATGTATGGTTCTAGTTTTCTTAAACTTATGGAAGAATGCAGGATTTCTATAATAATTGTTATAGCCAATTTTATATTCTTTCTAAATACTTAGTTCGTTAATATTTTTCTCACCTTATTTAACAATATCTTGCCCCCCCCTTCACGAAATCCTGGCTACGCTCATGATCTTGAGTAGTCTAAAATAATGGGTTCATACATACCACCACCTACGGGTAAATTCTAAACAAATCAATGCCTTATATCAAAGCACACGCCTTCCTGCATAACATTTTTGAAAAGGTGCAGTTCAAAATGGGTAGGATTTTCAGATATAAGGGAAATGAGCATAAAACCCTTCGTACCCTTTTTTACGAAAACCCCTCCCCGCGAGGTACCCGCCCACCTATGGTCGATCTTAGGTAACGTTCTAAAAGATGATTAAATTATCTTTCGAAACAGCCCAAAAAATCCGGAATTGACCAAACAACCAAAAAGTTATAACAATTTCAATTTGGGGTCAATATGACCCCAGAGCACAGACAACGTAAGTTTTTCAATAAAATTAGACTGTAGCGTTTATTTTCAAGATTTTTCAAGCGAATTTGCACCTAGCGGAAAGATCTCGGCGAGTTTTACCAAACTACCAAAAATTACGAAAATCGGTTGAAAAATAAAAAAAATGGCAGCCTTTCAAAGTAGCCTGGGGTCATATTGACCCCAGAGCACAGACAAAAGGTTAATTGGGTTTTGCCCCAATTAGTGAACCCAGAACCCACAATTAAAAAGCTTCTCAACTAAAGAAACCCCAATTAACGAACGTTCACTGTAGTACGAACTTATCTAATGAGTTATGACAAGTTGGACAACGTATTAAAAAGCTTCATCAGTGAACATTTACAAGGAAGTCACTTGAAGGGTTGATCAAAAATGGAAGTTGCCAAAGTAATAACATGATCATCATTCGGAATTAATGGTAGCAGATCATCTGTGCGCAACTTTACTATCGAAAACTTGAGTGTGATCGTTAAATTTTGGCGCCCAAAATTTTCATTTGTTACTTGTAGGAAGTAAACGGCACTGACGCTTATCGAATGCCCCAATTAGCGAACGACCACCGTTTTTCAGTTCATGTCACAATATTCAGGAATTAATTTATTTCTAAAAACAATTATCAAGCCGCGAATTAAAAGCAGATAAACCACGAAACGTATATTTATTGATTAAAGAGCAACGTGGAGCAACCCTGTTATTATATCTTGTCTTTGCGTGGAATGAACCACAAACTTTTCAATGAACCACACTAATGAACATGACAATAGTTTGGAGTCTGGGTATATAATGTTGACCGCTTTTGAATTATAATTTTTATCTACCAAATTTTGAGGATTACATACTTATAGTATTATAAATCCTCTAGTGTTCATTAGTAATAGGCTTGTGCGTGTAGCAGCTACAGCTAGGCGCATAACATCTTCCCTTCAAAGCCTAAACCAGAGCTGCCTGTCACATCTTGCGTAACAAAAGTTGCGTAATGATGGTCGCATTTTCTGAGCAGTAATTTTACTTCCCTGTACTTAATGGGAAAAAGACGTGCGTCGCGTCGTCGTGGTTTCGCTGCATTGATGATGTAGGCACAGGTGTCCGCCGCACAGCTAGCAAATGGATGACTAGTCACGCTCTGTGGAAGCCTGATCGTGGCCTACTTTGCACTTTATTCTTTTTGTAAAATTTTACCGACTTTGAAATGGGAAATTCAAGGACTGCTTGTGTGTGAATAATTATGATGGTGGTTTGAGAAAATATAAAAAGCAATTGAGAAGGGAACCTGTCAATCATTCATAACAATAGGTTCGGCGTTGAACGTTGGAGTAGATCACTTGTTCTAAACAAACTCGTTCGAGAATAGATTTAATCATGTTAAGATCAACTGTATATTCACTTACCTTGGTTCTTACCATCCTCGGCAGTATGCCTTCGACAGACGCGATTGGATTTGTAAGTTTGTTCACAATGTGTACAATTGAGAGCCGTTTTAACCTGATTAAATCAATTGCAGGACATATTGGACCAACTATCGGAACTGTTGTTCGGATCATCGGAGGAAGACTCGTCTGATATGATCATTACTGCAAAGCCAGATGCATCGGTCACAGTGTTATGCGAAAACAAATGCAACCTTAATGTGACTTGCGTGAATTGTAATAAGATTGATACCACCATGATGGGTTCTGGTGCGTCAGGCGGCGGAGCCAATGGTGGTTCTAATGGTGGGTCTAATGGAGGTTCTAATGGAGGTACGAGTATGGGAGGTGGTAATGGTGGATCTAGTGGTGCTGGTTCTACCGGTGCTCCTGGTAGTACTGGTGGAAATGATAGTCCTAGTAGCAGTACTCCTAGTCCCGATGATACTACTCCTACTCCTTAAAGTGGTCCATAAGGATGGCACGAATGTTAGTTATTAATGATTCCATAGACGAGTCAAGATGTAGTTAAACAAATTGTTAATTACATTCAATACATTCTTTGTCATAATGACAAATATTAGTTGAGCATTCGGTCCTATTCGTGAATCAAAAGCAAATTGAACTTTAAAGTGTCAGTTCAATTATTTTCAAATAACCCTGTTTGCAGAGCAAGATTACTTTTGGCCTTGGTCTTGCTGGGTAGCACCAGCCATTCTTATGAATCTAAGTCTGATATTCAAGTCTTTATCTAATCAGCCTTTTGGATATCTGGATGAACTTAACAAATATTTGTCAACCGTCTAAGACGAGTTAAGTACTCTCCATTTAATTCCACCAATTATCCACTGCAACGGGATTCGAACCCAAAACAATTTTAAAATGTTCAGAGCGCCTACTAAAACCATCGCATCGGCGCATCGTCAGATTCAATCAGCTTGGAGTGGCAGAGTAAGCAGCATTTGATTTTCGCGAAACATGGGAAGAAGGATAACAATTTTTCGCACCATCGCTTGTGCCGGAGTTTATCGCACTGTAATTTATCCGGATAAAATGCATGGTGGAGTGATCTGTTGTCGCGTGAGTGAGTGAGAAATCCGAACCCTGGACTTAACCGTGATTCCACTTGTCTAGGAAATCTATAGTGCCGTCTTCCACACGATTTAAGCGTAATTGCAGTAAACAGATGTTAGTTATTAGTTTGAATTAAAGGAATGTAGAAGATAATCTTGTTTGCAATTCTTATAGTACATAAGGTACTCGAGAGTAAATAAAATATGAATTTCATTACAATTTTGATGAACTATGTATTAAACGGCGCTCAGTACTTAATACAGTACTCGTGTTATAGTTCTCTAGTACATTTGTTCAGTTAACCATAACAAATATCACATAATTAGGGTTTATCTCATTTCACGAGCTATACTTAAAAGTGACAGTTTGAAAATTTAAAAATCACCCGGCAATAAAAATGGTTGATGCTACCCAGCAATACCAATAAGACATCGATCAATAATGAATATCTGTTAAAAGCAGGGTAATATACGCTGTATCGCGCCTACTCAGCATGTTGTATGAAGAAAATGCAAGTAAACAATCCCACATTTTGACGTAGGACTTACGTCTTTCCTTACTATACTGGGTCTCATTTAAATTTTTGGAAATCAAGAGCGTTCATTTCCATACTTGATGATGGTCGGATGCAGTGGCGTCGCGTCGGTTGCGAACGATGCAATCGCCCATCGTATCGCTCGGAGTTGACCACTAGAGGCCGATGATGGCTGAGGCTGCGATGGCAATTAGCCCAGAGAGATTAGGTCTGATCATCCAGGGAAAATGATTGGTTTCATAATCAACACCATTCCGGGATGAGAACGAGTCATGGCATATGACTGACTAAAAGATATTTTAGTTACTAGATAAAGATTGTCGCTGTCGTCGCTGTCCGGAACATTTTTTGCTAGCGAGGATAGGGGAGCTAAATGTCAAAGAAGGAAAATCCATACGATTTGACAGGTATGTACCACACATGTTTCGGACAGCAGAACAAAGGGAACCGAAGCAACAATCTTTATCTAGTAACTAAAATATCTTTTGACTGACTATATATTAAGTGGCGATTGGTACTAAATGACACGTACAATAAAACAGGTTTATACTAGGGGAGCTGCTCCTGGATTTCATTTCATGGCTCCGATTTTTATCCCATCAATAACAAAGCAATTAAAAGGTATTTGATTTATTTCTTATTTTTGTGATATTTTTGAGCAGTGAGCACGCATGTTAAAAAAAAAAAAAAAAGACAGGGTCACCGTCTTCGACCAGAGGTCGCACAGACTGAACACTTAACATCTAGCATTAGACAACGGACAGGACATTCACACAACACCCACCTGGTCCCAGTGGAGAACTTTTCGCTTTACGAAAAGTTTTCTCCTTACTGGGGCGGGAATCGAACCCACACTCCACAGCACATGCGTCTAGACGATTGACGTCGCTAACCGCACGGCCACGAAGCTCACATGTTGATAAAAAGAAGCGATGAAATTGGTGCCGTATTTCTTTGTTTCGCGATGAGGTGAATATTTTTTTTCAGCCTTCCTTCAAACACACGCAATTCTATCACTCGGCGACTGCGATTCTGTCACCGTCCGTATAGAAGCGTAAATGGAGAATTGCCTGCAACGACTGACCGATAGAATCGCGGCGACCAGTTGTCGCTGTCGTACGGATGAAATCGCTCAGGTATTGGGGAGCCCTTATTTTGCACTTTGAAGAAAATTATCTCATGCTCAACCCTCTCTACTATAGAATAGTGGTCCTGAAAAGAACTGAATAATTTCCAATAATGCGCCTTTCGAATCAATAACAGCAACAAAACCAAAGACAGAATCGATAGAGGATGCGATATAGGAATTTCATTCAAGAAATTGCTATCATGTCCGCCAATCATATTTGGATCAGTGTGGCTGTAACCCTGGAAAAAGCCGTTTTGGTGTACCTTTCGTCGTTGTTCGTGTTCAGCTGTTTAAATTACCGAACAAAATCCTTTGGGAATTTTGACGGGAAGCCTTTCGAAATTCCGACGAAATTCCTTTGAATCCCCCATGGGGATCTTTTGGGGATTCCGACATTAATTATTTTTAAACCCCGACATGAATCCTTCGGGGTTTCATACAGAAATCCTTTGAGGATTCCGACGGGAATTATTCTTTGACCGGTGATTTCCTCAGATGGAGTGCTTGACTAGCTTGTCTGGCAGCACGAGACGGATAGGTCTGATTCTTTCATTGGACATCGTTGAGCTAGTGCAATATGGTAAAAAGATCATATTTACATCATATTGGAGCTAGTGTTGTAGTGCGTTAGACGGGTGGCTTCGATTGCGATGTTTTATCTTGTTATAAACTCTGTTAATAATCTTAAGTTTCAACTAAATCGGAAAATTTCTGGAGAGTGTCTGAGTCGATTGTTATAAAAATCTTCAAAATACATCGAGAGATAAAGACGCTAGTAACGTTCGAAATCTTCCATTTCAGCGTAATGCTCTCGATTTCCAAAAATGTAAATAACACCCAGTATAGTAAAGAGAACGGCGTAAAGACCGGCGCACAATGGATCAGGAAAGCAATCCGGAAATTTGACAGTTAGTTTAAATGCATGCAATTATACGTACGAACGCAGAATGCATCCGGAGCAGGTTTGCAGTTGGTTGCTAAAATGTACTAGGGTAATTGATCCGATAGTCGTGGGTGTTCCTATAGTTGCGGTAGTGTAGTTTTTATCAAATATACGCAAATAACGCAGCAACCCACATTGTTTATCAATTAGTTGACCTGTCATTAAGTGAAAGAGTTGAAAACTGTTTTGGATTTACTAAAAATCGGTAAAATATCACTGAAATACTGTAATTTATTCTCTGCCTTGTACCAATAGTTGCGGTAGTGTTCCCATAGTTGCGAGTCCCGTATGAAAACAATGGGATTCGCAACTATAGGAACACGAATTAGAAAATATCGCAACTATTGGAACATTGCACCAATAATTGGAGGATTCATTTTAGGTAATAATGACAGGAGCTGCTGCCATCGGAATACTTTCTACTAAAAATATAAAAGAGGAACTTTCAGATGCACAATTTAGGTAAGCGAAACAAATTATAGCTTCTTTGCATGCGAACAAACAGTGGTGGAACGTGCTTAGTTCCTCCACTATTGGGTCATATACCCTAAACGCAAAGCCGACCGCAAAGTTTTCCGCACGGTTTGAACGATCCTAAACTTTGGGGACAAGCTTACGTAAATATGTAAACAAACCAAGTGTAGTCGGTTTCTCGCTCGGAACATCATTCTTCTTTTGCGGTGCAAAATTGTTTCATGTGAAGATATCGGAGGGGTTTTCCATTAAAAAAATTGTGGTATTAAGCAGCAACATCTAGATAAACATTAGCAAAGGTGAAAAAAAGTCGATCAAAATGCTATTGGTTTTTTTTGCATTTCATCATTGCACACATACAGGCTTCTAGTTTTTGGAAATAAGTTAGAATCGGAAATTGTCCCCGTGTCCGGAGATATCTCGGGAAGTGACTTGGTTAAATGTGGCCAAATTGGGTGTTTATTATGAGTTTTCACTTTGGCACTCCAAAGGTTTACACAGACAATTAAGTCGTAATCTCGGATTCCACGAGACTTCCAGCACCAGCCACAAGGTGGTCAGCTGAGTCGAAACAGAACTTTTGAGTAATTGTGGATAATTGTGCCAAATTTGGGCCAGTGATCCTCAGGATAAATTCCAACCACGGAGACATTTCCAATTCTAACATCATCTACTGATTCATTTATACAGCTTGCAGCTGATATATTTACAAAAGGTTGCTCAGGAACTAAGTTGTTGCAGTAATGTTTAAAAATAATCTACATCGTGATTCTAAAGTTTGTGTGAAATTGTCTTTCAGATGGAAACCACCAAAGAAGCAGGTTTAAACGAGAAAATTATATCTTTCGTTAGTGAGCATCCCGTTCTTTATGACAAAGGTTCACGGTCGTATAAGAACAATTCAGCACGGAATAAATTATGGGCTGAATTGGCAAACTCATTGGAAATGGATGGTAAGTTATTTTCTGTATTCATTCAGTGTTACAGTGATCGTTCGCTAATTGGGTTTTTTTTCTAGTTGGGGGTTCGCTAATTGGGGCGAAACCCAATTAAAAAGCAGCTAAACATCAGAATGTGATGTCAAAAACGCGTTGACGTTTTGTTTCCATGTTTGGCGGGATCGATATTTTCTGGCACGTAAAATTTTCCTTTGTTCAATGCAAAAAGTAAACAATATTGACGCTTATCAAAACGCCCCAATTAGCGAACGACCACTGTATTAATTATCGTTTGCGAGTATGCAAGTGCATGAGCGTAAACGTTTTCATAAAAGTGCAAAAGATCAAGGGTTTAATCCCATGTTTGTTCATTAGATATCTATTTTTATGCTTAATCCTGGTGTATGCTTCGATTTACTCTACCCTGCTAACACAACATCCTTTCCGTGGTATTGTGAGGATGTACGGGTAATCTTGATCTCTATTAGCCACATTAACCTTCCTTTTTTGGTTGGCTGTAAAGGGTTGTACACACTTACATGGGAAATTCATTGAACAAATTGAATTTACAATTGTATTGCCTAAAGTTTAGTCGTGCTTTTTCCAGCATTTTCTTATTTTTTTATAATAACTTATTTTGGTTCCAAATTTTAGTAAAAGCATTGACAACAAGGTGGAGGACGCTTCGTGATCGGTATGCAAAGGAGCGTCGAAGATAGAAGTTTCGCAAAGATCAAGAGCAGAGCCTACGGATTATACTCCTTGGGAATATTCGGACCAGATGGAATTTTTGAAGGACCATGTTAGTCGAAGAGCGTATGTATCCAGTATTTTGCGCTCGATAATGGCGACCGAGTGAGTGCCTTTTGACATTCGAGAGGTAGAAAATATTTACACTTTATAATCAATGTAGGCTTTGATTAATTGAAAAACATTGGCACTCATTCGGTATCTATAAACAAAGGAGTGTCAAATGTTTTGTAATTTGATATTCAAAGAAATGGTACATAGTTTCCTCATAATTTTTCTCATAATTATTTTATTTTCTAGGAATGTGAAAGCTAAAATCTTGACGAGGCGATATCCATCTAGTGTGAGGTTGGGGTCAAAATTCTCTAGAATCAACTTCCTTCGCGTTAGCCAATTTTCTCCGACAATAGCATGCGCAACGTGAAAATGGGCGCTTCTTAAAATCCCAAAGTCCCACCTATGCACAAAAACAATCCGACATCACCTGTGCTGCAACACATTTCCTACAGGGCAGGGGATGGACATATAAACTTGCAACTGAAAGCTGACTTTACTAACTTGATACTTGATGGGCTACATGCAATTTACTGCTATTAAATTAAAGCCTTAAATAAAAACCTGAATATTATTACATTGTCTTGATTAAGAACCAAATTGCTCTTGATCATGTTCGTAAATCTGTTGCACATCCAGAGTGGAAAATATAAAATCTGTAAAATGAAGATATCTATCATTTATTGATTCCCATACTCA
The DNA here is from genome assembly GCF_024139115.2 of Armigeres subalbatus. NCBI lineage: Eukaryota > Metazoa > Arthropoda > Insecta > Diptera > Culicidae > Armigeres > Armigeres subalbatus. The sequence goes on along the minus strand of NC_085139.1, from coordinate 87,849,449 downwards.
GGTGTGGCTTATATTCAGGAAAGCGTGGGACACTAATAAAGTAAGGGATTTTTAGGATGCTTTAACCTCTCTCATTAAAAGATTTCTAAAGGAGTGTAAGGATATAGTAATCTTTTCCTGCTCTATAGATCTTATGTAATTATTGTATGGATCCCAAGCAATGAAGACCTAGTTTAAATCAAACAAAAATGGATCTTCAGGCATGAACATACAACACAACTGTACAGTTTTCTATGAAATAGAAATGGATGCTTAATAGCCATTTGAAAAAAAAAATTGGTTGAAAACCCTTCTCTAGGGCAATATCAGTATTTTCGTCTAGTCTCGCACTTTTCCGTATAAACTGTAATTCGATTAATTTATTTTAGTTACTTTTATCTTTACTTCAGTAGGCAGTCTGGAATAAAGGAATAAACATTAATAAAGAATTGAAGTGAAAATGTGAAATAATTGATTTCATGGATACCCTGCAGCTGGGACGGGACTTGCAAAGAGGAAAAATGTAACTTCATCTGCAACCAGCAAGCGCTGTCACGAATTGTCAGACGCAACCAGCACCTTTTGTGTAAAAGTATTGGTCCCTCAAAAAGTATTCCGAATGATTTTGTTTTACGAGTACTTTTTCACTTTGAAAAGTATTCTAGAAAAGCCGGACAGCTTAATATTGAACTGTTATGAATACGTGTTTTATTTCCGATAGGAAAATCTTTATAAAAATAAGTTTACAAATCCGTAAATCACAAACACTTTTATTGTGCTCAGAAGATTCTACCCGGGATTTAGGTGAAACACTCAAGGAAACAGTTGAGAATCGATGATCAACTGTGATGAAAAGAAGAACAAGTGTCAAAACAAGGAAAAAAAGCCGGCTTTGCAGGTCTCGTCTCAGCCCTGCAGAAATGGTTGACATTTATATATTTACTTTATAAAAAGCTTTAGTATCATGGCAGACTTGATGAGTTCCAATGTTTTCTACCTCTTGAATGTCAACCTGAGGGGATCTCACGCCGCCATTGCCGAGCGCAAAATCTTATATATAAAAATGAAATGGTCTGTGTTCGTATCCACATAACACGAAAACGGCTGGATAGATTTTCTTCATTCCTTCAGCGGAAACGTTCATTACCGTTTCCGACGGGTTTATATGATATTTCCTCATGCCAAAATTACGAGTAAGGTCGAGCAATACGTAAAAAACTAAAATCAAGATTCATATGGAAACTTTGCATGGGCAGTTCGGAACGCGCATTTTCGCCTACTATGCAGGATAACGTCTGCCGGGTCGACTAGTACTGGATAGATTTTATGTTATATATAAAAATTTGTAACTAAATATTCAAGTTAATCTGTTTCGGCTCATCCTCATTTTCTCACCAATGTGTTAGTCATTGCTTCTTGAAGACATCAAACAATATTGTTTTTAAAGCTTTTGACGTAGGACTTACGTCTTTCTTTACTATACTGGGTGTCATTTAGATTTTTGGAAATTGAGAGCGTTACGCTGGAAGGGAAGATTTTGAACGCTACTAGCGCCTTTATCTTTCGATGGATTTTTAAGATTTATATATCAATCGACTCGGACACTCTCCACCATTTTGCATATTTCATTGAAATTAAAGATTATTAACGATAAGCTATTGAAAATTTAAATTCTTGTCAGAGCCAGTAAATATGTAACCAATCCCGTGCATTCCTAACACGGACATCAGAATGATGTAAATCAAGGGCCTTCGGGTCTACCGGAAGATTTTCTTTGTGTATAAAAGAAGCAGTGCATGCCGTGTGCGAGTCATTACAATTTGTGACAGCAGCGCGAACTGACTTGCTTTTTGCTTGCGCATTTTTTGTTTCATTCGTTCGTTCGCTGTGTGTACCCACACAGCATGCAGTCGCCAGCGGTAGAAGTGCCGGTGGGTCTGCGAATATGCATGAAAGAAGTGGGCGCATTTTTTTTTGTCATTCTGTGCTTGATGATGGTTGGATGCAGTAGTGTTGGTTGCGATGGATGCAATCGCCCATCGCATCGCTCGGAGTTCACGGCTAGAGGCCGATGATGGCTGAGGCTTCGAGGGCAGCGGTGGTGGATGAAGAAGAAGAAAATTAGAGAGATTTGGTCTGCTCATCCACGGAAAGTGATTAGTTTCGTAATCCACATGATCCCGGGATGGGTACGAGTCAAGTCATATGACTGACCATACGTTAAGTTGTGCTTGGTACTAAACGACACGTACATTAAAACATGGTTATATTATAACAGTTCTGATTCCCCAGCAAAAAATCAACTACGCTGATGAAAATGAAAATTTGATTAAAATAATTACTTTCATTTATTTGCAGAAGGCATTAGCAATTAAAGATGCACAATCAGCAATAGTGTTAATATCCATTTTAGATTAGAAAATTTCGCTGTATTACATGTAAATCTTTTGAAAAAGTCCGCAAAAAATAATTTCCAGAAGAATATTTAAATAAACTTTATCTTATTCTTTGTTTTTCATTTTCTGAGAAATTGTATTATTAAATTTGATGTAGACTCGGAGTTTCGAATCAGAATATTAAATAATTTTTTGTTGGTGTATTAGTAGTACCTCCTCAATTTTAATAGGGTTACTGCTCCTCGACTTGTTTCTTATTGTTGGGATTTTTTTCAGCAGTAAGCAAGCATTTTAGCAAAAAGAAGCAACGAAATTGGTGCTGTATTTCTTTGTTTGAAAAACGGGATAGTTCCCTCAAAACAGCACATTTTGCCCAAAATTTTATAAATAGAATTTTTAAACTTCAAATACTATCATCAATAAGAAATCTATAAATGCCCTACATTTACTTGAGTAAATAAGGGCTTAAAAGTTATAAACAAAGCAATTCTAATTATGTATTTAATTATTAGTTTTATTTCCAGAAGTTTTGAATAAACAAATTGCTAATAATTCATGGAAGTTGTCGTTTCCAATATGAATACTATAATCAAACTCCAAAGATCCAAAAGTTAGAAGTAAAATGAAAATACGCTTCGTTTATACAAGTCCTACGCCTACTCGCGGTTATGTTGAAAACATTACCCATTGCTCGTTTTTTTTATCGAAGCTGTGGGAGTGGTATCCACTCGCCGGTTTATGTGGAAAATATTAATAATAATTCTCACAGAATTTCAAAGCCCATAACGCTCCGACAGATCCCATCCCACCTTCTGGAGCTTTATGTAATTTGGGAATTAGCGTTTAGACAAAGCAAGTGAATTGTGCAAGTCACATGAATCGACCGTCTAAACACCTCCGTTCAATTCACTTGAATAAAAAAAAGCTGAACATGTGCAACTTTTGGCAAGTCAATTGAACTCAACTGAGTAGCGTCCAGAAGGAATTGGTCAGTTGTAAAAAATCTTATTTTTCTTTTTCCATCAACAAGAAGCAGAGGAACCTACAGAAAAACGAACTGACAACGCTGACACCGATGGATGAACCGCTGAAGAGGGTATCGGTCCCCTATGATCAACACATCACCCACCAGCTACGCCATCGACTAAGGAAATTCGGCATCGATTGAGTATTCTTCAGCAGAAGCAATCGACTGCAGACACACATTGCAGAAGTAAGTAAGGCTAAGAGGGAAACTGATAAGGGAATAGATTATGAGTTTAGGTCTAAGCATTAAGCGCAACAAGCGAGTAGAAGTAAGCACCGTAGTAAATATTCATAGATAAGTTAATGTACCTACGCATAATATAAATAGTGTAAGCTGCGATTATTTTCTTCAAGTCGAGTCATGTACTAGACACTGAAGACGAGCTTACTGTTGAGGTCGAAATACGTATCTGTCAAGGTACAATTAAGTCGTGGAATTCAATGGGATTGTACAAACTCGTCTTATGACAAGCCTCTTTTATATGAACTAGTCGAACCTACCCGATCTTGCTCGGGTTTTATTTTCGATCTGTCAATCATTTAGTTAATTGCAGCGTCGCACTCTAGATCGATTTCAGTTCGAGGTTGATGGCAGGCAAGCTTCAGAAATCATGAAGCCGTTGCATTTAGACAATTTTTTAACTTTCCCCGTTAAATTGATCAATTCTTAGTATATATAAACACAGAAGAGCCCAAAACGATTCTATTCATGAGATATTCTTGCAAATCGGCCAGCCCGTTCGTGAATTATATTGCCTCAAAAGAAATGCAAACTCATTTTTATATATAGAAGAAGAAGAAAAAGAAAGAAAAAACAAAATACTTCTGGACCTATCATCTCTAGGACTTCAAATAAACTTTCGTTTTGGATTGCAAAGCCGCGTTTCAAATGTTTCCAAATAAATCTTAACTATTCATCATAAGGGATCACAAACTTCAGTTAATTTTTGGTTGAATATTGAAGTGTGGTTCGGGAAAGAGAAAAATGTTTTTTTTTTCAAAACTGGCCAATCCCTTCTTGACTAATCATCTCCAGGACTCCAAACAAACTTGCGTCTTGAATTTTGAAGCCATGTTCCAGTTTTTTTCAAATATTATATCTCCAGGGTCACTTGAGACCTTCATTTTTAGATTAATCTTGAAGCAATTTTTTTTCTTAATTTGTTTCGCAGTTTTATTAGTTATTCATTATTGAGCTGCAATGGAAAAAATGAGCCACATCCCTTCATTTTCACTTAACTTTAACGATTTGCGATTCTTTCACCTCATCGTCAAGACAAAACAAACAACCATGCGTCCACCATTATTTTACATGCAGTTGACTCTTTTTATCACCACCTTTCGAGCGTTTTACCCCAGGTCCACTTTTGAAACATATTTTGAATGTGTTCTTCTTCTTCTTATTGGCATTACATCCCCACACTGGGACAGAGCCGCCTCGCAGTTATTAACTCCCAGTCCCAGTTGGGAGGGAGTTGATATTTAATACACGAATTAATTCAGAAAGACGATGAAATATCTCAAAACACGATGTCATAATCAAATTGTACGGAAAGGCTGCTATTTCACTCCAGAAACGATATTTAATAACATTTTTTAATTCAATTGCATCCCGTTTGCATTTATTTCCTTCTCAAATTTTATGAATATCTAATAAAAAAGTCTAACTTCTTTGTTTAGCTTGAAAAGGCGTTATCATGCGTAGGTTCTTGGCTGTTTCGACCTGGGGTCAACAGATGTTGATGGTGTGCATTGAAGGTTACCAACAAGTATTAAGCGATGACACAATTCATCTGTATTTCCCAACTGATGAGTCCCACACAATAATACAGTGAACCAACTGTCGAAGGTCGAAAAATGAAGAAATTCCAGTTTGTTGTCCTTAAAGTCGATGTGCTGGAGTATCGTATCGTACACACGTAGGGTATCGACATGTTTTCCTGACAAGGATTCCATTTCCGCCACAATCTTCAGATTTATTGAACGCTTGCTACCTGCTGCTTACGTGATATTACTTTTGCCTCGATCCGAAAAAAGACCTACTCCCCAAAGTGAGCAGCGACGACACTGTCGTCGGTGCGTTCCTCTTTTGAATGCGGTTAGCAGCTACGGTATTGGCATCTTATTTCGCGTGTTTAGCAACATGTCAATGTCACGACAAGCAACCGGGTCGAAACTGATCGTCAGCGCTCCGAACGGGCCAAACATCCGCAGATGCAGACGGCCGGCACGGATGACAGCAGATTTCACGACCTGAAACCTTGTTGCATCAGGTGACAAAATTCCATCAGTGTCAAGTTGTCGGCAATCAAGGGTTCTGTTGTCTCTTGTTGCATCGCGCCGCGTGCACATCAGTCATACTATGCACTACTTATCGATCTCGATGACAGCTTAGCGAAAGGCGCTCGATTTGCTGTTTTGTTTGAACATTGAAACCACCAATGAAAGAAAAATGAAAACGCTCAAATTTCCTTCTTTTTGAAACTCTGTTCTGGAAGTCAAAAGACGAAAGAAAAATGGAAAAGAAAGATTAATCCACATATAGTTTGGGTCCCTTAGGTGACCAGCAAGCGTCCTGCGAAATGCGGAACGCCTACCTGGATTAGGTCACTGTTTTGAAAATGAACACTCCAAACATGCATTTCGCATAGATTTTGGGACAAAAAAAAATTAAAAATATTTGTAAGGCTGCAGAAATTGGAATAAATTTGTAAAATGAATTGAAATGACTTGGATTGGATTTTGATTTGATTGGGATTGGATTTGGATTGGATTGTATTTGGATTGGATATGGATTGGATTTGGATTAGGATTTTACTTGGATTGGATTTGGATTAGATTGGAATTGGATTTGGATTAGATTGGGATTGGATTTGGATTGGATTTGGATAGAATGTGGATTGAATGTAGATTGGATTTGGATTGGATTTGAATTTGTATCAGGATTTGAGTTGGATTGGATTTGAATTAGGATTTGACTTTGATTGGATTTGGATTTGAGTTGGATTTGGATTTGATTTGGATTTGAATAAGGTTTTACTTGGATTGGATTTTGATTAGATTGGGATTGGATTTGGATTGGATTTGGATTGGATTTGGATTGGATTTGGATTGGATTTGGATTGGATTTGGATTGGATTTGGATTGGATTTGGATTGGATTTGGATTGGATTTGGATTGGATTTGGATTTGGATTGGATTTGGATTGGATTTGGATTAGATTTGGATTGAATTTTAATTGGATTTTGATTGGATTTGGGTTTGGATTGGATTTGCATTGGTTTTGGATTGGATTGGATTTGGATTGGTTTTGGATTGGATTGGTTTTGGATTGGATTTGGATTGGATTTGGATTTGATTGGTTTATATTGTGTTTAGATTGGATTGGATTGTGTTTGGATTGGATTGGTTTGGTTTGGATTGGATTGAATTTGGATTGGTTGGATTGGATTGGAATTGGATTGGTTGGATTGGTTTGGATTGGTTTGATGGGATTTGGGTTTGGATTGGTTTGGATGGGTTTGGATTGGTTTTGGATTGGTTTTGGATTGGTTGGATTTGGATTATGTTTGTATTGGTTTGGATTGGATTTGGATTATGTTTGGATTGGATTTGGATTGGTTGGATCGGTTTGGATTAGATTTGGATTGGTTTTGATTGGTTTTGATTGGTTTGGATTGGACTTGGATTGGGTTTGGATTGGTTGGATTGGTTTGGATTGGTTTGGATTGGATTGGATTAGGAATGGTTTGGATTGGTTGGATTGGTTTGATATGGTTCGATTGTGATTGGTTTGGATTGTGATTGGTTGGATTGGTTTGGATTTGGTTTGGATTGGTTTGGATTGAATTTGGATTTGGATTGGTTTGGTTTGATTTGGATTGGTTTGGATTGGTTTGGATTGTATTTGGTTTGGATTGGATTGGATTGGTTTGGATTGGTTGGATTGGTTTGGATTGGTTTGGATTGGACTTGGATTGGCTTTGGATTGGTTTGGATTGGCTTTGGATTGGTTTGGTTGGTTTGGATTGGTTTGGATTGGTTTGGATTGGTTTGGATTGGATTGGTTTGGATTGGTTTGGTTGGTTTGGATGGTTTGGATTGGTTTGGTTTTAATTGGTTTGGTTTGGATGGGGTTTGGATTAGATTTGGATTGGTTTGGATTGGTTTGGTTTGGATGGGTTTGGATTGGTTTGGATTGGATTGGATTTGATTTGGATTGGTTTGGATTGGTTTGGTTGGGATTGGTTTGGATTGGTTTGAATTGGTTTGTATTGTATTTGGATTGGTTTGGATTGGTTTGGATTGGTTTGTATTGGATTTGGATTGGTTTGGTTTGGTTTGGGTTGGATTTGGTTTGGATTGGTTGCAAAATCTGGATCAATTTGGATTGGATTGGTTGGATTTGATTTGGATTGGTTTGGTTTTGATTTGGAATGGTTTGGATTGGATTCGGATTGGTTTGGATTGGTTTGGATTGGTTTTGATTGGTTTGGATTGGTTTGGTTGGTTTGGATTGGTTTGGATTGGTTTGGATTGGTTTGGATCGGTTTGGATTGGTTTGGATTGGTTTGGATTGGTTGGATTGGTTTGGATTGGTTTGGTTGGTTTGGATTGGTTTGGATTGGTTTGGATTGGTTTGGATTGGTTTGGATTGGTTTGGATTGGTTTGGTTGGTTTGGTTGGTTTCGGTTGTGATTGGTTTGGTTGTGATTGGTTTTGATTGGTTTGGTTTGGTTTGGATTGGTTTGGATTGGTTTGGTTTGGATTGGATTAGGTTTGATTTGGATTGGTTTGGTTGGTTTGGATTGGTTTGGATTGGACTTGGATTGGTTTGGTTTGGATTGGTTTGGATTGGTTTGGATTGGTTTGGTTTGGATTGGTTTGGTTTGATTTGGATTTGATTTGGATTGGTTTGGATTGGTTTGGATTGATTTGGATTGGTTGGTTGGATTGGTTTGGATTGGTTTGGATTGGTTTGGATTGGTTTGGATTGGTTTGGATTGGGTTTGGATTGGGTTTGGATTGGTTTGGATTGGTTTGGATTGGTTGGATTGGTTTGGTTGGTTTGGATTGGTTTGGATTGGTTTGGATTGGTTTGGATTGGTTTGGATTGGTTTGGTTTGGTTTGGATTGGTTGGATTGGTTTGGATTGGTTTGGATTGGTTTGGATTGGTTTGGTTGGTTTGGATTGGTTTGGATTGGTTTGGATTGGTTTGGTTGATTTGGATTGGTTTGGTTGATTTGAAATGGTTTCGATTGTGATTGGATTTGGTTGTGATTGGTTTGGATTGGTTTGGTTGGTTTGGATTGGTTTGGTTGGATTGGTTTGGATTGGTTGGATTGGATTTGGTTTGGATTTGGATTGGATTTGGATTGGATTTGGATTGGATTTGGATTGGATTTGGATTGGATTTGGATTGGATTTGGATTGGGTTTGGATTGGATTTGGATTGGTTTGAATTTGATTTGGATTGGATTTGGATTGGATTTGAAATGGATTTCGATTGTGATTGGATTTGGATTGTGATTGGATTTGGATTGGATTTGAATTGGATTTGGATTGGATTTGGATTGGATTGGATTTGGATTGGATTGGATTTGGATTGGATTGGATTTGTTTGGATTGGTTTGGATTGGTTGGATTGGTTTGGATTGGTTTGGATTGGTTTGGATTGGTTTGGATTGGTTTGGTTGGTTTGGATTGGTTTGGATTGGTTTGGATTGGTTTGGATTGGTTTGGATTGGTTTGGATTGGTTTGGATTGGTTTGGATTGGTTGGATTGGTTTGGATTGGTTGGATTGGTTTGGATTGGTTTGGATTGGGTTTGGATTGGATTTGGATTGGATGTGGATTGGATTTGGATTGGATTTGGATTGGATTTGGATTGGATTTGGATTATATTTGGATTGGATTGGGATTGGATTTGGATTGGATTTGGATTGGATTTGGATTGGATTTGGATTTGGATCAAATGTGATGATGCCCCATGAATTCAAAAGATTCTGGCTTTTATTAGCCGTCGATATCAATTTTTAGGTTCAATCGTCATGCTTGTTATTTCAAACTAATCTGTTTTACATGAGAAATTTTTTTTTCTTTATTAGAGTGATTTTTTCAGTGTTAGAAGTTCATCTTTTAGATGAGAAATAGACATATTTTAAATAGATATGCTAAGAATGATACAAACTACAAACATATAGTATAGTATTTCCTGCATATCTGCTCTGCTAGCTTTGCAACAACGAATAACGAATATCATTTAAATATCAAGATATGCTATGGATAAGATCAAACTAATAGCTCGACATATAGATCACTTCTTTTATCACATACTGATATATCATCATTGTAACATATTGCAAAATATTTATTTTGTCGTCTGATCTTTTACATCCTATATAAATCATGTTTATATCAGTGTTGCGAAACACTTACTCATGAGAAAAAATACTCACTCTTTACTCATTTTGTGAGTAATACTCAGGCCGTGAGCAACTCACTAAATGCTCATACTCATGCAGTGAGTAGGACACCATACTCACTGCGAGTATTACTCACGCAGTGAGTAACTCGCAGGTGAGTTTAGATACCAATACTCTCAGGCGAGTGAGTAAAATTGCTCGTCATGAGTATTGTGAGTAAAGTTGTTGAACCCAATAAAAAGAGTTGAAATAAATTTGAACGAGTTTCAAAGCAAATTCTAGGTATGTATGTAGGTACAAAGGGTTAGTGCGTTTATCGTCAAGAGTTTTGTGCGCTAGTCTTGAGGTTTAATACATTGAGTATATGAAGTATATGCTGTGTAATTATTCCTAATAGAATAATCCAGATGCCAAACGTTGAAACCCGCAGTAAGGGAGAATCCATTAATTACGTAACGCTAAGGGGTGGCCCGAAGTGTGACATTCCATACAAAAATTTTGAATGATTCATACAAAAAGTGACATAGGGGGAGTGGGGCTGAAAATAATCAATTTTTGCATTACGTAGCTAATGGATCTCCAGTAGCCTTGCGAGCAAAGGCATACACGGATAAATATAAATATTCTAAATAGCTTAAACTTTAATCTAAAACCATATTCCGTCTATCCACTCATTCTAATGATTATTTTTAGGTAAGCTTTTCAATGCTTAATCTGCGTTTAATCATTTGGAATGCTTATTCCCTTTCAAATATACGCGAGGCTTCTTTTTGACAGGCTTGTTGTTCCAAGATAGAAATGAAAACAAAAATCAAGCGGGATGAAAGCGTAAAATAACAAAAGCAAAAAAATAGATCGCTTTAGGAGCAATTGTAGTTATGAACAGGGAATTTCGGTTTGAATTTTTGCAGCCTAATTGTAACTTGAGTACTTGCTCACAAGGTCCTTGGGTTTTATATGGGAAAACCAATTGTATTTTAGGATTGCCAAGGAGAACGCCACAAATTTTACTAGCCTCGAATATCCCGAAAAGATGGTACATCCCACAAAAAAGACGCCAAATTCCGCACAAGAAATGCGGTAATGTTTTTTCAGATATTCCGTCTTTTCGGCAATCTTCGGTTTGGAGAATTTCTGTCGCCCCTCTTGCGGATTGCTTTTTCGATTCGGTGGCACTCCGGAACAAGTGTAATAATGCGTATTTTCGGAGTTATCGCCGACTGTGCAAACACTGACTCAAGCCGGACTGGAATGACGACATATTGGTTTAGAAAATCCCCTGGAACAACCTGAAAAAAATCTCAAGAAATATGGCTTTGATACGACCTACCTTGCTGAACGACAAAATGATAATGAATATTTTTCTCAAGTCTCAATATTAACACTGTGAGCTTGTTAAGCATTCAAAAGTTTATTTTTCATATAATCATTGCAATGCTTAAAAAGCAAGCTAAGCTGAATTTATTAATAATCCCTGTAATAAATAAAATTTGTAAAAGCTTCAGAAGGAATAAACAGTAAGCTAAATAGCTTATTTCATTTTATCCGTGTAGGATTGTCAATCCGGAGATCTTCTTCTTCTTCTTATTGGCATTACATCCCCACACTGGGACAGAGTCGCCTCGCAGCTTAATGTTCACCAAGCACTTCAACACAGTTATTAACTTCGAGATTTCTAAGCCAGGTTACCATTTTTGCATTCGTATATCATGAGGCTAAAACGATGATACATTTATGCCCAGGGAAGTCGAGACAATTTCCAATCCGAAAACTGCCTAGACCGGCACCGGGAATCGAACCCAGCCACCCTCAGAATGGTCTTGCTTTGTAGCCGCGCGTCTTACCGCACGGCTAAGGAGGGCCCCGTCAATCCGGAAATGGCGAGTTCGATTCTCGGTCCGGTGTTGGATGTTTTTGGGTTGGAAACATTCTCGACTCCCTGGGCATAGTGTATCCATTGTACTTGCCACACACTCATGCAATAGAAAACCTTTCAATAGCATAGAAAACATAGAAGCATAGAAAACCTTTCAATTAATAACTGAGGAAATGCTAATAGAATACTAAGTGGAAAAGCAGGCCAAGTTCCAGTTGGAATATAGAGCCATTGAAGAAGAAAAAACTAATGGATCTTCCCTAAAGACTTCGAGATGGTCGATGACTTCTTGTATTTGTACTTACTGTTAGGGTTGGTAGTAATACTGCCCTTCCATCGAATATAAGAGTTTTTCATCAACTAAGTTGACATCTTCAAAATACTAATTAGACTGGTAGTCCTGGAAAATACACGCGGAGCATCAGAAGAAAGGTGATTGCCACCATTTGATATTAACTGCTGCATGAACATTCCAACGTCAATACCGAGACAATTGGGCGACTGTGGGCCAGGCACGTTGGTAGAATGTCGGTATGCAGGTGAAAATGGAGCTTGATAGCGGTCCTACGGGTACAAGCGAGTATTATGGATCGCTCGGATCTGCGTCTCTTGAAGACTGCGTAGTCTGCAGCTTCTATAGTGCACAGGCATCCTCTATTTTTTGCTGATAATTTCAAAAACAGTAGACAAACAGATCCGATATGTAGGTAATTGTACATATCTCTGATTATTTAAAAATTTCTCAATTCGAAAATCAGATATTCGTATAAATTTCAATAAAAGGCGACTGTGTTATTGATCAACACTCTTTTGACTTTGTTAAGCCGGTTAAGCCCCGTCCCCACCGAGCCGAAGTCGACATACACGGTTAGATGACTTTTCCCATTAATGGATACTATGTTATTGTTGATATTATTGACATTTTAATGGGTAGTGGCACTTTTTATAGAAAATGGGTGAATTTTTCACGGTGGGAATAATATCAACAATAACATAGTACCCATTAATGGGTAAAGTCATCTAACCACACTCATACTTTTTAGGGGTCATTCACAAATTACCTAGCAAATTACATAATGGTTTGACAGTTTTCAAACTTTTCAAACCCTAACCCAAACGGAAACCTAAAACATAAATAAATGGGCTGTTTTCACTCAAAACCATACTCTAGCCTAGCCTAGCCTAAAATTCCTTTTCTAGCATTAGAGTAAAATCAGCAGTGATTCAAATCGTTCAGGGCTGTCAGTTTGAATATGAATCTGAAACATTGAATTTCCCAGCAGCTGTTCTAGATTCATTTTGTATACCAGTCAACTGTCAAAAATAAAACTGGTATAACGCTCAGTTCTATTTTCTGCAGATTTGAACCACGATTGAATCACGAGATTCAAATATTTTTCAATTGTTTTGGTGTATGGATGCGTCATTTTATCTACGGATCAATCCATTTTGCAATTCCGGCGCCTTTCTTGGTAGTAACATAATGATTTCAATTAATTGAAAATTTGAAAAACATGAATAGAACACTGCTGGGGAAACCAGCGAGTTTGTTCTATTTTGCTCCAGATGCAAACTAGAATAGTGGTCGAAAATTTAGAATCAAACTGAATCACTCCTGATTTCACCCTTAGGTGATCCAAGTACAAACATCGTGTGAATTTTTCAGACCGGTTCATGCGTGCCGCACTTTTTTGGGTTTAGTTTTCGATTTTTAAAATAGTTAGAGGCTCCAAAAAGTATGGATAATTTGGAAAAAACTTACCTTAAATCAGCCGAAGAATCGACTGAGACAATAAAACGAGATACAATTTTTGACGGGAAAGGGAAGATCAATTAATTACGTAACACAAAAATTGAGCATTTTCAACCCCCGTCCCCCCCTATGTCCCACTTTTTGTATGAAACATCTAAAAATTTTGTATGGATCGTCACACTTTGCTCAACCCCCCTCCCCCTCTAAGCGTTACGTAAATTGTGGACGCTCCCAAAGGTCAATTTCCGATCGAATATCAGTCAGTGAATATATATTTAGATTTCATAAACTAAAAAATTACTGTAAAACTGAAAACTTATAGGGGCTCGTTCAAAAATGACGTCACATGTTTTAGGGGGGGGGGTGGAATTGTGTGACAGTACTTATACTAGGTATACAAAAAAGCGTGACGGAGGGGGGAGTGGGGGTCTTGAAATCTCAAAAATAGTGGACGTTATATTTGAATCACCTCTAGTATAATAATTTAAAACAATTGACCTTTCCCGTCAAAAATTTTTATTCGCTCAATCGATTATTTGGGTTATTTAAGGTCACTCCTGACGGAATCCAAGTTCCAAGGTGCTCGCGTTTTCGGGGGCACATCACTCGATTCAGAGGCGGCGCACAACTGTCATTTTTGTTGATTTAGCTTTGCTGCGAAATAATAAAAATGACAGTTGTGCGTTGCTTCCGTATCGAGTGGTGTGCCCCCGAAAACGCGAGCACTTTTAATCTTGGATTCCGTCAGGAGTGACCTTAAGGTCAACTTTCCCAAAGAACCCATATTTTTTGACGCCTCTAACTATTTTTAAAATCAAAAACCAAAAAGCGAAAAAAAAACCAAAAACTAAAAACCTGCCTGAAAAATTCACCAGATATTCGTTCAAAATCGGGCCAATCTTAAAAAAAAAAACATTTTTTCAATTTTTGTTTTCGATTTAAAAAATAGAAGTTTAAAAAAATATGGCTTCTTCGAGAAAGTTGACCTTAAATAAGGCAAAAAGAATCGACTGAGACAATAAAACAAGATACAATTTTTGACGGGAAAGAAAAATTACCCACATAGATTTGACCCCGACATTCAACTGAGGAACATTTTTAGCGCCAAAAGTCAATACATCCAAAGCCAATTATGTTTTCTTTGAACGCAGTGACCATTCTAAGTACCAATCAAATGAATGAATCAGTGAAGAAGAAAACTGAGTAAGTCATTCTATGTTTGAATAGTCATGCGACGTTTGTTAAAATTCTGGCCGAAGTTGCTTCGTGAAGGTGAATATTTTATGCTCTGTTCTGAAGTGTCATTACATTGCATTTTGTAATACATATGTACATATAGGTTACTGTGCCCCTTCAATAGCACATATACATTTTTATTTGAATGAAAGAGTTTTTCATCAACGTAAACACAATATTCCAACATGATGTTAACTGCACCATATCGATTGATTGATAAATATGAATAATTTCATGACCTACCGTTAATTACCGATTTATCATCAATAAAGCGACTGATTCATCACAAATTATTCTGGTCACCGTAGCTGTCACATGAAAAGGCCTTTTTGGGGCTTTAAAATTTGGTCGACAAAAAATTGTGTAACCGTGCTTGAATTCTGTGGACTTGACAGGAAATAAATAAATAGGACCGTGACTGCCGTTCAGTGACTACGATTCAGAACGGTGTTGTTGTATTTTTAAGTTCGATTCCAGCAAAAAAACGCCAGAGTTGCCGTCGGAGTAGCATATCATGGGCCCGTGGTTTTGCAGCGAAGGTTGCAATCGCCATGAACGGTTTACTGCGTGGCCAGCGCGTTTTGGTAAAACTGAACCGTAACATCGACGTCTCTGCAAACCGATTGAAAAACTCGGCTCAAGCATGCCGAAGCGCCAGAGTTCATTGACTTGTGAAGCAGGATTCTACCGATTCTGCTTACAGGCAATAAGGTCGTCAACTTACTACTACAAAGAAGAAGTCGTTCTGATCGGTGGAGCCGATTTCGATAAGATCGTGGCGATCAGCAAAGTTATCAATGCATATGGTGATTGTGAAGTACGGCCAGATCAATGAACCCTTCGACGTTAGTGCCCCTGTTGCTCTGAACGTTCATTGCTGAAGAATACTTTTATGATGGAGAAAAACAAGAAGTGCTGCTCTTCGTCGACAACATTTTTCGTCCGTATCCCGTCCGCTGTCGGATATCAGCCAACGTAGTGTATCACCACCACCGAAAAGGGTCACATCGGTGCAGGCTATCTATGTGCCTGCTGGCAATTTGACTGATCCTGCCACCATTTTTCACTTGGACGTGCCATTGCTAAACTAGGTATTTACCCATCAGTGAATCGTCACAAATTCATCGCCGGTATCATGAGCCCCAACATCTTTGATGACGTGCACTATGACATTGCACGTTGTATCCAGAAAATTCTACAGTACTAGAAGCACCAAACTTACAAATCAATCCAGGAGCATTACCCTCTTGGATATGGATGAATATTGTCTGAAGAAAATAAGCTCACCGGAGAAATCAGCGTTTACTGTTGCAGCCTTTCGACGTTGTCGAAGTCTTCAATGGTCATTCCGGTAAGTTTATCTGAATGAAACCATCAAACGATTTACCAAGATTTTTAACATTGAGCTGAATTGGCTCAATTGAAGAAGTAATTGATAAAGACGAACGCCTGGAAAACAAAGCCGCTTGAGACCTTATCTGTGATTGTCTACAGAATCAGCATCATAATCAACGTTTAGACATGGCTTGCCAAGTATACATTTGTATTTATTTTGGTACAGAATTTATGTTTAATGCACATAATAGCTCTACCCACGAGGGTGGACGGCACTGGAAATATCTGTGTATACATTACAACTGCACCGCATTTATAAAATTTCAAAAATGTTCGATAATTACCACTCCCATATGTTTATAGGCTTTTTTATGATTTAGGAGTCCTGGCAAATTTTCGGGAAATTTGGAGGTGGTTTAGGTGTAGCGCATATGAAAATTCATATGGAAAAATATCAAAATTTCTTCAAGTTCTCCTACAAATTAAATCAAATGTTCAACTCCAACCTCCGTTTTTAGATTCGAAACATGTGAAAAACTCATTTATTTGACTTAATTTTCTATTGCTAAGTTGAGGCCAATTTCACCATTTTAGCCATTTATCTCTGCCAATTTCCTTCTTCTTACTCTTGTTATTGGCATTACATCCCACACTAGGACATTGCCGCCTCACAGCTTACTGTTCTGTAAGCACTTCCAAAGTTATTAACTGCGAGATTTCTTAGCCAGTTACCATTTTTGCATTTGTATTGTCTACCCGGAACAAAGTTAGTACGCTTTTTATACCGAAGTTGAGTTTTTCTCCAGATACAGGCAACTTACCCAACTTCGGAAGTAGTGCATTGGATTCGTCATGCTGTTTTGCCGTTGTAGTAATTGTTGGAATCACCTGTCATAAGACGAGTTTATACAATCCCATTATCAATTGTTGGAATGTTAATAATCCTCAGATCTACTATCTTTTCACGTGTACTTATCAATACTGCATCGAAGTACGTACCTAACACTGTTAATTTCTTATATTTAACGAAAAAAACAGACAAAAGCAAACTAAACTAATTTCAAATCATTTTTCGAATACATTGCGAGTAAAATATACTCACGAGTGAGTATATAAAATGTCATTACTCACTCGTGAGTTTGAGTATTTCAGTCCATACTCACAGATGAGTATACTCGCAGTGAGTTTGAATTCCAATACTCAAACTCGTGAGCGAGTGAGTAAGTTTCAAGTGGTGCTCATTCATTTCTCAACACTGGTTTATATTTGATTTTCAGGATTTGATTTCACGGAATCCAAGTTTCAAAGTGCTCGCGTTTTCAGGGCACACCACTCGATACGGAGGCGGCACACAACTGTCATTTTTGTTGATTTAGCTTTGCTGCGTTGCAGCATGCGTGAAAGAATAAAAATGACAGTCGTGCGTTGCTTCCGTATCGAATGGTGTGCCCTTGAAAACGCGAGTACTTTCAAAATTGGATTCCTTCAGGAGTGACCTTAATATCAACTCACGACTTACTATAATTCCCTTTTCAGATTACGAGCCTAATGACATGATATAGAATATCGTGATGTCAAAGATCACTCATCTTATTTTTATTTCATTTCTTATTATCGATCATCACGTCAAATACATCGTAAATGCTCGTAATCTAATGAGCCATTATCGTTTGCTCGGTATATTCAATTTTACATTCAACAGTTCGTTTTGCAGATCTATAAGCCTTTCAGTTAATTTATTTAAAAATAGTATAAACAAAATCAAAATTACCCGACAGAATGAAGAACCAATGCATTAGATGCAGGAGCAAGATGGGGAGGCATTGGGGCAAAACATGAGAAATGGGGCTCGAGGGTGGATCGAAACTGCATTTTAGAATTTATAATGACTTATTTGTGGGTTTCGCGGATTTGGGGCACAAAGGATTCGGCAGAAACACGTCCAACCAGACCGGGGGTATGTTCGGTGGGTGTGGCGATGTAGTGGGGCTCAAAATCGGGCTATTCACCTCTTTTTTGCATCCCACTCTGTCGCCTGTTGAATCAGTGCACGTACGTATAGTGGCGAACGCATTTTTTGACTGCTGCGCAGCGCCGCCACTGCTACTGATGCTATCAGCCGAGATTTCTGCGCTTTTTTGCTGCCCGTTGTCGTTGTTGTCTTTCGTTTGCGGTTTCTTGTTGAGCTTTGGCGGAGTCTACGCGCCGAAATCGAAGTTGATCGTTTATAGTTCCTTGGTTTTATGTTCTCGCCTTTGTTGTGTCCCTCGACGGCTTTATCTTCCTCCGACTTTCGCGCATGTCGCTGGCTGGCGTCATTACCGGCATATCACGTTTCTAAGGCAACAGCACGCAATAATATACCAATCCAGATATGATTTTTGGTTCATCCTTATGCATCATGCATCGGAACGGTAGGGGTCTGTTCACAAATTACGTAACGCTTCTAGGGGGAGGGGGAGGTCCAACTTGCGTTATACTTTGTTACGCTAAAAGGTGGGGAGGGGGGGGTACTACCAAATGTTACGCATGACGCGAATAAAAATTTATTTGAATGTCTTTTTTTTTAATCACTGATTCAAGTAATTGCTGTTTATCGTTATCGTATATTAGTCACTATCGAAATCAAGCATGCTGACATAGCGGGACTGGTATGCGTAAAAATACCAAGCGAATATTGTACTACTCGACACCACAGTTTCGCAAAACTATGTAAATGGTTATAATCGCAAATTCTATTTTTGTTTCTGCTAGCTGCATTCTTGATATCTTTGATTTTTAATCATTTGCCGTCCCAATTCTAACAGTGTTCAAAAATACCAAAACCAAAATGCTTCAGAGAAGGGAATTTTTTCACAGTTACGCGTTACATGGGGAGGGAGGGGTACCAAAATGTTACTTTTTGTTACGAGGGGAGGAGGGTAAAAACTTGGATTTTTGCGTTACGTAATTTGTGAACAGACCCTAGGGTGTACCAAAAAATAATGTTCTGGTGTTAAGTTAAGCATAATTTGAGCATACAATTATACATAGGTAAAAGAATATTTTGTCATGCGCTAACATTTATGCTTAAGCGCATGCCGAAATATTTTTCAAAAAGTTCAAAAAGTCATTACTCCATTAGTTTAGTTTAGATTAAATTAGCAGCAAATTCTGATTGCAAGGTGTCGTTCGGATTTTGACAATTTTGAGGTATCTAATTGCTATTCAAAGTTCCAAAAGTTGTTCATGCTGTTTGATGAGATAAATATAGATGTTTCCCTAGAAAACTATAACAGTAAGGTATTTCTAATTTGAGGTTTAGTAAACAATACTTATTTGAAAACGATAGAACATAGGAATAGATGCAAATGTTAGAATTTTGTATTTTTGTGCCAAGATGATTTTAAATATTCAAGCTTGTGCTTTTGCTATTTTTGCAGCACTTATGCAACACAATTTTACGAATACAACTCCCTCAGTACTCTAATCAATTTAAAGGCAAATTTATTTATCTCCGCTTAACTCCTAAGTGGTACTACCCTGAGACGAGACCTGCAAAGAGGAAAAAATGTAACTTCAGCTGCTGCCAGTCAACTGCTGTCACGAACTGTCAGGTGCAACCAGCAGCTTTTTGAGTGAAAGTATTGGTATCCCAAATAAAATATTCCACATAATTTTTTTTTACCAAGACTTTTTTACTTTAACGAGTATTCCAAACCTTCCATTTAGCTTGTTAATAATCAGTAATAAACCTGTGTTTTGTTCCCGGTATAAAAATCCTTATGAAAATGAATTAACTATTTCGTGAATTGGATACACTTTTATTGTGCTCAGAAGGGTCCACCTGGGGCTTAGGTGAAATAGTCAAGTAAACAGTTGAAACTCGATGGTCAACTGTGATGAAAAGAAGAACAAGTGTCAAAACAAGAGAAAAGAAGCAGCGTCTTTGCAGGTCTCGTCTCAGGTACTACCCATTCGCTTATACATGGTTTAAGACCCAAGCGGAGGCGAAGAAATCCAACCTAAGTCTAATGCCCTAATCCCGACGACGGTGCAAACTGACTCCATCGTGGGAACCGATAACCTGCAGGTAGATGCGGTGAACGACCTCCCGAAAACCATCAATCTGAGACGAATAAAGTTCAAGGCCTACCACGATGGTTTAGATTCAGCCCGGCAACGAATGCACCAACACGGCGGGCGCAGGAGAACGATTAGAAGGCATTGCACTTTTTTGTTTCGACCAGATGGCGCCCGTAGATATAAATATAGAGATTTGGGATGGTAATTTGCCATTAAAACCGGAGAAAAATGCTGGTTGGCTACGGTGAAATTGAAGCAGAATGCACCTCCAGGTCACTACTGCAAACCGGATTCGTGGAAATCGTAAATCTCCTCGCAAGCCGTGGTATGTGCAAGAAGACATTTCCGCTGCATTGGATTTGGTTAAAATTAGGACAAGAACGGTGGACATTAAATCAATATCTTGAACATTTAATGTAAAATCAGCATAAATTCTTGAGTACAATGCAGGTACAGCATTTAAACGACCATTAGTTCAGTAGCTTGAGACATTCTACTAATTCATAACGCATTGTTTCCGCTCATTGAACGGAACTAAAATTATGCGTACACAAGTGCCAAACCAAAATAGACATGTAACACCTCTTTCGAAGTTCACTTTAAGTTTCATAAAACTCTTATCGCTCTAGTCAGCAGCGGAATGCAAGTTTCAAGGGTGGTTGGTTATGAACTAAAGTTTGTGCAATATAAATACTGTTGGCAGTGGGTGGTTAGAAATTAGTTTGAAAATAGGATCATAGCTTCATGATAATATCTAAATACACGAGTAAATAAAAATGAAATTTATTGTGATTAATATTTTGATTGTTCTATCCATCTTGAACACTGTGCCGTCGACACAAGCGTTTGGATTAGTGTGTTTTGATAAGACTGAAATAAATAATTATTTCAAAATGTGTTTTAAATTTTTCCACAGGACTTTCTGGTGGAACTGGTGGAGCTGCTGTTCGGATCTAATTACTCGTCCGAAGAAGATGATTCATCGAGTATCGTTGTTGTTAAGCAGCCAAATGGGTCCGTTAATGTTGTTTGTGATAAATGCAATCTGACTGTAAATTGTGTCAATTGTATGAAAATTGATACGAATATTATGGACTCGGGGTCGACTAATACGTCAGCTATAATACCACCAATGAATATGACAGGGTAAAATTAAAACATTGAATTGTGATGTAAATGGAATTTGTTTGCGTTTTTTAAAAAGACATTGCAAAGAATTTCCCTTTGTACTTCAAACAACTTGCTGCTGCTCACCGATTGACATGCTGAGGTGTTAATATATCATCACACGCTGATGATAACTTACTCAAACTTCACATTCTCCTTCTTCTCTCATTAAACAGGCAGACAATCTATTCGCATCCCATCCATTTCCACCTCGGAACAAACATCGTTCGGACTGCCACACGTGTTCTGCCGCTATCACAACTAAGTCAATGAATTGCAAAATAACCTTCCAAACAACTTTGTAGCATACGATAATTCTCCATATCTATTAGATTTCATTATAACTAACTTAACTGCCAGTCTCATGTACACTAAAGCCACCAAGTGTATAAATTTCAAACTAAATTTATTTTAACCAAAATCAATCGTAGCACCCCTTTCTCGACAGTCACCCCAGACGTGCTTTGTGGTATTCCAAACCATAAACCATTTTCCAGCGATCATCCCGACAAAGACTAATTAAGACGTCACTGTAGAGCTCTTTCGAGGAACCACTTCTAGTACTGCATTTGGTCCCTCAGTACCCAAGTTTGACATGTCAGAGACTCCCCCATTTTTGATCTACCTTGCGATGAATTTGCATCAGTGGTAGTCGATGGCAACGACGACTAATTGTTTGAATCCAAATAGTTTGTTTGTTTTGCTTGTAGAAAATTTAGTTTAAAATATTCTGTAATATTAAATGAATTTGCTATATACAATTTCGTCGGAACAATATTACAACTATTATACAGGATTTCTTATGAAAAATTATGCATGATCTGTGGTTTTCAACAAATATTTGCATGGTATATTATAATTATAGTACTTCAAAACAAAATAGCCCATTGAAAAGAGCTCATGAAGAGAGGAATGGCAAAAATTGTCTTAGTAAAAACTCAAATTACAAGACGCAGTCTTAAAAAAAACATTGATTGGTCTGATATCTGTACAGAGAAAAAGCGGTCTTTCATGTTCAAACTATACCAACCCATACTAAGTTACGAAAGCACCCTAATGTAATGACATTAAGTCAATCAATCTACAATATAACTATTGCTGTTAAAGCTTTCTTAGGTAATATACATGTCGACAATATGCGAAAACATTTGAAAGGTTTCTCCAACACATTTAATTACAACTGGAAACATTCAGACTTCAAAGACTTTCATAATCTTTTCCAGTCACACGGGGCTATAAGGTCTCCGTGCTAAAAGTTCCAAATATTAATCAAAATACCAGAGTAATCGTTCCGGCTTCCCTGACCGATGTGATCTCATTTGGATGCGCGATATCTATTCGGTGATGAAATAAACCTTTTGTGGATCGACCTAGACATTTGCGAAATATCAGATTTGTCGACAACTGGGCAGAACAGACTCCTTATAGAGTACTTTCAGCGAGCACTCAATCCAAAATGATTGTATTTCCATCGTCTGATATTATTTATATGATTACTGATTTGTTTCCTCCTTTTTACCCTGAAATAATAAATAAGTTATCCAGTTTAGGTACCATTAAAGCAATTTCTTAAAAATCCTGTTTTCAACGGTGCATTATGGTTTGACTTTCCAAACATTTACCAAATCGCCTTGGCAACTATGATTAAGTTAAGGATGAAGTAATAGTTGCTTAGTTTTTTTTTATAGAGCAAGGTGATTTCAAAAGGGGGGTATGATAATTTTTATGCTAGTACTGCATGAGCGCAAAAAAACTGGGCAGTTGTATGGGACATGAACGTCTTAATTAGTCTTTGATCCAGACGCACATAGTAATTTTCCAAACCGCAATCCGGATGGCCATTTTCCAGTGGTCTTCCAGACCCGTTTTTAGATTTTCCAAACCACAATAAATTTTCCAGCGGTCTTCCAGACGCGTTTTGTGATTTTCCGAACCACAATCCATTTTCCAACGATCTTTCAGACGCGTTTTGTGATTTTATAAATCACAATCCATTTTCCAGCGGTCTTCCAGACGTGCTTTGTGATTTTCCAAACCTCAATCCATTTTCCAGCTGTGATTTTTCAAATCGCAATCCATTTTCCAGCGGTCTTCCAGACGCGCTTTGTGATTTTCCAAACCACAATCCATTGATATGGAAATGCTCATATTGTAGTGTCGGAGGACACAAATAAAAACACGTTCGTTTCAATGAATCTAAATTGTCAAAACTCTTCTATTATTTTCATGCCCACTATGATAACAATCTTTTTCAAGCATTCTAAGGTGTCGTATATTACACTGTTGTAACTTAATGGTTCATGATACTACCTTTCCTCCTTTTCATTATTTCTATTTTAAACTGCTGAACCATGGATGTGCACATCATTAAACATAGTAATGCTATCGAATCTTTTATGCTTTCCAAATTGGACTTTCCTGGAATTATCAGAATTTCATTTACAATTATTTCTCTGCTCTATTAAAAAATACTTAGCTTTCATCCAATTGGCTGTACTTGTTCTCTTGATACGATGTATTCAAATGTTGAATTAATTCTTCTTATTTGTATCTTATATGTATGTCGATAAGCGAAATTCATTTCGTATCTGTAGCATGCACGAAGTTTTTTTTTTGATAACAGGCTTGGTAGTCAAATGGATATCGCTTTCGCCTCATAAGCAGGAGGTCGTGGGCTCAATCCCAGGCCAACTCCATTCTCCTACTCTGCATTTCCTCCCTACACTCCTCATGTTCTAGCAATCGCTAGAACTGGGAATGGACCTCCACACCGATTCCATTTCTGTCTTACACCTTGCACTAGACTAATCTAAATCTTTTCCTACATCCAATTAGATTTCCATCAATTGCTTTTTCCGATCACATTGGTAATGCCTTAACCAAGGCGAACATATGCCTTTGTAAACTAATTCACAAATTCAAAATATTCAAATCGATGGCAAAAATGAAGCATGGCTCCTTGAATCGAACTTTTTGAAACCAGTCCAAGAGCCCAAGTATGTAATGGCAATTTTTTTTAATTTACCCTTCTTTGATAAACACTACATTGGTGATGAGAATTAGTTCTCCAAGTTGATGAACATTAAAATCAGAATTAAGATATATAAAATTAAAGCAGGTGATAATTTAGTTGTGCCAAAAGTGTCGCAAACACTTAGAAAGGAAGCTATCATGCACATGGCTATGCATCTGGAGAACTCAATATTTTTCAATTGTTTGCTTATAAGGACTTAAACATTTTGAAATGTGTCTCACTATACTAGTTTTAATTGCTGCAAGACTCGAGAGCCTTTTAGCTTGAAAATAGATTGAGTGATTTGAGTTCAATTGCATTCAATTTCCATTCGACACTATGAAATGTCGTAACTGCCGTCCATGATCAGGTTGAAGTACAGAAGAAACCTACTTTCAAACAAACTTTCAAACTGTAACTTTTAAGCTACTATACAAGAACTACACTACAGGATGAAATTTAAGATATACCACTTAAACTGTTTTCGAACTTGTGTACCAACTTTTGTCAAAAAAACCGAATGTTCGAATACGTTTTGGAATATATTTGCTTTAGCTCTAAACAATGTGCAATAATAATATATTATGTCAACCATAACATAAACCTAAAGTATGGAAACGCTAGCCCCGCTAGCGAAGATTCTGTTTAATCGAAACTCCAGCCCGGCATTGCAATGCGTGAGCTGTAGTGCATAGCACCTTCTCTTAAGCAAACTAATACAAGCACTCTTATTGTTTTCTTTCTTACGGAACAAGTGCCAAGACGATGTTGATACAAAAATATAAGTATTACTATTCATATTGTGTTGTAGGCACGCATGAAAGACAATTTTCTTTATAAATGTTCATTTTCTAAAAAATAAATTCACTTTTTATTTATTTTATAGACTACGAATTTTTATGAATTTTAAGTTTCAAATCTTTGATTATATAAACATTAACGTAAACGCAAAACTCGTTCGAATCATTGTTATCAGACATGTTGCTGTAACAATATTAAACTCAGATTACATTTAGTGTTTGTTTGTTTGTAATGTGTTTGTAATGTTTGTTCCCATCATATCCCAAATAAATTTTGCATCTCTTTCCATTCATACTTATAATTTCATTCAGACAAGTGATTTATGTTTGTGTGATTATGTTACGTTTTTCTATATGGCTAGATAAATTTGTAACATGCAGTATCTCAATAGTACCTCAATAGATTGTTATATGTATCATATTCTTCAAGACAATCACGACAGAGTCCAAAAATGGCTGCCACAATGGCCGTCCTAGCCAGAACTCGCGTGTTTCCTCGCACTAATGTCAATTTGTAAACGATTAGCACATCTATAAACCATTTCGTGGCCTTTACTGCAAGTGAGCAAAGGTAAAAACTACTTTTCGCCATTATCTGTCGTTTACTTTTGTAAACGCCAATTAGCGTAAGTATTTTGAAATTGGAATCCAACGTGATTCACCGAAATGTATAATACACAGTAATGATAAGTAATAGATGCCATACCTTTTAGCTTACACAATCACTCTCTACATAGTTACTCGCATCGGCACTGAATTGCCTTTCTTTAGCACACAGTTGATCTCCATGGCACTCAGTTGCCTTGAACAGAGCACACAGTTGCTCTCCATAGCAGACAGTTGCCTTTTACATAGCACATAGTTGCTTTTCATAGCACAAAGCTACTTTTCATAATATAGCACACAGCTGCTCTCCGTGGCACACAGTTGCCTCTCACATAGTACACCAGTTGCTCTCCATGGCACACAGTTGCCTCTCACATAGCACACAGTTGCTCTCCATGGCACACAGTTGCCTCTCACACAATACACAGTTGCTCTCCGTGGCACACAGTTGCCTCTTACATAGCACACAGTTGCTCTCCATGGCACACAGTTGCTTCTCACATAGCACACAGTTGCTCTCCATGGCACACAGCTGCCTCTCACATAGCACACAGTTGTTCTTCAGGGCGAACAGTTACTTTTACCGAAGCACACAGTTGCTATTCATAGCATAAGTTGCCTTTCATTCAATAGCACATAGCTGCTCTCAATGGTACATAGTTACTTCTCACATGTGACACAGTTGCTCTGAATGACCCGTACAACACAGTTGTTCTCCATAGCAAAAGTTTTATTCTCTTATATCACACAATTAGGATTCCCATTTTTCCTTGCCAATCTAGAGATGGCGAGTTTGGTTCTCGATCTAACATTTAAAAAACTATGAAAATATTTAAACTTATATTATTGTATTTAATTGCCTCTTATTTTACTTCCAACTTTTTATTGTACGATTGAATTGATTCATAGTAAAGACATGTAATTTAAAAAAAGTGATGGAAAAATGGGTCGAACCAAATGAAGCCTTTTGTTATACCAAAAAGCTTTCAATTATTAATTATGGAAACTCTAATCCAACATTAAGTTGAAAAGCAGCCCGAGTTTCAGTTGGAGTTAAACCGAGTTGAACCGTTGAAGAAGAAAAGATAGCACACATTTATTCACTGGCATACGACGCATTGTTGCCTTCCATATAATACACAATTCTACTCCTTGGCATAACATTGTCTTTCAATATCTACTCTATAAACTGCTTTCGTTAGAAATCTCACAGTTCCCTTTGAAATAATTTCTTTACTTCTCAATAATCTCCAGTTACAGCACACGATCAATTAATCAATATTCAATTATTATGTCAAGCCTATTTCATTCTCATTCTTATAGTTTGCTTCAATTACGTGTACCAAAATCAAATGCAATTATTCCAAATCATACTGCAAAGGCAAATTTTTATGACCTGTCAAAATCCAATGGCACTCATATTCCGGTCATCATTGCTGTCAGTTTTGAATGCCAATATCTGTAAAGGATATCATCATATACGTTGAACTTGACGACGCTGTTCCACTCAAATTCAAAAATCTTTTACGCATATATTATGCATGAAATAATTCAGGAGCCGTTGAACATTTTACTTAGTACTCATGTTCCAAACCCAACCAAAACCGTAGTTTATGTGAACTATTGCAAAGCTTTTGCAAATATTTCTTTTGGCAACAATTCGCGTATCATTCATTGTTCACTCCATTGAATCCATATTAATCAGCTACACAGTTGTAGCATCTCTCACTTCATCAATGTTATACCATCAACAATAACTTTCATAAATATCTAATTCTTGTAATAAATTTGCATAATATGATAAATGATTTTGCTGCGACTTGGGCTAACACCTTTTGAACAACCAGTTTACCGTTGAATTTGTTTTGGATTGACCATTAGCAAATTATTGCGTATAATCGATTAATCGCTCCATGTACTTGGATACTCCTCGACTTCTTGGTTGGTATTTGAGTCCATATCTTTAAAGCATGCCCTGCCCTGGTTTTTATGGCCTCATGTATGACACGTCGTATCAGAACTATAATTTTAATACCAATCTACTTTAATTTGGGCACCGTGCTCCCATTGATAACTTTCCATACAATCACAGCACGCCACGGCCAAATTACATATTGCTAAGCAACACCTCAGAATCTTCCATCTGCCAAACAAACTTTTTCTTCCAACAATAGTTCGAAAAATAATAAAGATACAATGTTCCGTCTACTGAATTTACCACTTTTAATGTACCACATCAACCAGATTTTAGTCAATCAGACTATCTTGGGCTTAACAACAAGCACACAAAATACGGTCTCGTGTGGAATAAAGCACCTATAAGTCCTTGAAAGACAAACCTCTGTAAAGAAGCACCTACCTGCATATATTCCTTCTAAGCAGATAATATCAACTATATCAATCCCCCAAACGAAATGTCTCCGCTTCAACCACAACAATACACGAATAAATTAACACAAAACTCCACTCACTAAAACACTATTCCTGTAATATCACTAATAATATTTTGCTCCTCGACGCCAAATTGTAGTGTCGGAGGACGCAAATAAAAACACGTTCGTTTCAATGAATTTAAATTGTCAAAACTCTTTTTTTATTTTCATGCCTACTATGATAACAATCTTTTTCAAGCATTCAAAGGTGTCGTATATTACACTGTTGTAACTTAATGGTTCATGATACTACACATATCATCTTCCAAACTTAGACGTACATGTTCATGATAGAATTAGAGGCGAAAGTATAGAATTGATAGTTCCGTTAGGATACGCGGCAGGCATGAAGAATGTTTTTATAGAAGTCGATTTGAAAGCGAGCGGAGGGCAATATTTGTGATGGCACATATCACACGACCTTCCTTCTGCCAAGCTCCCGTATGACGGGGGAGGGAAGAATATCAGTGTGGAAGCTGATATATCTCCACTGATATATAGCCATATTATTTTCCTTACCACAATCCATTTTCCAGCGTTCTTCCAAATGCGTTTTGTAATTTTCCAATCCACAATCCATTTTTTAGCGGTCTACCAGGCGCGCTTTGTGATATTCCAAACCACAAATCATTTTCCAGCGTTCTTCCAAATGCGTTTTGTGACTTTTCAATCCACAATCCATTTTCCAGCGGACTTCCAGACGCGCTTTGTGATTTTCCCAAACCACAATCCAATTGTTGTTTTTTAAACCACAATCCATTTTCCAGCGGTCTTCCAAATGCGCTTTGTTATTTTCCAATCCTAAATCTATTTTCCAGCAATCTTCCAGACGCGCTTTGTGATTTTCTCAGCCACAATCCAATATATTTTCCTAACCGCCTTCATTTTCCATCGGTCTTCCAAACGCGCTTTGTGATTTTCCAAACCACAATCCATTTTCCAGCGGTTTTGCCAGACGCGTTTTGTGATTTTCCTAACCACAATCCATTTTCCAGCGGCCAGTGTTTTATTTCGTCATTTTCACGATCAAAATACAAAATAAAACTACCTTATAACCAAAACAAACCCAAACCCTACCCTTCCAGATGCACTTTGTAATTTTCCCAAACCATAATCCATTTTCCAGCGGTCTTCCAGACGCGTTTTATGATTTTTCAAACCACAATCCATTTTCCAACGGTATTCTCGACGCGCTTTGTGTTTTTTCCTAACCACAATCTATTTTCTAGCGGTCTTCCAGACGTGCTTTGTGATTTTCCAAACCACATTACATTTTCTAGCTGTCTTCCAGACCCGCTTTGTAATTTTCCTAACCACAATCCATTTTCCAGCGGTCTTCAGACGCGCTTTGTGATTTTCCAAACCACAATCCATTTTCCAGCGGTCTTTTAGACGCGTTTTGTGATTTTTCAAACCACAATACATTTTCCAGCGGTCTCCCAGACGCGCTTTGTGATTCTCCTGACGGAAGCTATGGCAGAGTCAGGACATCGAAATGGAAAAACAGCGTACGGATTCGGATCAATTGTGGAAAGAAAAGAGTACACGCGAGAAATCACTTTAGAACTATTTATTAATATAAACTTAAAAGAGTTACACCCGGACGCGGTAGCGGTTACTTCACGAATGAAGCATCTGTTCGTTGGTGTCTCTCTCGCACCTCGTTTGGCTCAATGTATGTTAGACACACAGGCATGGTTGAAGTGGTAATCGTTGTACCGTTCCACACTCCTCCTCAACGTTTTACAGCTTCACACTTACTTTACTAAGCCTAGCATCTCTGTAAAGCGTCCATGCTTCTCCGGACCTAGGGGTTTTGTCATAACGTCAGCGATCATGATGTCTGTAGAACAATACTCCAAGACGATGTCTCCTTTATCGCATAACTCCTAGATGAACTTTTCCTTCGTACTAATGTGCTTCGATCGTCTATTCGTTCGCTCTGTCTTAACGAAAGCCAAGCAACCTTGATTATCTTCCTTCAATATCGCTGGAGCTTCAAGCGGTTCACCAAAATCGAATAATAATTGTCGCAACCATATAGTTTCTTGGCAGGCCTCCGACAACGCAACATATTCTGCCTCCATCGATGATAGCGTAACACATTGCTGCCGGCGACTGGCCCATGAGATCAGACCACCGTGGTAATAGAAAGCAGCTCCTAATGTTGACCTTCTACTGGCAGGATCGCCCGCCCAATCGGCGTCAGAGTATCCGACTAATCCTTCGTCAGTAAGTCCGCCCAAACGCAAACAATAATCCTTTGTTGCCTTCAAATACCGCAAAACACGTTTGGCGGCGGTCCAATCTGCTTCGTTTGGGTCCGAAAATCTTCTTCCAAGAATAGACGTAGATACGGCAATATCCGGACGAGCAATAACCGATACGTACAATAACCCTCCAACAAGACTTCTATACTTGGTCGGATCATTCAGCTTTTCACACTTTACTTCAACTTTCAGAAATCCCGCGTCCATCGGCGATCTAGACACTTTAGCTTCACCCATCCCGTTCTTCACAATTAGCTGCTCAATATAGCTCTTCAACCGGATTTTGTAACACTCTTCTTCATGTAGCACTTCTAGTCCCAAAAAATGGCGAACTTCGCCGAGATCAGTCAATTCGAACTCTTTGCACAAATTGTTTATGATCTTCTTCACTTCCAGTACTGTGGATGCAGCCAACAACATATCATCCACGTAAACAAGCAAAAACACTTTGTTTCCATTCTCTTCTTTAACGTATAAACACTGTTCCGCTGTGGACGACTTGAATCCATGTTTGGTAAGGGAAGATCCATTAATTACGTAACGCAAAAATTGGGCTTTTTCAACCCCCCCTCCCCCCTATGTCACACTTTTTGTATGAAGCACCCAGAAATTTTGTATGGAACGTCACACTTCACTCAACCCCCCTCCCCCCTCTAAGCGTTACGTAATTTGTGGACGTTCCCTAAGAACACTCTTCAATTTTGCATTCCAGCATCTGGCCGACTGGCGGAGGCCATAAATGCTTCGTTTTAGGTGGCAAACCAACTCCTCCTGTCCCTGAGCTATACTACCAGGCGGTTGCCTCATAAAAATTTCCTCCTTCAGAATTCCATTGAGGTATGCGGTTTTTACGTCGAGATGCTTAACGATCAACTTCCGGTTTGCAGCAATGGTAAGAAACATCCGCAAACTAGCTTGACGGGTCACCGGAGCAAAAACTTCATCGAAGTCCACCCCGAACTGCTGAGTGAAGCCCTGTGCTACCACCCTGGCTTTGAATTTGACCACTTTATTGTCTTCATTGCGCTTAACCTTATACACCCATTTTAAAACCTACTACTTTTCGACCTTCAGGCAATGGTACCAATTCCCAGGTTCCGTTCCGTTTGTGAGAGCCTAGCTCTTCTTCCATTGCATCACGCCATTCTTTACTCTTCACAGTATCCCTGTAGCTTAGTGGTTCTTGCACCGCACATGCTGCTATTCCGACGACGTAGTCTTCAAGGTGCTGAGGATTCACACCTTTGTTGGCTCTTTTTGATCTTCGAACATCATCCCCTCTAGCAGTTTCATCTTCTGGTGCATCAAAATACAGATCATTGGTGTCATCATCAGTTTCTCCATCATTGAATTCCTTCTCAAGCGGCTGCAATTCTGTTTCCCCAGATTCGTCCTGATCAATATGCACAGGGAAGTCCACCGATGATGTTCCGTTCCCGAGTTCAACAAAACGGGCATCTCGGCTGATTGTGATTGTAGCTGTCGCAGGATCCACAAATCTATACCCCTTGTGTTCCATGGATTACCCCACAAACACGAGCTTTCGAGCTTTCCGATCGAGTTTGCTCCTCTTCACATCCGGAACGTGTACATATGCAACACTTCCGAATACTCTCAGGTGTCCCAGATCTGGCTTTCTTCCCCACCAAAGTTCAAAGGAGTCTTTGGCACAGACCTAGACGGCAGTCGGTTCTGAAGATACGTTGCGGTAAGAACAGCTTCTCCCCAATACCGTTTCTCCAGACCGGAGTCAAGGAGCATGCACGTTGCCATTTCGGTTATTGATCTGTTCTTTCTTTCGGCAACGCCGTTAGACTGAGGGGAATACGCAGTAGTATACTGTGGAGTTATATCTTGTTCCTTGTAAAAGCTCCGAAGTTGCTTATTTTGAAACTCTCCTCCACCATCGGATCGCACAACCCTAGGTTTGCGTCCAAAATTTGGCTCAGCCCACCGCACATAATCTATAATATTTTGGGTTGCTTCTGACTTGTGTTTCAGTAAGTATGTCACAGTAAACCTACTGAAATCATCGATTATATGCATCACGTATCTGTTTCCGCTAGGGGTCACTGTTTTCATTGGACCGCAAAGGTCCGTATGTACGATATCAAGTACATGGGATGATTTTCTTTCAGTAACTTCCGGAAAAGGGACTCTAGAGGCTTTCCCATCCAGGCAACATTCACAGATTAATTTCAACCCACAGTCACTCACCTGCAACTTTCGACTCGAATTTTCCAAGTAGCCCAATTCGTTCCATTGAGCTTTGGAATTGAAAATTTCGCATCAGCCATATTCGAACACACGCGGTAGAAAAGAAAAAATGGCTGCCTCGGGTCCTTAGCGATCGTTCTTATCCACACTTCGCAAGCAGCGGAAACCAACACACAAAATGGCGTCACTGGTAAGAAACTTTTTCACCAGATGCGATCCGATCCCACTGGGTCTATAACCTGACGGAAGCTATGGCAGAGTCAGGACATCAAAATTGAAAAACAGCGTACGGATTCGGATCAATTGTGGAAAGAAAAGAGTACACGCGAGAAATCACTTTAGAACTATTTATTAATATAAACTTAAAAGAGTTACACCCGGACGCGGTAGCGGTTACTTCACGAATGAAGCATCTGTTCGTTGGTGTCTCTCTCGCACCTCGTTTGGCTCAATGTATGTTAGACACACAGGTATGGTTGAAGTGGTAATCGTTGTACCGTTCCACATTTCCAAACCACAATTAATTTTCTAGCAGTTTTCCAGATACGCTTTGTGATTTTCCCAAACCACAATCCATTTTCCAATAGTCTTCCAGACGCGCTTTGTGATTTTCCAAACCACTAAATGGTTTGGAAATGGCCGGTTCTAAATGGCCGCAGCGAAATGCGATGAACGCAGCTGGCCATGGTTGCGTCCCAACAAACAACGACAAGCTACAAATAAGCATCTAGGTTGAATTATTTATTGTTTATTTGTGATCTTCGTAGCTGAATAAAATGGATGCTGAATAATTCGCTAGTCAGATTTCATTTCAGCATTTAATCCAACTAATATTCGACATGGCCTATTTATTTGTTTACTACCTTTATTTGAAGTCGAACTAACGTTTTCGTTTCATCACATTTCAGCATATTGGGGAAGTTTAACAATATGCTGAACTAATGATTTTTAAAGTTCTCTGTTCGACTATGATGTGATGCTCTGAAAGGGTGGTCGAATTGAGTTTGAATAGTAAAAAACATTATGCTTTTCAGTTTGAAAGAAAATCTGGATTCGAGATCTGGAAAATATGATTTATAGGAAAATAATGAATTATTTTCAAGACATGCTTTTTATATTTGTGATTTATAACGCTGTCGGAACGAACAAAACTGCTGGAGCAATGAAAAAAATCATGCATTCATGGGCAACTAAATTTACTAAAAGCCGGACATAACGCCGTTGAATAACGTCGGAAAATTATTTAATCTTTGATGTGTGGAATCCCAATATTATCGCATTGATGTTGATGAAATTGGAATAATCTTAGCATTTGACAATCATATCGCAACCGTTTTTCAAGAGATTCTGAGGAAGGCCGAATATACATTGATTTTATTTTCATAAATTCATAAATAGCATTGGGGACGGATTTTATTTTATCGTTTATCGACATTATTTTTACGTATTTTTCCTAGTGTGCGATGGTTATGACTGGTTGAACAATGGTTGAAATAAAAATCTTGTACAGTTATTAACAAACTGTAGTTTGACAGATCGACTTATTGAATAAGAGTCCAATTATGATTCATATTCAGCAATAAGATTATTTATGTTATGCACTGAGTGAGCCATATCTAACAAATCAAGGATGGCGCGGATGACAACGTTACCGGCGGATGATCAAATGACAGCAGTTCGAGACCCAATTTAGGAAAATTTTAAAATGATCATATGAAAATAGCAATTACTTTAAAATATGTTCATTGGAGATCTTACTGATGTTACCTTCTATGTGTTATTATTTTCGAAGAATTCACATGTAGCTGATTTGAGGCTTAGTAAAATGCTTATTAAAGGTTTTAACGAATCAGTTAATAAAGTTGTTTTTCAAAATGAGATATTGTAGTTGTATAACTTCGCCAAAATTGTGTGAACAAAGCTTGAACAGAAGTTGTGATAAGAAATGGTACAGACATAATTCAACACGGTGCTGAATTAAATCATCACACTGATGTTAGTTCAACTAGTGAATGTTTGTTGGGGTGTGCACGCCACGGAGATCGATTAAAATAAAAACTACCCCATAATAAATAGATATTTTCCATAACAATAATAAAAATGGCAATAAAGAAATCAGGGAATGAGCTGGGCTTTGTATACAAGCTGCTCGCCTATACATAAAATGTAACATTGCTTGAATGTTCTAGAAACTATTATGAAATGTTTACAGCGATTCCACGGGAAAAGAATAGAGTTGAAAAAAAAAGTTGTCCAATTTTGCTCAAAATCGCTTGGTATGTTCTTCATCAAAAATAATTAGACCCGTATTTTTTTATTTTTTTATTAGGGTGACCATGTTCGATATAGGGCTACCAGAAAAATCGCTATTTTTCGAATTTTTTATTTACTAACAATCATAACTTTTGAACCACTGGATCGTTTTGCAATATTTTTTATGGATAGAAAGCTTATTACTTCTAGTTCTTACTAAAATTTTGGTTTGGTGTATTGGTGTACTCGAATTTGCTAAAATGGTCAAAATATTCGTTTTTTAAGATTTTTAAATGTTGGACCACAACGACTATATATTTTTATGTTTTTTATGAAAATTCAAATTTTTTTACATAAGATATCATAATATTAGAAATGTTCATCGAACCGTTTATGAGTTGCATTTTTTTGAAAATTTCCAGTTTTCTGACTATACACACATGGAATGAACGTTCAGCGATTCCACGGAAAAGAATAGAGTTGAAAAAAGTTGTCCAATTTTGCACAAAATCGCTTGGTATGTTCTTCATCGAAAATAATTAGACCCGTGTTTTTTATTTTTTATTTATTAGGTTTACCATGTTCGATATAGGGTTACCAGAAAAATCACTATTTTTCGAATTTTTTTTATTTAAAACTTTTGAACCACTGTATCGATTTGCAATGTTTTTTTATGGATAGAAAGCTTATTACTTCTAGTTTTTACTGAGTCTGAGAGTCTGAGAGAATCTTAGCTCTGCTATATTGAGGAATGGTAGCTCAAATCTCAAAGCTTTAGACTACAAGCAATGGTTTTCTCTGATTACCTTCAATTAAAACTCAGCATTTAATTTGATTATTTTTATTTTTCATAATTCATCAAAAAAAAAATATTACATAGCAAAATTCTTACAATTTAACACACTTTTCTTCATCTGAAAACGAAAACCGTTTCACGATAATGTAATTTTCATTTTGTGGCTTAAAGTAATGAAACGATTGTGTCCCAGAGATTTGTTTTACACGAGTATAACGGTTCTTTATTTTCTTTTCCATTGCATTGTAATCTTTTTCCGAGAAAAACTCGTAATATATTTTGGAATCTACTTTAGAAACAGCCCAAGAGTAAAGTTCGTATGCAGTTGTAAACTTGCTTTTGAAGCGTTTCGCTTTAGAACACCTCCTAAAGCGTCACAAGGCCCTTTTCCATGGTAAGTGGCAAAAAAGTTCCACTCTGCATTAAGACCGAAGTCCTTGTACATGTGGCACAAACTGAAAGCAGTCATCTTATTTTTGTATTGACTGCCTGGTCCATAAAAAAAATGGATGTTTTTCAGGTAAGGTAGCTTTTTTAATGAAATTCACACAATTTGTTATAAACAGCCGAACGGCAACATGGTTATGTTTAGTAAATTCTGCGATTGCTATGAAGCTTGTAAACTTTAAATTTTGTGCTTCATCCTTATAATATATGGCAAAAGGATGGATTGTGCATTGAGCGTTTGCCCAATGAAAACCTTGTATAGCGTCCTGAATAACAAAAAAATAATTTTCAGAGAAGTCAGCAATTATAATGCAATCAGTTGCTTCCAAATTAATTTTAAGTTGTTTTAAGTAGTTTCCTTGTTGCTCTGCAATAAAATTATGCGGAGATAATTCGCTTAATTTTTCTAAAAATGTTTCCACATACTCTTCTGCATCCATTCGCATTGAATTTAAATGACAACGATCTGTTTGCTTCCATTGTTTAAATTCTAAGGAATCGGCATTTTCAAGAAAACTTATCAGGTCATTCTCCAGTGTCTGCGTACCCACATCACAGGTTTTCAACCAACATTTCTCTGTAGGATTTTCACAAAGTATTTTAAAAAACAAGTCATGATACGTTTTTAAATGGTTATGAATAAGTTTCTTGTCCTTAAGGGTTTTAAACATTAATTTAACATTCTGATGATAAATGCATACGCAGACAGTATGCGTTCCACTTGAACCAGCTAGAATACAATTTTTTGGGCGGCTGCTGGAAAACATTGAAAATCCAATTTTAAAAGTAAAATATTGCTCTTTGAAAATTGAATAAATTTCACGAAGGTTACATAAAAGTAACCTGCGCTGTACATGCACTTTTTCTCCTGCCATATTTTCAATAACGAAATCCCTTTTCCCAGGACATGCTCTGCTTATCTTGTCACTATTATAAAAGTTCCTAACTACAGTTAGAGTATCATCGCTCAAAGACAACATATTTACTCTGGTCTCCGGTGTGCTCATAAAATCTTTTTCAATCTGTAATTTCTTTGCACGTTGAGCAGTTCGTTGCGAAACACCGAATTCTTGCATCATTTTGTATGCAGTCCAGGATTTGGGAAGGGAAGTTAGAATCCTATATCGATCGTTTCTGTCAGGTATTTCATCAAATTTTGCCTTCATTTGTTGAAGAATTTCCTGACCGTCTCCGGGTTTCTGGGCACCAGCGCTACCAATTGATTCAGCACTCGTTGATTCCAAAGAAAACAAAGATTCTGAAAACAAGATGGAAAAATAACTATTAGGAGCATGTTTCTTCATATAATGTAATACATATTGTATTCGATTATTCTATTTTGTTGCATGATAGGCAACTGCTCTACAAATTGAGCTACTAGGTCGGATTAGGTAAGATTATACGGAACTGATGTTTTTTCAATTTTCTGAATAATCGAGTACAACTTGTATAACGTAGCAAATCATGATGTCTGAATGAACAAAAAGAAGAGATTATTCTACTTACCAACACTAGGAACAGCGTCAATTTCCGATGATCCAGCATTGGGATCGATTATTTCGAAACCACCATTATTGATGTTTGCTGGTGCGGCGAAATTGTTCACTCTAGATGGTCCCGCCACGGCGAAATTATTGGTGTCTGATGGTCCGGCAACGGCGAGATCATCAAGTTTCGATGGTTCAGAAACAATGAGTTCTTGATTTTCACATTCTATATTAACTGCACTTGGAGCTGCTGGCTCGTTTCCTTTCTTGATAATGCGATAAAGTCGGCAATAGCAGGTATTACAAATGTGAGAACAGCTTTTATCCAATTTTATTCTCCTTTCCGCTGCATAATCATACAGTACTCCAAACATGGCAATTTGAGCATTCGTGCTTCATTGTATTAAACGTTTCTTCAGTAAGGCAACTGGACAATTTCACTGATTTTCTTGACTGACATATACTTTATCTTATAGACCACTTTAAATAGTCCCTTTGGGTAGCATTTAGGTAGAGTGAACAAGGAAAAGGAGACAGATGAATCATAATAAAAAAAGAAAATATAATGAATTACCTGCATCCAGTCTTCACGAAAACATGAACCGCGTTTAAACAAGTGCAGTTTTCCGTGTGCAAGTTCGCACTCAAACATGCATACTAGATCCAAACCGAGTTCATCATAAACCGAACCAAAATCGCACCCAGTTTGAACACGAGTGTGCGCCCAAGTTCAAACACAAGGGTTTGAACATGGAAGTTTAAACATCAGTAGTTTACACACAGTAAGCTGTTCATCTGTTCATGTTGGTCAAATGGCTTCTCTTCTTCAGTAGAGGTGATGGCCTAGTGGTAAGTCCTTTGGCGTTCACTCAGGACACTAGTGTTTGAATCCTTTTCTTTGGATTTTTTTTATAAATGGCACATGAGTGGTTTCAGTTTTATAAATACAGGGTTGTTATGGAGATCTTGAAATATTTTCCGCGCCAGATCCGCGCCGACTAAAATCAAATCCGCGCGACCCAGAATTGAATTTTCAAATTTATTGAACATAATCTCAATGCAGTTCATGTTCATGCAGTTCATGCAGGAAATTCCGCCAATTTACACTTTTAACACCAATTTTTCGTAATTTTCCTGCAGGAATTCCTGTCTTTTTTTAGAATTTCAGCTAAAATCTCCAAGAATATCTGCAAAAATTCCTGAAGAAATTCAGCATTCGTGCACACATTTATTCCGGAAATTTCTACGGTGAGTACTCTGGGAATTTTCGCAGAAATTACCCTGGATTATTTTTTCGCGGAAATCCAACTGCTCTAACTTCTGCAGAAATCGTTGCAAAATTGTCTAGGATTTTTTTCTGAGAACGTCTGTGGAAATTTCTCCGGATATTCTTGCAAAAGTTCCCCTGGGAAATTAAGCGGAGATTCATTCGGGAATATTGTCATAAATTCAAGAAAACTCGTCAAAACATTTTCAGAGACAACATGTGAAAATTCCTTCATTAATTCCTGCGTAAATAGCTTTGTTCATTCATGCAAAAATTGATTAGTGACTTCCTGCGGAAAATCTCTCTGAAAATCTTTCTTCAAAATCTAGACGCAATTTTTGAGGATTGTTTAAAGATATTCCTGTGATCATCGCTACAGGAATTTCTGAGGAAATCGCAACGTGAAATTTAGCGGAAAATCTTCTCGGAATCTGTAAAAAATTCTTCCGGAAATACATTAGGAATTTCCTTCATGAATTCCTGTGGAAACCGCTTTGCAAATTTCTGCAGACATTCTTTATTGAATTCAGTCAGTGCTCCAAGAACTTCCGCGGAAATTCCACCACAAGTTTCTTTTTTTTTTAGTTATAAAATGCTGCAGAAATCCTTTGCGTAAATATATTTATTAAATTCCTCTCAGAATCCTTGTAAACAAATCATCAGGAGGTTTCGTATTTTTTCGGTGAGTATTCCTGCGAAATAACCATCGGAGTTATCTAAAAATATCGTGAAACAAGCTCCTAGAATTACTGTTTTTGTCAGAAATACCTTTTGAAAATTACATTCTAATGTTTGAACGAATTTCTGCTATTTGAATTAGGCATCTACATCAAATTAAAGAACATTTTTGTATTTTCAATTGTTATATAAACCCTTATTCGTTTTAGATAAATACTATGAAAGTAATAAAAAATGTTCAACACTATATCAGAAATCCTATCGAAAAATTATATGATATATGATGTTATGTGGTTCCTTTTACATTAATCAATCAGAAATCGACACATATCTCGGGTGTTCATGTCCTTCAACAGACATGTTTTGTCATTCTGTCATGCTCCTCATAACATCTGTTTAATGAATGCTCAAGAATGTAATCATGGCATTTAATAAGGGTTTGTAAATACGAAAAATAATGTGAGTAATTGACTTGAAACGCAAATTTTGTTCTCAACGACATTTGCTAACGAAAATAAAGCCCATCTAGATAGACATAAAACTAATTTTCAAATAAATATCCTCAGATCTAGCATTATATTTGTTAAATTTCCACCTAAAACTAAATCCGCGCGAAGCCCTTAAATCGTTATGTAAATCCGCGAAAAATCCGCGAAAACCGCGAAATCCGCGAAAATCGCGAAATCCGCGTAGTCGTATCAACCCTGTAAATAGCATTTTTTAGGTGGTGGAATAGCTGAATAAGATACTTAACCCTCCCACAGTTTGTGCTTGGACCGATATCTCAATATCACAACTTTTTTTTATTCGACGTTTTGCATAAAATCTTCAGATATTATTCTTAATGTTCATAACAACTGAGTGTTATGTGCATTTGCCCGGTTAGACAACCGGCAGCCTCCAATGTGATGATTATTTAAAGTATCGTTGCGTTTATGTTCTAAACGAAGTAAAATACATAAGTCTCTGTTTGTGTGTCTAAAATGTAGAGCATTAATTATTTTATATCCGTTACATATGCAAGCATGCATTTTGTTTTGTTAGATACGATTAGATATGCATATCGTTAATAAAATATAGATGTTGATTCCAAAAGTTCAAAGACACACTTTTAGTGGGGGAGGGTTTTTGGTTGTTAATCAAAAATTAAAATTGATAGAAATTTAAAAAAATAGTAGGGGGTCTGTTCATAATATATTCTATCTAATTCCCAAACGGTGGAGCTATAAACTACATGGTTCTCATAAAAGATAAAATCTACAATTATTACAATCTAAAAAAATACGAAACCGGAATTAAAGCCCCGTTGATCATAAGGTTCTTCAAAAAGATCGAAACCCCTCTCTTCCTGGAATAATGAAATCTCTATGCAATCCAGAACTTCGCTTCAGATTCTCGGTATGTTTAACAAGTACTACCGCGAAGTAAGTAGAATAAATTATTCCCTTATAAACGTGTCAGAAAAATCTTATTCCAAAATTTCAGAAATATGCACTAATCAGTTTTTTTAGTGGTTGCAGATCCCAAAACCAGAAGAAGAATTGCTTTCAGAACCTCTGAAAATGGAACAAAAAGCTCCGCTCAGAGCAGATTCGAACCTAAGACGTCGTGAATGAAAGGCCTGAATCAAGACCTCACCTCTATAAACGCTTTGTTGTGCAAGTGCAAAAAATGTGCACAACATGTTTCAATTTTTCAATCATACCTTCATTGAAGTTTGGTTAAATTCTCTTATTCGAGATATGAATAACAAGGCTGTTGAAACGTGAAGAATCAACAATAGTTTCCCTAGCAACCCGTTCATTTACCCAAGCGTAGCATTCTCGTGTGCAAGCGCACATGTTTGAACCCAAGTTTAAACTCGATGTTTGAACATTGTACATTGCGCCTGGGTGTATCGGAGTTCAGGCTCGTGTTCAGATTGCTATGTGCAAGTTCGAACATAGCAAGCAATGTTTGATTGGGTGCAAAAACTTACGTGAACATCTCACACATGTTGCACCTTGAAGACTGCCTGCATCAAAAACATTGAAAACATATAAACAAAGCAGGTATTGTATGGATCGCTGAAAACCAACCTTTTTAAAAATACATACTGCTTTGCCGATTTTAGAAAATGAAATCAATAACAACACCAGACTATTCCGATTGAATTATTTTCAGCTATTGCGATTCGTAAATTCTTATAATAAACTCTTGAATAACATTTTCATACTTTTGATTTAATTTGAGCTATTTGAAATAGTGGAGAATAACGTTCATTCCATGTGTGTATGGGCAGAAAATATGAAATTTTCAAAAAAATGTAACTTAAAAACGGCTCGATGAACATTTCTATTTTTTGATATGTTATGTAAAAATAATTAAATTTTCATAAAAAATTTAAAAATATATAGTCGTTGTGGTCCAACATTTAAAAATCTTAAAAACGAATATTTTGACCATTTTAGCAAATTTTAGTACACCAATACACCAAACCAAAAATTTTAGTAAGAACTAGAAGTAATAAGCTTTCTATCCATAAAAAAATATTGCAAATCGATCCAGTGGTTCAAAAGTTATGATTTAAAAAAAAAAAAAAACGAAAAATAGCGATTTTTCTGGTAACCCTATATAGAACATGGTCACCCTAATAAAAAAATAAAAAAATACGGGTCTAATTATTTTTGATGAAGAACATACCAAGCGATTTTGAGCAAAATTGGACAACTTTTTTTTTCAACTCTATTCTTTTCCCGTGGAATCGCTGTATAAACAATTTGCCGATCTCGAATGTTCGATGGTAAGTAGTAAAGAGTAATTTATATACGAATTCATTGCTAATTATCAAGTTTTCTTCTTTCCAGGCATGATTTTATGATGCTCCAGCTGTGGAGCTAGGTATGGCCAAAGTGGGTAAGTATTCAATGGAATTCTAGTGGTGTTTTGAAGTGTGGCTGGCAGCATGAGGCATGCTGTCCGCTGGTGTGGTGCTAGAATAAAGCACCCCGGTGGCTTGCTACTGGCCGCAACATGAGCAATAAATAAATAGCCGCCGGTTAATTTAGTTTAGATCCACCAAATTTTCCTTCTCGTCGCTTCTCCAGATAAATTTAACAAGCATTTTCACAAAAATTAAGGGACCGCGACGCGATTCGAACCCAAAACAATTTTGAAATGTTTAGACCGTCCACTGTAACAAGCCTCCACGTGAACTGATTGAAAGTTCAGAGAAAAACTGCTGTATTAAACCTTCCTTTTATCGTGGCGCATCGTCAGATTCAATCAGTTTGGAGAGGCAAAGTAAGCAGCATTTAATTTTCGCGAAACGTGGGAAGAGAAATAATTTTTCGCATCATCGCTTGTGTCGGAGTTTATCGCATTGTAATTTATCCGGATAAAATGGATGGTGGTTCGATCTGTTGTCCCGTGAGTGAGTGAGAAATCCGAACCCTGCTCATATGTGAATATGTACATTATGTGGAAAATTTTGATTTAAAAAATGTAGGTAATCACTTTCCTTCGATGGGACTCGAACCCACGACCCACAATACGATAGACTGGTGCTTTTAATAAACTTAGCGGCTACTAAATGAGCCCGAGATTTCTAAACCGCACGCATAGTCGAAGCACTCACAATAGCCGCTAAGTGGCGAAGGCCGACCGAGGTCCTACGTAGCTTAGTTGGTTAAGAGCACCAGTCTAGCGTACTGAGGGTCGTGGGTTAGAGTCCCATTGAAGGAAAGTGGTAACCTCCAATACATTTTTCGAATCAAAATCTTCCGCATAATATACATATTCAGATATGAGTTTTCAGAACATATTGAATTAATGTCCAAGCCGGGAAAATAGGCAATTAACTTTGATTGAACCCTGTTGCAGTCTTTTTAATTGAGCTGATGTACTGCAAACGAAAGAGCAGTACACGTGGAGGAACCACTTCCGGTATGGAAACAGAAACCACGGCCCATGAAAATGTTGACACTGAGTTTTGTGTTTCACACTACACGCTGCACGAAATAACGGATCACAGCGGAGCTAGCGTGATGGCACCAGTGAAAACACACGCCGAAGTGGATTTCTCGACGTGGAAACTACAGTGGCACTCGATGATGACTGGCTTCCCTGTCGACCGGCTGCTATTGCTTGAACGTGTATACGGCGCTGCACTCGGATTGATCCTATGCAATATAAAAATACACTGAAGCGTGACTATCAACGGACATCGGGAAAATCATTGGAATAAATAAATAAATAAATAAATAAATAAATAAATAAATAACCTAACCTACCTGCGATTCAAAGAGTAGAGTACAGTACAGGAACCCACTTCCGGAAGTCAGAGAAAATTGACCGCGAATGAAAAAATGCTTTAAAATAGTGAGGAGAAATCTTGATAAAACGTCACTATTACTTGAGGAATAATGCATCAATGAGTTGTTTTTCAACGGAAACTGTCAGTCAGCATTTTCTGCCATGAAATACGCCTGCTTTACCAAATTGTTCGTTTCCCTCGTCAGCTCCGTACTGTCCAAGGAATATCAGTACAGGCATCATTAATTTGACCTTTAGTTGCCCTATCTATTTGCACAGTACTTGGGAAGTCCATACCACCTTTCAAAGGCACTTGAAAGAAAAATAAATAAGAAAAACAGCTATTCAGTATCCGATGCAGTCACTTTCATTTGCACACAAAATAAACACCCAAAGAAGCGGGGAGGGGCTGGAATCACCTCAACCGCGCATAAATAGTCACTGTTTATGGGGAGCGAATTTCCAGGAATTGCAGCAGAATTGCAAATTGCCAGCAAAGTGGCAGCACACTGTACTAAAACCGTAGGGGATAACAGTGCAAACGCATGCGGATGCATCCACGGGGCCAAAATGGCCTCACTCATAATAATATAATCTTTTGTAGAACTTTTTTTAACGAATATTTCCATCACAATTCGGTATTAGTTATTTATCATTGGGCTGCAAAGAAAAGATTGAGCAAAATCCCTTCATTTTCACTTAATTTCAACGATCTGTGTTTCTTTCACCTCACCCGTAAAATGTTCGTTCAATCCGCAAAAATAAACAAACAACCATGCGTTCACATGGAAATAAAATATATTCTTGTTTATATTGGTGAAAGCATCGAAAACGCGGGGTGCATACTGGAATGCTCTCCTATACGTGAATGTTGTGAAAAATATCTACGAGAGGATAATG
The DNA here is from genome assembly GCF_024139115.2 of Armigeres subalbatus. Lineage (NCBI taxonomy): Eukaryota > Metazoa > Arthropoda > Insecta > Diptera > Culicidae > Armigeres > Armigeres subalbatus. The sequence goes on along the minus strand of NC_085139.1, from coordinate 87,804,731 downwards.
GAGCCGCTCGTTCGTTTTGAGACCTTTGAAACTAACTCTTAACATAGTACAAATGTGACCAGGCAAACGAGTTTCACTTTTCTTTTCTCACTTTTCTCAAGATCGAATAAACTCTATTGTTCTGCTCAACATTGCACAACTCAACGTATTTAGTCCTGTACAGCAAATCTTGTTCTTACATAATACAAGTAATACTTGGGCTCTGTAAAATATGTGGAACATCAAATCAAGTTCAAAGCTTTTTGTTCCGTGCAACAACCCCCAGTCGAGGCTTCACCTAGTGCCTAGTGAGTGACCTCATGGCATCGGGTGCGGGCCAGGCTGCATCCATGGGTCGTCCGTCATTCGTAGTTGCGCGACATTTGGCATAAATAAAACGCGTGCCGGACTTTAAATATAAACTTTTCCTGATTCTTGGAATCCCCATGCGGGAACGTGTGCTTTCACAGCTGCGTAGATTCTGAACTGTGTTAGGCCATTTAATCAGCCTACATTGACATGCAAACTGCAGTATGGAATGGGAACTTACAGAGCCATACCGGCCCGATGGGCGGCACAAACCTTTCCGTTGTTTAATTTAGCGTTTAGTTTATAGTTTTTATATACGAGCCACCTTCTTTTCGCATTCTCTCTGTTTCTTTCTATTTGTGGCAGAATGGGCTTTGAATAATGAATATCATATGTCGTTGCTTTTATTGACCATTCTGTCGCGAGTAAGGTGATTCAGTGGCGTTTTGCCAACATTTCCGCGGTTCAAGTGCAATGTGATGAATATAAATAGGGACGAGTTATGATTCATTCCTTTTCTAACCACGTATTGACTTTTACCATCGTTTGAGTCACTTCTATCAATCAGTTATCATTCAAGGGTACTATTTTTTATTCAAGGGTACAATGAATCTTCAAAAAAAAAGTATTAGAAGGCGGTTCGCAGAGGAATACATCCCTTACTGGGACAATGCTGCTTCGCAGCTTATTTCTGTTCATCAACCACTATCCCAGTTGTTAACTACGAGGTTTATAAGCCAGATTACCATTATATATCATGAGACTTTCATGATGATATTTATATGCTGAGAAACATCTGGAAAATTTGGAACTCGAAACTTTTCTACACTGGACTATGAATAGAATTCAACCACCTTCAGCAAATCATGTATTGCCATGCATCTTACCGCTAAGCTAAGTCCATGTGCTCAGGTGTTTTTTTCTCACTAAGTAAGGGAGGGGAATCGCCTCAACAGACATCCTGGGTTGTCCAGGAAGTGCGGGGTTAGGGACCACCTCCAACAGCAAACTAAGGAGGCAGGACTACATCCCCGACCCGCTAAACCGTTTCCATTGCCGCCTAGCCCATAGTCCAGTACAACCAGCCCGGTACAACCAGAAAGTAATGCTTCAATGTGCACAACGCACCGTCGAGCTTAGCTGCGTGTCCTTGCAGCATCGAACATCGTGACTCGCTTTTTTAGAAGAACACCATGGTATCGTGCCAGCGCATTGCCGGCTTTCCAGGTGGCCTTACCACGCCCTATGTCCTCGGAAGGTGGGAAGGGTCGACTTCGCGCCTGCACGACTGGTATCAAGAATGATGATGCCGCGTGCACCCCAAATTGACTTCTCTGCGATAGGGCCTATTCGCCAGCACACAGAGGGACTTGCCGACGCGGTGCCTATGCCTGCCCCAGCCTTGACGAGGACCCCTTTCTGTTCTCGGGCTCGGAACCTGCCCTGGTTGACAGACGCCGCGAAAGCGTTAATACCATGTTGTTCTTCGCGCGGCCACTTGTTCGATAAAAGGATCGAGTTCGACCACAGGGCATGACCACCGGTATGACAACTAGTATATGCCCACAGGGCACACCGACCATCCCACCTTGACGCTCCCTAACTTGACTACCTTGGAGTCGTCCGCTGTAGATAGCCGAGCCAATGCTACCTGCGTCCCTGCCGGACCTTTTCGTAGCCGAACGGCTGCGGTGGGCGTCTCCACTTCACACTGTCGTCGCAGTGCCGTGACGAGCTCTTCAACTTCGGTGATCTCGTCTGGGTCTTTAACCCTTAGATTCACCTTCGTCGAAAGTGCCCTTACCTTGACCGTCTTGCCTAGGACTTCCTCCGCCAACTTCTTGTAGGCGGAGCCCTTTTCTGCGAGACGTCCCGCTTCAGCTCGAGGATCATCTCGCCCATCCGGGTACGTCTTATTCGACGTACTTCGGCGCCGAGTTCACCGAGCTTGACGTCACTCCTCATCGCCTCCAAGACGTCCGAATACTTAGCCTTTTCCGTCTTGATGACTAGGACATCGCCCCTAGACTTTTTGCTCCCTCATTCGCCTGGACCTTCTTTTCGGCCCTTGTCGTCTTCGGTTTCCTCTTGTTCTTGACCAGGGTCCAGGAGGCGTCATCCCCCTCTATTTCCCTGGTCTGGGGCGGCTGAGAGCTCTCAGCCTGCCGTAACCTCTTACCACCGTCTTTCCTGGGTGGACGGACCTTTCCAGGTCCTTCCTCCCCCGGTTTTGGAGGTACCTGGCCGGGGTTCAGCTTCCCAGCCCCACTACCCTTGTTCGGGGTAGTAACCCTCCTCACCCCTGGAGACTGTCTCCCCCGTTTTTGTGTCTGCTTCGTTGGAGCAGTCACCCTCCCATGTGCTCGCTCAGGTGTAAAATCATGAATAGCGACCACTGTAGCATTGCTTAATTGCCGAGAGTGCAGTTGAGATAGAAATTTGTCTTTATCTGGTTTGCGCAATGCTCCCCATGTGAATTTTGTTGACCGTTTAGGGAATAGAGGTGTATATAGGACGATTGTCCCTGCGGTTCCCTTTGTTAACGTTCCCAAACATGTTGGGTACCTATCTGTCAAAACGTACTGATTTTTCCTTCGTTGACATTTAGTGCCCTATTTTCGCCAGCAAAAGATGTTTCACCAGTGACGACGGCGACAATCTTCCTCTATAGTTTATTACCTCTATTGTTTAGGGTGTGTGCAGCCACAGACTTCAGACCTTTATCTGGTGTACCTCTGAATATGCACTAAGCCTACGTGATGACGGTGCTCCTGTTCTGCATATTATATCCCTTAATCACACCTTTGACTACAATTTTAAACAAGAAATTCGAAGGCAATTCATCGAAGGATGCAAATGAGGTTCTTTCTGCATTATGTTTGCATGTAATCTGATTGCATCTGAATACTTAGATATTTTACATTTTTTAGTCATAATTCGATATTTCAAAAATCAATCATTTTGCATGTCTTTTGGATAACTTTACTTGAAATAAGTTAACTCATCGCATCACGGTTTGATGCTACTGCTTTCGATTCATTGGATTTTGCCCAAAGAAATGGCAAGCAAAATTCGAATCAACTTGGTGACCTACACACATCAAATAAATTTCGACCCATCTCCCGCCAGTGCAAATATCCAATCCTGGCCTCCGCAAACGACAACAACATCCGAGAAAGCCTTCGGCCAGAAGTGCCAACCCGATCTCTCATCGTAATCGATAACCTATATTCCATTAATTGCCGCATCGTCAATTTTGCCTCTTTTGATGATCGCACAAAATAAACATTCCAGGCCGGAGTTATTTGCGCCTCCTGCATTCGTCAACATCGTCATAACATGCCATCATAAATCCGGGCTTCTCTCCGGTATCTTCGAATGTGCTGCAATGCATAATATAAGCAAAGACCGCACACGCGGCGAGGCCATCCAGGCTGATGTTTATGAAAAATCAGAAAGCGCCACAAGCGACAATCAGGAGGACCACTGCTCCACCACGACGGCTCAGCGTGGCCGAAGGGTTGGCAAAACTTCATTTTTTTTACAATGTTATGAAAACTCATATGTGGATACGTACGTTATGTGGAAGATATTGATTTGGAAGATGTATTGGAGGTAACCACTTTCCCTTCGATGGGACTCGAACCCATGACCCTACAGTACTGTTTGGGCATCTTTGACTTTTAAAACCTTCTCGACTTTTGTCCAACTGTTGTCCAAAGACTGCCACTGTGGTGGCCAGCAGCAGCAGCACCAACCGAAACGGAGATTGCATTTCAATCATAAAATTGTTCTCATCATCATTATCGCTGCTCCGCGTATGGTCGTTCGTGGTTCTTGAGGGCCGAATGGGATTACTCGGCATCGTCACCGAAATCGCTTTCGTTCGCTGGTCGTGCTTCGTTAATATCTAAATATTAATATGGAGCCTTAATCAATTCGTTTTGTGGGATACTGAAATACATTCATAAGTAGGTAAACCAATGGTGAAGGATTTCGTATATAGGAACATCTACAGATTACGTCGTGCTTCTAGGATCAGTGGTCTTAACATTAATATCTATATATGAAATGTTGAAGACAAGGGTTTAAAAAAAAGTCTTATGTGAATTATTGTTTTTTGACGCAAACTACAACACGAAGGCTCGGATTGTAAAACAAAAATTTCCAAATTCGAAACTGTCACGAGATTAGGCAAAATTTCAAATGCTAATAACTTCTTTATCTTTTGGTGTATGAATCGTAAACTCTCCAGCAATTTTCCAATTCCTTTGAACCTATTGATCATCCACGTTAAACTATTGGACATTTCAATTCTTTACAAACCCAGTAAAAATTTCAGAACCGAACAATCCCATTCATGCATTCCAGCGCTATTTTTAGTAATTGTGTGAATTAGTATCTGCCTACTTTTCGAGTTTTATATACCATTGAATTGAAAGGAGAACAATAATATACAATTGCCTACTTTTAGAGTATTTCCTATGTCTACGCTGGGTAGACATAGGCTAGATGTACCAGTTGTGGCTATAGCACCAGTTGTCGCACCAGTGCAGTTCATATCGATAAAGCATATTCATATGATACGATAAAACCTTTGATCTCCTCTCAAACAAGTAAAGCATAATTGTAAAAAATGATTTTGCTTCATTTTTGACGTCCTTTGCACCAGTTGTCGCACTAGTGGTCCCTATTTGGCCAATCCCATAAGAAAACAATGGGATTTGCCAAATAAGGAACCAAAATTAAGAATAGTACCACAACTGGTGCATGAGTTCCTATTATGGATTAATCTATTTTGAGGATAATAATAAATAATTTTATTGTGTTTTTCATAACTATTCCAAGGAGCAGGAAGTAAAACCTTTCGCTTGATACATAAAGTCCACCCACATGCCTTTCAATTATTTTTTTTTAAACAGTTGTTATTATGTATGGCGACAATTGGTACACCCACCCTATTTACTTGGTGTGTTACGGTGTAAGATCTTCCACGGTTACATTGTCAGCCCACAGGCAAATTCTGATCCAACGAATACCTTCCCCAATATCCAACTCCATGGTGTTTATGAGGGTGTCGCTGAGTAAGAGGCCTCTCGTTAAGAAAGGGTCTGTTCACAAATTACGTAACGCAAAAATCCGAGTTTTGACCCCTCCCTCCCCTCATAACAAAAGTAACATTTTTGGTACCCCTCCCTCCCCCATGTAACGCGTCACTGTGAAAATTTTAAAGGCAGATTTTTTTCCCTTCTCTGAAGCATTTGGGTTTTGGTATTTTTTGAACACTGTTAGAATAGGGACGGCACATTTACATAGTTTTACGGAACTGTGGTGTCGAGAAACAATATTCGCTTGGTATTTTTATGCATATCAGTCCCGCTATGTCAGCATGCTTGATTTCGATAATGATTAATATACTATAACGATAAACAGCAATTACTTCAATCAGTGATTAAAAAAAAGACATTAAAATGAATTTTTCGTCGCGTAATGCATAACATTTGGTAGAACCCACCCACCTTTTAGTGTAACAAAGTATAACGCAAGTTGGACCTCCCCCTCCCCCCAGAAGTGTTACGTAATTTGTGAACAGACCCTAAGTACTACATCAACACTTCCTTCCCTCCCAAGTTACGGTGAAGATGGGTGAGGCCAGGAGTAGTAAGCCTTATGATTTTGTGATATTTATCCTGGATTGAACTCAAGGACCACACCCACCTTGATTTCTGATAGCAATCTGAATAAGGATTTCAAAAGAAAAACATGAGTATCACTAGTGTCCCATCTAAGAAGTACACTGTAACTATGCTGCTATTTCCTATTATTGAACTGCGACGTGAGCGTGGGTGGCTCCAGCTGCTAAACAACCTGATCGTGGCTAAAGCGCCACTCAGCAGATTTAGGTTTGCTCGGCCTGAGACTTTTCAGGAGAAGGGGGTGAGTTTTTCTGAACTAGGGAAGTTAGCTGCCCAAATAACCATGAAGCTAGGGTAAAATGCCCAATAGTGGACCCCTAGTAGCGAAATTTTGCTCTTCCTGTCATAATCCTTAGAAATTTTCAACATATTAACTCTGCTTGATATCTAAAAACATGCTCTGCATCCCTCTTCACGATACATACATAAAACACCCAAATACACGACGTTATTCGTTGAAATTAACATTTTAAAATCTAATAGAATTCGCCCTATAGTAGACCCCTCGGAGGTCCATAGTAGGAAACTGCTTCCCTATAGTCGACACTTTATTTAATTTTCATGTCTCGTTTCGGGACGTTCTTCTTCCCTATTATGGACCCCCAAAATATTCTTGTAATGGACACTCTCATTTTTATTTTTTATAAAATTGTAAAAAATCATACAATTTTAATTTCCATAGCATTTCCAATGCATGTAATCAAATCATAGGACTGTAAGGTAGGTTCTCCACGGTGCCCCGGTAGACCGTTATTATAAAATAAAAATGTCCATCAAAACCAAGTACAGGGCTCGATTCCTGTGGTGATTCTGCATCTCTGGACCAATTTTTAAAAAAATCCCTAGGCGGTATCTCGAGAAATCTTGATTTGAAGTTTTTAGGTTAAGAAATTTCAAAAGATTCCATATAAGAATCCAAAAATATCACCAAAAACCCTGATTAACCCACCTAGATAGATGTCCTTCAATCTTTCTTTTACCTGCCGGTCGGAAGTAGCCATCAGCTTTGCAGGCATTCGGCATTCTTGAAATATGCCCTGCCCATCGTACCCTTCCAGCTTTAGCTACCTTCTAGGTTCGCCGTAGAGCTGGGCGACCTCTTATTTCGCCAAAGATGGCCCTAAGCACGCGTCGCCATTATTAGAACCATAAATATTTACAACTGACTTATCTTATCAAACTGACTTAAGTATGTTTTGTATGGCTAACTTGCTCGAGTTTAGTATAAGTGTTGCTTTCAATGTTTAGTAGAATGAAAGGTAAAAATTAATTTTAATTTTGTGTTTATGTTCATAATGGAGAGAAGTAAGACCAGAGTTCGTGTAGAATAATAGTAGTTAGAAGCTGTTATACTCGATCACAGCACTTATTAACCGATCTTTACTGCCAAATCTCGTCAAAGATCTATTCAACGGACTAGAAAAAAAGCATGTTTGATATGTAAGCCAAAACCTATTCCGGTACCTCTACAGAGCACTGAAAAATGATAATTCAAGATATGGTACTTTGACGTGAATGGAAGCTGCGGCTTTTTCCAGCCATTAATTGCATCCTCAAAACCATGCTCAAGAGCTGTATCTTGCGTACACTTTTTGAAATCATCCAGAACCTGCTGATTGAAATATTAATTAGAAAATTGTTAATGTTAAAGCAGAGTAACTTATTGTGACGTAATCCGAAAGATCGGGATTCTAGTGAACTCTATGCAATTTGTTGATGCCTAATCTGTACTGGGTTCACCCATAAATTTACTCAACATGGCGTTTCTCGTGCAACTTTAAAATCGTATTAACAATTCCGAACTAGATGTGTAGTGGCGGAGATAAGCAAAAGGTTAATTTTGTTTCTTTATTAAAGTGTTTTTAAAAGTTCAAAAATTGAATATTTTATCTTCGTCGTAACCGAAAACCCAAAAGAATATGCACAAAGCTTGTAAAATTCTTTTCCTTGGTTCTCGAGATCTCATTCTATATGCCGAGCTCACTTTTGAAAATCGTAGCTTTTCCTTACCGCCATCTTTGGAGTCATTACAAGTCCGATGATCCTTTTGGGAAATATCAGAATATGATAAAACTCCGTCAATTCAATTGTTACCGTATCTGGCGTTAGGTTAGATCTTATATAATGCTAAACAACTACACTACTTTAAACAAATCCTTAAGCTGTTGGTTTTTTCATCAATTTCTTCCGTGCTCCTTTACTTTAATCTGAATGGCATTCAACAAAGAATCTGCAGCCTGCTCGTGAATTTATGAATGGTTCTGAACGAGAGGTAGCATTCTCGAAGATAGACGCCTTCAAGCCATACAAAAAACATACCTAAGTCAGTTTGGTGAGCTTAATCAGTTCAAAATTTATAATTGCAATAACAACAAATGCAAACTGATTGTAAACAATTTGGACCACTTTTTGGACGACTTTGAAGGTATTTTGGGGATATTATTGAATTACAATATAGATTCTTTTAAAATTTCTTAAATAAAAACTTCAAATCAAGATTTCTCGAGATTCCTCCTAGGGATTTTTTTTAAAAATTGGTCCAAAGGTGCAGAATTACCACAGAAATCGAGCCCTGTACTTGATTTTGATGGACATTTTTATTTTATAATAACGGTCTACCGGTGCACCGTGTTCTCCCGATAGAATTTTATAGCAAAATTTTGACTTTGTGCAGTAATAATGCTAAAATGGCTGGAGGTCCACTATTGGTTGAGGGTCCACTATTGGGCACTTTACCCTATATATGCTTGTAAAAGCACAGCACTAAAAGTTGACTTAAAGTGGGCACTCATAATACCGAGTTAATGGTATAGGGAACAGACGGCTTTGGCAGATTTTGTTCTATTATTGGCAGGGGGTTTTTGTCGACCGAATTTTATGAAATTTGGCCACAATATTCTTTGATATGCAAAGAATGTTTGGGCCAAATTTGAGCATAATCAGTCATGAAAAACCCCCTGACAATAATAGAACAAAACCTGCCAAAGCCGTCGTTATCCCTATTACTTTGGCATGTTGAAATAAAGCATCAGTATCGCTGTATTCGTAATACTGATTAAGAGTATCGTTGTCCAACAGTTGATAAATAAATGCAACTTCACATCGTTAAAACTGATCTAAACCAATTAGCATTTTTCATAGCGGTTTACGATTGATATATGTACAATATTGTAGTGCTTGGTGGTACTTGAGTGCAGGCTGCTTTAGAGAATATGGGCATAGTTCCAAAGCCAATCCTGCCACCCAATCCTTCAAAGTATTCTTCTACGAATGCGTCGGAACCAATATTTTTTACCGTGCATTTTCCTCATCGGTTAAGCAAGAAAATCCCTTGAGCAAAAAGCTTCCAATTCGAGAGTGATCGAAGTCGATTTCGGGCCTGTTGTGTGAGAATGCAGAATGCAGAACCCCTGTTTTATATAAGGTTTTCGGGTTTTTATCAGTTTTAATTCTGATGTGGAAAACACCGTAGTTGTAAGTTTTATTATGTTATTTGTATCGACTGTAATTAGTTAATAAAGTTTATTTAGCTTTGTAGCATGCGGTAAGCAAAACATCAAATGTTTTATTGCAATTTGCCCTGCTAAAAGAGCGGTGCCCTCGTCCTGTTTTCAACACTACAAAGAACTACGCCGCCATCAAGAACAATGACGTCGATTGGCAATTTCGGAGAAGCTGGGAATGGGTAGAGCAAGCGCACGAGGCAACACATCAGTGCATCAGAATAACGCGTACAATGGAAACTGGACGACGCGAAACTAGGTAGCAGCCAGACCGTTTTACACAGCAAACCAACTTGCACCGTAGGGTCATTTGCGAACTAGTGCCAATGCATGTCCCAAAGGTTTTCATTGATAGCACCATTTGGAATAATCTGATTGTTTGTAATCGTGTATCAAAACCCATACATTCTCACGTAAGTTCATCGATTCACTATGATGAAAATTTGTAAAACATCGGCATGTTCAACTGCGATATGTTACGGGGGGGGAGTGTTGCGTGAGAATGCAGAATGCAGAACCCCTGTTTTATATCTGTGCTGCAGACTTCGGGTTTTCATAAGTTTCGTTTTGTCGTTTATCTCACATAGCAGAGTAAGTGAAAACATGAGACAGAACGGGCGCGTTAGTTTTAATTCGGATGTGGAAAACACCGTAGTTGTAAGTTTTATTATGCTCACTATACCGCATACGAGAAATCATTTGGGAACAACTGATTTCGCTTTATTTATCACCCTACAAATGTGGCAAACATCGCCAAGCTCAAACACACAGCATTCATTCAAAAGAGGCTTCCGAGCCTTTCGAGAGAAGGTTTTCGATCCTCTTGAAAGGAGGCTTCCAAGCATCTTGGAAAGAGACTGCCTTGCCAAGCATCTTGAAAGGAGGCTGCCGGGCTTTTTTAAAGGCCTCCGAGCGTCTTTAAAGGAGATTTCCGAGCCTTTCGAGAGAAGGTTTCCGATCCTCTTGATAGGAGGCTTCCAAGCGTCTTGAAAGGAGGCTGCCGAGCTATTTGAAAGAAGGCTTCAGATCCTCTTGTGTGGGGCGAAACAGCCCTGTTGTATACCACTCTATATTATATACTGTCTTGGTGTTGATGATGAGCAAGCAGCCAAGCATCGCTCTCCCTGAGTCAGAGTTCTACAGTGACCCGAGCAAGACGCACCCTCCGCCGAGTGCAATGACACGCAACGGGTGATTTCCTGGCACAGACTAGAGTCACACATTTGGCGACAGTGGCAGGTTTTACTGCTCATTTTAAAGTATCATTGTTTAAAGTCATGTGTAGTAATACAGTCGCGATTCGCTGGTTGGGCCACGACCTCGGCCCAACTAACGAATCCGGTTTTTTAGTTGGGCCAACTGACAGCCATTTGAACACGTGTATTTCGACTTGAACATCACAAATGATGTCCAGTGACGCCCAGTCCCGTTTTCCGTGTTTACATTGAATTTTGACGTACGGTTGCTTTTTAGTTGGGCCATGACCCAACCAGCGGAGGCCCAACTAGAAAGTGACCCAAGTATTAAAATCCCAACCAGCGAATTCCGACTGTAATACTGTGCCATGGAAATCACCCACTGCGCAGTCTCAAAGGAAAATCTAAGAAAGAAAGTTGTTTACATTTTTTTCTGTGCGCAAACGAAAAGATATTGCGAGTTGGAAGAATCACAAAGGCATATTGGTGAGTATCACAGAGTAGTTCGAAATGATTTGAGTATTTTGAGCAAGGGCGTGTATGGAGGACCGCCAAGAAAAGGTGAAATGATTTTGCATGTTTTGAGGACCGCCAAGAAAAGGTGAAATGATTTTGCGTGTTTTGAGGACCGCAATGGCGTGTTTGGAGGACCGCCAAGAAAAGATTAAATGATTTTGCGTGTTTTGAGGACCGCAATGGCGTGTTTGGAGGACCGCCAAGAAAAGATGAAATGATTTTGCGTGTTTTGAGGACCGCAATGGCGTGTTTGGAGGACCGCCAAGAAAAGATGAAATGATTTTGCGTGTTTTGAGGACCGCCAGGAAAAGATGAGATGATAATGCGGATTTTGAGGACCGCAATAGCGTGTTTGGAAGACCGCCAAGTAAAATTGTAATGATTTGCGTGTTTCGAGGACCATCAAGTAAATATGAAATGATTTTGTGTGTTTTGTGGACCACAATAGCGTGTTCGGATAACCGTCATGTAATTTGTAATGATTTGCATGTTTGGAGGACCGCCAAGTAACAATTAAATGATTTTGCGTGTTTCTGGTTCGTTATTGCGTGTTTGGAGGACCGGAAGTGAAGTAGGCTTTGCCGTGATTGGTCAAGTTTTTAATACGCTGTCACGAATTTTCTGATTTTCTTCAAATTGAAGTGTTTCTAGTGTTGTGTAGTGTCCATTCTAGATAAGTTCAATAGTACAATAGCAAATAACCTTGGATAATTACGGAAGGAAGCGGAGCTGGCAATAAATCCACTCTTTTTGCTGACACGGAAGTTCTCGCCGATTTCCACTTACCATAACGTGGGTGTAATGGATAGTTTCAAGAAGCTCTCACACAAGTCTGTTACAAAACGCATGTCAGTCGCTAAGTTCATAACAAATTAGGTAATTGAACAAAAAACAAATGTTTATCATGGTAGGTAGAAACAGCTTGAATGTAATTTTTTAACAAACATCAAGGTGAGTACAACCCTCCTCATTTAATATTCCTCATTCCAATAGTACTGTTTAGTCAATATATTACTAAGACTTCTAATAATATTTCAACGTAAGCTTAGCACTTAACTTACTGAGTATTATTATAGGCGCATTTTGATGTAATATAACAAATTCTTTTTGATACAATATGATCGAAAACTTTTTTTTTTTTTTAATTATCAATTAACTCTCATCATGCTGCGATTATTGAATCCATGTGAAGCTTATCCAAACAGAGTTCTTACGCAAGCATTACGTTGCTGATATTATATTACACAAACTAAGCCGCTTTGAAAATTTAGTGAATATTACATGGTATTCTACAGTGGTACTGTTTGATAATCGTTCTGTAGATTTTTACTACTTTTTCTAGTATTCGCTAGAGGTCTGCAAAATGTGCGAGGTCTGAGATTTTCATAAATTGTTAAATGTTAAAATGTACACACATTTTTATAATTTTGGGCAGTATTATGGTTTGTTTTATGTTTTGTTTTCAGAAAGTTGTAGTCTTTACATGTTGTTTAAAATAAAGTTGTACAATTATCTCGCTAAGCCCAATCTATTATGCGCTCAATCCGGTAAATGTCAGCCTTGAATATTACTTTCTTTCACTCAGTTTGTACATTAGTACGCATGTTCGCGGTGATGTGACGTTCATGATGCACTACGTGTCTAGTTACATGTTTGAATCTCGCTCATTACAAAAACTTATACAGATATCAATATTTTCCTAACAATTTCAATTAGAAACAAAAAGGGGGAAGGGATTTAAATATTTAACTTTCTTTCTCGTTTCAGAGAGCGATCAATGGCGCTTAAACCTAGGCTTATTAGCCAGGGCAAGTTTAATAGCTTCGCCCCATCCCAGAAATAATCAATCAAGTTACATAAATTTCTTAGCAAGGTCACTCCCAACAATTATTCAAACTTATCACATCATTTGCTTATGATGATACTCCTGAACTATATTCCCTGCCAACTTTCAAACTCCTTGACATCAATGAGGGCGTCGGTGAGTCGCTGGCCTCTCTTTAAGTAGATGTCATATATTCATTTCCTTCCCTTTCCTATTAACGGAGAAGATGGGCGTGGCCAGCAATAGTAGCTTTCATGCTTTATCATTTTGGACCTCCAATTGGGTTGCTATTAATTCCCAAATAGTAATCCATAAGCAGTTGGGGTAAGAAAGATAAAGAATATACATGACAGCTATCAGTATGCAATCTACGAAATACTCCGTTACAACGCAACGCAACGCAACGTTATTGCGTGTTTGGAGGACCGACCCGTAATGCTGGGTAGACACCTTTGCGTGGTGTGTTACGGGGTAAGATCTACCACGGTTACATTGCCAACTACAGGCAAATCCTGACCCAACGATTACCTTCCTCATTATCCAACTCCGTGGTACTTATGAGGGTGTCGCTAAGTCGGTGGCCTCTCGTTAAGTAAGTACTACATCAACACTTCCTTCCTCTCCCTAGTTACGGTGAAGATGGGCGTGGCCAGGAGTAGTAATCCTCATGCTTTTGTTATTTTTGTTTAAGACTGGAATCAAGGACCACTCCCCTTCTTGATTTCTGATAGCATTCTAGATAAGGATCTCAAAAGTAAAACATGAGTTTCACTAGTGTCCAATCTACGAATTACACCGTAACAATGCTAATGCTAATGCTAATGCGTTATTGCGTGTTTGGAGGACCGCCAAATAAAGTTGTGATGATTTTCGTGTTTTGAGGACCGCTAAGTAAAGTTGAGAAGATTTTACTTATTTTGAGCCGCAATGGCGTGTTCGGAGGACCGCCAAGTAAAGTTTAAATATTTTTTTTTTATTTTGAGGACCGCAAACTAAGATTGAAACTTTTTGCCAGTTTTGACGATCGTTATTGTATGTTGGGCTTGGAGGACCGTCGGATGAAATTGAAATGAGAATGCTTGCGTGTTTTAAAGACTGCAAAGTGAAGAACCGTGATGAAGTTTAAATGATTTGCGAGTTGACCGCCAGATAGATAGAAACAATGCGAATGCGTGCATACCATAGCGTGGGCGTGTGGGGGAAAACTCCCGTACATAGCTGCCAAATTCAGCTTATTAAAACATAATTTGGAAAAAAATGCTTTTTATTACTACAGCGTGGCTAGCGTACTAGTGCTTATGCTTCTACTGGTTCGTAGGGATGAAAAAATGAGTTAAAAAAAACCGCGAAGGTGGTTATACTGAAGTGCTGGATGCCGCAATGACGCTTGTGATGAGCCATCAAGGCACATAGTAACATAAAGTAGTGCTTGTGGGAGTTCCTCCGGGAGTTTTTCCAAGAAATTCTCCGATAATACACCCAGGAACTTCACAGGGAATTCCTGGACGATATTTGGCAGGAATTTCACGGGAAATGGGATTTGGGAAGTTCCTTCAGAAATATTTTTTCTCTTCCTCTAGGGTATTCCACCGGATGTTCCTCTGAAGTTCCACCAGTAGTTTCTTCGGGAATTCAATCAGGCTTTCTTCCAGGAATTCATTTAGCATTTCTTTAAGCATTTATCTACAAATTCCTCCAGAAGTTCCTCGGAGAATTTCTCTGGGAGTTCTTACGGGAATTCTTCCGGGAGGTTCTTTTAAGAATTCTTCCAGGAGTTCCTCCTGGAATTCTTACGGAAGTTCCTTTGGGAGTTCGTCCTAGAATTCTTACGAGAGTTCCTCCAGGATTTCCTCCCGAAATTCTTCCTGTAGTTCTTCAATAAATTCCTCCAGAAGTTCCACCGGCAGTTCCTCCGAGAATTCCTCTAAAAATTTCTCCGGAAATTCCTATAGAAAATCCCCAAGGAGTTCCTCCGGAAATTACTCTGGGAGTTCCTCCGGGAGTTCCTTTTCAGAGAAATACCCGGAGAAACTGCCGGTGAAACTCCCGAAGAGATTCTCGTAGAAATTACTGGTGGATCTCCCGGAGGAATTCTAGAAGGAACTGCCGGAGGAGCTCCCGTAAGATCTCCCGTAAGAACTCCCAGAGGAATTTCAGGAGGAGCTCCTAGAAGAATTCCTAGAGGACGTCCCGGATGAGCTCCCATAGCAACTATCGGAAGAACTTCGGGAGGAATTTCCAGCTTAATTTCTGAAGAAAGCCTAAATGATTTCCTAAAAAAGCCTGAATAATTTCCTGAAATAGCTTCTGGTGGAACTCCCGGAGAATTTCCGAAGAAACTCCCGGATGAATTGCTGGTGGAATTCCCGGAGGAACTCTCAAAGGAAGTTTCTAGCTGAAACCTTTGTTGGGGTTTGTAGCTGGACCATCATCATCATCAGAGGACCTCCCTGAGGAGCTCACAGAGAAATTCTCGGAGGAGCTTCTGGTGGAAAATCTATATAAATTCCTGAAGAAGCCTAAATAAATTCCAATTCTGCCGAAATTCCCGGAAGAATTTTCAGACGAACTGCCGATAGAACTACCGGAATAATTCTCGAAGGAAATCCTAGAGAAATTCTTGGTGGAAATACCGGTGGAACTCCTGGAAGAATTCCAGGAGGAATTTTCGGAGAAACTCCTGGAGGATCTCCCAGTGGAAATCTTGAAGTTTCCATCGGAATTCTTTCAGGATTTCATTGCGAATTAATCTAGGAATTACTCCGAAAACTCCATTGTTGATTTCATTTTAGGTATAATTTCTGTATAAATTTTTGGTGGAATTCCTGGAGAAATTCTTTGAAATTTTCACAAGAAATTATTCGAAACAATTCACGGAAAATTTTATGGAATTTACACAAGAAAATGGAATGGAATGTTTACTGACAATTCTGCGGAATTTCCACGGAATATTCTTATTCTTAAAAATTGTGGGAAACAGCACGAAATTATATGAATTATTGCAGGGAATTCTGCAGAACTTATAAAGAAGTTCGTGAAGATTTTCTTGGAGTAAATAATGGTGCAATTTTTGGATCAATTCAGCAAAATTTTTGGTGGAATTCCTGAAGACACTGCCGAAGAAGTTGCTGGAGGCATTCCTAAACAATCCCTGATATAATTTCGGATAGAATGCCAGCAGCAATTGTCGAAGGAATTCCTGGAGAAAGCTTGCATATTGATTTTTCTGCCTATTTTATAATAAATATTATTCCAGAGAGGATTTGTTTAGCAATTCAGATGTATGGTTCTAGTTTTCTTAAACTTATGGAAGAATGCAGGATTTCTATAATAATTGTTATAGCCGATTTTATATTCTATCTGCTGAATACTAAGTTCGTTAATATTTTTCTCACTTTATTTAAAAATATCTGATGAGCAATAAATCACGCATTTTTAAATCCATTATTGTTTTAATCATTATTGTTTCGATTTGGTTTGGATTTGGTTTCATGTGTTAATATTCATGTGTTTTTATAAAACCTCTATAAAACTACGATTTAGAAGACCAAAAAAGTTGCCCCCCCCTTCTCGAAATCCTGGCTACGCCCATGACTCTGATCATAACGACTCCTTCCGCTCCTTCCAAAAGACTGCCGATGTTGGACCAGTAGCTAATTGTTTAGACCAGTTTCTTTCCGGAACTGAGCAGTCCCGTAGCCATAAAATTTGATTCGTATAAACCTAAAACGAATATATAATTAGTAAATTTAAAAAGAAAGTAATGAACTGATAATTGAAATGTGACGAATTCATCGACATCCAAGGGTAAATAATAAACAAGCAAGTATGATACCCATGGCGACGGTGAAGAATTAGAACAAATTCAAAATTTCATCAAAGATTGCTTAGGTTTGCTGGGTACCGCTGGGTACCGAAATATTAGTACATTGGAACCATAAAATGAGTACTAAATTGTTCTGACCCCAACATCTTGATTATTATATCTATGGTGCAACCCTCATAAAAAGTTGGATATTGGGGAAGGTGTTCGTTGGGTCAGGATTTGCATGTGGCTGATAATGTGAAGAAGTCTATCGTTAAGCAAAGATTTCGGGCAAAGATTCTCTTTATATTAACTCAAATGCTAAGATAAACTAAGAAATGCTTAATTACTTACACACGGCGGTTATTTTTCTTTGAAAGTTCACCAGGCGGCTTATCGAATTTAAGGTAAAACACATACAAAAAAACAGCAGATTTCAAAAAAGAAGAATAAGACAAGAGTGGGAGCATTACTTTGTTTTATTGCAGTATGCATAAAACATAAGTCTTAATTTGTGTTGTGTTTGAATTTATTATGCGTTTATTATGAACTAGTTTATCTGTGGACGCTGTATCGCCCGTTGCAAGTGTTTTTTTTTATCAAAATTTTCAACGTCTGTTGTCTGTGATTTTTTCATCAAATGCTGTGTCTGGTTGTCACTGGTTTTGTTTTCTGCATCTGATAGTAAAAAAGAATTGAAGTGTCAATTTTTTTTTTGTGAGAATTTCTCCGCGTGCTGCGTCTGGTTGGCTAGTCACCGGACAGACAAACAGGGCTATTATATATATTATAAGCTATTTGATGGTACTGAGCTAGATGGTAGTAAGAAACGAATCAACGAGTGTGTAGCGCACTGTGTCAAAAAGGTATGAAATATAGATTTTGCCTACTTTAAAAACAATTAAATCTGCTACCAAAAACATTTCTGAACTCAATCTTCGACTGTGCTTAGGAACGAAGAGAATACTAACAGATTATCAGTATTATTTTGGTCATGGAACAAGATAAAATTATGTTCTTATGTCATTTAAAATACGAAACGAAGATCATAAATAAACATGTTATGAGCGCACGGAATGGTGAAATTAAAATCGATTCGTTTTGTGTTATGTCAGCACGAATATTAATTTTCGGATAAACTAAGAATAATTAATCATTAGACTAAGAAGTTTAATCATGGCGACGATGGATCAAGTATTGGCGTTGTTCAA
This sequence comes from Armigeres subalbatus, assembly GCF_024139115.2. NCBI lineage: Eukaryota > Metazoa > Arthropoda > Insecta > Diptera > Culicidae > Armigeres > Armigeres subalbatus. Next base: position 87,786,691 of record NC_085139.1, on the reverse strand, counting down.
GTTACAAGGGTGCTTTCGATCTCGTCCGAACTGCAGAGAGTTACGGCAAGGTGATTTCGCGCCTGCTACTTAGCATCGCTTAGGCATGGATTGACACCTATAAACACTATAAGGATCAATTTCAGTTCTGCTACTTGGTTTCGCAGACGACATTGATTTATGTCACGTTACTTTGACAAGATGGAGGAAGACTGCTGTGAATACGATGTAATATGATAAAAAGATACTTAAAAGAAGGCACTGTAGCTACACCACGACTTTACATCGATGGTGATCAGTGTTTCAATAGGACCGAAGAAAGAGATTTTCGGACAAAGGGAGATTCCATTTTCTCGTATGAACTGTAGTATTAATTTGAGCAGATGGAATGATTGTATCGCATCATACCCGTAATGTTGCACATAAGTTGATGTCGATTACTATCATAAAGGAATGTGTATGTGATTGAGTAATGAGGAAAAAAGCGAGAGAAATATTTAAATGAAGCATTTGCTTATGGCTATATGATGCCGATGATGTTGTTTGACTAAAGAGTAAATGCTTTTGAGGAGTTGCGAGAGTATGTACAGAAGAATGCTGCAATGCTAGCATGTCTTGCCGATGCAGGAGATTTGGTGTTGACATCGTAGCATCGAAGGGGCCCTTCTTAGTCTAGCGGTAAGATGCGCGGCTATAAAACAAGATCATGCTGAGGATGGCTGGGTTCGTTCGATTCCCGGTGCCGGTCTAGGCAATTTTCGGTTTAGAAATTATCTGGCGTGTTACCCTCATGATATACGAATGTAAAAATGGTTACTTGCCTTAGAAACCTCACAGTTAATAGCTGTGGAAGTAGCGAGGCGGCAATGTCCCAGTGCGGAATGTAATGCCAATAAGAAGAAGCAGAAGAAGAAGACATCGTAACATGCTATGTTATTATCAGATTATCGGGAGTCCAACCAACAGTTTGTCGATAATTTTCGAGAAGCATTGTCACATCAAACCGTCCTATCTGTTCAGCTGAGATACGACAGAAACATGTTTCACTCGCTATGGAACATCTTATTGATAATTGATATCAGCGAAGGCATCAACAGGCTGTTACCGCTCTACGGAGATGGAGACAATACTCGTAGAGAAAGAAAAGTGCGGTGAACCATCAGTAGTAGAGTGCAGATGGAAGACAGCATATGGATGAGGCGAATAAACCATATATAGCAACAACTGTAAGGGAAAACATTAACTGTTCACACCGGAAATATCGGTACGTAGCCAGAATGCAGGGCAATGCTCTGGTGAAAAAGGCTTTAGACTTTCTTTGAGCATAAGCATGAGCAGGATGCCCGTACAATTCGAAGTTGCTACTCCGTGATTGAATAGCACTTGTGAAATGGCACAGGAAACCTATTTAATGGAGCTTGAGATTTAGCTGCTATTCTCAGTGTTCAAATTTCTGAACTTCAATGACGGCGCCGGCCACGTCCTCATGGCCATCAAGGAAAGGAAGTATTATTAGTTCGACTCTCGTTATTACTAGAATCCGAGTATACTTCTGCATCTCCACAATCGTCTCAGGATATTGTGTTAGTTAGATATATCATCTGCATTCACTTTGTTAAGTGATGCAATCTATGGTATGCAGTGGCGTAGCCACTGGGGTGGTTTTGGCCATAATCCCCTCCCCCCAGAGACAAAAATTTTAAAACAATTTTTTTTTCGAGAAAAAAATGTTCAGAAAACTCCCCCCAGACCAAATTTTTGGCTACGCCACTGATGATATGGGAATATATGAATGCCAATTAGAAGAAAATGAGAATGAGAAGTAACAGCAATTTTTTTTAAGCGTCAACCAACGAAGTTGCTTAACGAAGTTGTCTAATGTGAAATGGGAAAGGGTCAGCGATAATGATCTCCTGCTCAATAGGCAGAAGAAGTGGCACAAGGCCACCAAGCCCCCTGAAAATGGATTTCGTCGAAGTTCAATATATTATAAATTCAGTAGAAAACCGAATTATAGCCACTATCGAAATTGGATTTTTCTCACAATCCATACGTTAAACCTAATTTCGGAAATGGTGCGCTGTATAGCACATCACCAAATGAAAACAGCGCACCACTTCCGAAGTTAGGTTTAACGTATGGATTGTGAGAAAAATCCAACTTTGTTAGCGGCTATAATTCGGTTTTGCACCGAATTGATAATATTCGATATGTGTTGCGTTTGACAAATAAATTTTTATAGTGGTATTTACTTGAGAAGATTTGTAACAGAGGAGAAAACCAAAACCAAGCTACAAGTGCAGGACACTAACAAAAAAATCGGAGAGAAAGAGAGATGTGTGGGGCGAAACAGTCCTGTTATATACCACTCTATATTATACAGTCAAACCTCCATGAGTCGATATTGAAGAGACCATCGACTCATAGAAATATCGAGATGTAGAATAGAAAATACTTGGAAAGCTTTTTGGAGGGACCATCACAGTAACCCAGAAAATATTTTTTAGTATGGAATAATTTGCTTCCATGAGTCGATATCGAGTCATAGAACATCGACTCATGGAGGTTTGACTGTATACTGTCTTGGTGTTGATGCTGAGCAAGCAGCCAAGCATCGCTCTCCCTGAGTCAGAGTTCAACAGTGACCCGAGCAAGACGCACCCTCCGCCGAGTGCAGTGACGCGTAACGGGTGATTTCCTGACACAGACTCAGGTCACACACCTCTCACAAGGAATCCTATTTCAACAAAGCTACTGAGCCTTTTCGGAAAAATCCGCAATCTACACCCGGAAAAATAATTTTGTCCGATATCGTTTGCATTAACAAAAATGGATGATGGCGATGGCGATAAAAAAAGATGAGACAGATAATTGCTTTTGATAAATTTCCTATTTTCATGTTCGCCAGGTACTTTTTCACTGGGTCAGGGTCATCGGCCGTCCGGAACACGGCTTTCTTTCGATGCTTTCGATTGTTGTCTAATAGTGCCAAGATGTTGTAGATGCCGGAACGGGCGTATCCGGCGTCCATAAAGTGCCGCATTCCGCTTGGGATCTTTCACAAATTACGTAACGCTGAAGGGGGTGGGAGGGGGGTTCAAGCCGAGTGTTACGAGCCATACAAAAAAAATAGACTTTTCATACAAAAAGTGTTACGAAGAGGAGGGTTGGACTCCCACCCAAATTTAGCTTTACGTAATTTTAGAATGAACCCTATGAGTTGCTTGACGGTTAGAGGGTTAGTTGCTTGACTGTTATTGCCATCACTGTGAGAGTTCGACTGATAGAGCTGTCAAATTTTGTTTGCTAACTCATGGGTTACTATGATTGATGTTCCATGGGTAGTTTCGTCAGTGGGGGTTAAAGTAAACAATAGAGGTAATATAAGGTAATGTTACCTCTTGTTACCGTATTCGATAACAATCGAGCCAACTCACTTACGCGGTCGTGGTATTGTTAACTTTATTACTAATAATATTAGAAAAAGAATTGTTAAACTTCGCATGTAGCCCCACACCTCCCCCCCTCCCAAATAAAAATAAATGAATGGGGAAACAGAAATAAACGTGTAAAACAACTAACGCTACACTACGCACATCCCTGGTGGTAAGGCGAATGGCTCGCTGGCAACACCAAATCCGGGGCGAAAAGGAGGAGAAAAAGGTGAAGGAGAGTGAAGAAAAATCAGGGAGAAAGTGGGTTAACTCGGAAGCGACTAGACGTATGACGTATGGTGGAAAAATTTAAAAAAATAATTGGGAAAGTGTGAAGGAAGAAAAGGTGCAGCCATGGTCGAACGGGGAAAAATTGGTGGAAAGCAGCGCTCGCCGAAAAGCCTGGTAGCCATTGTCGTGGCATTTGTGGGAGAGCCGCCGTTCCTCAGCACCCGTGGGGGTGTTCGACCCCGCATTTAACCTCGCGCCGTGAGTCGTGATCAGCCGTGATCACCCGAAGCCAGCACTGTGCTCAAAGACAGCCCCGTTATCGATCCCGTGCCCCTCTGGGAAGCGGCCCAAAGCCAGCTCAAGATCTGCCATTCTTCGACCCACGTGTGCATTCGACCCCGCACCCACTCTTGCGCCACAGGTGGCCATCGAAAATCAGAACCCCAGCGAGACCGCTTTAAGGCGTAATCGGTGCGTTGTGTTGAACTTAATGTAAAATTTAAAAAAACACACAAATAAAGACATAAAAAAACGTAATCGTAATCGGGCTAACACCCGTCCTCGATCCCCTGCCCCTCTGGGAAGCCGGCGAGAAGCACTTCCAGGAAAGGACGAGAACCGGTCAAATACAAAGCACCCTCATCGTGTCCAACCCACGCCCCTTCGGTGTTACGAGTCACCCCGACCTGTGTTCGTCGTTTGGGCATCCGGCCTCAACTCGACCGCTTGGAGGCGGTAAGCTTTGCCCAAGGACCCCTGTAATTGATCACCGCCCACCCCTCGGAAGCCGGCGGTGTACCCATTTCCGTAGCGGTACAAGCCCAGACCCGGTGCCCGTCAAGGGCTACAGCGTTCGCAGATCCCGCTTAGGTATGTCCCTAAAAACTCTCCCTCTCGCCTATCAACTATGGGCCCCAACTGCATCGATCGGCCGCACCGGTTACTCCCACTAACTCTAACATGAAAAAAAAGTAAAATGTACCTCAACTCTTTTAATTATTATACGCTATCCTTCCGCATGTAAGTCCGTTGGCTCTACTTCTACATTGTCACGTCCGCTTCGATCTGTTTCTGTGTGTCCTCCTAGCAGGCCTATAGCCGGCCCTGAGAAGAAAACCCCGAGGTGAGCTAGTTTGGGACGTGTGGACGTCCGCTACCCAGACGTAGGGACGTCACTGGTAGTTTCATTAGGTAAACCCATGAAAAATCGCTAACATGATTGCGCTTTTTGTACTTCACAAGAGTTATGCGAGTCGATGTTAGCGCCACGATATATCCTGACGTCGATAATGTCGATAATGCCGTCTTTCAATCAGAACGTAGTCGATTTGTGATTCTGTCTGCAGTGGTGATCTCCAGGTGTACCGATACGGAAGGCTGTGTTGGAAGTAGGTGCTTGGAGGCGGCGAAATCAATTAGTCGTAGGCCGTTTTCGTTCGTCAGCCGGTGAGCGCTGAACTTCCCAATAGTCAGCAGCTGTCGTACTCACGTTCCAGCCGCGCGTAGAATGCGTCCTAATCATCATCAGTGCTTCCGGAGTGTGGGCCTCTGATCCTCAACCTGCACATTCCCTCATTGATCGGCCAGCACTCGACCACGCGCCTTTGCATATCGTCCATAACTATGAAAGCTGTTCCCAGCTCGTGTATGTTGCCGCAGCTCTGGTAGATGGTGAGATTACCTCTAAACGTTCGCACCATTGATCCCTTCCAACAATCCTCCTGCAGCGCTACGATGCCGAATCCACGGTCTTTGAGCACACCGGCGAGTATGCGTGTGCTCCCGATGAAGTTGAAAGTTCCACGAACCGAGTTTCCAATCGCTAGTCCCTTTTCTTCGCAGTAGTCTTCGCCGATGGTCCGTATTCTCTTGTTGATTGTTCGTTGCGTATGTTTTTTTAAAGGCTGACTTGCAGGGCCTGACACCAAACCTCCTAAATTTCCGGAGGACCATTCATCCTTATTCCCTGTAGACCATGGTGCACAGTTTCAATTAGAATCCCTCGTTGGCACTCGGACGATGATCAGCCGCCCCTAACATGGTGAACAGACGCTGTTGTGAGCCGATCCTTACATGACTGAACTCTGAAGTCAGCAGAGTTAAGAGATAAAATCTAGGAATCTAGGCGTAACTGTATTTAACCTTGAAATTAGAAACGACTCCTACTCTCTCGATTCGACTTATTTCGTTTAATTGATGTTTCTACCTGATAGATAGCAATCTATTCTTTCTGTTGGGTACATTAGTTTACCAAAATAGTTTGAAAAGAGCACAATCGCCATTCCAAAAATCAAGGTCAGAATCAATTACGTCCATTTGAAAAAAGTTCCTAGAAATGATTAGGGTTAAGGCAGGTATTTTTGTCTTTTCGTCATAGTCTCGTAAACCAATAGAAGAGACACTTTTTTGCCAAACTCATCTGTACCAAATCGTAAGTTCAGGAGAAACGTTCTGCTATAGGGCAGTTCTAGCAAATGAACGTTGCTTTCGTTGGTTTTAGCCCCTACGATGATGGACAGAAATACCTGCCTAGTTTGAATGGCGTGTCGAAATACACATTTGTCATGACAATCAATTAACCGTGAAATAAACTGGTACGGTACGAGTACATCATGTAAGTTTGTCGAATTAAATATAAGAAATAAAAAAACCGCATGAACACATTCCAAAAAAAGTTAATTTATCGAAAATATCTTGCGAAGGCAAGTGCATCGCACTCGGTGCGCCTACCTTCGGAGTCGAACGAAGGATTGCAAATTCTTTCTCCGCTTCAAACTGCGTGCTCAAGCTTACGCAAAACATATTTGGAGCAATTTGCTTTGATTTATTCTCTCGAATAAATCACGCACAGGTCGGCGGTAGAACTGATCACATTCGCCTCCTGCATGCCTGCATATGGCTTGTACGAGGGCGTCGAGAAACCAACTTTGAATTAACGGCGAGAGAACGACGAAGAACCTTTGCTGTGCTTGAAGCAACGGAGAGTCCAACGCAAGTGCAACCGGCTGCCATGCCGTGGGGAGCCTTTTCCACGCGATGCGATGGAGCTTATCCTTTCGTGTGTCGGCCGGTCCGGTCTCATTCCGTCGGTGGCTCCGGTGGGGTTCGGCTCATTCGGCGTTCGCAGTCTCGACCCACTAGCAGTCAGAGCGTGATTACAGGCCGGTGCGCGCTGGGGTCGGGCTCAAAGTGGGGGTGTTCTTGTGTTGTGTTTTGCTCACGGTGCCGCCGGCTAATTAAAGTGGCAGTTGCTTCATCCCCGCAAGAAGTGCATCGAAGGCAGCAAGGAAGAACCGTGTCAGTTGCAGTGCGGTATTCAATCGGTGCGGACGTGGTTTCTTCGAGTGGGTTCCAACGGCTTGTGGAGCACGCTGTCGGTTGTTGATCAGTTGCGTGGTCGCCAGTATTTGCATTGGAAAAATCGACTGTTTCTGGGAAAGTTTTACGTGCGTGAAATGGAATCGATGTTGAAGGTGCGATTTTTTGGAAAGTGATTTTCTCCCATTTGGGCGTATAACAAGAAGGAAGTGATGGCCTTATACGAAAGAAGAGCTCCCGTGACGGTCGTGGGATGGATTGACCGACCAGCTACCGATCGCTGAAGAAGGAAACTACTGCATCGGCCCTACCGTCGACTGCACGGAAATGCAATTAACGAAGAATTCGGTGCAAATAAAGTGAAAACGTGTGTCGTTCATTTGATTTATGGGATTTGCATTTTGGAGTCGATGCGACGACAACGACGATAACTATCAAAAGGAATACGAAGGAAGGCCGGTTTTGGGTCCGCTGGTTTCGGTTGCGCGAGTATTCTGTTTTAGTTTCACTTTGCTTCCCGCTGTCGTCGCTGTCGCGCGCTTGCCTGGTCAAGTAAAGAGCGTGGATACGAAATTAAAAGTTAATAAACGACAAGGAGTGCAGCAATCACAGGTTGACTAAATATGAGCGTGTGCCGCTGGGCGAAAATATAATCAGAAGCATTTTATTGTTGATGACCATGTGAAGGTGATGGGGGTTGGGGTTTTATCGACACGATAAGCATCGAACGTGAACAAGATGCGTGGTTCGTGTTAATTTGAGGCAGGCTCGCACCGTAACGGCTGTATAGAATTTGCTGAACTTGGATTTGTTACATTTATTGTGAAATGTTTAAGGTAGGAAATACGTTTTAGGTGTACCAAATTCCTAATGTAGGGCACGATAAGTATAGATAACATCCGTTTTCTCGTCATTTAATGATTATTACTTAATTTTCAATACATATGTGGTAATTTGAATGCAATGCGACCGAGTAGTTATTAAAGACTAAGACGAGAATAGAGGGTGCTGCCCAAGTGGAACTTCTCCCTATAATCATATGGAATTGAATTTCGTCAAGCCGCATAATCTCGATTGCAGTATTTGTCTTATCGCATACCTGCCCGATGTATGTTTGACGTAAGCTAACGTGAGTTAACTGTTAACTATCCATAATCGCATATTTATCCCATACGTATTTGAAAGCCTGATTGGATTAGACCTTTGCACTGAGGAGTAATTGGTGTCAATACCTGGCCGTAAACCTTTATAACTCATATTTTAGACACTGGTTCGCACATGTTTTAGACACTTGTTCGGCACACGCCAATGATCATATTTTAAAATATATGAAAATAAAGCTTTAGTGATGATAGTTTCATGAGTAAATCGAAATTAATTATAAAATAAGTTTTGTTTCACGTATTTTGAAATTTAAATATTGTGCCAAGAGCTTCCAGTTGGCTTGGCATGGGCATATCCGCAAATGACGTGGTCGATTCTCGTTCCGATCTTAGGATGTTTTTTGTAGAAGACATATTATCAACAACTTGGTATAATTTTATGCGAAATATTACTGCAAATAAAATACTAAGTTTAAATGCTGTCCAAGTACCGGTCGGAATTCTTCTGACATTGGAACGAAATGTTTAGCCTGGAGATGACTTTAATTTTACTTATTTTCAAATTAAAGTTTAAATGGTTTGCATTGCAAGGATTTATCAGCCCGATGATTAACTAATCTATCTACAGGGGATATCCAAAATAACTAGGATAGGAAAATTTTGGGCTTAATTAGATGTGTTGTAACTATGTCAATTATCATCCGATTTTGATAATTCATGGATGTCTTAACTAGAAATATGTTCATAAAACCGACCATCGGATACCGGAGATATTCCGGATTTTTCGAAAATAGGTTCAGGTACGTCAAGAATGAAAAACCATTCAAAAAGACAGATCCTGAAGTCGTGGAGGGGATATTTCAGTATTGGCACCAAAACTAGTCATTCGATTCGTTTTTCATAGTTTTCTATCAGGAAGCGAGATATGAATATAAAATGGTCCATGGACCGCTTCCGGAATCTACGGATTGTCCCCGGGGAACTTGTAGAAGGGGGCATTTCAGTTTTAGCACCAAAGCTAGTCATTCAACGGCTCGTTCCTCATGGTTTTCGATCGAGAAGCGAGTTAGTCTTAAGAGCCCCGCACATAGCATACGTTTGCGTTGCGTTGTCCCATGGGAAATGTGTCAAACGCAAACATATCCTATGTGCGGGTCTCTTTACACGTCGGGCTGTTTTACCTCGGATTTTGTTTCTTTTATATCATGAGTGACGCTATTAACGAGATTTCGTCACAGCAACTCGAAAATCCCGTCCCAAAATACATTATAATCAAAACTAGGTAAATAATTTTCCTGCGAGATGTTAGGATATTTTAGTGATACGGGGTTGAAAGCATGAAGATGTATTAGTGAGTGGTTTCGAACTCCGTTCTAGTCGTCAGTGTGCCTGGTTCTGACTTGTAATGTAATCGTAAAAAAAAGTGTATGACAAATGATAAGTGACCGAAATAGTACCGAATTTTGGTGAATAAATGCTCTAAATGATAAGTAGAAAAAATATTGAAAAAATAATTATGCCCGAAAATAATTGCTAAAACTTACTTTGTTAGCAGGGAAATAAATTTCTTCCCTCTTTCGACATCTCACAATGGCCTACAGGGCAAGAATACAACTCGCAATCCTCAGAATGTCAATCCTAAGTCTTAATCAATAACCCGAGCAAAGGTGAATAACAAGTGGGTTTTGATAACGAGTTAAATTATCGTTGTTCGATATTTTGTTATCACCCTTGATTTATTTATTTATCATCAGACTAAGGCCGGAGTGGCCTGTGCTGCACATAAAAGACTTCTCCATTCAACTCGGTTCATGGCTGCATTTCGCCAACCACGCAGTCTGCGGAGGGTCCGCAAGTCGTCCTCCACCTGATCGATCCACCTTGCCCGCTGTGCACCTCGCCTTCTTGTTCCCGTCGGATCGTTGTCGAGAACCATTTTCACTGGATTACTGTCCGACATTCTGGCTACGTGCCCGGCCCACCGCAGTCTTCCGATTTTCGCGGTGTGAACGATGGATGGTTCTCCCAACAGCTGATGCAACTCGTGGTTCATTCGCCTCCTCCACGTACCGTCCGCCATCTGCAACCCACCATAGATGGTACGCAACACTTTCCTTTCGAAAACTCCCAGTGCGCGTTGGTCCTCCACGAGCATCGTCCAGGTCTCGTGTCCGTAGAGAACTACCGGTCTTATAAGCGTTTTGTAGATAGTCAGTTTGGTACGGCGGCGAACTCTATTCGATCGGAGCGTCTTGCGGAGTCCAAAGTACGTACGATTTCCAGCCACTATGCGTCTCCGAATTTCTCTGCTGGTATCGTTATCGGCGGTCACCAGTGAGCCCAAGTACACGAATTCTTCTACCACCTCGATTTCGTCACCACCGATAGAAACTCGTGGTGGATGACTCACATTGACCTCTCTTGAGCCTCTTCCTATCATGTACTTCGTCTTCGACGTGTTGATGACTAGTCCAATCCGTTTAGCTTCGCTTTCAATCTGATGTAGGCTTCCTCCATCCTCTCAAAGTTACGTGCCATGATATCAATGTCGTCGGCGAAACCAAATAACTGGACGGACTTCGTGAAAATCGTACCACTCGTGTCAATCCCTGCCCTTCGTATTACTCCCTCCAAAGCGATGTTGAATAGCAGACACGAAAGACCATCACCTTGCCGTAACCCTCTACGGGTTTCGAAGGGACTCGAGAATGCCCTGAAACTCGAACTACGCACATCACCCGATCCATCGTCGCCTTGATCAACCGTATCAGTTTATCCGGAAATCCGTTTTCGTGCATTAGCTGCCATAGCTGGTCCCGATCGATTGTATCATATGCGGCTTTGAAGTCGATAAATAGATGATGTGTGGGCACGTTGTATTCGCGGCATTTCTGCAATACCTGACGTATGGCGAACACCTGGTCTGTGGTAGAGCGTTCACCCATAAATCCCGCCTGGTACTGCCCCACGAACTCTCTTGCAATTGGTGTTAGTCGACAGCATAAAATTTGGGAGAGTACCTTGTAGGCGGCGTTCAGCAATGTGATTGCGCGGTAGTTGCTACAATCCAGCTTATCGCCCTTTTGTAGATGGGACACGACACCTTCCATCCACTCCTGCGGCAGAACCTCATCCTCCCAAACCTTGGTAATCACCCAGTGCAGCGCTCTAGCCAGTGCTTCACCACCGTGTTTCAACAGCTCTCCTGGTAGTTGGTCAACTCCAGGGGCTTTGTTGTTTTTCAGCCGGCCGATCTCCTCCTGGATTTCCTGGAGATTCGGAGCCGGAAGTCGCATGTCCTGCGCGCATGCTACTAGGTTCATTACCATACCGCCACTGTTGTCTGCCATATCGCCATTCAGGTGCTCTTCGTAGTGCTGCCGCCACCTTTGGATCACCTCACGCTCGTTCGTAAGAAGGTTCCCGTTTATGTCCTTACACATATCGGGCTGTGGCACGTGGCCCTTACGTGAACGGTTCAACTTCTCATAGAACTTTAGTGCGTTATTAGCGCGGTACAGTTCCTCCGTCTCTTCACGGTCTCGATCTTCCTGCTGGCGCTTTTTCCTCCGGAAAATCGAGTTTTGTCTGTTCCGCGCCCGTTTGTATCGTGCCTCGTTCGCCCTCGTGCGGTGTTGCAGCAATCTCGCCCATGCTGCATTCTTCTCCTCAACTAACTGCTCATATTCGCCGTCATACCAGTCGTTTCTCTGATCCGGGAGCACCGTACCTAGTGCACCCTTGATAATAACTGATATTAATTGTACAGCAGAAGGTAGTCGAATTAATAAACAGACGATATTCAATTATTATATTTGAATATTAAAATCTAGCGTTGTTTTGATTAATTTCTATTGAAAATAGCAGCAAGTTCAACTCAATGTTGCGTTTATTTTGTTTTTATGTTATCTAATGATGATGATGATACTACCATCTATTGTAGCAAGACATACTTGACAAATGATTCGATCCTGTTTATATTATTGTTTGTATTTCAAAAAACTCCTGTATGAAGGGCCAAAAATGGGTGCTGAGGTTCCAAAAGCAGAGACACTTATGCGAAATCCACAGGATGAGTAGAGAATCTCCTTTCAGAAGAAAGTTTGGGCAAACGATGATATAATCAAGCCCTTGTTTCCCAGATTGGCCCAATAGATGGGGGAAGCGAACCTGCCGTTATCCACAAAATTTCAACAATAGGAAGTTGGCGACCTCACTCTTCCTATCCAAATCACTTCAATCGGGTGCCCTGATGCTTATTTCATATAACTCATGACTGAAGTACTATGCGTAGCTTCTTGGTACACGGGTTGTACCTATTCAACTCGAAAGTGTGGCAGAGCACAGCTTTGATGTCCAGCAGGTCCTTCATTGTCGTTGAGCCCTCCGGAAACTGGAACAGGTACATCTGATGGCGGTACTTATTGCTATGAGCGTAGGACATAAGCCGCTACGGACCATAGACTGAAGGTGGACAGTAACTATGTTTCCGTCTTTGTATCGATGTTTGATGGAATGAAACACGAAACAACTCAAAAACTTCACTTGCGAACGTATTTCGAAAACAGAGAAAACTTCTAATTTTGCGGAGCAAAGAAGAAGAAGAAGACTGAGTGTCGGAAACTTCAAATGACATGCACTGTGCGAAAAGTGCTGATATCAAGAATATTCGAAAAGTCTAAAATGTTTCAAAATCGCATAAATACTTTCCGAAATGCCTTGAAAGTACCATAAAGCTTATTTAAGACATATAGCGGCATGTAACACTCGTTTAAAGTGACATATTTGCTTTGATTTCAATAATCAACATTCACACCGAAAAAATCAACCAACATTATTTTTCGTGCATCAAGTGATTTGAAGTTTGCGGAACAACTTTCTGATGGGCGATATCCGATCAGCCGATCAACGAGAGAATGTGCAGGTTGAGGATCAAAGGCCGGTTCTTCAACTTCAGCATAATCAACGTCCATGATGATAAGGACGCATTCTACGACAGCTGCCCAAGCCACGACGTCATAATTATCAAAGGAGATTTGAACGCTCAGGTTGGCCAAGAGGAGGAGTTTAGACCGACTATTGGGAAGTTCAGCGCTCACTGGCTGACGAACGAAAACGGCCTACGACTATGTATTTGATTTCGCCACCTCCAAGAATATGGCCATTCGCAGCACCTACTTCCAACACAGCCTTCCGTATCGGTACACCTGGAGATCACCACTGCAGACAGAATCACAAATCGACCACGTTCTGATTGATGGACGGTACTTCTGCGATATTATCGACGTCAGGATATATCGTGGCGGTAACATCGGCTCTGACTATTATCTGGTGATGGTTAAACTGCGCTCAAAACCATCCGTCATCAACAATGTTCGGTACCGATGACCGCCGCGGTACGACCTAGAGCGACTGAAGCAACCTGATGTCGCCATTGCATACGCGCAGTATCTCGAGGCAGCGTTGCCGAAAGAGGATGAGCTCGATGGGGCCCCTCTTGAGGACTGCTGTTAAAGCAGCCATTAACGACGCAGCGGAGAACAACGTCGGGTATGTGGGACGAAGTCGACGGAACGATTGGTTCGACGAAGAGTGCAGATTCTGGAGGAGAAGGACGCAGCGCGAGCGGTCGCGCTGCAGCAAGGTACCCGGCAGAACGTGGAACGTTATAAACGGAAGCGGAGACAGCAGACCCGCATTTTTCAGGAGAAGAAACGCCGCCTGGAAGAAGCGGAGTGCGAGGAGATGGAACAGCTGTGCCGTTTTCAAGAAACACGCAAGTTCTTCCAGAAGCTCAACGCATCCCGCAAAGGCTTCGTGCTGCGAGTCGAAATGTGCCGGGATAAGGATGGGAGCATCTTGACGGACGCACGTGTGGTGATTGAAAGGTGGAAGCAGCACTACGAGGAACATTTGAATGGCGCTGAGGGTATACAGGCAGTGAAAGCCAAGGCAGTGGAGGAGATGACCACGTCAGTTCAGCGGACGATGGAAGCCAACCAGTCCCCACCTTGAGGGAAGTTAAGGATGCCATCCAACAGCTAAAGACCAATAAAGCAGCTGGTAAGGATGGTATCGGAGCTGAGCTCATCAAGATGGGCCCGGAAAAGCTAGCCACTTGCCTGCACAAATTGATAGTCAGAATCTGGGAAACTGAACAGCTACCGGAGGGGTGGAAGGAAGGGGTTATATGCCCCATCTACAAGAAAGGCGACAAGCTAGAGTGTGAGAACTTTCGAGCGATCACCATCCTTAATGCTGCCTACAAAGTGATATCCCAGATCATCTTCCGTCGTCTGTCACCATTAGTGAATGAGTTCGTGGGCAGTTATCAAGCCGGCTTCGTAGACAGCCGCTCGAAAACGGACCAGATTTTTACTGTACGGCAAATCCTTCAAAAATGCCGTGAATACCAAGTCCCAACGCATCATCTGTTCGTTGATTTCAAGGCGGCTTACGACAGTATAGACCGCAGCAACAACTAGTCGCTTCTTTTGACGTAAACTACGTCTATTTGCTAACAAGCGTGCTCACTGGTGAAAAAAAAATCACAAAAATAAGAAACAAACCAAATTCCTTTTTATTGCTTTGTTTTTGATGGGATGGAAATAGGAGCTATGGGATGAAGTGCCGAGCCGTTCCCCTACATGATGCATGAAAGAACTAAAATGTTCAATAGTTTAGCGTTGATACTCAAAAGTTTGAATGCAACTGGCAAATTGGTGGAGAGTTTGCGAATCGATTGATATATAAATCTTTAAAATCCATTGAAAGATAAAGGACCTATTAATGTTACAAATCTTACATGATTTCGTGACGGTCCCCAATTATGAAATTTTCATTTTACACCCTGTATCCGAGTCTTCCCCTTGGACGTATGCAGTTTACGTCAAAAAAGCGTTCATGAATTCGTGAAATAACAAGTTCACGGTGTATTTTTTCGGGAACAACAGCCTTGGATTCGGGAACAACAGTCACGTTTTCTGAAACGTTCTGAAAACGTGACTGGTGTTACCGAATCCATGAATTAAATCACGGTGTATTTTTGCTGGTTTACGAATTCGGGAACGCTTTTTTTGCGTATGCGGACAAAATTTAACGAAAACCGTTTTTATCTATCCCGAATGCACGTCACCTAAGTCCATGACTACTACGATCCTTTGTTTTCGATTACAGATTTATTTATCTGTGCCAAATCTGTGCATAATAATAATTTTTGCTATAAAGGCAAATCTAAGTGTTCAACAGCTTTTAATTATTATTATGGACAATAACATACAATTTAAACTATGTATGTATATTCCTTCCGGCTCCGGATCTCCAGGAAATCCAGGAGGAGATTGGCCAGCTGAAGATCTACAAAGCCCCTGGGGTTGACCAACTACCAGGAGAGCTATTTAAACACGGAGGTGAGGCACTGGCTAGAGTGCTACACTGGGTCATTACCAAGATTTGGGAGCAGGAAGTTTTGCCGCAGGAGTGGATGGAAGGTGTCGTGTGTCCCATCTACAAAAAGGGCGATAAGCTGGATTGTAGCAACTACCGCGCAATCACATTGCTGAACGCCGCCTACAAGGTACTCTCCCAAATTTTATGCCGTCGACTAGCACCAACTGCAAGGGAGTTCGTGGGGCAGTACCAGGCGGGTTTCATGGGTGAACGCTCCACCACGGACCAGGTGTTCGCCATTCGCCAAGTACTGCAGAAATGCCGCGAATACGTCATCATCTATTCATCGACTTCAAAGCCGCATATGATACAATCGATCGGGACCAGCTATGGCAGCTAATGCACGAACACGGGTTTCCGGATAAACTGATACGGTTGATCAAGGCGACGATGGATCGGGTGATGTGCGTAGTTCGAGTTTCAGGGGCATTCTCGAGTCCCTTCGAAACCCGCAGAGGGTTACGGCAAGGTGATGGTCTTTCGTGTTTGCTATTCAACATCGCTTTGGAAGGGGTAATACGAAGAGCAGGGATTAACACGAGTGGTACAATTTTCAATAAGTCCGTCCAGCTATTTGGTTTCGCCGACGACATAAATATTATGGCACGTAACTTTGAGAAGATGGAGGAAGCCTACATCAGACTGAAGAGGGAAGCTAAGCGGATCGGACTAGTCATCAACACGTCGAAGACGAAGTACATGATAGGAAGAGAAGACAATGTGAGCCACCCACCGCGAGTTTGCATCGGTGGTGACGAAATCGAGGTGGTAGAAGAATTTGTGTACTTGGGCTCACTGGTGGTGACTGCCGAAAATGACACCAGCAGAGAAATTCGGAGACGCATAGTGGCTGGAAATCGTACGTACTTTGGACTCCGCAAGACGCTCCGATCGAATAGAGTTCGCCGCCGTACCAAACTGACAATCTACAAAACGCTCATTAGACCGGTAGTCCTCTACGGACACGAGACCTGGACGATGCTCGTGGAGGACCAACGCGCGCTTGGAGTTTTCGAAAGGAAAGTGCTGCGTACCATCTATGGTGGGGTGCAGATGGCGGACGGTACGTGGAGGAGGCGAATGAACCACGAATTGCATCAGCTGTTGGGAGAACCATCCATCGTTCACACCGCGAAAATCGGACGACTGCGATGGGCCGGGCACGTAGCCAGAATGTCGGACCGTAACCCGGTGAAAATGGTTCTCGACAACGATCCGACGGGCACAAGAAGGCGAGGTGCGCAGCGGGCAAGGTGGATCGATCAGGTGGAAGATGACTTGCGGACCCTCCGTAGACTGCGTGGTTGGCGACGTGTAGCCATGGACCGAGCCGAATGGAGGAGACTCTTATATACCGCACAGGCTACTTCGGCCTTAGTCTGAATAAATAATAATATTCCTATAATTTTTGTTAATTTACTCTTCATAGTCTGGGGTGGCTTTCGATGATATTTACTTGATACTTGATGGGCTACAGCTCTTCGATGAACCTACGCCGAATGGACTCGAACCTGGGCCAATCGCTTCCAGTCGCCCTGAACGTTGAGCGCCTCAGGTCCTTTTCAACTGCAAAAGCCATCGTGTACGCGGCCTTCGAAGATAACAGTGCCGAATGACACATTCTTGCATTATCTAATGAATATCATTCGATAAGTGGGTGATTTACACATTTCTTTCGAATGGATATTCACGCGGTTCTAGGCTTATACACGGATAAAATGAAATAAGCTAGTTAGCTTCCTATTTATTCCTTCTATAAAGCTTTTTCAAATTTTATTTGATACAGGGACTTGTGAGGTGCATACCAGTCTTATTACCTCAGTTTCCTTACCCTTGTTGATACAACACAAAGTCATCTTTATTCTGTTGGTATCACTGACTGTCGCAAGTCGATCGCGAGCAAGCTGAGGAAAACCATGTCGCCGGCCGGCATCGCCCGACCCGGCATCAGCCAGCAGTCAATGGGCGCAAGCGACGCGTCCAGAGCAGTCATACCAATTTGGAGCGTAAATAGCGAATTGTTACGCTAGAATATTTACATTGACGATCCTGCCAGTTTGGCACGGCAAATGCTGGGTAAAGCGTACCATTGGTACTTCGCGTACCTGAAGGAATAAAATAGACCCCATCTCGCGGTCCTTAGCCTCTTACCCAGCAACTCCTATCCCTACCTCCCGCGGTGCTGGCCGGGATACGAGCAACCTTAGGGAAGATCGGGTAACCAACCCCGGTGGGAACTATGGTCGTATGCTGACAGGGAAGGGGGTTTGCTCCTCCGGAGGTGCAAATCTTATTGAGCGTCTGTTCTCCATGTCAGGATCGGCTCACAACAGCGTCTGTTCTCCATGTTAGGGGCGGCTGATCATCGTCCGAGTGCCAGCGAGGGACTCTAAAGTGAAACTGTGCACCATGGTCCACCGGAAATAAGGAGGAATGGTCCTCCGGAAATTTAGGGGTTTGGTGTCAGGCCCTGCAAGCCAGCCTTTAAAAATCATAAGCAACGAACAATCAACAAGAGAGTACGGACCGGAACCATCGGCGAAGACCACTGCGACGCAAAGGGACTAGCGATTGGAAACTCGGTTCGTGGAACTGCAAATCTCTCAACTTCATCGGGAGCACACGCATACTCGCCGATGTGCTCAAGGACCGTGGATTCGGCATCGTAGCGCTGCAGGAGGTTTGTTGGAAGGATCAATGGTGCGAACGTTTAGAGGTAATCATACCATCTACCAGAGCTGCGGCAGCACACACGAGCTGGGAACAGCTTTCATAGTGATGGGCGACATGCAAGGCGCGTGATCGGGTGGTGGCCGATCAACGAGAGAATGTGCAGGTTGAGGATCAAAGGCCGGTTCTTCAACTTCAGCATAATCAACATCCATAGCCCACACTCCGGAAGCACTGATGATGATAAGGACGCATACTACGCGCAGCTGGAACGTGAGTACGACAGCTGCCCAAGCCACGACGTCAAAATCATCATAGGAGATTTGAACGCTCAGGTTGGCCAAGAGGAGGAGTTTAGACCGACTATTGGAAAGTTCAGCGCTCACTGGCTGACGAACGAAAACGGCCTACGACTAATTGATTTCGCCGCCTCCAAGAATATGGCCATTCGCAGCACCTACTTCCAACACAGCCTCCCGTATCGGTACACCTGGAGATCGCCACTGCAGACAGAATCACAAATCGACCACGTTCTGATTGATGGACGGCACTTCTCCGACATTATCGACGTCAGGACTTATCGTGGCGCTAACAGCGACTCTGACCACTATCTGGTGATGGTTAAACTGCGCCCAAAACTATCCGTCATCAACAATGTTCGGTACCGACGACCGCCGCGGTACGACCTAGAGCGACTGAAGCAACCTGATGTCGCCACTGCATACGCGCAACATCTCGAGGCAGCGTTGCCGGAAGAGGGTGAGCTCGATGGGGCCCCTCTTGAGGACTGCTGGAATACAGTCAAAGCAGCCATTAACGACGCAGCGGAGAACAACGTCGGGTATATGGGTCGAAGTCGACGGAACGATTGGTTCGACGAAGAGTGCAGACAGATTCTGGAGGAGAAGGACGCAGCGCGGGCGGTCGCGCTGCAGCAAGGTACCCGGCAGAACGTGGAACGTTACGTTACGAACGGAGACAGCAGACCCAGGAGAAGAAACGCCGCCTGGAAGAAGCGGAGTGCGAGGAGATGGAACAGCTGTGCCGTTCTCAAGATACACGCAAGTTCTATCAGAAGCTCAACGCATCCCGCAAAGGCTTCGTGCCGCGAGCCGAAATGTGCCGGGATAAGGATGGGAACCTTCTTACGAACGAGCGTGAGGTGATCCAAAGGTGGCGGCAGCACTACGAGGAACATCTGAATGGCGCTGAGAGTACAGGCAATGAAAGTCAAGGCAGCGGAGGAGATGACTACGTCAGTTCAGCGGACGATGGAAGCCAACCAGCCCCCACCTTGAGGGAAGTTAAGGATGCCATTCAACAGCTAAAGACCAATAAAGCAGCTGGTAAGGATGGTATCGGAGCTGAGCTCATCAAGATGGGCCCGGAAAAGCTGGCCACTTGCCTGCACAAACTGATAGTCAGAATCTGGGAAAACGAACAGCTACCGGAGGAGTGGAAGGAAGGGTTATATGCCCCATCTACAAGAAAGGTGACAAACTGGAGTGTGAGAACTTTCGAGCGATCACCATCCTTAATGCCGCCTACAAAGTGATATCCCAGATCATCTTCCGTCGTCTGTCACCATTAGTGAACGAGTTCGTGGGAAGTTATCAAGCCGGCTTCGTTGACGGCCGCTCGACAACGGACCAGATCTTTACTGTACGGCAAATCCTTCAAAATGCCGTGAATACCAGGTCCCAACGCACCATCTGTTCGTTGATTTCAAGGCGGCATACGACAGTATAGACCGCGTAGAGCTATGGAAAATTATGGACGAGAACAGCTTCCCTGGAAAGCTTACCAGACTGATCAAAGCAACGGTGGATGGTGTGCAAAACTGTGTGAAGATCTCGGGCAAACACTCCAGTTCGTTCGAATCGCGCCGGGGACTAAGACAAGGTGATGGACTTTCGTGCCTGTTGTTCAACATTGCGCTAGAAGGTGTCATGCGGAGAGCCGGGTGTAACAGCCGGGGAACGATTTTCAACAGATCCAGTCAATTTATTTGCTTCGCGGATGACATGGACATTGTCGGCCGAACATTTGCAAAGGTGGCAGAACTGTACACCCGCCTGAAACGTGAAGCAAAAAAAGTTGGACTGGTGGTGAATGCGTCAAAGACAAAGTACATGCTTGTGGGTGGAACCGAGCGCGACAGGGTCCGCCTGGGAAGCAGTGTTACGATAGACGGGGATACCTTCGAGGTGGTCGAGGAATTCGTCTACCTCGGATCCTTGCTAACGGCTGACAACAACGTTAGTCGTGAAATACGAAGGCGCATCATCTGTGGAAGTCGGGCCTACTACGGGCTCCAGAAGAAACTGCGGTCGAAAAAGATTCGCCACCGCACCAAATGTGTCATGTAGAAGACGTTAATAAGACCGGTAGTCCTCTACGGACATGAAACATGGACAATGCTCGAGGAGGACTTGCAAGCACTCGGAGTATTTGAGAGACGGGTGCTTAGGACCATCTTTGGCGGTGTACAAGAAGACGGTGTGTGGCGGCGAAGAATGAACCATGAGCTCGCCCAGCTCTACGGCGAACCCAGTATCCAGAAGGTAGCTAAAGCCGGAAGGGTACGATGGGCAGGGCATGTTGCAAGAATGCCGGACAGCAACCCTGCAAAGATGGTGTTCGCTTCCGATCCGGCAGGTACGAGACGACGTGGAGCGCAGCGAGCGAGATGGGCAGACCAGGTGCAGAACGACTTGGCGAGCGTGGGGCGTATTCGAGGATGGAGAGATGCGGCCTCGAACCGTGTATTGTGGCGTCAAATTGTTGATTCAGTGTTATCTGTATAGATGTAGACTAAGTAAATGAAATGAATGAATCCTGCCAGTTTATTTTTGAGTAAGTTGAGGTAGAAAATGTATAATTGAAAAGATTGGTGAGTGTAATTTGAGTGTGGGAAAAAAAAAAACTAATTCGATTGGATGCTGGTCAATAGCGGAATTGGGTAAGATCTTAGAGGTAAGATGCTTGTGGAATAGGAAAAGAGTGTAAACCCCGAATTTGAAAAACATCATTTTGAATGGTAATGAAAACCATTCGGGAGGTAAAGAAAATCTCCTCATCGGTAATGAAAACCGATGGAAAAGAAAAATTTCAAATGGTAATGAAAACCATTTGGGAGGTAATGAAAACCTCTTCATCGGTAATGAAAACCAATGAAAAAAAAATCATTTTGAATGGTAAGGAAAACCATTCGGGAGGTAAAGAAAATCTCCTCATCGGTAATGAAAACCGATGGAAAAGAAACATTTCAAATGGTAATGAAAACCATTTGGGAGGTAATGAAAACCTCTTCATCGGTAATGAAAACCGATGAAAAAAAAAATCATTTTGAATGGTAAGGAAACCCATTCGGGAGGTAAGGAAAACCTTCTAATCGGTAATGAAATCCGATGGGTAAAAACAGTTCGAATGGTAGTGAAAACCATTCGGAAGGTAAGAAAAACCTTTCAGGAGGTAATAAAACCTCCATCGGTATTGAAAACCAAATCGAGTCATGTACGAGACACTGAAGACGACCTCACAGTTGAGGTCGAAACACGTATCTGTAAAGATAACTAATCTTAGTGGAATAAAATGGAAAGTATTAAACTCGTTTTAGACCATTCGGAAGGTAAGAAAAACCTTTCACGAGGTAATAAAAACCTCCTCATCGGTATTGAAAACCAAATCGAGTCATGTACGAGACACTGAAGACGACCTCACAGTTGAGGTCGAAACACGTATCTGTAAAGATAACTAATCTTAGTGGAATAATTTGGAAAGTATTAAACTCGTTTTAGACGGTTGAATGAAAACCTATTAAAAAAGGAAACATTTAGAACTGTGCTGAAAACCATACATGCGGCATTAACTACTGAATCAGTTATAGAATCTTAAGTAGACGGAAAAAACATTTATATGGCAATGAAAACTAATCTGGAAATGAAGAAGGCCTCCTGATCGGTAATGAAAACCGGAGGAAAAAAACATTTTGTATGGTAATAAAAACCATTTGGGAAATATAGAAAACCTTTTGATCGGTAAAGACAAACTATATGGATGGCACACTGCTATGCTTATGGTCCCAGCATAAAATACACGATGTTATTTTGCTGTAGGCGTGAATTTCTGACACTACTATTACCAAAAATTCAGTTTATTTCACACTGTACCAACAATGTGGTATTGATAGATGGTTTGAGGATTGGGAATCAAACATATTTTTTGCCATGAAATACGTAGCACATAGCATCCCAGAAAATTAGACCCGGAACACCCCAGAGATGTTGGCCTACACTCGTTTCCATTGGAGGGATTTGCGATGCCTGTAGGATGATACAGCCGGTAAAAATTCAAAAAAAAGTGTTTTTAGTGAGAACCATTCAAAGGAAATCCTCTCGATCGGTGATGAAAATCAATGAATAATTTTTATATACATGCAAAAACAAAATGACGGGCAATGAGTGCTTTTTTTTTCTCCGCCAATTTTTTTTTTACTACGGCAGTGCCAACACCAAGCGAAAATAATCTCTTAAAGTATGGTATTGTGTAGCTGAAGCCACTTTTATTAAATGGTAGGAAGAACCAGGGTTCTTATATCAGGGTTCACTCACTTCGACAGTAGGTGGGAGAGACTAGCGCGGGGGTGAAAAATTCATTTTCAGTGCAAAACATAAACAAACTCGGTGGCTGCCCCATACAAAAATCCAAGATGACTGAATCATGAAATTGGCATACTGCTACACCTGTTTGTATTCACCTTGGGAAGAACTATTTTGTTGGTTATGGAATCCCAAGGGACTGAAAAGAAACACAAAAAGGCTCGATAAAACTTAGCTAATTGCAAATTTGTGTCTGGAAATGTTACTTACCGATAATTAGCACTTACTACATACAAGCCAATCGCCCAAAATAAGCAGAATTAGGGTATACCTGGGTGGGGTATACCATACAGAAAGCGGGTACCAAAAATGATGTTGAGTGGAATGACATTGTATCGCGGATGACAGGCGTTTCACCCTCCTGTGGAAACCATTTACATAGTTCATTCAGCTCCAAATTGTTAAGTCCGTGGTGCGTTGAAGCTTCAGATATAACACGATAACATAACACGAAAGCTTGCATTTAAATGGCTGACAGTAGAAATACTAGATTAAGAAGTAGGTAGAGACGACATCTTGTTTCCAATCGAAACGTCAAAAGCGGTTGCAATCCGGCTTGTTGACATTTGTAACTTAAGCACAAGAAGCACGCTAACCTGAACCTACCCTGAATTACATCAAAGTGACCCAGATTCAGCAAAACCGTGGTTACTCTAGTTTGGGTTCGGGTATCTTAACTCAAATCTGGGTAACAGTACCAGCGAAAAAATCTGGGTAACCGGTACCCAGCTCTTTTCGCTTCAGAATATTGTTATTGCATAAATTTTTTTTAAAAAATACAGTTTCCCGCAATGTATGTCATTTTCCGCCCGTGCTGACAATGCTCCGCCATGATAAATTTAACCATTCCTACCTTATATTTGCTGCATTTAACGAAAAAGTTACAACATTTTCTCCGGCTGCAACGTCGGCGCCATGTTGCTATATCCGAAAATATTTAAGTCCTCAGTTACCCAGATTTCGGGTCCGTCGGAATCAGATCCATTTTGTTGACATACCCAGATTTTGACAACTGCTAATATCATAAAAATCCGGGTACAAATGACCCAACGACTGAGTTATTTCGGTTTAGCGTGAGTAAACTTAAAGTTCGACAGCAGGCTACTGACATCCTACTGTTTAGCCCATCACCGGATCGTGGCCAGGATGTCCTGGGCTATATTTTTTTCATATTGCATTTCAATGATGACAGCGGTCTATGTCTATTGATGATGATGACACCGAGCTTGTCACCGGCTCGTTCGACAGCTTTCACTTTGCTGTTCTCTGGTTATAGGGTTGCTAGCAGATAATTGCCAAAGAATTTTATACACCCGATTCTTTTTTTACACGGGGGATGCGTGCCGTGTGAAAAAAATCCGTGTAAAAAAATCCGTGCTATTTCGAGAAACCGTGTAAAAATAATCGGTGTTATTTCGAGAATCCGTGCAAAAAAAAATCCGTGTTATTTCAAGAAACCGTGTAAAAAAAGCCGTGCAAAAAATATCCGTGTAAAAAAATTAACCGGGTCTTTGCTAATACGGGGGATGCGTTCCGTGTAAAAATAATCCGTGCTATTTCGAGAATCCGTGTACAAAAGACCCGTGTTATTTCGAGGAACCGTGCAAAAAATCCGTGTTATTTCGAGAATCCGTGTAAAAAAGCCGTGTAAAAAATCCGTGTGAAAATAATCCGTGTAAAAAAGAATCAGGTGTACATTTGTTGGAATGAGGTTGCCAATCAATTAATAAAACGTGTCCGTACTTGTGATGTTCAGCCAGACATCTAGAAATTGGCGAAACATTGGCATTAGATACCTGACTGTCTTGTAAAGGGATGATGCTCGGACAAAGAATGCTCTGAAATCTTCAAGTTCAACACATCGCATGGGCAGGCGAATGTCTTTAAATAAGAACAGCAATGAACAACTACGAAAATAAAATATCGGATTCGTTGATTGAAAGATAACTAATGGGTTGTCCTTAGAAACGCAAAAAGGTCCTAAATAAGCATTTACCCATCCTAATATTTAATTAATCAATGTTTGCACGTCGCGGGATTTTTTTTAGACGTTTGATATTAATATTATGTCTACAAATTGGACCGAGGATATTTTTTAATAGAGGAGAAGGAGAATGTGAGGTGCATACCAGTCTTATTACCTCAGTTTCCTTACCCTTGTTGATACAAAACAAAGTCATCTTTATTCTGTTGGTATCACTGACTGTCGCAAGTCGATCGCGAGCAAGCTGAGCAGTCATACCAATTTGGAGCGTAAATAGCGAATTGTTACGCTAGAATATTTACAGGACTATTAATAAATTTAGCTTAGCTTGCTTTATAAGCATTGCGGTGATTTTCTTAGTCATAAACTTTTGAATGCTTAACAGTGCAGTATTACTGAGACTTGAGAAAAATATTCATTATTCAGGTTGTTCCAGTGGATTATCTATACCCGAGTCCATTCGAGTCCAATGTCGTCATTCCAGTCCGGCTCGAGTCCGGGTTTTCACAGCCAGCGATAAGACTCCGAAAATACTCATTATTACACTTGTTCCGGAGTGCCACCGAATCGATGAAGCAATCCGCAAGGGGAACGACAGAAATTCCCCAAACCAAAAAATGTCGAAAAAGGCGGCGTATCTGTACAAACATGACCGCATATCTTATGCGGATTTTGGCGTCTTTTTTGTGGGATGTTCCATTGTTTCGGGATATTCCGGGTTAGAGAAATTTGTGACGTTCCTCTTGGCAATCCCAAAAATACTCGCATGTATTTAAAACGGAATAAGCATTCCAAATGATTAAACGCAGATTAACCTTAGTATTAGATGTTGGGGTCAATATGACCCAAAACGAAACTTCAAAGTAGAATAACTCTTCAACTGATGTGCCGATCGTTCTGAAATTTCTTGACTTTTAATATTTTATGGAAATCAAGGATCTGACTTGAAAAATGTATTTTAAGGTGCAACAGGATCGACCCCACAAAAAAAGTTACGAATAAGATGTTGGGGACATATTGACCCAGTCAAATTGTAACCGAATTATAAAGTTTACATATCATTCGAAAGATCATCATTTGTCAACTCATCAATTTTGTGGCTATGTGGTGATAAATATGATGGTTCCAGAGACAATGGCTAACGGGAAACGACTTTCATGACAACCTTATCGGTCATATCTTCTTCTTCTTCTTTTTGGCATTACATCCCCACACTGGGACAGAGCCGCCTCGCAGCTTAGTGTTCACTAAGCACTTCCACAGTTATTAACTGCGAGGTTTCTAAGCCAGGTTACCATTTTTGCATTCGTATATCATGAGGCTAGCACGATGATACTTTTATGCCCAGGGAAGTCGAGACAATTTACAATTCGAAAATTGCCTAGACCGGCACCGGGAATCGAACCCAGCCACCCTCAGCATGGTCTTGCTTTGTAGCCACGCGTCTTACCGCACGTCTGAGGAGGTCCCACATCGGTCATATAAGCGTCATATAAGGGGAACATAAAAATCGCTCCATTTCTGTTTTTCGATGAGTAATTCTTCATAGATTCCCATAAAATGGGGATGCATGGTACATAAAAGACTTTCCGACCAAAATGGCCACTGCTGGAACCTGCAAGGTTCTATTTTTACACAAAAATATGTCGTGCGACGGCTCTTTCGTCGTGATTTTTCAACTAATAGAAAGTTATGCGCTTGAAATCTATTAGGGTAACGGTACCAATAGTGGAGGTATTAGTAGATCCACAAAAGAAAATATTTTTTTAAAACTGATATTTATGGGAAATTTACAACTTTAATATCTCAGTAAACAGATAAAACAATAAATTTGCTAACAAAAATGAGATTGATGTCATTTAACATTAACAATTACCAAATATTGCGTGTACCACTATGGGTACACTGTTCCTTTAGTGGCGGTAAAAAATAATTTTGGTTTCCATAGTGGTGCTATCCATTGGTCTCTTATGTGACTCGCCACTATTGGTACAGTTGCACCACTATAGGTGCAAGGGAGTCAATTTTGTTAAGGAAAATCATTGTTTTCAATAGTTTTTCAAGCGAAATCTTAAGATAAGTTGCATTCAACAGGATATTTAAAGCACGACGCATCAACTGAAACCATCGTAAAGTGTATAAATATGATAAATCTCATTAAAACCCCACTACCTCCACTATTGGTGCTACCTCCACTAAGGGTACGGTTACCCTAACGACCACATTGAGCAATCTTGGATTCTAGAACAACGACTTTTAAGAGAAATAATATTTTTATGTATTTTTAAGCTTGAAAATGATTTTAACATGGTCTTCCAATATAATTTTCCATCGCTAATTACGCAATGTAAAACAAACGTACATTACAAAAATTTAAATTTGATGTGAAATTTTTTAAGACGGACATTCTTTTCGAAAAAAAAACTGCTTACGGCGATTCGTCTCACATTCTTCTGGTCTTGTCCTTTTAGAGCGTCCCATTCAGTTTGAGTTATGACACTGCAAATTCCGTTGGCCTCATGCTGCCTGTTAACCAACTGAAAAGCAGCACTCTGCATCGTTCGTGAAACTGCATTAACCAACGACGGCAACCTGACTCAATTATACAAGTCAGCACATATTTTATTGTGCGCTCGAAAATAAAACTGACCAGTTTCAATCAAAAGATTGATGAGAATCGGCATATACCTTCGATACTTTGTTGCCATACGGTTTGCGTTTCCCAGGTGAGCTTTATGGCGGAAATCGTTGTAACATGATCGAGCGGTTTCAGCTGGCCCTACTCGCTTTTCCATATAGTACACGTGTCTCCAACCCATTAGCATATCTAAGTATGGCTAATCGGCACAGCTTAAAAGTATCGGTTTGCCTTCATTTTGAAACGTACCGTGAAGTGGCGCCCTTCACGGTGCACCGTGTTGGCTGTCAGCCGTGAGTTCCTCTTTCAGCCCATCACTTGCTACATTTGTGCACACTTCATATGATTGATGACTAATCCACTTCTCCTTGCTCCTTTTCAGATGTTGTGCACGATTGTTTTGCTGAAATCGATCCTAATCCAGCACATGATTGGTGGCGTTACGGCCCTCGTGAACGGCGGTGGAAGCGCAGATGGGACGGCGGAAGGATTGGGACCACCGGTAGCCAATCGGAGACACACTGACAACCTGCTGATTGCTCGGTGTCGTTCCAAATGTACGAACACAAACGACAAAATGATGGTACTTCTTCCTCACACACTCACTTTCTCTTTCTTTGTCCGAATTGATTGAAGTCAAGTGATTGATGTTCTCCTAATAACCCATATATTTTTTATTTGCGTTACATATGTCTATAGCTTATATTTAGGTTAGAATCTCGCAAAAATCTTAAACCCTTTCATAATTGCTTCAGATAATTATATGTAATGTAGATATCTTTCTGGAACGAGTATCATTGACCAATCTAATCAGTTCGATGAACTGAAGTGTTGTGTGTATGGGAACGTATGTGTGTAATCGGCATGCACCAGAGAGTAGCCAGAAAAGAAAATCGTATCAAATGTTTACTGGAAACGTAGCACGTGCTGACGGTTGGTGTTTTTCAAATCATATCAGTGACGTATAGCCCCGGGTGCTTTTACGATAAACCCCTGCAGAGATGATGTGCGGTTCGTTTCGCTGAGTCAGCTTGATAATGTAAAATGCCGTGCTGACTCCATTGTTCGAGTATATGGTGCAGTAGGTCGCGATAAAGACATCTTCATTTCTGGTATTACCTGGTACCTATTACCCTGAACTGGTACATCAACACATCGCAGCTTTTTTAGGCAACCCATGAAATTGATTGATAACCGTATTAACTTTCAAGAGCAGTGCGTGCGTTATGATTCCCTAGGAGAGTTTTTAAGGTGGAACTGTCCGTTGAGCATCACACCACGTGGAGGTCACATTTTTACATTCTAACTGTACACCCAACCAGCGGATGGCATATTTTAATACAGTTCTGCATAAGAACCTTACAGAAATTGTATAATAATTTCGCATACCGTCAAGTAACCATTCACCGTGCATTTTAGGCAATTTAGCATGTCTTAGAGTAAAATCAGCAGTGATTCAAATCGTTTGGGGCTGTCAGTTTGAATATGAATCTGAAACATTCATTTTCCCAGCAGCTGTTCTGGATTCATTTTTTATACCAGTCAAATGTCAAAAAATAAAACTGGTATAACGCTCCGTTCTATTTTTTGCAGATTTGAACCACGATTGAATCACGAGATTCGAATATTTTTCAATTGTATGAATGCGTCATTTCATCTACGGATCAATCCACTCTGCAATTACGGCGCCTTTCTTGGTAGCAACATAATGATTTCATTTAATTGAAAATTTGAAAAACATGAATGGAACACTGCTGGGGAAACCAGCGAGTTAGTTCTATTTTGCTCAAGATTCAAACTAGAATAGTGGTCGAAAATTTAGAATGAAACTGAATTACTACTGATTTCACTCTTAGGGGTCTCCAAATATATTAAATTATAAATTATACCCTTGAACACCCTCACGTACCTTAAATAATTATATAATATATTGATTATATAATTATATATGTAACATAATCTTATACTATATATAATAGCCCTGTTTCTCTGTCCGGTGACTAGCCAACCAGACGCAGCACGCGGGAAAATTCTCACAAAAAATAAAACATTTGACACTTCAATTCTTTTTTACTATCAGATGCAGAAAACAAAACCAGTGACAACCTTAGACACAGCATTTGATGAAAAAAATCACAGACAACAGACGTTGGAAATTTTGATTTTTTTAATGCATGAAGTTATGAACCGTTTATATTGAAACAAAAAAAAACACTTGCCACGGGCACTACTGCGTCCTCAAATAAACTAGTTTATTATAATACATCAAGCTTTCCACAAGACTTTGAGGACTTTTGAAGGCTTCCGAGCCTAGATAGGAAGCTTCCAAGTCTCTTGAAATAAGGCTTCCTAGCCTTTTGAAAGAATTCCGAGCCTCTAGAATAGAGTCTTTCTAGCCTCTTGAAAAGAGGATTCCGAACCTTTTGAAAGGAGGCTTCCGAACCTCTTGAAACAGGTCTCCAAGCATATTGAAATAATTCCGAGCATCTTGAAAGGAGGCTTCCGAGCCTCTTGAAAGGAGCTTCCCGAGCCTCTTGAAAAGAGGATACCGACACCGAGCCTCTTTGAAGGAGGCTTCCGAGCCTCTTGAAAGGAGGCTTCCGAGCCTCTTGA
The DNA here is from genome assembly GCF_024139115.2 of Armigeres subalbatus. NCBI lineage: Eukaryota > Metazoa > Arthropoda > Insecta > Diptera > Culicidae > Armigeres > Armigeres subalbatus. The sequence continues at coordinate 87,756,611 of NC_085139.1, read as the reverse complement.
AAGGAGGCCTCCGAGCCTCTTGAAAGGAGGCCTCCGAGCCTCTTGAAAGGAGGCCTGAGCCTCTTGAAGGAGGCTTCTGAGCCTCTTGAAAGGAGGCTTCCGAGCCTCTTGAAGGAGGCTTCCAGGCCTCTTGAAAGGAGGCTTCCGGGCCTCTTGAAAGGAGGCTTCTGAGCCTCTTGAAAGGAGGCTTCTGAGCCTCTTGAAAGGAGGCTTCCAGGCCTCTTGAAAGGAGGCTTCCAGGCCTCTTGAAAGGAGGCTTCCGAGCCTCTTGAAGGAAGCTTCCAGCCTCTTGAAAGGAGGCCTGAGCCTCTTGAAAGAAGGCTTCCGAGCCTCTTGAAAGAAGGCTTCCTGAGCCTCTTGAAAGAAGGCTTCTGAGCCTCTTGAAAGGAGGCTTCCAGGCCTCTTGAAAGGAAGCCTGAGCCTCTTGAAGGGAGGCTTCCGAACCTCTTGAAAGGAGGCTTCCGAACCTCTTGAAACAGGCCTCCAAGAATATTGAAATAATTCCGAGCATCTTGAAAGGAGGCTTCCGAACCTATTGAAAGGAGCTTCCCGAGCCTCTTGAAAAGAGGATACCGACACCGAGCCTCTTTGAAGGAGGCTTCCGAGCCTCTTAGAAGGCGGCTTCCGAGCCTCGTGAAAGGAGGCCTCCGAGCCTCGTGAAAGGAGGCCTGAGCTCTGAAAGGAGGCTCTGAGCCTCTTGAAAGGAGGGTTCCTACCCTCTTTAAAAAAGGCTTCCGAGTCCCTTGAAAGTAGGCTTCCGGGCCTCTTGAAAGGAGGCTTCCGGGCCTCTTGAAAGGAGGCTTCCGAGCCTCTTGAAAGGAGGCTTCCGAGCCTCTTGAAAGGAGGCTTCCGAGCCTCTTGAAAGGAGGCTTCCGAGCCTCTTGAAAGGAAGCTTCCGAGCCTCTTGAAAGGAAGCTTCCAAGCCTCTTGAAAGGAAGCTTCCAAGCCTCTTGAAAGAAGGCTCTGAGCCTCTTGAAAGAAGGCTTCCAGCCTCTTGAAAGAAGGCTTCCAGGCCTCTTGAAGGGAGGCCTCTTGAAGGAGCTCTGAGCCTCTTGAAGGAAGCTTGAGGCCTCTTGAAAGGAGGCTTCCGAGCCTCTTGAAAGGAGGCTTCCGAGCCTCTTGAAAGGAGGCTTCTAAGCCTCTTTAAAAAAAGGCTTCCGAGCCTCTTGGAAAAAAGGCTTCCGAGCCTCTTGAAAGGATGCTTCCGAGCCTCTTGAAGAGCGGCTTCCGAGCCTCTTGAAAGGAGGCTTCCAAGCCTCTTGAAGCGAAACTTCGGAGCTTCTTGAAAGGAGGCTTCCGAGCCTCTTGAAGCGAGACTTCGGAGCCTCTTGAAAGGAGGCTTCCGAGCCTCTTGAAAGAAGGCTTCCGAGCCTCTTGAAAGAAGGCTTCCGAGCCTCTTGAAGGAAAGCTTCCGAGCCTCTTGAAAGGAGGTTTCCGAGCCTCTTGAAAGGAGGTTTCCAGGCCTCTTGAAAGGAAGCTTGAGCCTCTTGAAAGGAGGCTTCCGAGCCCCGTGAAAGGAGGCTTCCTAGCCTCGTGAAAGGAGGCTTCCGAGCCTCGTGAAAGGAGGCTTCCGAGCCTCGTGAAAGGAGGCTTCCTAGCCTCGTGAAAGGAGGCTTCCGGACCTCTTGAAAGGAGGCTTCCGGACCTCTTGAAAGGAGGCTTCCGAGTCTCTTGAAAGAAGGCTTCCGAGTCTCTTGAAAGGAGGCTTCCGAGCCTCTTGAAAGGAGGCTTCCGAGCCTCTTGAAAGGAAGCTTCCGAGCCTCTTGAAAGGAAGCTTCCGAGCCTCTTGAAAGAAGGCTTCCGAGCCTCTTGAAAGAAGGCTTGAGCCTCTTGAAAGAAGGCTTCCAGGCCTCTTGAAAGGAGGCTTCCAGCCTCTTGAAGGAAGCTGAGCCTCTTGAAAGGCGGCTTTCGAGCCTCTTGAAAGGAGGCTTCCGAGCCTCTTGAAAGGAGGCTTCTAAGCCTCTTTAAAAAAAGGCTTCCGAGCCTCTTGGAAAAAAGGCTTCCGAGCCTCTTGAAAGGATGCTTCCGAGCCTCTTGAAGAGCGGCTTCCGAGCCTCTTGAAAGGAGGCTTCCAAGCCTCTTGAAGCAGAACTTGGAGCTTCTTGAAAGGAGGCTTCAGGCCTCTTGAAGCGAGACTTGGTGCCTCTTGAAAGGAGGCTTCCAGCCTCTTGAAAGAAGGCTCTGAGCCTCTTGAAGGAAGGCTTCCTGAGCCTCTTGAAAGGAGGTTTCAGGCCTCTTGAAAGGAGGTTTGAGCCTCTTGAAGGAAGCTTCCGGGCCGCTTGCATGGGGGCTTCCGGGCCCCGGGAAAGGAGGCTTCCTGGCCGGGGGAAAGGAGGCTTCCGAGCCTCGTGAAAGGAGGCTTCCGAGCCTCGTGAAAGGAGGCTTCCTAGCCTCGTGAAAGGAGGCTTCCTAGCCTCGTGAAAGGAGGCTTCCGGACCTCTTGAAAGGAGGCTTCCGGACCTCTTGAAAGGAGGCTTCCGAGTCTCTTGAAAGAAGGCTTCCGAGTCTCTTGAAAGGAGGCTTCCGAGCCTCTTGAAAGGAGGCTTCCGAGCCTCTTGAAAGGAGGCTTCCGAGCCTCTTGAAAGGAGGCTTCCGAGCCTCTTGAAAGGAGGCTTCCGAGCCTCTTGAAAGGAGGCTTCCGAGCCTCTTGAAAGGAGGCTTCCGAGCCTCTTGAAAAGAGGATACCGACACCGAGCCTCTTTGAAGGAGGCTTCCGAGCATCTTGAAAGGAGGCTTCCGAGCCTCTTGAAAGGAGGCTTCCGAGCCTCTTGAAAGGAGGCTTCCGAGCCTCTTGAAAGGAGGCTTCCGAGCCTCTTGAAAGGAGGCTTCCGGGCCTCTTGAAAGGAGGCTCTGAGCCTCTTGAAAGGAGGCTTCCGAGCCTCTTGAAAGGAGGCTTGAGCCTCTTGAAAGGAGGCTTCCTGAGCCTCTTGAAAGGAGGCTTGAGCCTCTTGAAAGGAAGCTTCTGAGCCTCTTGAAAGGAAGCTTCCGAGCCCTTTGAAAGAAGGCTCTGAGCCTCTTGAAAGAAGGCTTCTGAGCCTCTTGAAAGGAGGCTTCCAAGCCTCTTGAAAGGAGGCTTCTGAGCTCTTGAAAGGAGGCTTCCTAGCCTCGTGAAAGGAGGCTTCCTGAGCCCCTGAAAGGAGGCTTCCTAGCCTCGTGAAAGGAGGCCTGAGCCTCGTGAAAGGAGGCTTCTGAGGCCTCGTGAAAGGAGGCTTCCAGGCCTCGTGAAAGGCTTCCTGGCCTCGTGAAAGGAGGCTGAGCCTCGTGAAAGGAGGCTTCCGAGCCTCTTGAAAGGAGGCTTCCTGGACCTCTTGAAAGGAGGCTTCCAGCCTCTTGAAAGAAGGCTTCTGAGTCTCTTGAAAGGAGGCTCTGAGCCTCTTGAAAGGAGGCTTCCAGGCCTCTTGAAAGGAGGCTTCCTGAGCCTCTTGAAAGGAGGCTTCCAGGCCTCTTGAAAGGAGGCTTCCAGGCCTCTTGAAAGGAGGCTTCCGGGCCTCTTGAAAGGAGGCTTGAGCCTCTTGAAAGGAGGCTTCCGAGCCTCTTGAAAGGAGGCTTCCGAGCCTCTTGAAAGGAAGCTTCCGAGCCTCTTGAAAGGAAGCTTCCGAGCCTCTTGAAAGAAGGCTTCCGAGCCTCTTGAAAGAAGGCTTCCGAGCCTCTTGAAAGAAGGCTTCCGAGCCTCTTGAAAGGAGGCTTCCGAGCCTCTTGAAAGGAAGCTTCCGAGCCTCTTGAAAGGAGGCTTCCGAGCCTCTTGAAAGGAGGCTTCCGAGCCTCTTGAAAGGAGGCTTCTAAGCCTCTTTAAAAAAAGGCTTCCGAGCCTCTTGGAAAAAAGGCTTCCGAGCCTCTTGAAAGGATGCTTCCGAGCCTCTTGAAGAGCGGCTTCCGAGCCTCTTGAAAGGAGGCTTCCAAGCCTCTTGAAGCGAAACTTCGGAGCTTCTTGAAAGGAGGCTTCCGAGCCTCTTGAAGCGAGACTTCGGAGCCTCTTGAAAGGAGGCTTCCGAGCCTCTTGAAAGAAGGCTTCCGAGCCTCTTGAAAGAAGGCTTCCGAGCCTCTTGAAGGAAAGCTTCCGAGCCTCTTGAAAGGAGGTTTCCGAGCCTCTTGAAAGGAGGTTTCCGAGCCTCTTGAAAGGAAGCTTCCGAGCCTCTTGAAAGGAGGCTTCCGAGCCCCGTGAAAGGAGGCTTCCTAGCCTCGTGAAAGGAGGCTTCCGAGCCTCGTGAAAGGAGGCTTCCGAGCCTCGTGAAAGGAGGCTTCCTAGCCTCGTGAAAGGAGGCTTCCGGACCTCTTGAAAGGAGGCTTCCGGACCTCTTGAAAGGAGGCTTCCGAGTCTCTTGAAAGAAGGCTTCCGAGTCTCTTGAAAGGAGGCTTCCGAGCCTCTTGAAAGGAGGCTTCCGAGCCTCTTGAAAGGAGGCTTCCAGGCCTCTTGAAAGAAGACTTCCGAGCCTCTTGAAAGAAGGCTCTGAGCCTCTTGAAAGAAGGCTTCCAGAGCCTCTTGAAAGGAGGCTTCCGAGCCTCTTGAAAGGAAGCTTGAGGCCTCTTGAAAGGAGGCTTCCAGGCCTCTTGAAAGGAGGCTTCCGAGCCTCTTGAAAGGAGGCTTCTAACCTCTTTAAAAAAGGCTTCCGAGCCTCTTGGAAAAAGGCTTCCAGGCCTCTTGAAAGGATGCTTCCAGGCCTCTTGAAGAGCGGCTTCCTGAGCCTCTTGAAAGGAGGCTTCCAAGCCTCTTGAAGGAAACTTCAGGGCTTCTTGAAAGGAGGCTTCCAGGCCTCTTGAAGGAGACTTCGAGCCTCTTGAAAGGAGGCTTCCAGGCCTCTTGAAAGGAAGCTTCCGAGCCTCTTGAAAGAAGGCTTCCGAGCCTCTTGAAAGAAGGCTTCCGAGCCTCTTGAAAGGAGGCTTCCGAGCCTCTTGAAAGGAGGCTTCCTAGCCTCGTGAAAGGAGGCTTCCGAGCCCCGTGAAAGGAGGCTTCCTAGCCCCGTGAAAGGAGGCTTCCTAGCCTCGTGAAAGGAGGCTTCCGAGCCTCGTGAAAGGAGGCTTCCGAGCCTCGTGAAAGGAGGCTTCCTAGCCTCGTGAAAGGAGGCTTCCTAGCCTCGTGAAAGGAGGCTTCCGGACCTCTTGAAAGGAGGCTTCCGGACCTCTTGAAAGGAGGCTTCCGAGTCTCTTGAAAGAAGGCTTCCGAGTCTCTTGAAAGGAGGCTTCCGAGCCTCTTGAAAGAAGGCTTCCGAGCCTCTTGAAAGGAGGCTTCCGGGCCTCTTGAAAGGAGGCTTCCGAGCCTCTTGAAAGGAGGCTTCCGAGCCTCTTGAAAGGAGGCTTCCAAGCCTCTTAAAAGGGGGCTTTTGAGGCTCTGGAAAGGAGGCTTCCAAGTCTCGTGAAGAAAGGCTTTAGAGCCTCTTGAAAGAGGATACCGACACCTGAGCCTCTTTGAAGGAGGCTTCTGAGCATCTTGAAAGGAGGCTTCTGAGCCTCTTGAAAGGAGGCTTCCAGGCCTCTTGAAAGGAGGCTTCCAGGCCTCTTGAAAGGAGGCTTGAGCCTCTTGAAAGGAGGCTTCCGAGCCTCTTGAAAGGAGGCTTCCAGGCCTCTTGAAAGGAGGCTTCCAGGCCTCTTGAAAGGAGGCTTCCGGGCCTCTTGAAAGGAGGCCTGAGCCTCTTGAAAGGAGGCTTCCGAGCCTCTTGAAAGGAGCTTCCTGAGCCTCTTGAAAGGAAGCTTCCAGGCCTCTTGAAAGAAGGCTTCCAGGCCTCTTGAAAGGAGGCTGAGCCTCTTGAAAGGAGGCTTCCAGCCTCTTGAAGGAGGCTTCCTGAGCCTCTTGAAAGGAGGCTTCTGAGCCTCTTGAAAGGAGGCTTCCTGAGCCTCGTGAAAGGAGGCTTCCAGGCCTCGTGAAAGGAGGCTTCCTGAGCCCTCGTGAAAGGAGGCTTCCAGGCCTCGTGAAGGAGGCTTCCAGGCCTCGTGAAAGGAGGCCTGAGGCCTCGTGAAAGGAGGCTTCCAGCCTCTTGAAAGGAGGCTTCCTGAGACCTCTTGAAAGGAGGCTGGAGCCTCTTGAAAGGAGGCTTCCAGGCCTCTTGAAAGGAGGCTTCCAGGCCTCTTGAAAGGAGGCTTCTGAGCCTCTTGAAAGGAGGCTTCCAGGCCTCTTGAAAGGAGGCTTCAGGCCTCTTGAAAGGAGGCTTCCAGGCCTCTTGAAAGGAGGCTTCTGAGCCTCTTGAAAGGAGGCTTCCGAGCCTCTTGAAAGGAGGCCTGAGCCTCTTGAAAGGAGGCTTCTGAGCCTCTTGAAAGGAGGCTTCTGAGCCTCTTGAAAGGAGGCTTCCTGAGCCTCTTGAAAGGAGGCTTCTGAGGCCTCTTGAAGGAGGCTTCCAGGCCTCTTGAAGGAGGCTTCCAGGCCTCTTGAAAGGAGGCTTCCGAGCCTCTTGAAAGGAGGCTTCCTGAGCCTCTTGAAGGAGGCTTCCAGAGCCTCTTGAAAGGAGGCTTCCAGGCCTCTTGAAAGGAGGCTTCCAGGCCTCTTGAAGAAGGCTTCCAGGCCTCTTGAAAGGAGGCTTCCTGAGCCTCTTGAAAGGAGGCTCTGAGCCTCTTGAAGGAGGCTTCCTGAGCCTCTTGAAAGGAGGCTTCCTGAGCCTCTTGAAAGGAGGCTGGAGCCTCTTGAAAGGAGGCTTCCGAGCCTCTTGAAAGGAGGCTTCTGAGCCTCTTGAAAGAAGGCTTCCAGAGCCTCTTGAAGGAAAGCTTCCAGGCCTCTTGAAGGAGGCTTCCAGGCCTCTTGAAAGGAGGCTTCCCAGCCTCTTGAAAGGAGGCTTCCGAGCCTCTTGAAAGCAGGCTTCTGAGCCTCTTGAAAGGAGGCTTCCGAGCCTCTTGAAAGGAGGCTTCCCAGCCTCTTGAAAGGAGGCTCTGAGCCCCGTGAAAGGAGGCTTCCAGCCTCGTGAAAGGAGGCCTGAGCCTCGTGAAAGGAGGCTTCCGGACCTCTTGAAAGGAGGCTTCCTGAGCCTCTTGAAGGAGGCTTCGAGCCTCTTGAAAGGAGGCTTCCAGGCCTCTTGAAAGGAGGCTTCCAGGCCTCTTGAAAGGAGGCTTCCAGGTCTCTTGAAAGGAGGCTTCCAGGCCTCTTGAAAGGCTTGCGAGCCTCTTGAAAGGAGGCTTCCGAGCCTCTTGAAAGGCGGCTTCCGAGCCTCTTGAAAGGAGACTTTCAGGCCTCTTGAAAGGAGGCTTCCAGGCCTCTTGAAAGGAGGCTTCCAGGCCTCTTGAAAGGAGGCTTCCGAGCCTCTTGAAAGGAGGCTTCCGAGCCTCTTGAAAGGAGGCTTCCGAGCCTCTTGAAAGGAGGCTTCCGAGCCTCTTGAAAGGAGGCTTCCGAGCCTCTTGAAAGGAGGCTTCCGAGCCTCTTGAAAGGAGGCTTCCAGGCCTCTTGAAAGGAGGCTCTGAGCCTCTTGAAAGGAGGCTTCTGAGCCTCTTGAAAGGAGGCTTCTGAGCCTCTTGAAAGGAGGCTTCCTGAGGCCTCTTGAAAGGAGGCTTGAGCCTCTTGAAAGGAGGCTTCCAGCCTCTTGAAAGGAGGCTTCCAGGCCTCTTGAAAGGAGGCTCTGAGCCTCTTGAAAGGAGGCTTCCTGAGCCTCTTGAAAGGAGGCTTCCGAGCCTCTTGAAAGGAGGCTTCCGAGCCTCTTGAAAGAGGCTTCCTGAGCCTCTTGAAAGGAGGCTTCCTGAGCCTCTTGAAAGGAGGCTTCCTGAGCCTCTTGAAAGGAGGCTTCTGAGCCTCTTGAAAGGAGGCTTCCTGAGCCTCTTGAAAGGAGGCTCTGAGCCTCTTGAAAGGAGGCTTCCGAGCCTCTTGAAAGGAGGCTTCTGAGCCTCTTGAAAGGAGGCTTCCGAGCCTCTTGAAAGGAGGCTTCTGAGCCTCTTGAAAGGAGGCTTCTGGAGCCTCTTGAAAGGAGGCTTCCGAGCCTCTTGAAAGGAGGCTTCCTGAGCCTCTTGAAAGGAGGCTTCCGAGCCTCTTGAAAGGAGGCTTCCAGGCCTCTTGAAAGGAGGCTTCCTAGCCTCTTGAAAGGAGGCCTGAGCCTCTTGAAAGGAGGCTTGGAGCCTCTTGAAAGGAGGCTTCCGAGCCTCTTGAAAGGAGGCTTCCGAGCCTCTTAAAAGGAGGCTTCCGAGCCTCTTAAAAGGAGGCTTCCGAGCCTCTAAAGGAGGCTTCCGAGCCTCTTGAAAGGAGGCTTCCGAGCCTCTTGAAAGGAGGCTTCCGAGCCTCTTGTAAGGAGGCTTCCGAGCCTCTTGTAAGGAGGCTTCCGAGCCTCTTGTAAGGAGGCTTCCGAGCCTCTTGTAAGGAGGCTTCCGAGCCTCTTGTAAGGAGGCTTCCGAGCCTCTTGAAAGGAGGCTTCCGAGCCTCTTGAAAGGAGGCTTCCGAGCCTCTTGAAAGGAGGCTTCCGAGCCTCTTGAAAATAGGCTTCCGAGCCTCTTGAAAGGAAGCTTCCGAGCCTCTTGAAAGGAGGCTTCCGAGCCTCTTGAAAGGAGGCTTCCGAGCCTCTTGAAAGGAGGCTTCCGAGCTTCTTTAAAGGTGGTTTCGAGCCTCTTGAAAGGAGGCTTCCGAGCCTCTTGAAAGGAGGCTTCCGAGCGTCTTGAAAGGAAGCTTCTGAGCCTCTTGAAAGGAGGCATACGAGCCTCTTGAAAGGAGGCTTCCAGGCCTCTTGAAAGGAGGCTTCCAGGCCTCTTGAAAGGAGGCTTCCAGGCCTGTTGAGAGGAGGGTTGGGGGCCTCTTGAAAGGAGGCTTGCAGGCCTCTTGAAAGGAGGCTTCCGAGCCTCTTGAAAGGAGGCTTCCGAGCCTCTTAAGGAGGCCTGATCCTCTTGAAAGGAGGCTTCCAGGCCTCTTGTAAGGAGGCTTGAGCCTCTTGTAAGGAGGCTTCCGAGCCTCTTGTAAGGAGGCTTCCGAGCCTCTTGAAAGGAGGCTTCCGAGCCTCTCGAAAGGAGGCTTCCGAGCCTCTTGAAAGGAGGCTTCCGAGCCTCTTGAAAGGAGGCTTCCGAGCCTCTTGAAAATAGGCTTCCGAGCCTCTTGAAAATAGGCTTCCGAGCCTCTTGAAAGGAAGCTTCCGAGCCTCTTGAAAGGAGGCTTCCGAGCCTCTTTAAATGTGGTTTCCGAGCCTCTTGAAAGGAGGCTTCCGAGCCTCTTGAAAGGAGGCTTCCGAGCCTTTTGAAAGGAGGCTTCCGAGCCTCTTGAAAGGAGGCTTCCGAGCCTCTTGAAAGGAGGTCCGAGCCTCTTGAAAGGAAGCTTCCAAGCCTCTTGAAAGGAAGCTTCCAAGCCTCTTGAAAGGAGGCTTCCGACCTTCTTGAAAGGAGGCTTCCGAGCCTTTTTAAAGGAAGCTTCCGAGCCTCTTAAAAGAAGGCTTCCGAGTCTCTTAAAAGGAGGCTTCCGAGCCTCTTGAAAGGAGGCTTCCGAGCCTCTTGAAAGGAGGCTTCCGAGCCTCTTGAAAGGAGGCTTTTTGCAACCTTTCAAACCATTAGATTCTAGATGTTTGTTTGTTTGCCTCTATCAAATTTTTAATAGTATTTGTATTAGAAAGTATTAGAATAAAAAATAAATCAAAACTTTTTTTTTTGTTAAGTAGGTCAAATGCCAAGAAGTGTAAGTGTAAAAACTAAGTTTTGAGAAAAAATGGTTCTATATTTTTTTGATTCATACAAATTGTATAGCAGTTCAAAAAATTACAAATTTTCCGTGAATTTTCACAAATTTTCAGTCAAGTTCATATTACATTTATCTACTTCCAAGTACACTCCCAGCCATAAGTTTGGGTTCAGCCTTTAAAAAAGTTTACAAAGTGTTTTACACATATTTCTTTAGTCATGTCCGATTTGTGATCTTCTGATCTTGTGATCTTCATGAAAGATGATGTCTAAAAGCCTAAGAATGAAAGCACATACGAGGGTCGAATGATTGAGGAATGCGACATCTTCTCTTCTTCATTTGCACTGGGACATTGCCGCCTCGCAGCTTAGTGTTCATTAAGCACTTACACAGTTAATAACTGCGAGATTTCTAAGCCAAGTTACCATTTTTGCATTCGTATATCATGAGGCTAACACGATGATACTTTTATGCCCAGGGAAGTCGAGACAATTTCCAATCCGAAAATTGTCTAGACCGGCACCGGGATTCGAATCCAGCCACCCTCAGCATGGTCTCGCTTTGTAGCCGCGCATCGTACCGCACGGCTAAGGAGGAATGCGGCATGCATTATTGAAAAAATGGGAGTGTGAAGGAGAGAAACATATGAACATGATGAACTCGCGTCCAAGCTTGAGGCTATGGGAAGTTGAAATGAGATTGAAGGAGTCAGTCTATTGACGAGATTTCATTCGAACGGTTGTGGATTTCTTTTGTTAGAATTAGTTAGAACTTTGTTTAACTCGAGAATTAATCATGCAAATGGAACCAAATCTTGCATGTGGATGTTTTGGGAGGGAAGATATGTTTCTGTGGTGGTCCAAAACCCCTCTCCGCCCTGGAAAGCGGGTCTCCCATACAAATGAAACATAAATTTCTGCATAACTCGAGAACTAATTAGAGAATAAACCAATATGAGGCAAAACGAAGAGTGTCGGGTCTGCTAGTTAATTATAAATAAATAAATTTATAATAAAAAAATATTATTTAATTTCTGTAGGTGTTTTAACCTTAGCCTAGCGGTACGACGCGCAGTCGTAAATTAAAACCATGCTGAGGGTGGCTGGGTTCGATTCGCGGTGCCTAGGCAATTTTCGGTATGGAAATTGTCTCGACTTACCTGGGGCATCATAACATTCAATACTTGGAGCCCGTTTTCTCATCTTCACTCCATTGCCCAGCTCTTATCCAATCGTATCACCTTTTCGGGGTCTCAACCAGAGCGTGCGGCCCGTTCTGGTGTTTCCTCCTCATTCACGCATACGCACGGACTTATTTTAGTTTGAAAACAACGTCTTCCCGAACCACAATCGCTACCACCGATTTTTGAGCCTGTTTGGGAAATAAGGTTCATACCTGTTGTACTCTATACGTATTAAAATGCTTTTAATTGCTTCACTATGCTAGCACATATATCATCGGTTTTCTTCTCAAAGATTGAATCAAATTTTATTTCCAACTATGTTACGGGTTATCAAATTATCTTCAATTATTTTCCTTGAAACAGTGCGAGAGCACCTGCATCCGGGACTACTTGGAGAACTCGTCGTACAAAAAATACGGTGACTGCCCAAAGGAACCGCAGAATTGCCTGGAAGCCATCTGTTTCAACACCTGCCAGAGTACGGACTACCACTGCCCAGGGGTGAAAAAATGTTGCCCGCACTCGTGCGGCATGAGCTGCCAAAGTCCTGTCGGTTTGAGCAAGGTTCGTGGACTGCCACCCGTTCCGGTGCACGTGATCCTTCGCGATGCTGGGCGTAGTTTCCGCATGGCTGAAATTCAGTGGGACTTGGCCGTGGAAGAGGAGGAATCCAGCGTCACGTACTATGTAGTGGAGTCACGCCATCACATCGGAGTTAGTTTTGCCGAGCGGAAATTGGAAAATGACTGGCAGAACCACAAGGCGAACATGATCTATGAGATCAAGCGAACAGGAAACCTCAAAAGGTTCGTTGGGGAACTGAAACTGAAACCCGGCAGGTGGTACCAGGTACGAGTTGCCGCAGTCAACGAGAAAGGTACCCGAGGATACTCCACTGTCTCCAAAGAGTTTCAACTGCGAAAAAGTGAGGACATGTTTTTCCGAATATAAATATCGAACTTTAGTAAACAAAATTCATGACGTTTTTGTAGGGCCCAACCCACCTCAACCACCGAAGAATCTCACACTTGGTCCACTGGTAGCGACGACAAACGGGATGTACAGTAGAAAAATTATGTGGTCGCTTCCACGATCTGATCTCCCGGTGGAGAAGTACAAAATCAGCTGGAGTTTATATTTAAATGTAAGCGGCGAAGCGCGGGCTGATAACTCATCTCTTTTCAAGGAAACGGCAACTGTGTCAGCGGTAGATATCTAGTGGATTCGATAAATCATTGAAAATATAGATTTCTGTTTTATTTGTTAGCCAACTCGCCACTATGAGATCAAAGGACTGCATCCTAACAGTATTTACTATCTCCAACTACATGCGGTGAGCGTGTACGGCAAATGGCGACTGAAGTCTTTCGCCAGTAATGAGATGATGGATACTATGGTGGACGTTGGAGGTGCCGTCAAGCAAATAAGCATGGACAACATGTTGATGAATGATGCCAGGTAATGAGGCGTTGTAAATAAATGTACTTAGATAATAGAAGATTGTAAAGTTACCGTTTTTCAGTCATCAACGCCGCACAAAATCCGGAGCTAATGCAATGAGCATAAATTATAAATTCGTGCCGCGTAAAACTGGCCTTGCGGTGAGACTTACGTGGGCGGACCGACAACCCGGCGGACGTTATCGGTTGCACTTGTGTCGAGGTACCCGGGAATGTCTATCAAAACCGATGGGACCCAGCTCTCATGATGTGGTTGTAAAGGTAAGGCAAAATAAGTAGAAAGGTACAGGAACGTCGTTACGTGTTCGGCTATTTGTTCTCGACATACTTTATCACAACATTTCTAGAGAATGGTAAATTCTTGCAGTTGAACGAATACCTCACTCCATCAAGCCAGAGTCCTCCTCCAATCACCTGACAGTGACCTGCTGCGTCGCAGCAAGCGTAGACGTTGTCTTGCAAAAATGCACGTTGTGAACTGCCCATACGAAATTTTCATACGAATCTTAATTTTAGTTTTTCAAGAATCACTCAACTTTACTCGTGATTTTCGCACGAGGAAATATCATATAAATCCGTCGGCCGAATGCCATTTGGCCGAAGGCCACTAGGCCGAAAGTTGTTTGGCCGAATATACCATTACACCGAATAGGACATTTAGCCGAATAGCAAAGACGTCTTACTACTCACTTCTCATTTTCAGAGTGAGAAGTGAGAAATAAGGAATGTGAAGTGAGATGTCTCAATTCACACTCCTCATTAATCACTTCTCACTTTTTACTGTGAGACCTGCCACTTCTCACTGTAAAAAGTGATATTCGGTCAAACGTCCTATTCGGCCAAATGTCCTAATCTCCTATTCGGCCGGATGACCCGTTCGGCCAATTGACTTTCGGCCGGATGAGTTTCGGCCTAAAGGTGTGTTCGGCCTAGTGGCATTCGGCCAAATGGGTTTCGGCCAATCGACCCTTCCCCGTTCGGTGCCAATTTGTTTAAAAACAAGTTTTTTTTGTTGTTTTCTCGGAATTGTGTAAAATGGATATATGCAGTTTCCACGGTTTGCAGAAATCGTTCTCATTAGATAACGAACAACGATAAAAGAGAGGCAAAAACTGTTCCGCATCATAACAAGTCATGATAACAAATTTATCAAACTTGTATACAAGTGCGAAAAAAAAATCAGATAGACAGCCCCCACAGAAAAATGGTGATTCTCGCTTTGTTTTCGCTCATTTCGTGTTGGTTACTGCACAGCTGTGTAGAACAAGTTGAAATGCATCATCAGAGCCAGTGCTCCCCGCATTTGTAGCTCTCTAATATGGGGGATACACTTGTGGTATTCATACCATGGTACAAACATCTTGAAATGAGTGCCATACCAATTATTGTCTTCATTAAAGATGGCCTTGAAATTATTTTCTTGTCGCCTTGTACCATGGTACGAATACATACCACAAGTGTGTGCCCCATATAAAAGAAATGTATCATGGGGTATAGCCTCCCGAATCAGTTCTCTATCATGACGGCTTGCGAAAAAAGTCTCTCGCGGTATGCTACATATCGTATTGCGAGAAGATTGAAAAATTCGAACCGGGGTCCGACGGTCGACTGTCGGAAAGCTGTTCCGCAAACGTCAAATCACTTGTTGCACTGTAAAAAATTTTGGCTTAGTTTTTCGGTGTGAATGTTGATTATTAAAATCAACGGGAATATGCAACTTTAAAAGAATGTTACATGCCGCTATATTTTTTAAACAAGTTTTAAGATACTTTGAAGGCATTTCGTCATATATTTATGTGATTTAGAACATTTTAGATTTCTCGAATATTCTTGATATCAAGAAACATCAACACTTTTCGTACAGTGCATGCCATTTTGAAGTTTCCGACACTCAGTCTGCTTCTTCTTCTTTGCTCCGCAAAATTAGAATTTTTCTCTTTTCTCGCAATATATGTATACAGAGATGATAAGTGAGAGACTTGTTCATTCTCTTTAGGATTCAATCCCTGACATTTTTTCAAACATATTAGGGAACATCCATAAATTACGTAACGCTTGGAGGGAGGAGGGGGGTTTCCTGAAGTGTGACAACCCATACAAAATTTTCAGATGTTTCATACAAAAAGTGTGACATAGGGGGGAGGGGGTTGAAAATGATCGATTTTTGCGTTACGTAATTAATGGATCTTCCCTTATTTAAATATAGCCGCGTATTATTTGATAAAATATTCTCCTAGCGAAATTAGGCTTTCATTTGATTATTATACGTTTTTTTTTCTTTCAGCAGAAAACAGCCTACGAATTTTCGAGTCTGGAGTTTGATATCAAGTACACAATTGGATTGCGGCACAACCATCGGAAACGTGTTTCCGGGCCGGCGAACAATCCTCAGCAACAATCGTCACAACAGCAGCACGGACCGCCCGGCTACGATAGCTTCCGTACATTCCTGACACCCAAATGTGAGCACTTCCAGAAGATGCATCCCGACTTTCTGTTTGATTGTTCCGTCTGAAGGTCCCAAAACGATTGTGAGCACAGAGTGTTATATGCTATATTATCTATATGAATAGTTAATAAAGACAATTCAAGCTCTATCTGGTAAAAGGGCGAATGTCGCAAGAGAGGATTCTCTTCGTCGACTTCCCCTCTTTTAAATAAAAGTGACAAGCAGTGGATTTCATCGCGGTTTTTCACCTCAGAATGCAAGTTTTCATTGTTTTCTTTCGTTCTGAGGGGAAAAACCGCAACGAAATCATCTGCTTGTCACTTTAATTTAAAAGAGGGGAAGTCGGCGAAGAGAATTCTCTCTTGCGACATTCGCCCTTATTCCAGATAGAGCTTGAATTTAGCAACAATGAATTCTACCCCGCCATAACTTGCCCACACTAGTAGCGCACTTTTTGCTTCGATTGGCTAGTAAGTATTCACATACGTCTGTTTGGAGATAGAACATAAGTGTTTTGTGGCGACCTAAGTATTAAACGTAGACGTTAAACTGATTTCTAGATACAAAAAAGGTCCTTACAAAATACAAATAATTCGGTTATGCTTGTGTTATTTTACAGTTGTAGTATTGAATTAGTGGATTTTTGTTTCAATAGTTTTAAGCTGGGCTGCCATTAAAATCCAACATAGACAAAATTTAGTATAGTATACAATGGTAATTACTCGACAAAAGATTATTTAACGTAAGTGGTTTTTAACTTCAGTGAGTTATGTTGAAGTAATTTTATTTCATGCAAAATATAAAAAACTAAAGCGTAGAAGAAAGCTCACTTTTGTCCTCTTGTAATTAGCACTATTCAGATTGAAATGAACTCTATATGCTGCTATAAAAAAGACATGTATGTTGGTAATAAATACGTGTATGCATATAAAACTAATTAGAAAGTATTTCATTCAAGAAACTTGAAAAGAACAATAGGAGAGACTTGATCCCCTTTTCTCATTTCTATTACGTTTACTCTATTTCTATTAGGGTAATCCGCCAAATGTTGAACGGCTAATTTCTTCGCCTATTGTTGAACGCACGTGCATTTCTTATGGGAGTTCAACAATAGGCGACAAAATTAGCCGTTCAACATTTGGCGTTTTCCCCTACACGTATTACAGCCAAAAATAAATAAACTAACGCGGTTTTCACGCAGACTCTCAATCTGTAAATAGTCTGTAAATAGTTGTTGCTATTAATACACGATCGATTTTTTGGAGTGCTGTCAAAAATCGAATTCAAAAATATTCGGCGGAGATTGATACCTCTCCATGAACTTGCTTTGATAAAAGTAGATCATTGTTCTCTGTTTTTGCCTTTCTCGTATACTAAGTATAAGGGCCCTCCTTGGCCGTGCGGTAAGATGCGCGGCTACAAAGCAAGACCATGCTGAGGGTGGCTGGGTTCGATTCCCGGTGCCGGTCTAGACAATTTTCGGATTGGAAATTGTCTCGACTTTCCTGGGCATAAAAGTATCATCGTGTCATCATGATGAACGCATGAAGCTTGAGATCCTGGGACTGAGTGAAGTCCGTTGGTCAAACTTTGGAGAACACAGAACGCCGTCGGGACAAGTTCTGCTATACTCTGGTTTATGAGGTGAACACGCTCCCCGGCATCGCGGAGTTGGCTTCCTACTAAGCGCTCAGGCACACTCTGCGCTTATGAAGTGGGAACCTATAAGTGAAAGGATAATCGTTGCCAGATTTAGAACACGGGTCCGAAACCTTACTATAATCCAATGTTATGCGCCAACCGATGCTGCCGATCTGCAAGACAAAGAGAGACAGTCAACTCAATGCCGTCGTAGATAGAATTCCGAAGGGTGATATCTGATGGCGATGACCAAGTAGCAGAGCAGACACAGCGGACACAGCGAAGGCGATTTCGGATGAGACCGGCGGAATTAATAAACACGCGGAATTAACTTTAGAGAATAGTTTTAATGACGGACTAAATGAAATAACACTTGCTCTTGGCGAATGATAGACGCGAACTGATGTTCGTTAGTAGGCAGTGTTGCCGTTTATGTCGTACAGCTTGGGGTGCACGGAATTATTGTAGCGGAGGGTTGACATCGCTCTCCACACTCCTCCTCGATGTGTAGCCTCAGCACTCGATTTATTCAAGTCCTAGTAGACTACAGAAGCGGCTGTGCTTCATCGGTCCCAATGGTTTTGTCAGTATGTCTGCGGTCATTAATTCAGTTGGACAGTATTCCAGCACAATTTGTCTCTTCTGACACAGTTCCTGGACAAACTTCTCTCGGGTATCAATATGCTTGGACCTGCGGCTAGATCTCTCGGTCCGAACAAAGGCGAGACACCCCTGGTTGTCCTCTTTGATCGTCGTTGGTTCTGTTTGGTTTTCCTCGAGATCAGCGAGCAGTTGCCGTAGCCAGATGGCCTCTTGGCAAGCCTCACTGAGTGCCACGTACTCGGCCTCCATGGACGATAGCGTTACGCTGGACTGTCCACGGCTGGCCCACGAAATAGTTGCTCCACCGAACATAAACGTAAATCCAGATGTTGACTTTCGGCTCTGTAGATCGCCGGCCCAATCGGCGTCAGAATATCCAGACAGTGGTTCGTCGTATTCATAGCCCAACCGCAGACTGCAACTCTTCGTCTTCTGCAAATATCGCAGGACTCGCTTTGTGGCTGTCCAATCGGATTCCGTAGGAGCAGCGAACTTTCGCCCTAGAATGGCCGCACTGTTAGCTATATCCGGTCTCGCCACAACAGATAAATACAACAAACTTCCCACAACACTTCTGAGTTTCGCTGGATCCTCCAGTGGTTTGGTTTTGTCTTCGATCTTCAAGTATCCCGGATCCATTATAGACTTTGCTGGCTTCGCATCACGCATTCCATGGGTATTCAGTAGCTCTTCAATGTAGTTCTGTAAACGAATCTTGTAACCTTGTTCTTCTCGATGAACCTCCATACCGAGAAAGTGACGGACATCTCCCAAACAGGTCAACTCGAACTCTTCACTGAGACTCCGGATCACCTTCTGCAATTCATCATCATCGGTAGACGCAACGAGCATATCGTCTACGTATACCAGCAGGAAGACACTGACTTTCCCTCTCTTCTTCACGTACATACACGGATCGGCGTTCGACTGTTTGAAGCCAAGCTTGGACAACGCATCGTGGAGGCGTTTGTTCCAACAACGTGCCGACTGCCGCAGTCCGTAAATGCTTTTCTGCAATCGACAAACTAGCTTCTCCATCCCTTTCTTTTCCCAGCCAGGTGGCTGACGCATGAAGACTTCCTCTTCTAGAACTCCGTAAAGATAAGCGGTCTTTATGTCCAGATGCTTCACCGTCATCTTTCGCTTCGCCGCCACTGTTAGAAACGTCCGGAAGGTCGCGTGTCGTGTTACAGGAGCGTACACCTCCTCAAAATCTACACCAAACCGTTGTGTGTAGCCCTGCGCCACAACTCTGGCCTTATGCTTTACCACCTTGCCTTCTTCGTTGCGTTTCAGCTTGAAGACCCACTTGGATCCTACCAACTTCTTCCCCTTCGGTAAAGGTACCAGCTCCCAGGTATGGTTCCGCCGATGCGATTCTAGCTCGTCTTCCATAGCAGCTCTCCAGTCGGCGTTCTCCATTGCATCACGGTAGTTCACTGGTTCTTCATGTACACACGCTGCGGTACCTGCCGCGTAATCCAATAAATATTCCTCCAAATGTCGCGGTACTACACCGCGGGTTGCTCGTTGTGAACGGCGCATGGTCTCCTCTCGTGTATGCATATCGTCCTCGGCATCTTCAAAATCTTCCGCATCAGAAGCAGCGCTGTCTTCCTTGAAGTACTCTTTGATCGGAAGCAGTTTTATCTCCTCCTCGTCGCGAGTCGACTGTTTTTCTTCAAGTGGCTTCTCAGGTGTCGACATTGGGAACTCGACGGTAGTCGTCCCATGTCCCAATTCGAGAAATCGCGCATCCCGACTAACTGTTATCAAATCAGTTTCACAGTCGACGAATCGATAAGCTTTATGCTCCATCGAATACCCCACAAACCTCAGTTTTCAGGATTTGATATCCAACTTGCTACGCTTCGTATCCGGAACATGCACGTAGGCCTCAGCGCCAAACACCCGGAGATGTGCCAGATCCGGTTTACGTTCCACCACAGTTCATAGGGAGTTTTCTGGATAGACCTTGACGGTAAACGGTTCTGCAGATATGTTGCTGTGAGTACCGCCTCACCCCAGTACCGCTTCTCCATACCAGCATCGATGAGCATGCAGGTAGCCATCTCCGTTATAGAGCGGTTCTTCCGCTCCGCCACGCCATTCTGCTGAGGCGAATACGGTGCGGTAAACTGTGCCTTGATCCCTTCAGCACGATAGAAAGCCTTCAACTCCTTGTTGTTGAACTCGCCTCCTCCGTCGGAGCGAATCACACGAACCTTTCTGCCAAACAACGTCTCCGTCCACCGCACGTACTCCTTGATCAGATCCGTCGCTTCGGATTTCTGCTTCAACAGGTAGGTGACTGTGAAGCGGCTGTAGTCGTCGATGAGATGCATAACGTAGCGATTGCCACTGGGAGTGGTAGTCTTCATTGGGCCACATAAGTCCGTATGGACGATGTCGAGAACTTGATCCGCTTTTCTTTCAGTGACAGGAGGAAAGGGCTGTCTAGCCGACTTTCCTTCCATGCAACACTCACAAACAAGACGTAAACCACAGTCGCTTACCTTAATGCCTGTTGCCAGACTCTCCCTGACGACTCGTTCAGCGGCGGCCCAATCTCTATGGCCCAACCGCCGGTGCCACTGATGTTGGCAGTTCACGTTGTGCTCACCCGTCGATGCTTTGTGGGATTCCTCGATTGTTCGCAGGTAGTAGAGGCCACCGTAACGAACGCCAGTCGCAACGACAACTCCTCCTGCATCCATGATTCGGCAACCTTCGTTGTTGAAAATCACTTCGAGTTTCTTCTCGGCCAACTTCACTACCGAAATTAAACTGGTTGCAAGACCAGGCACGTATTTCATGTCACTCATGTCACTTCTTACCGGTTCACCGCGATCGTCCACTCCACGAATCACGCCACTTCCCTCACCGGAGATCTCAGTTTTCTTACCATCGGCGAGTGTGATCCACCCACCGGGAAATTGTTTCAACGAGTCAAAGAATCCGCGATCGTTTGTCATATGGGCACTTGCCCCACTGTCCACGATCCACGAACGCGAGATGATTTCGTTTCCACCGGTAAACGCCACATTCCGGCCTTCGCTATGCACTGCCTTTGCTTTCGGGTTTTCTTTCCCTTTTCTACAACTGTTTTCTTCCTTCACCGGAGCTCGGTATTTCCGACAGTCACGGCGCAAATGTTCCGGTTTCTTACAAAAATGGCACACGCGGGTCTC
Source organism: Armigeres subalbatus (assembly GCF_024139115.2). Classification (NCBI taxonomy): domain Eukaryota; kingdom Metazoa; phylum Arthropoda; class Insecta; order Diptera; family Culicidae; genus Armigeres; species Armigeres subalbatus. The sequence goes on along the minus strand of NC_085139.1, from coordinate 87,736,528 downwards.
CCTGGACCTTTCTTCCGAACGCATCGCTTTCTCGCTTTTCGAGCCGCCACTTTCGCGTTCCAAGCGACGATGGAACTCGTCCATTAATTTCGATTTTACCACGTCAACTGAAATATCGTCATCAGCCCGATTGTCTAAAGCGGTCACTATTCCGTCGAACGAGGGGGGTAAACTACGCAAAATCATGCAGATTTTCGTGTCTTTGTCTAGTTCGGTACCCGCGGCATCCAACCGATCGAAGAGTTCATCGAGCTCGCGCAAATGCTCTTCCAAGTTTCCGCGTTCCGACAAATTCGACGCGCACAACTTTTTCAATAAAGAAACCCGCACCGACCGTGTTGTTTTCTGGTGGTACGATTTCAGGGCTACGAACACATCATGCGCGGAAGCACTGTTTTTCACAATTGGCAACTGGTTATCCTCGATGGATAAGATTATTGTTGCCTTTGCTCTTCGGTCAGCCTTGACCCACTCATCGTCCTGATCATCTTCGTCAGGGACGGCATCTTGCACTACGTGCCACAGATCGTCGCGTTGCAACAACATTTCAATTCGCACTTTCCATACCTGCCAATTGGTGCCGTTGAGTTTGGTTATGGCAAATTTGGCATCCGACATGGTTTCTTCTCCGTCACACACTCAGCGAAAAAAAAACAAGAAAACGTTTTTGCAAAAACACTGCTCTTCACGCGGGAGCTTTTCTTCGTTGCCTGTTGCTCGCAAGCCAACAGCACGCCAACGATGCAAAATCGTCACCACTACAAGCACACAGTTTTTCGCCTCGCGATACTCCAATCGAAGCCAACGACCGGATTATTTTTCACCACCGATTCCGTCTCAAACTAAAAACACTCTCTGGGTCCAAAACCTGATGGCGATGACCAAGTAGCAGAGCAGACACAGCGGACACAGCGAAGGCGATTTCGGATGAGACCGGCGGAATTAATAAACACGCGGAATTAACTTTAGAGAATAGTTTTAATGACGGACTAAATGAAATAACACTTGCTCTTGGCGAATGATAGACGCGAACTGATGTTCGTTAGTAGGCAGTGTTGCCGTTTATGTCGTACAGCTTGGGGTGCACGGAATTATTGTAGCGGAGGGTTGACATCGCTCTCCACAATATCAAGATCTGTTTGGGCGACTTCAATGCGAAGATCGGATCCGACAACTCGAACCATGAGCGCATTATGGGACGCCATGGGCTCGGAGAAATGAGCGAAAACGGAGAGCTGTTCGCAGAATTTTGTGGTAATAACGACATGGTGATCGGGGGATCGCTCTTCCCTCATCGACCGGCTCACAAGGTCACGTGGGTCTCCCGTGACGGCTTTACAGAAAATCAAATCGACCACATCTGCATCACCCGAAAATGGAAACGGAGCCTTCTTGATGTACGGAATAAACGTAGTGCCGATATCGCGTCTGATCATCACCTCCTCATCGGCGAAATACGCCTGCGCATTGCGCGGATTCGTCGGCAAGAGGAAAGAGTTGGACGACGATTCAACACACGCCGACTGGAAGATGCCACGGTGAAACGGTCCTTCGTTGAAAACTGGAGACGCGTGCTGCAGATATTCCGGAAGGTGGCAGCGTGGAAGACCAATGGACCGCTATCAAGAATGCCTTCATCGCCACCAGCGAGAACAATCTGGGCGAACTACGCACCCAGAGAAAACAATGGATCACCGATGAGACCTGGAGGAAGATAGAGGAGCGAAGAGAAGCCAAAGCCGCGATAGAGCGATCGAAAACCAGAGGAGCCAAAGTCTTAGCCCGTCAACGATACACGGCTCTTGAGAAGGAAGTAAAACGCTCATGTCGACGGGACAAGCGAGCGTGGGCAGACTCTCTGGCCGACGAAGGAGAGAGAGCCGCCGCAACCGGGGACATTCGCCTCCTCTACGATATCTCACGACGCTTAAGCGGGGCGAAGATGAATGCAACGATGCCTGTGAAAGACGCGAATGATCAGTTATTGACCGACCCAACTGACCAGCTGAAACGCTGGTTCGAGCACTTCGAACAACTTTTTCAAGTGCCAACCAGGCCATCACCACCTCGGCATGATCTGCCTAGGATCCGACGTATAACACGTGTCAATACCGAAGCTCCATCACTGCTAGAGATTCAAACAGCCATCCAAAGCATGAAATCGAATAAAGCCGCACGGGTCGACCGCATAGCAGCCGAGATGCGCAAAGCTGACCCCATGACATCCGCTCAACTACTGCATCGTTTATTTCGTAATATCTGGGACACCGCAGCTTTCCCGGTCGACTGGATGCAAGGTATCTTAGTGAAGGTGCCCAAAAAGGGTGACCTGACTGTATGCGATAACTGGCGAGGCATTATGTTGCTGTGTACCGTTCTCAAAGTTCTGTGCAAAATTATCCTAGCCCGGATTCAGGAGAAGATCGATGCGACTCTCCGGTGGCAGCAAGCCGGATTCCGTGCCGGAAGATCCTGTGTGGACCATATTGTCACGCTCCGCATCATTCTGGAGCAGGTCAACGAATTCCAAGAGTCCCTTTACTTGGTATTCATTGACTACGAAAAAGCTTTCGACCGTCTCAATCACGAGAATATGTGGGGCGCCCTGAGACGCAAGTGGGTTCCTGAGAAAATCATCGGCCTCATCGAAGCACAGTACGAGGCCTTTTCGTGTAGAGTGCTGCACAATGGGGTTCTGTCCGACCCTATCCGGGTCGTAGCTGGTGTGAGGCAAGGATGTATTCTATCACCGTTACTGTTCCTCATCGTAATCAATGATATTCTGGTAGATGCGATTGACCGTGAACCAAACCGCGGGCTGTTATGGCAGCCTATAACCACAGACAAACAGACGTAACAGCTTGAACATTTTGCTGAAAAATTCATCGCTCAACTCCTCTACCACCACCTTACGAGCGTGTTACACGAAACAATGTTTCGTATGACATTGTCACCAGAAGGCGCTGGAGTGAAATGTCAAACTCGAAGGATTACGACGCTAGCGCCTCTAGTTGTGAAAGGCGCAATCGATCAAATTCAAATTGATCGTTAAAGTCATGGTCGATGGTAATTTCTCTAGTGTTACGTCTGTTTGTCTGTGCTATAACCATGGAGCACCTAAACGACTTCGAATTGGCGGATGACGTTGCACTACTCGCGCAACGGCGCTCTGATATGCAGAGTAAGCTCAACGACCTTGCCGATCGCTCCTCCTCGGCAGGTTTAGTCATCAACGTCAACAAAACCAAATCGTTGGATGTAAACACGGTGACTCCTTCCAGTTTCACAGTAGCCGGGCAACCAGTGGAGAATGTTGAAAGCTTCCAATATCTTGGTAGCCAAATGGCGTCAGACGGCGGTACCAAGATCGACATAGGCGCACGGATCAAGAAAGCAAGGGCTGCCTTTGCGAGTTTAAGAAATATCTGGAAAAACAGGCAGATAAGTGAACGCACCAAAATACGAATTTTCAACTCTAACGTGAAATCTGTGCTGTTATACGCTAGCGAAACATGGTGTGTATCAGTGGAGAACACTCAACGGCTGCAGGTGTTCATTACCAGATGCCAGCGGTATATAATTCGGACCTGGTGGCCTCACAACTGGATCTCAAACAACGAGCTCCATCGTCGTTGTCACCAGAGGCCGATAACAACAGAAATTCGGGATCGGAAGTGGGGCTGGGTCGGCCATACTCTACGTAGGGGCGGAAACGAAATCTGTAAGCAAGCATTAGACTGGAACCTAGCGGGACATCGCAGCAGAGGCAGACCCAGAGGCTCATGGCGGAGAAGCCTCAATAAAGAAATAAAAGAAGTCGACCGAAATCTAACCTGGCAACAGGTTAAAGCGATAGCCGGGCATCGCTCAGGATGGAGATCTTTCAAGTCGGCCCTTTGCACCACCGGAGGTGTACAGGATCCATAAGTAAGTAAGTAAGTGTCATCATGATGGGGTTAGAGATGTCGTAAAATCCCGATTAATCGATTAGTTACTAATCGATTACTCTTGATTCTTGTCGATTATTGAATCGATTAATCATTGTATAGTAATCGATTCAAAATTAATCGATTATCACAACGATGAATCGATTAATCGAAATAATCAATTAATTTTCGACATCCTTATGATGTCGTAAAATTCTGATTAATCGATTAGTAACTAATCGATTACTCACGATTCCTCTCGATTATTGAATCGATTAATCGTTGGGTAATAATCGATTCAAAATTAATCGATTATCACAAAGATGAATCGATTAATCGAAGTAATCGATTAATTTGCGACATCTCTAGATGGGGTTAGAAATAAAGGTTGAGAAAGGTAGAATTATGTCATAATTCAAATCATCATAACTTTGCATACAATAATCCGATTTTGATAAAATCAGGACCATCAGAACCGGACGCTTTTCTTGTACACTGCCCTCCTGCAAAACCTAAGATTGGTCTTTGGCCACCGTAGATGTTCCGGGTTTTTCGAAGGTATGTTCAAAATGCATTTTTTCCACTGCTTCTCATTTTATGTGACGTTTACTTTCATCATGTTCTATGGTTTCTCCAAAAAACTAGAACTAATATGCCGGCCAATGGTGGCTGTAGATCGAGAATCCATCAAAACTACGCAGAGATATGGCCATTTCCGTAAAAACGGTTCCGGGAACATGATAACAGATCGGAATAATACAAATATGGGTATCTATGTTCATGGCTTTGCGAGACGATGATTACAGAAACATTTCCAGAATGATAGTGTACACTGCCACCCTTATAGCAGCTTCCATGGGCCTTCCAGGAGGGCCGGTTTTGGCACCGTCTGGAACTATGCATATATGGGTGTCGAAATTCATGTTTTCCCATGACGATGAATATAGGATCTTTATTAAAGATACATTATGGTGACTGTAAGACTCTCTGGCCAATTTGTAACAGGTTCCGGGTGTTCTGCGAAAGTGACATTTGTTCAGGGTGTATGGCCAATCCCGTACCGATTTTACGAAAATGGCCATATCTTTGCGTATACCAAACGGATTTTCGATCTGCAGCCAGCAATGGTCAGCATATTAGTTCTAGTTTCCAGGGAGAGTATAAAACATGATGGCAGTAAACGTCAGATAAAACGACAAGCAGAAGAAAAAATGCATTTTTAACATATCCTCGGAAAACCCGCAGGAGGTAATACGTTTGCACATAAAATTCATGATGACTGAATCGACAAGATTTTATAAGCACCGCACATATTATGTAAAAGCAAAACCAACTGATCCAATTTTAAGTGCAAGACATATATAAGCAATATGCAGTTTTTTCTGAGAGCGGAACATCTGCGGTTTCATGCCTTCTTCCTTCTCCTTGTAGAATCTGCGAAGATCTCCGTTGTCAAACTTGCCGGCACCGTCGGAGCGAACAACCTTCGGTTTGCGACCGAAAACATTTGCAGTTTAGTGAATGTGTTGTCCAGTGAGACAAAAATCTGCACAATCACGTTGATAATCCTGCTCATCGACGATGGAACCTACGTCAAAATGGATTTCGGATAGCTTCATACGTTTGCGTACCATAGAAAAACTGTCAAAACATACGCAAACGTATCCATGCTGCTCAGCTCTGAATGTCTCAAAAACCGCGGTCTACCTTCCATAAAGCCCATAAAGGTCCCGTGAAGTTTGTTAAATTATATTAGATTACTAGTTGACCCGGCAGACGTTGTCCTACACAGTAGGCGAGAATGTGCGTTCGAACAGCCCATGCAACATTTGCATAGGAATCACAATTTTAGTTATGCACGGTTTGTTCTACTTTACTCGTAATTTTCGCATTAGGACATATCATATAAACCCGTCGGAAACTATAACGAATGTTTCTGCTGAAGAAATGAAAAAAATCCATCCAGCCGTTTTCGAGTTATGCGGATACGAACACAGACCATTTCATTTTTATATATAAGATTTAGACCGTATTGAAATATGCTCTGGCAGAAGGCCATGAAATTTGAATTTTGTATATATACCACCCATGTTAAATCACTCTTTGTCTATCGTTAATAAACCGTGAACTACTAAACATCGTGTTTATTATCAGGTTATGGGCTCTCCACGTAACCATAGTAACCGGAAATAACACGTTCGGAAAGAAAATTTTTCTCGTGTCGTTTGAGTTTTTCGGTGGAGTCAGTAGCGTGGCCGCGTTTATCGTTTTTTCGGTTCGGTTCTAAAACGTGAATCAAGTATGGAGGACGAACGGATGCAGCGCGTGTACCTTTTCGACGGGACAAATTTTTCCAATTGGAGTTTCCGGATGGAGTCTTACCTGGAGGAATTAGGTTTGCTCCATTGTATCCAGAAGGCTCTGGAAGAAGAAGATTTTTTCCTGGTTGTTGCAGAGGACACGGCAGCGGTGAAGAAGGAAAAGGAACACAGGCGCCTGAAGCGGAAGCAAGAAGATGCCAAGTGCAAGTCAATCCTAATACACAATATTGCGGATTCTCAATTAGAGTACATCCGTGGAAAAACGTCTCCGAAAGCAATTTGGACCACGTTGCAACGCACTTTTGAACGGAAAGGAGTCTCGGGTGTGTTCTATCTTCTGAAGCAACTTGCTGGAATGAAGCACGAAGAGAAACGACCTATGGAGGAGCACATTCTGGCGTTCGAGAAGACCATTCGCGAACTAGAGTCAGCGGAAATCAAATTGCCGAAATCATACGACCAGCTCATCACAGTTCTGGAAACGTTGCCGGTGGAGCAATGCTCGATAGAATTCGTCAAATCAAGGTTGCTGAGTGAAGACGCAAAGCGACAACACAACGGGGAGAAGCTGGAATCAAGTACAGCTTTTGTAAGCAAAAGTGGCAAGTTTGTATTCAAGTGCCATGCTTGCGGAAAGCCTGGCCACAAGCGAGTAAATTGTCCGGAAAATTTGAAGCAAGGACGTCTTACAACCAAACCAGAGAAGCAGAAGAAGAAAAGCAAAGCACATGTAGCAGAATCTGGAAGTGATGTGGCCTTCATGACAGTAGAAAGTGACCGGGTCCCTGGGAAATTCTGTTGGGTACTAGACAGCGGTGCGTCTGAGCACATGGTATGCGACAAAAGTTATTTGGAAAATGGGCGCACGCTGGAATCGCCTGTAGTTATCAAAGTCGCCAAGTCTGGAGCAGTTGCATTGTCGGTGAAATGAAGATGGTTGCCAACGTAGAAGACAAAAAGTTAACCTGTACGGTGTACAACGTCTTGTACGTACCTGGCTTGTACGCTAATTTGTTCTCAGTCAAGCGAGTAGCAGAACGTAGAATGGAAGTGATTTTCAGCAAGGATGGTGCACGAATCACACGTGGACCTGAAGTGGTGTGCACTGCAAAAAAGGAAAGGCAGCTTGTACGAGCTGAATGTGGAAGTCCCGGTTATCGAATCTGCAATGGTTGCTGATCAGGAAAGCAAGGTAACGTTGTGGCATCGCAGGTACGAACACATCGGAAATGCGGGATTAGCGAAGCTCATCAAAAGTGGAATGGTCGAAGGAATTGATGTTATTGAAAAGCTGAAGCCGGATGCAGGTGTTTGCGAGCCATGTATGAAAGGAAGACAAGCAAGACAACCATTCGAAGAAGCAGTTCAAGTTCGTTCATCTCGTCCATTAGAGCTCATCCACACGGATGTCTGCGGTCCATTCACACCTGCCTCTTGGGATGGCCAGAAGATTTTCGTCAGCTTTATCGACGACTTCACACATTTCACGGCAGTGTATAGAGATGAGTGACGTTTAACGCGCGCACACTGATGTGCAATTCGGCATGTGTAAATACATGTTTGTTTTCCTTCTGCTCATAACCTCAAAATTGATCGAGTCATCACGATGGTTGCGAAGGAGTCAAAAAATATATGGAAATATACTCATTTTTACCCAAACTTTGCTGAGTGGCACCATCTAGGAGTGTTTGTTTTCCTTTTATCGCCACTCACACATTCGGACGTGAGAATCTCAATGTGTTAAAATCAAAGAAGGATGTTTTCAATGCTTTCCGGAAGTATGCTGCCATGGCGACGGCACATTTTGGCAGTCGAATTGCCAGATTGAGAAGCGACAATGGCGGTGAGTACATGAATTCCGATTTCATTAATTACTGTGAGGAAGAAGGAATCGTCTTGGAGCCAACCGTGCCGTATACGCCGCAACAGAACGGCGTCGCAGAGCGGATGAATAGGACGATTATGGAACGGGCACGATCAATGCTAGACGATGCGGGTTTTAAACGAACCATGTGGAGCGAGGCGGTTCTAACCGCAGTTCATCTTATCAATCGAAGTCCTACTACAGCCCTGGTTGAGGACAAGACACCGTACGAGATGTGGTTCGGGCACAAGCCTAATGTGTCTAAACTGCGTGTTTTTGGTAGTAAAGCATTCTGCCACGTTCCCAAGGAGAAGCGAACAAAGCTCGATGCGAAAAGCGAAGTGTGCTACCTAGTCGGCTACGGAATCAACGGATATCGTGTGTGGAATCCAATACGACGCAAGATTGTTATTGCACGTGATGTAGTCGTTGAAGAAGCGAAATCACATCGTAAATTGGTGTACACCGATGACCACATGGTGTCTGACCACCCTGTATCAGCTGCTGAGCCGGACAAGCCAAGTGAAGCGAATCGCGAACCGGATCCAGTTCCATTATTTGAAGAATCTGAAGATGAGGCAGCCGGTGGTCATAGTTCTTCTGAATCGGAAGAATTTGGAAGTGCTGAAGACGAAGGAGTCCCAGTTCGACGAAACAACCTGCTCGTTTCTCCAATTTCGTTGCTTTTGCATTGAATGCAGAAAATTATGTGGAAGCAGTACCGGATGACATCAACGAACTTCGGAAACGCGATGATTGGCCGGAATGGAAGCTTGCGATCGACAGCGAGATGAATGCGCTCCGGAAAAATAACACGTGGGACCTCGTAGACCTTCCAGCCGGTGCTCGAGCGGTTCCCTGCAAGTGGATATTTAAGCTCAAGTATGCAGATAACGGCTCAATCAGCAGGTACAAAGCAAGGGTTGTGGCCAAAGGATGCTCCCAACGTCAAGGGTACGACTATCAAGAAACGTATGCACCAGTGGTTCGAATGACAACCGTCAGGACCTTATTAGCAGTGGCAGTGCAGAAAAATCTGTTTTTGCACCAGATGGACGTACGAACCGCATTCCTCAACGGTACCATATCGGAAACCATCTACATGCGGCAGCCACCAGGATTTGAGAGGGGATGCAAGATCTGCAAGTTAAACAAATCCTTGTACGGCTTGAAGCAGGCTCCGCGTAGTTGGAATGAGCGGTTCAATAACTTCATCTTGAAACTAGGCTTCCGGCGGTCACAGTACGACAGCTGCTTGTATACGAAGGTGGTAAACGGCGTGATGACCTACTTGGTTCTGTACGTCGACGACATCATTCTAGCATCAAGTTCCCTGAAAGAAATGAGCAGGATTAAACAAAGCTTGGCAAATGAGTTTGAAATGGATGATATGCAAGAACTGGTATACTTGGTATACGGATTCAGTACAACAAAAATAGAGGTACGTTGCACTTGGATCAAGCTAATTATATTTCTGCTTTGTTGAAGCGATTTGGTATGGACAGCTGCAAACCAGCAGCAACTCCGATGGACGCAAATCTCAAGCTGGAAAGAAAGAAGGATGAAGAAGAAACTACCCGGCATCCATACCGGGAACTCGTAGGATGTTTGACCTATTTGATGCTATCGTCCCGTCCCGATATTAGTATTGCAGTCAACATTTTAAGCCGTTTCCAAAGCGGTGCCACCGACGTACATTGGAACCATCTACCTGCAAGGCACTAAGCATTTATGCTTAGAGTACCGACGCAATCCTGTTCCCGATCCTATAGTCGGATTTGCCGATGCTGATTGGGGAAGTGACCTGGTCGACCGTCGCTCAACAAGTGGTTATGTTTTTCAAGTTTACGGTAACACCTGGTAACCAGGGCTTGGATGAATGAAGCAATGAAGATGAGGACCGATGCTTCAGCACCAGATATACTCCCGAGGAAGGTAGCTTCATGAGAGAACAGTTTCAAAGTGCTTAGTGAAGAATGCTTCCTCGCTCCATATGGCACTGCTATACGAAACAGTTGGAGAGTGAAATCAAGCACCCGCTTGTGCAGAGAATATTTAACTCTCTTGCCTCACTTCTACTGAGTTGCGCATTTCTGTTGGAATTAATGTGTAAAGAGAGGTATATAACGCAGGCTATCTCTTTCCCGCTAATGTGGTTTTGTATTTACACAACACTCACTCACATATGAAACACTGCCGATGAACGAAGGAAGCATCCTCATTTCACGCTTCCTTACTGAACGATGCCTCTTCGGTAGTACCCGGCTTGTGAAGATGCCACGTTCAAAACTCCCCTCTTTCAATGCATAAAACGAATGTTTTGTAATTGACGAATCCAAGAGATAAAAAGAAGAAGACATGCGATGGTGAGAAACAACAAAATCGTTCATGGCGAAGTATACGGCGGCGATTTTAAAATGCTCGTATAAAATTCTAAAGGTATTCTAATTAAAAACTAATGAATGTAAAGTGCGAGAAAAATGAAAAGCTAGATTTAGAAAACATCATCCCAAAAAAAAATTATTTTCGTGTGATGCACTTAAAATATAGATTTCCATTTTTCTCGCACTTTACATTGATTAGTTTTTAATTAGAATTGGTTTTTAATTTAATTTTAATCAAATGAAAGCCTAATTTCGCTAGGAGAATATTTTATCAAATAATACGCGGCTATATTTAAATAAGGGAAGATCCACAAATTACGTAACGCAAAAATCGACCATTTTCAACCCATCTCCCTCCTATGTCACACTTTTCGTATGAAACATCTGAAAATTTTGTATGGGTTGTCACACTTCAGGAAACCCCCCTCCCCCCAAGCGTTACGTAATTTAAGGATGTTCCCTAATTTGTTTGAAAAAATGTCAGGGATTGAATCCTAAAGAGAATGAACAAGTCTCTCACTTATCATCTCTGTATACATATATTGCGAGAAAAGAGAAAAATTCTAATTTTGCGGAGCAAAGAAGAAGAAGCAGACTGAGTGTCGGAAACTTCAAAATGGCATGCACTGTACGAAAAGTGTTGATGTTTCTTGATATCAAGAATATTCGAGAAATCTAAAATGTTCTAAATCACATAAATATATGACGAAATGCCTTCAAAGTATCTTAAAACTTGTTTAAAAAATATAGCGGCATGTAACATTCTTTTAAAGTTGCATATTCCCGTTGATTTTAATAATCAACATTCACACCGAAAAACTAAGCCAAAATTTTTTACAGTGCAACAAGTGATTTGACGTTTGCGGAACAGCTTTCCGACAGTCGACCGTCGGACCCCGGTTCGAATTTTTCAATCTTCTCGCAATACTCCAACGCGTGCTTCAATTCAGAACAATTTTTTTTTCTGTGAACATGATTTCTAATTCATCATCGAAAATTGATAAGGTCGCAACCGAAAAGGTAAGATTATCTAACAGAAATGCCAGAGTGAACAATCTATTCATCTCCACAAACATCTTAAACTCAAAAAATATCTTACAGCCAAAGTGCGATAAAGCCGAAACAACGTCGTCAAAGAGCAAAGAACGTCCATACAAACTGCGACACGTTCGGAGCTTCTCCTGCGATTACCAACAGATGAGTCACATTCCGCTGTACTGCTATTTAGGTCGGTTACAGTGCAAAGATGATGACCGTTTCGCCAAACACATGACGAAACACGGGCGCATATTTAGTTTCATTCGTCAGGTTGATGACTACATTCTGGAGGAACCGAGTTTCGCCGTGCGTTTGGACTACCGTCCCAGAACGTTGGTGTACGTGCGGAACGTGTCACCTCATTCGGTGTTGCGACTCAGCAGGGCCTACATCCACCTGGCAGACGGTCACATAAGATGCTGATTGAAAGCGAGATGCGCCTTTCTTGGGGTACGGTTTCAAAGTTTTGCTTCGACAGTTGCCTGCTGTCGGAGCTGGATAGAAGCTACGGACTGATATTGGTTGGACTGGCGGACTCAAAGACAGAAATATTGGAACTTTACCACCTACAAGTGACCGTGTTGAGTCATTTCGTGGAAGAGCAGCTAATTTTGAAGAAACCAATGATTCATTGTCCGCCGTTGAATCAGTATCCGGTACCGATGGAAAAGAAGATCATATACGAGAGGTGAGTTGTGTTACAAAATGTTCGAACTCAAATGATGCAATACAGTGCGTTTTACAGTTTTCAATGGTTCAACAAATATGTCGCAACAAATCACGAGCAGCTGTCTGCTGTGCGAAATATCGTGAATCGGACTTCGTTCCCTGTTCCGTACATATTATTTGGACCACCCGGTACTGGAAAAACTTCAACTATCGTAGAGGCAGTTTTACAAATTTGGAAACTACAACCCAAAGCCAACGTTCTCGTATCGGCAGCTTCAAATTTCGCCTGTGATGAATTCACCACGCGCCTGCTGGAATTCATTCCCGTCACCGATGTGTTCCGTTTCGTATACTTCGTATCGATTTTGCTGATAACGGAACAACACCATCGTTCTCAAAGAGCAGTGGAGGTTTTGAGGAAGGTGGTGAGTATTGTCGCGGCCCCGACTACGAATATCCGGAAGGCGGTGCATCATACGAGGAAAATTCATCGTACGGCTATGGTGGAAGACCGTTCCGCGGCCGTGGAGGATTCCGTGGACGTGGTGGTTTCCGTGGCGGTTTTCATCGTGATTTTTTCGTCGTTCGTGAACCAGGAATCGATAGATCTCGCTCCCGTTCACCGAGGCGACGCAGTCCGGCTGATTCTGATTTGTCTTCTTGTAGGAATGGCATGTTATCGAATGCAAGAACGTTACCAGAAGTGGCACGGAAATCTACCACAGTCTGGCAAGGGGCGCTGATTATGAACACTATTCCCAGTCAAGTTGCACCTAACGGACGGAGACCACGAAATAGTGGACAGCCTGATGAAGGACGAGGAAGGTAAACACCACCTTCGTATTACTCAGCGACTACGCCTAGATCAACCCAAGTTGGAAGATGTGCAGAAGCGCATATCGACGTCATCGTCGCACGCAATCTACCTCGGCTTGCCGGGGTCGACGTCATCGGTAGCATCGTCGGATGATGCCAGCGTTCAGACGCGTCCACTGCGTAATCTCGTGTCCTACCTGAAGCAGAAAGAAGCGGCCGGCGTTATATCTTTACTCAATAAAGAAACGGAAGCAACCGGTGTGCTCTACTCATTCCCGCCATGCGATTTTTCGACAGAATTGTTGAAACGAACATGTCACAACCTCACCGAGGAGGGACTGAAGGAAGACCATCTGGTAATCGTGGTGGTCCGAGGAGGAACAATCCTCTGAAGTGCCTTCTTTCTGGTATTGCAGCAGCTAGTCCATATTGGCACAGCATACAACATGGCTGGTCTAAAAATTTGTTTGTAAATCAAAAGTTTGTTCTTAAGACAAAGTTTTGACTTTCTGTTTATAAGTGGATATAGACACTTAATATATTTGTGATTTTTAAAAGTTAATTTTTGATCTAGCAGAACTCCTAAATATGTAGAATTCTGATAGTTTACCCGCAGTGAGCGATCTGATAAATAATTTTGGATCAGTTTAATAGTTGGTTGGTTGTTTGCTCATTGTTTGTTGGTTGCTTCATTGTTTGTTGGTTGATTGATTGGTTATTTAGTTGATTGGTTGGTTGGTTGATTGATGGTCGGTTGCTTGATGGGTTGATTAGTTGTTTTGTTGATTGCTTGATTGGTAGATTAGTTGGTTGGTTGCTTGATTTGTTAGTTGGTAGAATGATTGATTGATTGATTGATTGCTGCTTGTTTTGTTAGTTGGTAGAACTGTTGAATGGTTGATATTAGGTTGGTTGCTTGACTGGTTGATTGATTGTTGGTCGGCTGGTTAGTTGATTAGTTGTTTTGTTATTTGGTTGATTGGTTGGTTATTTGATTGATAGGTTGCTTGACTGGTTCCTCTTCTTCTTCTTCTTCTTCTTCAATGGCTCTACATTCCAACTGGAACTTGGCCTAGCTTTTCAACTTAGTATTCTATTAGCATTTCCTCAGTTATTAATTGAAAGCTTTTCTATGCCCGCCATTGCATGAGTATGTATCTTGTGTGGCAAGTACAATGGATACACTATGCCCAGGGTGTCGAGAATGTTTCCAACCCGAAAACATCCTAGACCGGAACGAGAATCGAACTCGCCATCTCCGGATTGGCAATCCTACGCCTTTGCTCGCAAGGCTGCGGGAGACCCTGCTTGACTGGTTGGTTGATTGATTACTTGATTAGTTGGTCGGCTGGTTAGTTAATTAGTTGTTTTGTTGGTTGCTTGGATGGCTAATTGGTTGGTTGCTTGATTGATTGATTAGTTGGTTGGTTGCTTGATTATTGGTTGGTTGCTTGATTTGTTAGTTGGTAGAATGATTGATTGATTGTTTGGTTGCTGCTTGATTTGTTAGTTGGTAGAATTGTTGAATGGTTTATAGTTGGTTGGTTGGTTGCTTGACTGGTTGATTGGTTGATTGGTAGCATGCTTGAATGGATGGTCGTCGTTTGATTGATTTGTAATTTGGTTTATGGGTTGCTGCTTGATTTGTTACGTTTGTAGAATGGTTGGTTGCTTAATTGGTTGGTTGCTTGATTGCTTGGTTGATTGGTAGCTTGCATTAATTGTTGATTGGTTGCTTAACTGTTTGATTGGTTGGTTGCTTGAATGGTTAGTCGGCTGGTTAGTTGATTAATTGTTTTGTTGGTTGCTTGGTTGATTGGTTAATAAGTTGATTGGTAGCTTGCTTGAATGGTTGGTTGTTTGATTAGTTAGTTGATTGATTCGTTGGTTATTTGGTTAGTTGGTTGTTGCTTGATTTGTTAGTTGGAAGAATGGTTGATTGGTTGATTTCTTTTTTGTTTATTGATTACTTGATTGGTTGGTAATTTGGTTGATTGGTTGCTTGAGTGATTGATTGATTGGTTGGTCGGCTCGTTAGTTCATATGTTGTTTTGTTGGTTGCTTGAATGGTTGATTAGTTGGTTGGTTGAATGATTGCTTGGTTGATTGGTAGCTTGCTTGAATGGTGGGTTGCTTGATTGCTTGGTTGATTGGTAGTTTGCTTGAATGGTTGGTTATTTGATTGATTGCTGCTTGATTTGTTAGATGGTAGAATAATTGATTGGTTGGTTGATTGCTTGCTTGATTGGTTTGTCGGCTGGTAAGTTGACATGTTGTTTTGTTGGTTGCTTGGTTGGTTGATTAGTTGATTCGTTGCTTGATTGATTGGTAGATTACTTGAATGGCTGATTGCTGGATTAGTTGGTTGGTTATTTGGTTGATGGGTTGCTTTAACCGTTTGATTGAATGGTTGGTCGGCTGGTTGGTTGATTAGTTGTTTTGTTGGTTTCTTGATTGGTTGATTAGTTGATTGATTGATTGATTAGTTGATTGGTTAGTTGTTGCTCGATTTGTTAGTAGGTAGAATTGTTGATTAGATAGTTCCTTGATAGTTGGTTGGGTGCTTAATTGGTTGTTTGGTTGCATCATTGTTTGTTGATTGATTGATTGGTTATTTAGTTGCTTGGTTGCTTGATTGGTTGGTTGGTTGATTGTTGGTTAGTAGAATGATTATTTGGTTGGTTGCTGCTTGATTTGTTAGTTGGTAGAACTGTTGAATGGTTGGTTGCTTCATAGTTGGTAGGTTGCTTGATTGGTTGGTTATTTGGTTGATTGGTTGTTTGACTGGTTGATTGATTGGTTGGTCGGCTGGTTAGTTGATTAGTTGTTTTGTTGGTTGCTTGATTTGTTGATTGGTGGCTTGCTTGATTGGTTGGTTGCTGGAATCGTTGACTAGGTAATTATTCAGTTGATTGTTGTTTGCTGCTTGATTTGTTAGTTGGTAGAATTGTTGAATGGTTTATAGTTGGTTGGTTGGTTGCTTGACTGGTTGATTGATTGTTGGTCGGCTGGTTAGTTGATTAGTTGTTTTGTTGGTTTCTTGGTTGGTTGGTTAATAAGTTGATTGCTAGGTTACTTGATTGGTTAGTTATTTGGTTGATGGGTTGGTTGGTTGCTGCTTGATTTGTTAGTTGGTAGAATGGTTGATTGGATGGTTGCTTCATTGTTGGTTGATTGATTGATTGGTTGGTAATTTGGTTGATTGGTTGCTTGACTGGTTGATTGTTTGGTTGCTTGATTGGCTGGTCGGCTGGTTAGTTGATATGTTGTTTTATTCGTTGCTTCAATGGTTGCTTGGTTGGTTGATAAGTTGATTCGTTGCTTGATTGATTGGTAGCTTGCTTGAATGGCTGATTGCTGGATTAGTCAATCAAGCAACCAATCAACTAAATAACCAACCAAGCAACCAACAAAAAACCAACCAAGCAACCAAAAATCCAGCAATCACAAGCTACCAATCAACCAAACAATCAAGCAACCAACCAACCAAACAACCATTCTACCACCTAACAAATCAAGCAGCAACCAATCAACCGATCAACCAAATAACCAACCAATCAATCAACCAACCAATCAAGCAATCTACCAATCAACCAATCAATTATTCAACCAACGAACTAATCAAGCAAGCAACAAAACAGTCGAGTACGAGACACTGAATACGACCATACAGTTGTGGTCGAAATACGTATCTGCAAAGATATCAAAATAATTGGTGGAATTAAATGGAGAGTCCTAAACTCGTCTTAGACGGTTGAACAAAACAGTATCAACCAACCAGCCGACCAACCAATCAATCAACCAGTCAAGCAACCAATCAATCATATAACCTGATTGGTTGGTTGGATTGGCAACCAACCAATCAACCATTCTTCTAACTAACAAATCAAGCTGCAACCAACCAACCAAATAACCAACGAATCAAGCAACCAACAATTCAAGCAAGCTACCAATCAGCTTATTAACTAATCAACCAGCCAACTAACCAGCCGACTAACCAATCAATCAACCTGTCAAGCAACCAACCAATCAATCATACCATACTACCAACTAACAAATCAAGCAGCAGCCAACCAAATAATCAACCAACCAATCAAGTAACCAACCAGTCAAACAAGCTACCAATCTACCAAGCAATCAAGCAACCAACCAACTAATCAACCAATCAAGCAACCAACCAACTAATTAACCAAGCAATCAACAAAACAACTTATCAACTAACCAGCCGACCAACTAATCAACCAATCAACTAAATAACCACAACCAATCAATCAACCAGTAAATTATTCAACCATTCAAGCTAGCTACCATACCAATCAATCAATCAACAAGCAATCAACCAATCAAGCAACTTAGCCACTTAGTCGATTGATGTGTAACAATATGGATCTTCGGGCCTCTCAATAAAAGTTCGTTTTGAAGTTATCTTAAAATAGGTATGTATTCGTAATCATTACGGTAATTTATTACACATTACGGTAGTGTGGGCAGCAATGCGAGTCCCCAAGTTATGCAAATGTATCTCCGTAAATATAATCAATTATTCATATTGAATAAATGTCATCGTGTATTTCCGTCGTGCGTCCACAATGTGGTCCTAGAGGTCCGACAACTCAAGCAGATTAAGAATCTCTTGATTGACCCCGTTATCAAGTCGTTCCAAACATCTGACTCCAGCGGTTCAACATTGTAGTACTCTTGCTCATGCTTCACCAGCTGCTGCTCTTACCCCTCCGGCGCGTCGTCCGTGTCGATCCCATCAACGTCTAACGACACAATCGCAGACATCCTCCTCCTCCGTTAATCCAATTGCTTCACTTCGGGAAACGCTCGAGGATGAATTTTCTTGGTGGGTACCACTTTAGCGCCATTGCTGGTACGTTTCACTCCCTGACCTCGCGTGTACCGCTGTTGTTGTGTTTCTTGTTTCGGCTTCAGAACATTGGTTTCCACCGTGATGATCATGGATGGACCCGGATTGTAGACCCCTAGCTGTTGTTGTTGCCGCTGCTGAGCTAATTCACCGGTGCATCTCATCGTCCAGAATAATCATCATCATCCATGTTTTAGGCTTTATTATTATTGTTTCACCATAACTGCACTCAAATCGACAAACTCGTCTCGATTCATTGATTTTTGAATTATTGCGAGAAAAGAAAAAAATTCTAATTTTGCGGAGCAAAGAAGAAGAAGCAGACTGAGTGTCGGAAACTTCAAAATGGCATGCACTGTACGAAAAGTGTTGATGTTTCTTGATATCAAGAATATTCGAGAAATCTAAAATGTTCTAAATCACATAAATATATGACGAAATGCCTTCAAAGTATCTTAAAACTTGTTTAAAAAATATAGCGGCATGTAACATTCTTTTAAAGTTGCATATTCCCGTTGATTTTAATAATCAACATTCACACCGAAAAACTAAGCCAAAATTTTTTACAGTGCAACAAGTGATTTGACGTTTGCGGAACAGCTTTCCGACAGTCGACCGTCGGACCCCAGTTCGAATTTTTCAATCTTCTCGCAATAGAAACAGGAGGTAAACAGAAATGGAAATGACAACTGTTGTCAAACTGACGTGATTCGAATTGAGGGCTTCTCAATGGTCGAGTGATTGTAATAATTGTACTCCGCAACTCCCCAGGAGTATATAGTGGTGCCCGGAAAAATGCCCCACCCTCCCTCTATGTATTCGTCAATGGTATTAGCGAGAAATTTCAAAATCCAATAGGTTTGTAAATTCAATAATCTCCTTATTTTACTGATGTGTAATAATTTTTTTTTTAACATACAAATTGTTACAATTCAAGCGAATATTCTCGCGAATATTCTTTAAAATTATTTAATTTTGTTATGACGAGTTTCCCTTGGATTTTGTACTGAGGCGGGTTTTTAACTGAATTTTCACGTGGAATTCTTTCAAATTTCTTTTTAAAGAATACCCTGTTGGGATTCAAAATTTACTGTGAAATACTTGAAGAAACATCCAGATAATTTTCCGGTAAAATTTCTAGATCAACTTCCGGATGAATTCATGATTAAGCTTCTTATAACTTCTTTTGGATGGAGCTTCTAATTACTTCTGGAAGTCTCCTGAAGAAATTTCCCGAGGAATTCCTGTTGGAACATCCAAAGGATTTACTGAAGAAATTTCCGAAAAAGTTCAGAAGGAAGTTCCGGAGGAATTCTTGGAGGAACTTAAGAAGGAATTCCTGTAGAAACTTCAGAATGAATTCCGGATGTTTTTTTTCTGGCGGAATTCCTGAAGGATTTTCCTGATGGATTTTTGAAGGATATTCCTGAGGAATTACTGAATCAATTTCCGGTGGAGTTCCTGAAGAAACTTCTGGAGAAATTCTTGGAGGAAGTTCTGGATGAATTCTTGGAGGAGCTTACTGATGTATTGCTGCAGAAATTTCTGAAAGCAATCCTGGAGGAAATACCAGATAAATTTCATAGTATACTTCCGGAGGCATTATTGGAGAGTCATTCGACAAATTTCTTAAAAGATCTTCCAGAGGAAGAACTCCCGGAGGGATCCCTTGTGGAGCTTCCGCCGCAATCCTGTGAAAACTTTCGGAAAAAATCCTGAAAGAACTACTGGAGGAATTCGTGAAGGAACTACTGAAGGAGTTCTGGAGAAACTTCTGGAACTTCTTCCAAATGAAGTCCTGGAGGATTTTTCGGAAAAATCCCTGAAACTTCCGGACAATTTCCTGGAGGGATTACAGAAAGAATAGCAGGACGATTTTTTTGAAGAAATTCATAGAGGAATTCGCAGAGTAAATACTGGAAGAATGTCCAAAAATATTTCTAGAAGAATAATCAAAGGAATTCAAGGAAAAATTTAACAAAAGTGTGTAGCAAGTTTCCTCTGAATTTCTTTTAGGTAGATTTTCCTGTAGAAATTTACCTTGAAAATTATGAGAAATTGACTTCTCCAAATGAATAGAAGTGTGTGTGATTCCGCAGTATTCCTCTCAAAGTGTTAGTGATAGTTTTGCTGCAACTGGATTACCACCCACTTTTGTTTTACACATCCTACACAGTGACATTAAAGTTGGTGATTCTAGCTTTGGAGAAGTCAATACGCATTTAACACCAGCATAATTTCAATTTCTTATTGACATTCGTAAGAATTTTTAATGAAAATTTATTGAGACAATTTTCTTGTGGAAATTAAAAGGGATTTATTGTGGGAATTGTGGAAATCAAGATGAATTTTCCGTTTAAATTTTGGAGGATTTTTTAAATGTTTTTTTTTACGGAAATTATTAAATATAAATTTTGTACTGAATTTACAATTTCAATTCTCTTGAATATAGACAAGAAATTCCTCATAATTTTCATCGGAAATTCTTTTAAAAATTCACAGAAAATTCAAAGAGTTTCCCGTCGAATATTTAATCGAAAGTCACAGGACATACCGAAAAGATCAAATGAAAAAGATCAGGTTCTAGCTCAACGATTGAATAGATTAAATCAAGTCATAGAAGAGTTCAATATATTTTTGCCGTAAAATAAAACGGCAATTCCAATTTAATGATCGAAATACCTTTTTACATACACGCCATCGGGATTTTTTTAACCAGCGCCCAACTCCAAGTTAAGTGCGTACGTATGAAGTCTAAAATGCGTTGCATTTATCAGCCAGCTAGTGTGAATGTATTTTTATGTTTGAGATTCTAAGCCCCAGACAAAGACTATTATAACTTTTGTATTTTTTTTGCATAATTTACATATGGTTGGGATTCAGCCAAACCGCACCAAGCGGCTTTGTGACTATATTGTGATATTTTGTTCACAAAACACAAACGGAAAGTATTTCATGTTAAGTCATGCGTACATTTGTTGTAAGGGATCCTCAGCTATGGCGTTGAACGATTTCCGATGCGATTTTTGACCAAGTGAATCTATTACATGGAAACTTTGGTAAAAAATAGGAAATATTTCATTGGCGCTTGGTGTGATTTGGCTGAACCCCGACCATATATAGAAGTCGCAGAATTTATAACTAAGAAATAAAATTATATTTTCTCTCGCTGGCTTATTGATTGTCTTCAAGTATCTTCAAATAAGTAGATAAGTCTTCAAATATTTTGAAAAGTCTTCAAAATGTCTTCACGAAATAAATGTCTTCACAGAGATTCAAATGTCTTCAAATTGAAGACATGTCTTCAAATCTGGCATCTCTGATACTGTGCGGCCGAGTTGCACCCCTCGGTGTTATGTGACGTCATATTTGAACGGCCCCGACCCGATAGGCAAAACTGACAGTTTCGATCAACTGTGAACTTTTATAGATGAGCCGCGATGACGTTTCTCTTCTCGCACTTCTCGTCAACCATCATCGGCCATCCGCAGTTGACTTTTTCTTTCTCGTCGTAGCGGTCGTTCCACCAGATTTGTGCCGTGTCATCAAGTTTTTTTTCGGAATTCTGAGTGATTCGTTCCGGGGTCATCCTCGATAATTGCTTTAGAGGTATCTTCGGATTGATCATCTATTTGAATGTGCTGAAAATATCGTTACTTCATGCCAAATAACGTGAGATAAACCAATAACAAACTACTTTTCAGACTGCCGGTAGCAACATCCGCGGACACGTAACAATTGCTAATTGATTGCGGTGAGGGTAGGGAAGCACCCGTGAAAACAGGATGGGTCTGCTGTACAAAATCCGCATCAGGGTCGTTAATTTCCTGGTGTTTTTCTTCCTGGTGGTTCTGATACCGGGACTGCCACCGAAGACAACGTTCCCCTTCGAAGGTTTCAGGTGAGTCAAAGTTCAACTCGAGTGTGCATCTGTATGCGACTTTTGCAGTTGCGTCGTAGACGTGCTGCTAAGCTAATCCATCAGTGTAAGAAAACCGATGATGATGACTTTCACTATGACCGTCGTCGCACGTATAGGTATTTAAGTTATTCATCGCTAAGTGGTGATTTTTTGGTGGTTCTTGTCCATCCATTGTTTCATTGTCTCTTCTTTTCGTAACGATAAGATGGTTACGGTATGAAGTGTTGCATCTATCTGTTTGAATAAATAACTTAAATGCATGATTTGTTGATCAATTGCAAAGCTTATGTGTTTGCTGCTTCTTCTTCTTCTTTCTTCTTCTTATTGGCATTACATCCCCACACTGGGACAGAGCCGCCTCGCAGCTTAGTGTTCATTAAGCACTTCCACAGTTATTAACTGCGAGGTTTCTAAGCCAGGTTACCATTTTTGCATTCTTATATCATGAGGCTAACACGATGATACTTTTATGCCCAGGGAAGTCGAGACAATTTCCAATCCGAAAATTGCCTAGACCGGCACCGAGAATCGAACCCAGCCACCCTCAGCATGGTCTTGCTTTGTAGCCGCGCGTCTTACTGCACGGCTAAGGAGGGCCCTGTTTGTTTGCTGCTTATCTTATACCAAAGGTCGGCGTGGCCTTTGTTGCGCACGGAAGTGGGGTTCATGCTATCTATTCGTTGTTTTTCTTCTGTTGTTAATGTGCAGTTTTTCGAAGCTGGACCGGTTAGATAGGGCAAGTGACTTATTGATCAACTAAGGAGAATGGAATTGATTTCTCAAAAGTTGATCGTGTTCATTTTTGTTTCCATTCAAACGAATTGTATAAAAATGTACAATTCGCATTGAAGTCAAGTGACTTGGATACTAATTTATATTATTCGTATTTGAAATATAATATTCAAAAGATGAGTGAACATTCATTATATATTCATCCATCAACCATTCCCCAGCATACCGCCGCTGAAAGAACTGAAGGGTGGTCTGGAGCTGAACAACCATCTCGACAACGCCGAACGGTTATACGAAGGAAAACTGTATGGCCCGGAGGCGATCTTGGTACGCGATAAACAAATCTTCACCTCCATTCACGGTGGCGAGGTAGTTGCCATCGTTGGCCAACACATCACACACGTAGCCAAGTTTGGCAAACCATGCGGTGAGTTTTGTTTCAGCTCTGTTCTGGAAGATTTGCAACCTACTGTAGCATTGATCTGCGACTTGTTGTACTATTTCAGAATCTACCGCAGAGGAGGACGTCTGTGGACGCCCACTGGGAATGGCGTTCGATACGCAAGGAAACAACCTGATTGTTGCCGATGCGTACTATGGCATCTGGTTGGTGGATCTTAGCACTAAGGACAAGTTCCAATTAGTTTCCAGAGATACGATTCTTGAAGGCAAGGGAGTCAACCGTAAGCCACGATTATTTAACAGTGTGGCAGTTGCCAAGAATGGAGATATCTACTGGACCGAATCGACGTCAGATTTCGAACTAATGGACGGTGTGTTCAGTCTGTTTTCCAACCCTTCGGGACGGTTATTCCACTACGATAGAAAAACAAAGAAGAATACCGTTCTTCTGGATCGACTGTATTTTGCCAACGGGCTGGCGCTCAGTCCGAATGAAGACTTTGTGGTGGTTGCAGAAACGATGTCGTCATTGATTCATCGGTACTATCTGAAGGGACCCAAGGCCGGAACGGACGATATCTTCGTAGATGGTTTACCTGGGATGCCAGATAACTTGATTGCAAACGAGGAAGGTCTATGGGCTCCACTGGTTATGGCCGCCGATGAGGAGAATCCTTCGTTAACTCGCCTCATGTCTCGAGTGCCGTTGGTACGAAAGTTTTGCTCCCGCATGCTCATGATAGCAGAGTTGCCGTTCCGGATTCTACATCAGGTGTGGCCCACTGTTCACAGTCAACGACTTCTACACGCCATTGGTCACTTCGAGACAATGAGGTTCCTCGTGGCGGATCGTGTGACTCTGGTACGGCTAGACTGGAAGGGAAACATTGTTGGATCACTGCATGGGTTCGATAAGTCGGTGTCATCGGTGTCGCATGTTGCCGAATTGGGAGACTACTTGCTTTTGGGATCGCCGTTCAACAAATTCCTAGCCAGAGTTCCAATTCCGAAGGTGCCGAAGATGAGCGTTCAAAATGTACGGTTTGAGCCTGCGGGGGAAGGCAGTAAGAAGCCGGAAGTAACGACGACAACAACAACAACGACTACGCCCAAGCCAACCACTACCACTGCAGCGCCAACGACGACGACGACGACAACGACAACAACTCCAAAGCCAACTACCACCACTACAACAACTAAAAAGCCAGGTATGTATCCGCTTCCAAATTCCAAATTGTATCGATTGTAAAATTTATTTTTTATATGATCACACTCAGTGGACGATTATTACGGCGGTGAACTGTAAAATTGGGTTACGCGCAAGTACACATGCGTTTGATTAACAAAAATGTGTGATTTTAACTAACCTACATCTTACCAACAGAGCATCCTACATCCTACAAACAAATCTTAACACTTGTTTTCAAATGTTTCATAAACCTTTTTCTGGAGATCGCCTTCTACTTGAAGCTACAGTCGGGCACTAAGAACCATGAATTCCTTTTAATATTTTTGTGGGTTAGTTTGAAACTAAAGTGTGCCAATTCAAGTAAACCAACTAGAAATCGAGCAACCCGAGGAACGATCGTACGACTCGTGCTAAAAAACTTCTTGGCATTATGAAACTAGGCTTGAATTCAGGAAAGATTTATTATAAAAAACCTTCCAATATCAAAATTTGGGATTTGGTCTTCCGGAGAATGGGTTTTTTCAAATATTTTGTACATCCCCAAGATTTAAAATGCCTAACGTATGGAATGTTTTCAATTCAATTAACGAGATTTATCCCAAAACCAGTGACAACCACCACAACTCCAAAACCCACAACCACACCGAAGCCAACCACCGAGAAGCCGGTGACCACTACTCCAAAGCCGACTACCACGACGGAGAAGGCTGCACCTAAGCCAACCACCACTACCGCAGCTCCACCCAAAAAGCCGGCTGCAGAGAAGCCAGTTCCTCCCAAGGAAAAGCCCACTCCCGCCACGGAGAAGCCGGTACCGGTAACGGAAAAACCCGCTCCTTCAACGGAAGCGCCCGCCAAGAAAGAGAAAAAGAAGGAGAAGGCCACACCCACCACGACTCCCGCTCCGGAGCGGACCGTTGATCCGGCTCCTATCCACGAAAAGATTCCCAACGACACTCCGAAGCCAAAGCAAGAGAAGCTGAAGGTCATCAAAAGGGGCGGCGAGCAGGGTGAGCTCTAATGCCGAGATGGCCCGCTTCCCAGCCTCCGTAGGAACAAATCAAATTCGAGAGATGGGTGAGTTTCCGAAAGAAAACGCACAATCAGTCTTCAATGAGTTATTTTGATTTTGATTGAGACATTGGAGGCAACATTCTGCAGCATGCGATCATGAACAGCGGCAGCTCTTCTTTCAAACTTCACTCGAAATTCATCTTCAACTTTTGTCGTCGCCATACCGTCTCATGTGCGACTAATGGTCTCTCTTGGCCTCCTAGTTTGTTGACTAAAATCCTATTAATTTATTAATTATTTGTTGTATACTTATATGACTTTTAATGTGACTTTCCCCTTTACTGTCGAAGTTGTTTAACTGTTTTTTCTGTATTCGGAATCTTTCAAATCGTGAGAATTACGTTCTATTAGGTGTTAAGGTGTTAGGCCATTGGTAAATGGAGTCGAAATTAGCAAAACATGATTTTGCCAGTTGAAAATTATGGTAAAGTAGGTACTTGTTTCGATTAGGAAACATTACTTAAGCGAATAGTCCAATGAGATTGAATTATCTATTTAAAGCAGTTTGATGTTTTTTTTTTAATTTTCCATCACGTGTAGACAAACATTCAAGAGAAGGGTCGTTTTCTCTCCACGGAAAAATACTAGCGATAGACTAAACTGCTTTATTACAACTGATAACACTACCCTAAGTACTAGAAAATCGTACAGTGATCAAGAGTTTAAAAAGATAATGGGAAAACAAAGGATTTGGTGAAAAGAAGTTGGTATTTGAATTAATCCGAAACAAGTCCAAACATAGCTTTAAACTGTCATCTCGGTTCAGCGATATATCCTTGTTTTCTCTCGTATCTCCCTTTTTTTACGACACTTTTTTATACGTCACTTCGTATTACGACACGTGACGTAAAAAGAATTTTAAGCAATATTGTCATCAAAAAGTAAACCTATTAGAAGGCTTTCTAAGAGTGCATAGAAAGAACTAAGTAGCTATTTTGTATCTTCAATAAGTGTTCCATTCCAAGTCATCCGAGAATTCCCTGGAGTCTAGACGCGTAACTAAGACCTTAAGATCCACACCTATAACCAAAAGGATTCTATCTCCTTTAAAAACTGGTTTCATAAAACAGATTGGATATGTCTTCAATAACTGTTCAGTTTCAGGTCATCCAAGAATTTTTTGGAGTATAGGTCTACTTCGAGGTCTACATGCGTAACCAAAGGACTGTCAACTCTTTTTAAAAATGGCTCATGTTCTATTCGATCTAGTAAACCAAAGCGGATACCCTTTCCATAGCTGTTCCTTTCCAGTTCATCCAAGAACTTCCTGGAGTATGGGCCTTGAAGTCTATACGGACCAAGAGGTGAACCGGCCTAGGGCCGTTAATAAAGACAATAATCTTCTTCAATGGCTCTACATTCCAACTGGAACTTGGCCTGCTTTCCAACTTAGTATTCTATTAGCATTTCCTCAGTTATTAATTGGAAGCTTTGCATTGCCCGCTATTGCATGAGCATGTATCTTACGTGGCAAATACAATGGATACACTATGCCCAGAGTGTCGAGAATGTTTCCTACCCGAAAATATCCTAGGCCGGACCGAGAATCGAACTCGCCATCTCCGAATTGGCAATCCTACGCCTTTGCTCGCAAGGCTACTGGAGACCCCCTGGAGACAATAATAATAATAATAGTAGAAGAAGAGAAGGAGGCAAGATCGAGCGATACGTCGAGAAGGAGTTCTGTTGGGTTGGATGCATCAATCGCAAGTAACCGTCGCGATTCGATTGCACCCGCCGCTCCAGGACCAACAGTGGAATTGCAACGACAGCAATTGAAGGACGAACTAGCTAATCATGTCCCGACATCGGATACCCAAGTTGCAGTACTCCTATCAATTGATGAATACAGTAAGCATTCTTAATCAGGATATTTTGCCACAGTACTTGAAAACCGTGGAGAACCTTGAGGAGCTGCAATTTATCGTGTATTCGGCTGCAGTGGCTGTAGTAAGAACGTTGGGATTGCGAAAGCGCCCAACAGGAGAGAGTGATGGAAGCGAACGCACCCACGCACGAAAACACGCGTGGATGCGACGTCTGGAGACCCGCATCGCCACACTGCGGTCAAAGGTTGGTCGATTAACACAGTACAAGCAGAGGAATCATGCGAAGCTTACCAGACTGATCAAAGCAACGGTGGATGGTGTGCAAAACTGTGTGAAGATTTCGGGCGAACACCCCAGTTCGTTCGAATCGCGCCGGGGACTAAGACAAGGTGATGGACTTTCGTGCCTGTTGTTCAACATTGCGCTAGAAGGTGTCATGCGGAGAGCCGGGTGTAACAGCCGGGGTACGATTTTCAACAGATCCAGTCAATTTATTTGCTTCGCGGATGACATGGACATTGTCGGCCGAACATTTGCAAAGGTGGCAGAACTGTACACCCGCCTGAAACGTGAAGCAACAAAAGTTGGACTGGTGGTGAATGCGTCAAAGACAAAGTACATGCTTGTGGGCGGAACCGAGCGCGACAGGGCCCGCCTGGGAAGCAGTGTTACGATAGACGGGGATACTTTCGAGGTGGTCGAGGAATTCGTCTACCTCGGATCCTTGCTAACGGCTGACAACAATGTTAGTCGTTAAATACGAAGGCGCATCATCTGTGGAAGTCGGGCCTACTACGGGCTCCAGAAGAAACTGCGGTCAAAAAAGATTTGCCACCGCACCAAATGTGTCATGTACGAGACGCTAATAAGACCGGTTGTCCTGTACGGACATGAAAATCGGAGTATTCGAGAGATGGGTGCTTAGGACCATCTTTGGCGGTGTGCAAGAAGACGGTGTGTGGCGGCGAAGAATGAACCATGAGCTCGCCCAGCTGTACGGCGAACCCAGTATCCAGAAGGTAGCTAAAGCCGGAAGGGTACGATGGGCAGGGCATGTTGCAAGAATGCCGGACAGCAACCCTGCAAAGATGGTGTTCGCTTCCGATCCGGCAGGTACGAGACGACGTGGAGCGCAGCGAGCGAGATGGGCAGACCAGGTGCAGAACGACTTGGCGAGCGTGGGGCGTATCCGAGGATGGAGAGATGCGGCCTCGAACCGTGCATTGTGGCGTCAAATTGTTGATTCAGTGTTATCTGTTTAGATGTTACCTAAATAAATGAAATGAATGCAGAGGAATCGATCAACCAGGCTAGTTCGGAATGTTGCTGAATTGTGAAACCCACAGAACTCCGTGATCTCACCGAGGCGAACATGACTGAGATCCTCGACACCCGTGTACAGCGTTTGAGTGCTTTTGCCTAACGACTGCGAGGTTATGGAGAATGTTCGAAGGGGAAGGAGCAAAACCGAATGTTCAACATCAACGAAAGAGAGTTCTACAACCACATCCGAAACGACAAAGCCGTCTTTGGCGAAGAGCTTCCGGAGATTGTAGAAGTCACGCAGTTTTGGTCCAATCTATGGGAGAACCCCGTCATACACAACGGCAATGGGGTGTGGATGGCAGAAGAAGAGCAATATTGTGGTGGAATTGGAGACATGACCGGTATCAACGTGACCGCCCAAAACATGCGTGAGGCTACCCGGTATACCAGGAATTGGGCTGCACCAGGACCCGATTTTGTACACAATTTTCAGTATAAAAATAAACGGTCCACGGGCGGATGGCGAAATGCTTCAACACAGTGCTATATAACCCCGGGCAGCTACCGGAATTCATCGCTAGGGGTGTCACTTATCTTCTGCCGAAGGATCGGAACAGTACAGACCAATAACGTGCCTTTCGAGTCTGTACAAAGTGCTGTCATCGGTAGTAGCAAGGAGGGTGCAGAACCATTTAGACGTCAAGGATGACCGAGGAACAAAAAGGTTGTCGACGAGACACTCGAGGCTGCAAGGGTCAAGTCATGATTGATGCAGTCGTTGCTGGGCAGGCCACGCACAAGTAAAGAAACCTGAGCATAGCGTATACCGACTATAAAAAGGCAGGTGATGTGGAGTAGAGGCCTACGCATTACCGATGGAGAAAAAGTGAAAAGTGTGTTACCAGAGCACTCAACCAACACAACTATGGCTATCATTTGAAGAGTGGGGATAGGAGTACAAACATTACCCTAAAAACCTTCTTTATGGACGACTTCAAGACAAAATTTTCAAAACGACATATCTGCTTTTGTAAACAAAGAATCAAACGACGATTTGACGAATCTGATAGCTCTCCCACGTAAACCAACACCACCAACAGGTAGCGGAATCCTTCAGCTACCTATTGATGGTGTTGGTTTGCGTGGGAGAGCTATCAGATTCATCAAATCGTCGTTTGAATCTTTGTTTACAAAAGCAGATAAGTCGTTTTGAAAATTTTGTCTTGACTTGAAGCTGTTTGCGGAATCTGTGGAGAAGCTGCACCAATTTCTGCAGCTTGTAACGGTATTCAGTAGCGACATCCGACAAGGGCTGTTGTTTCTTTTGTAAATGGTCCATGCCCTTAGTAACCCATAGCACCGAATTGTATAAACATTAAACAAGAAATCAAATCCTACTTAATTTAAATAATCACCAAAAGCACGTTGGATTCCTAAAAGAAGAAAATAAATCTTTCGTTATGCGTTTTGACCTTAAAGCCTGTAGAGTAGAGTGGGGCAAGAGTACGCACTTAGTTTTCAATCGATCATGTGGCCCTTATGAAGCAAGCTTCTGCATATAAAATCAATGGCGGACAAAATATTTAAATTATTAATATTTGTTTCAGTAGAGCCCTTATTGCAAGACACGTGAAAAACGCACTCTTACCCCACCGGTGGGGCAAGGGTACGCATTTTTACAAGCATGTGCTTTAAGTATATATTTATTAACACACATAAGAATAAATAACATTTAATTGGTGTTTATTAGGGAATGTTTAAGGATTGCGTAACTCTTAAAGAGGGAGGGGGTTCAGAAATGTGAATTTTCATACGAAAAAACATTGTTTTTTAAAAACAAAAAACTACTAGCTAAAAATATATCAGGTTTCGCGTGGCGTAGACTAAGGGGCAAGCCAGAGTAAGCGCGACGTGCGATGCGACGCGACGCGACAGTGCAATCTGACAGCCTGATGATAATGATTATTGTTCTTTTACGTGAGTCGCGTCGCGTCGCATCGCTCGTCGCGTTTACTCTGGCTTGCCCCTAAGGGATTTTCCTTAAAGAAAGTCCACCAATCACGTAACGTTAAATTTGGCTATGCCATCATCCCTCACCCGAGAGGAAGAAAACATAAGATTTGATGCTTGCTTCGTTAATGAATCGCCTGCTTTGAGCGTGCTAACATCGGCACACTAGGAGTTAACTTTCTGAAATCAGTATGGCGAAAGGCATCTAAGGTTCAATTTCGCAAAATTTCGCACCTTAATCGAAAAAATATTTGGTAGGTGTTGTAGCGGACACCATCCTCCATAACCGGTACCAAATAGCTTTTTATGAAAAGTTCCTAATTTTGAGAAAACCCGCGTTGGATGTCTTTCGCCATACAAATTTCTGGCGATTAACTCATGCTGGTTATTTGCGCATATAAGATAGCGCATATACTGCAAATTTTGACCGTTATGCTACGTTTAGATAAGGCAAGTGAATTGAACAAGTCGCTTGAATCAAACGTGTTAACACCTTAATTCAATTCACTTGAACAAAAAGAAAGTTGAACATGTTCAACTTTTGGCAAGTCAATTGAGTTCAACTGAGTTGTTCAATTCATTTGCTCTGTCAAAACGTAGCATTAAGGTGTCACACAATGGAAGCGAGTGTTTGCTTGCAAGTTGACATTTATTTGCATGCAATCGCTTCCATCGTAGTCAGACATTGCAAATGTCACTTTCTGAGAGCAAAATGCTCGCTGCGAGCGCTGCGAGTGATTTGCTTGCAACGTCTGATGGAACGTACACACGGTCAAGCAGTTTGACCAACATTGACTCCACCTCTCGTTTATTCAAACATCCATAAAGTTTCACCAACAGCGACACGAACAATCAATTTATTCGACTAACAATATCACACACGAACGACCGAAGCGCCAACTTAAGCACCAACCATCACAAAATATACCGTGGATAATCAAAATTCGGACACACTCAAACTTCGGACGCTTCAATTCGTATGGGAAATTTTCTGAAATATTTCATCGAAATGTTTCGTGAAGCTGGATCGGAAAGACTAATAGTTTTCGCTTGTTTTAGTATAGTTACATTTTAATAAGACATGTTAAAACAATGCGATGAAATGATTGAAAGACAGTCTGAACTGTGCAGTGAAAATTGTTTTCAATTATTCTTCCCGGTACGGTGTAATCAGGTGTCCGAAGTTTGAATCTTTGTGTCCGAAATATGAATACAACCCCGCCGGTGTCCGAGGTTTGAATCAAACAGAAGCCGGACATTTTCATAAATTGCAAACATTCTTCGCAATATCTTGCACATATTAAATACGTAGTTAAAAGATGAATACTGTACTTAGTTATTGCAATGGTAATTTAAACGGTGTGATATAAAATGTGAGTTAACAGAATGATTGTACATCAGAAAGTGCTTAAGCGTCCGAAGTTTGAGTTTGCACGGTACTTTGACTCCACCCCCGACAACTCAAACCAAAATCAAACCGTTTTAATTTTTTCCAACCGAGCCGCCAACTGTCAAATGTTTGTTCGAACAACTTCACACACGTTCAAACAAAGCAGCAACCGAAGCGTTTTCTTGGGGGCGGAGTCAATGTTGGTCAAACTGCTTGACTGGTGTGTACGTTGCATGACGGCGCCTTATCTTACACTTTTTGTATGAATCCTCTAAAAAATGTATGGATCGTCATACATCTCGCAACCCCTCACAGCTAAGCGTTGTGCAATTATGGGTGTTTCTTTTGATTAAATGAAATTATCATTTAGATGAAATTGTGTTTTCGTACTATGTTTAGGTGTAAAACAAGTCCTAAAACAATTTCATTATTTTGCTTCAGTGCTTTGTTCGCCAAGTCCTTTCTAACACCAAATCACTTCAACTTATCCTTAAAACTTGTGATAATTAGTGATTTCTGTCCCTTTTTTCTTAGCTGGGGATCTTTACGCTTTGGAAGTAGTTGTTCCTGCGTACTTTTACCCCACAGCTCCAAAATGTATTCAGGTAATGGTTTTGACTTCTTGGAAAACCAACCGGATTGGTGTTCTGTACCATAAAGTACTCTATACAATAGGTTATCGAAATGGTATAATGTTCACCATATTGAACGTATATATGGTATTAAAATACAAGTTGCGGAAACACAATTATTTTTAGCAAAATGATCACAAAATTATTTAACTCCATATCCCCCTGTTGTTTATTCAAATCGTTCACAATTACACATGATAATAGTTGGCCAGAATACCTGTCATACTGATGCAGTGCTGCTAGTTTTTTTTTTTTTATTATTTAAAAAAGTCGAAAACGTACTCTTACCCCACGTGCACTCTTGTCACACTTTACTCTACTCTACTCTACTTTACTACCTTAAGGCCTGAAGTCCAATTCTTGGAATTCATGGATGGACCGGTATGGAACATGCATTCATTTCATATCCCATTTAGTTCAAAGGATCTCTAAGTGAATTTTTGATTTCTAAAAGATACAAACAGATCTTTCGTTATGCGGTTGTCCTTTAGGCTTATATATACTCCAGTTCTTGGAATTCTTGGATGGCTTGGAATGGAACAAATGTTGAAGGCATGTCCAATTTGATTAAAAAATCGCAAGGAATATTGATGTTTGGACCGCTGGGAGCATGTACCATATCGAAATTAGGCTATCCATGAGGACATTCAGCGATGGGACTGACAATCGAAATCAAAACAAAGTGTGTATGCAGTTGAACGGAACTCACTTCTGGTGTAAACCGCGCTTAACAATTTCCTTTGGATTGTTCTGTCAGTCCGGTCAGAATCTGTCAAAAAATCAAGGTAAACAAAAATCGTCAGCTGATCGCAGCTGTCTTATGGATTGCCTTATTACCTATCCAGTATTTTGCGCTCCATAATGGCGGCGTGAGTTCCTCTCAGTTTGACATTCAAGAGGTAGAAAACACTGGAACTCATCTAGTCTACCCTGGTCGAATAAAATTTTGTTGAGTAAAGAATCAAATGTCAACGATCTCACAAGAACTAAACTTTGTGTTTAAATAATGCTAGGGTAAATCACTACTTGGGCCTATGGACCCGGTTCCCGGCTCACTGCACAAAAATCTAATGATTTATACTGTTTGGAAGTTGTAGGTTTATGATCGGTAATTTTTAAAAAGTTTCTCATTTATTTTTCACAATACTCAATATTTTTCAATCACTTGTTTTACTCCTAATTGATCCAATTGGGTGGCACGGCAAATGCTGGGTAAAGCGTACCATTGGCACTTCGCGTACCTGAAGGAATAAAATAGCCCCATCTCGCGGTCCTTAGCCTCCTCCCCAGCAACTCCTATCCCTACCTCCCCGTGGTGCTGGCCGGGATACGAGCAACCTTAAAGAGATCGCGTGACCAACCCCGGTGGGAACTATGGTCGTATGCTGACAGGGTAGGGGGGTTTGCTCCTCTCCGAAGGTGCAAATCTTACTGAGCCTCTGTTCTCCATGTCAGGATCGGCTCACAACAGCATCTGTTCTCCATGTTAGGGGCGGCTGATCATCGTCCGAGTGCTAGCGAGGGGCTCTAAGTGAAACTGTGCACCATGGTCCACCGGGAATAAGGAGGAATGGTTCTCCGGAAATTTAGGGAGTTTGGTGTCAGGCCCTGCAGGCCAGCCTTTAAAAATCATAAGCAACGAACAATCAACAAGAGAGTACGGACCGGAACCATCGGCGAAGACCACTGCGACGAAAAGGGACTAGCGATTGGAAACTCGGTTCGTGGAACTGCAAATCTCTCAACTTCATCGGGAGCACACGCATACTCGCCGATGTGCTCAAGGACCGTGGATTCGGCATCGTAGCGCTGCAGGAGGTTTGTTGGAAGGATCAATGGTGCGAACGTTTAGAGGTAATCATACCATCTACCAGAGCTGCGGCAGCACACACGAGCTGGGAACAGCTTTCATAGTGATGGGCGACATGCAAAGGCGCGTGATCGGGTGGTGGCCGATCAACGAGAGAATGTGCAGGTTGAGGATCAAAGGCCGGTTCTTCAACTTCAGCATAATCAACGTCCATAGCCCACACTCCGGAAGCACTGATGATGATAAGGACGCATTCTACGCGCAGCTGGAACGTGAGTACGACAGCTGCCCAAGCCACGACGTCAAAATCATCATAGGAGATTTGAACGCTCAGGTTGGCCAAGAGGAGGAGTTTAGACCGACTATTGGAAAGTTCAGCGCTCACCGGCTGACGAACGAAAACGGCCTACGACTAATTGATTTCGCCGCCTCCAAGAATATGGCCATTCGCAGCACCTACTTCCAACACAGCCTCCCGTATCGGTACACCTGGAGATCGCCACTGCAGACAGAATCACAAATCGACCACGTTCTGATTGATGGACGGCACTTCTCCGACATTATCGACGTCAGGACTTATCGTGGCGCTAACATCGACTCTGACTACTATCTGGTGATGGTTAAACTGCGCCCAAAACTATCCGTCATCAACAATGTTCGGTACCGACGAACGCCGCGGTAAGACCTAGAGCGACTGAAGCAACCTGATGTCGCCACTGCATACGCGCAGCATCTCGAGGCAGCGTTGCCGGAAGAGGGTGAGCTCGATGGGCTCTTCTTGAGGACTGCTGGAATACAGTCAAAGCAGCCATTAACGACGCAGCGGAGAACAACGTCGGGTATATGGGTCGAAGTCGACGGAACGATTGGTTCGACGAAGAGTGCAGACAGATTCTGGAGGAGAAGGACGCAGCGCGGGCGGTCGCGCTGCAGCAAGGTACCCGGCAGAACGTGGAACGTTATAGACGGAAGCGGAGACAGCAGACCCGCCTTTTTCAGGAGAAGAAACGCCACCTGGAAGAAGCGGAGTGCGAGGAGATGGAACAGCTGTGCCGTTCTCAAGAAACACGCAAGTTCTACCAGAAGCTCAACGCATCCCGCAAAGGCTTCGTGCCGCGAGCCGAAATGTGCCGGGATAAGGATGGGAGCATCTTGACGGACGAACGTGTGGTGATCGAAAGGTGGAAGCAGCACTACGAGGAACATCTGAATGGCGCTGAGAGTACAGGCAATGAAAGTCAAGGCAGCGGAGGAGATGACTACGTCAGTTCAGCGGACGATGGAAGCCAACCAGCCCCCACCTTGAGGGAAGTTAAGGATGCCATTCAACAGCTAAAGACCAATAAAGCAGCTGGTAAGGATGGTATCGGAGCTGAGCTCATCAAGATGGGCCCGGAAAAGCTGGCCACTTGCCTGCACAAACTGATAGTCAGAATCTGGGAAAACGAACAGCTACCGGAGGAGTGGAAGGAAGGGGTTATATGCCCCATCTACAAGAAAGGTGACAAACTGGAGTGTGAGAACTTTCGAGCGATCACCATCCTTAATGCCGCCTACAAAGTGATATCCCAGATCATCTTCCGTCGTCTGTCACCATTAGTGAACGAGTTCGTGGGAAGTTATCAAGCCGGCTTCGTTGACGGCCGCTCGACAACGGACCAGATCTTTACTGTACGGCAAATCCTTCAAAAATGCCGTGAATACCAGGTCCCAACGCACCATCTGTTCGTTGATTTCAAGGCGGCATACGACAGTATAGACCGCGTAGAGCTATGGAAAATTATGGACGAGAACAGCTTCCTGGAAAGCTTACCAGACTGATCAAAGCAACGGTGGATGGTGTGCAAAACTGTGTGAAGATCTCGGCGAACACTCCAGTTCGTTCGAATCGCGCCGGGGACTAAGACAAGGTGATGGACTTTCGTGCCTGTTGTTCAACATTGCGCTAGAAGGTGTCATGCGGAGAGCCGGGTGTAACAGCCGGGGAACGATTTTCAACAGATCCAGTCAATTTATTTGCTTCGCGGATGACATGGACATTGTCGGCCGAACATTTGCAAAGGTGGCAGAACTGTACACCCGCCTGAAACGTGAAGCAACAAAAGTTGGACTGGTGGTGAATGCCTCAAAGACAAAGTACATGCTTGTGGGTGGAACCGAGCGCGACAGGGTCCGCCTGGGAAGCAGTGTTACGATAGACGGGGATACCTTCGAGGTGGTCGAGGAATTCGTCTACCTCGGATCCTTGCTAACGGCTGACAACAACGTTAGTCGTGAAATACGAAGGCGCATCATCTGTGGAAGTCGGGCCTACTACGGGCTCCAGAAGAAACTGCGGTCGAAAAGATTCGCCACCGCACCAAATGTGTCATGTACAAGACGTTAATAAGACCGGTAGTCCTCTACGGACATGAAACATGGACAATGCTCGAGGAGGACTTGCAAGCACTCGGAGTATTCGAGAGACGGGTGCTTAGGACCATCTTTGGCGGTGTACAAGAAGACGGTGTGTGGCGGCGAAGAATGAACCATGAGCTCGCCCAGCTCTACGGCGAACCCAGTATCCAGAAGGTAGCTAAAGCCGGAAGGGTACGATGGGCAGGGCATGTTGCAAGAATGCCGGACAGCAACCCTGCAAAGATGGTGTTCGCTTCCGATCCGGCAGGTACGAGACGACGTGGAGCGCAGCGAGCGAGATGGGCAGACCAGGTGCAGAACGACTTGGCGAGCGTGGGGCGTATTCGAGGATGGAGAGATGCGGCCTCGAACCGTGTATTGTGGCGTCAAATTGTTGATTCAGTGTTATCTGTATAGATGTAGACTAAATAAATGAATGATCCAATTGGGTCCTAAAGCCCTACCTCGTTTATGGTTGCAAACGATAGTGTATCGGTCAAGAATAAACGTTGTGATAAAAAATCTGGTAAAAATCTATATCAGTAAAAATAATATTTTTGTGTTTAAGACATTTTAAGGCAAATTTTGAGCTGTGCAACATTTCAGAACGAATGAACCATCAGCCCAAAACGTCAGCCCCATATATCAACTGTCAAAGGTTGAGTCAAGTGCCCTACGGTGTTTTGCTAGTGCGTTTGAATCCGTACGTCAAACAAGACCGAAAATGTCGAGGAAGCATTTTTCATCTATTTTTCAATTTCAAATTAAACAATGTTCTTTTCGATTTTTGAGTCTAAAGAAAAACTGACACGTTTAGAATGATTACCTTCATCGTTCCCTGAAAGAAAATCGAATATCGATTCTTCATTTTAGGACCCAATTGTAGAAAATAAAATGTAGATTTCAAAATTTCGCTCTCCGATGCCATACCACTGAGCCGGAGTGATTGTTTCCACTTCTACAAAACGGTATCATCGAATAAACACTTACCTGAAAATCGTCACAGTGCTCGATACAACAATTGCTTGAAGCTGGTAATCACCACACCATAATTCTAAACACACGCACTTCAATTATTCTTATTTGTTCGTTTCACTAGAACTTATTTAAACACATTAGAATACATTTTAAAATGTATTCTCAAACCGAACAAAAATTCACCTCGGTCCAAGAACTTCTAGCTGCACCGTGCTGCCAAAAGGCCAAGATTATGGAAATGATCCTTCATCGTTAATAGGAAAATTGTCTAATACGTTGACGCTATCATGTTATTTATAATTCTCTCGATTTTAAAAGGTAAAAAAAAATATTTTTTTTACGTATTTTGAATAAATTTGGATGAGTAAATATATCTTCTCACCCAAATAAAATTGATTATGAATAATACCATCTGGAACGTGCATATTTTTGTTTACGTCGCATTTTCTACTGTCCCGAGAGAGAAGGAGAGTAAAATGTTGAGAGATTGAGTGAAATTTTGCTTAGACTGGGAACTGGTTTTTTGTATGCCGGAATGGGAATCGCTATGACTGAAATGAGTTCTGCACCTCGTTAATTTAAATCAAATAAAAGCTTTTTTGAACGATATTTAGCACGAATAGCTATTTTTAAGCAGAAGTGAACCCCAATGCAGTATTATACAGCCCACAAAATTCAGGAAAAGTTGCTTCCTGTCATAAATATCAATTAAATAATGCTGTCGTACGCATGTTAGGCCGGGAATGGGGTAAGAAACCTTATATTTATTTTTAAATTTTAAATCATCATTAATTTTACTTTTTTCAGGGTTGTTGATGATCCTCCGATGAAGGCAATGACAAGAAATATTGGATTTCAGCAAAAAAGGGTCATTTATGCTCCGACCAGAAAATTCCAACCATATTAGAAGATCTGGTTGGGAAGTGTTCCTTGATCCGGTCACGTCCCTTATTACTAATCTGCATTGCCACAAAATGGTATTTCTCTATCAGTGAAAATCCAAAAATTCTAATTTAAAGCCAAAAATCCACAAGTTTGCTTGAAATGTGCAAAGAACGTTGGAGGTGAGCATAATTCTCGATGCCCACGTAGCGTCTTTTCAACTAGCGTGCACACGGCGTTAAAAAGACGGAGGTGTGCATCGGGAAAAGGCGGTAACGCAGTGTCACCGCGTCGATGCACACCTTCGTTATTTTAACGCTGCGTGCACCTTGCGCTGAAAATACGCTACGTGGGCTTTGGCTTTGGCAGGTTTTGTTCTATTATTGGCAGGGGGTTTTTGTCGACCAAATTTTATGAAATTTGGCCACAATATTCTTTGATATGCAAAGAATGTTTGGGCCAAATTTGATGCCTAGTCAGTCATAAAAACCCCTGCCAATAATATAACAAAACCTGCCAAAGCCGTCATTCCCCTAGGTACCTATCTCGAATATATCTTCTTCCCATTTATCAAGTTCCGTTTTGGATAAAAAATAGAAAATCGCAAACTGAACGTAAATTTAATTATAAAGATGCGTGTGTGTAAATAATTGATTTTGTATATTTACAAGATTTTTGGTATAATAAACATGCAACTAATGATAAGCAAATAGTAAATCCTTAACATAGTGGTTTGTTTAGTTCATGCAAGTAGTATTATGGAATAAAGAAGCTAAGATGAATTAGTGTAATATTTATCTGCAGATGGAAATGGTTAACTATTATTTTCTAAATTCATAAGGCAACATTCTCGAAAGGAGTAGTTACTTATATTTAACATAGGTTTACCACACACTATTTCCAATCGAACCTTGGATTCGGCTGACTATTACAGCTTTAAGAAGTCTTTTGGAAAGTTTAGCGTGAGTGGAATTCTTCGATTCTTATACAGGTATTAGTTGAATATGTTTCTGCATGTTAAATTTGTAGGACTTGATACAAAACAGAACTGTTCATTTTAATATAACAATTTGTTGATTTTTAATGTGACAGAATTCCGTTCTTGGGGAGTGTTGTGGGGAGATTTGTTGCTCCATGTAACTCAATGAACTTGCCCGGGCAATAAATACAACAAATTATAGCAGTTTTTGGGAAAATTGAAAAACCGAACAAATCAGAAGTGTTAATTTCAGTTGTGAAAGATCTCTTATGTTTGGGAATCCGTTAGGGCGGTCAGCTCTTACAATCCTAGAAAATAGAATTTAAATATTAGCTAAATGGGTCTGTGCAAAATATAAACTTTGAGAGGAAATAGATATTTGACGTTCGTTTATTTGTTTGAACCTTCATGAGTGCCAATTATAGATAGTGTGGGGTTTGAGTATATTACCATCAGCGTGTGATTATACATCAACACCTCAGCGTGTCGATAAGTGCGCAGCAAGCCATGACTCGGCCTCTTCTGGTCAGACCTCCGTAGCGTGCACACGCACCCATGGAGAGCTGCCGTCATAACAATTCGCTCCGGCCATTTGGGGCCACACAGATAGTAGAATCTATAGATGAGCGAAAGCATGGCTGAGTCGATTTTTTTGCCCGTGCACACGCGCATATGACGTCACAGCCCTTAACGTTTCCATTGAAATCGTGACGTCATGCTCGTTTGGAGACACGTTTGACAGTTCGTTTGGAGACAGAGGATTTATCTTCGCTCATCTATATATTCCACTATCTATAGTGCCAATATTCCCAATGAATCAAAGCCTACATTGATTAAAAGACGTAAATATTTTCTACCTCTCGAACGTCAGAAAAGCACTCACGAGGCCGCCATTATCGAGCGCAAAAAAAGCCTAAACTCCAGGGAATTCTCGATAACATTAGAACATGTGATAATAACATATCCAATTTGAGTCTCGCGATTTAAACTCCATTAACTCATCTTCAAATAGAAGCTCTAGATCTCCCAAATAATTTGAAGACTGTAATCGTCTTGAAGGGATATAACAATATTAAACGCACAAATGTTCAAACTACAGTCGCCTCTCCACATCTCGATATTAAAGGGACCATCGAGATAGGGAGAGATCGAGGAATGGAAGGAAAATTGAAATGGATACTAGATCCAAAAAAAGCTTGTTGCTATGAAAAACGACAACAAAACAAATGCCATTTTTGTTGTTCATATGTTTGTTATTGTCCACAGATGGTCTAGTAGCCTAAAAATTTGAACATATCGACATAAGGAGAGTGAATCTAGAACAAAATTTGAACAGAACACATCAAGATAGAGAGATATCGAGATGTAGAATGCCCAAATATATGTAGATTGAAGGGACCGAGGAAACCATCGACATAGGGAGAGATATCGAGATATAGAAAATCGAGATGTAGAGAGTCGACTGTACAAAGTGCGTGTAGAGGTGTCGTAAAATCCCGATTAATCGGTTAGTAACTACACATGCAAACTTTATTCGCCAATTAGTATCAGTTATAACCAAGCTACTGACATCCTATTGTTTGGCTCATCGCCAGATCGTAGCCAGGATGTCCCGGGCACTATTTTTTCATATTACTTTTCAATTATGAAAACGGTCTTAGCTCTAGATGATAATGACACCGCGCTTGTCACAAGCTCTGTTATAACCCTCAAAATTTTCGTTGGAAACAATTAAGCGAGAAATGCTTTAGCCAAGCAAGCCTTATTTGGCACAGCCAAGGGCTCCGTACGCCTGTCATTGGCGAACAAAGTTCGTGTACTCTGCATCGAAGCTTAGAACCGGTGTTAGGGCGCAATAGTTAATGGGAGCATATACCCGATTCTTCACCCGAGTTTTCAGTTCAAAATTTGAGAATTCGTGTTAAAAAGTTTTATGATTTCTCGACGAATCATGCAAAATGGAGCAACTTTGCAAACATTTTGTATGGGATTTTTTTTACACGGCTCCCCTTGGGCACAGCAGGGTGTGATTGATTCACACTCTATATGGTCATACACTAATTACGTAAGCACTTATGGGGGGAGGGGGGTTCAACAATTTTCTTACGCTCCATATAATTAAAAATTGATTATCCGCCCAGCCCGTTGTTTGGGGCATAGAGTGTGATGCTCTCGCTAATAAACAATGTGTGCTTGCTTGACTGTGGATATACAACAGTAAAGCACATGTGAAGATTGGTCAAATCAAGCATCCGAAAGATATTCAATTTGCAAAAAAGAACTAACCGCAGTGGAGGTTGGTACTCGGATTCTGACGGCTTTTCCGCAAACGTGACCTTAAGTGGTGTTGTGTAGGGGTTATCACGCCTATCTTGAGAGTAGGAGGTTGAGGGTTCGAGTCCCTCCAAGACACGTGTATTCTTTTTCACAAATTTCATATCAATTTGTCCATTTCGAAACATGTGCTGTGCATATGCACAGCCAAGATATTTAACAAACAAAACTAATTTCGATTAATGAAGGATTGAGATTTGCTGGCCCATTGTCGTCTTTGCTGACGGTAATGATGCATGTTCGAAATTCGAACATTGTGTTTGTAAACAGTACGACGGAGTGTTAACTCAACAGTGGCGGTATAAATTGAACCTGATTTTAAATATCATTTCATCAACTAAGAAAAAATCGATGATGTATGCACGTGGCATAGACATACTATTAACGGCATTTTGAATCTGATTGCAAAATGAGTCAACCTTCACAAGCTTCCACCAGGAACACAGTCTACACATCAAATCTTCCGTTCGATTTGACCAACATTGATGTTCGGAAGATATTCGAAAAATACGGACAAGTCGTTAGGTGAGTTAGATTGGGATTTTAGAGTATCTGGATATAATGAGTTTCCTCTATAAAGAGTTACTATCCTTCGTGACAAGCACACACGGCGGAGCAGGGGAGTAGCTTTTGTTCTTTTTTCCAACGCCAAAGAAGCAGATGTGTGCTGCACTTCACTCAATAATACTGAGGTAGGTTTTTGAAGATTTTTCTTATTTTCAAATCATCAACATATGTATTTTGTAGATGTTTGGTCGTACGTTGAAGGCTAGTATTGCCAAAGACAACGGCAAGGCGGAGGGGTTTTCAAAACGGCGTGAATACCCGGACAAAAGCCGCTGCTACGAGTGCGGCGAGCAAGGCCATTTGAGTTACAATTGTCCTCGGAATGTGCTCGGCGATAAATCGCCACCGAAAGCAACTAAGGGTCGAAATAAAAATTCGGTCGGAAAAAGATTTTCCGACGAAAGGGAAGATTCTACGGTCGATTTCGGTTGGGACAGTGACGATGATGATCGCTGGAAACGAATCAGTGAACGACGCGGAGAAAGTTCGCCATCAGTTGCAGCGGCGAAGCGAGTCAAGTATAGGAAGAGTGCGTACTTCAGCGACGATGAAGAAGTAGATGATGATTAAGGTTCACTAAATTAAACTGTGATGATATAGCCATTTTATTGTTTCTACAATCATCGATGACAGCATAATGGGAGGAAATGCTTATCTAACCTTCCGGTCAATTGCATCCTGTAGTGCATATACACCTGTATATACACGATTGGGATGCTTCACCAATGCTAAAGGTGTACGTATTTCCTGGCAATATAACTGCACTAATTGTGTGCCTTTTAAGCATTCCCAAGGAGATTCCGTTGAAATATCAAAAAATATCGTAGTTTGTCGAAAGGGAAAGAAAAGTGCAATAAGTACTGGCCAAGTTCCCCCTGAAGTTTGGCAGAATGAAAGTCGTGCGATTTATACCATCACAAATATTGCCCTCCGCTCGCTTTCAAATCGACATCGGAACTATCAAATCTATACTTTCACCTCTAATTATATCATGAACATGTACGTCTAAGTTTGGAAGATGATATTATTGATCTGTAGGCCCTGACACTACCACATAGCCCACTCTAGATCCATACCGACCATACTGGATGACATTGCTCATAAATCATAGTCAATTTTGATCTAGCATGGGGGGAATGGTCTTGCTTGACTACCCTATTCAAATGTTGAGTATTTCATGAAAACTGCATTTTTACATGCCGAAGATTATTTTTCGGAATAAAGTGATGTATGGACGAAACTTTCGCAACAATCGAAGGAAATAAACGGAAAATTAAAAATTTATACTACCCCCAGAAGCACCTAAAATATTTTTTCTAGTTTTTAGGCAAATTTTTCAGCTCAACCTACTAAAAAGTTATAGAATAAGCACTCTAAACATCCTAGTATCAATGGTAGATAATAGTTGTTGCCGTTGCAACGAAATAATTTTGCATAGACGTTTCCGTAATTGTAACCTTTATTTTCCCACTCAGAAGATCGGGTACGGTAGGGTGAGAAATTTCCTATATTTCAAGAACTTCGTTTTAGTACTCCAGTTATTGTGTTCATTAACATTCTAATTTTAAGTACTTACGTTTAGTGTCTCTAGTTATCAGCAAATTGTATAGGGAAATTAGATTTGTTCA
Source organism: Armigeres subalbatus (assembly GCF_024139115.2). Lineage (NCBI taxonomy): Eukaryota > Metazoa > Arthropoda > Insecta > Diptera > Culicidae > Armigeres > Armigeres subalbatus. The sequence continues at coordinate 87,692,616 of NC_085139.1, read as the reverse complement.
CGCTGGGGTGCTGAAATAGCATTTAATTAGTTGTACAATAGCGTATAGGCTTTAAACCGTTTTACCTGTCCTTTTTTGTATGTTTGTTTAAGTTTAGGTATAATTTTGGTCTAAGAGCATGGAATATCAATTTTACTGTAACTTTAACTGTAGAAAAAAGGTGTTATGATAAAGTTATATTATATATAATTTGGTAATTCACATATGCACACCTCACTGCCTGACGACTTCAATTCTTGCTGGCTAATGATAAGTGACGTTTTTTCCTAATTGTTTCAATATAGATAATAGTTCAACGTTATCTTAGAGTTTGTTCAATAAACTGATCGTTAAAGGGGGATAACACCTAGCGAATCTTGATTATTCAATATTTGAAATACACATTTCTTATGCACCGTTTAGACGTGCTACATTTTGATGGAAGTTCGTTGCTAGCGGCTTTGGTACGCAACAATCCCCCCAGTACTTCGTGATCATTGATCCGACTTACTTCTGGTTGAACTGACATCAAGTACCGCTAAATTGATTGCTGATCTTTCAAATATTCCGTTGGATGTCTGGATAGATGCTCGGCGAACTTGCCCATCCTTAGACCTTGAGACTCCGATGACGCGCCCCTTGGGCCAGCAGTTCCTTGGTAGTTTTTCGTCCACGATCACCACGATGTCTCCCGTTCCCAGCGGCTTAACAGGTTGGAACCATTTGGTTCGTTTAGTTAATGTGGGAAGATACTCAGCGACCCAGCGTCGCCAAAATTGGTCTGCGTACACCATAGACATCTTCCATGAAAATGTGATTACATTAGGATTATCGTTATATGCGATCGGGGGCTTGGATCCATTTGAGGATCCAATAAGGAAGTGGTTTGGACTAAGCGGGGAATCTTCATCGTTTTCAACAGGTATTTCTGTTAATGGTCGGCTGTTTATGACGAATTCAATTTCGGTGAGCATGTTACGAAGTAGTTCATCCGTTGGTGTCTGATTTGGCTTCACTAGCTGAAGACTCTTCTTGACGGATTGAATGAGTCTTTCCCAGCATCCTCCGAAATGTAGGGTAGCGGGTGGGTTAAAAGACCATTTTGTCTGGGCGGTCACAAAGCTCTCGATTAGCTTATTTTGATCCACTTTTTTAAGAGTTTCTCTCAGCTCCCGGCTGGCTCCCACAAAATTGGTTCCGCGGTCACTAATTATTTCTATCGGCATTCCTCTTCGCGCGACAAAATTTCGTAAGGCTAAAATGCAGGACTCTGTAGAAAGTAAATGGGCCACTTCAATATGGACTGCACGGATAGTCATACATGTTATAAGAACGCCCCATCGCTTTTCTACTCGGCGGCCAACTATAACATGTAGTGGCCCGAAGTAGTCAATCCCTATATATGAGAAAGGTCTAACGAAAGCTTTCAGTCGCATTGGGGGTAGATCACCCATCATAGGTGGGTGAGGTACTGCATTGTTAATCTTACAGAGCTGGCACTGGCTTCGAACACGATGATAAACAGATCGCAAACTAAGCACATAATACTTTTGTCGTAGGCTTCTGTTCAGGACAGTTTGATGATTTTGATGGAAATATCTTTGGTGAACATCTAACAGAATTAGATCAGTTATATGATGACGCTTAGGTAGTAATATAGGACGTTTCATCCCATCGCTTGCGTATTCACATGCATCTATGCGTCCATTCATGCGCAGTATACCATGGGCGTAGCCAGGCTTTCGAGAAGTTTAGTTTTTGGTCTTCTAAATCGAAGTTTTATACTGCCGCTAACCGCAAGTCAGACTTATCTGTATATGAACGCCATATCCAGATAAGTCTGACTTGCGGTTAGCGGCAGTATATTAGTTTTATAAAACACATGAATATTAACACATGAAATCAAATCCAAACCAAATCGAAACAATAATGATTAAAACAATAATGGATTTAAAAATGCGTGATTTATTGCTCATCACATTTGAAATAAAGTGAGAAAAATATAACGAACTTTGTATTCAGAAAGAATATAAAATCGGCTGTAACAATTATTATAAAAATCCTGCATTCTTCCATAAGTCCTCTCTGAAATAATATTTATTATAAAATAGGCAGAAAAATCAATATGCAAGCTTTCTCCAGGAATTCCTTCGACAATGAATTATTGGCTGATTTACTACTCGCCGCTGTCACATCCAGGCGCTATTGTATATGCGCAAAATAGCCAGCATGAGTTAACCGCCAGAAATTTGTATGGCGAAAGACATCTAACGGAGGTTTTCTCAACAGCAGGAACTTTTCACGAAAATCTATTTGGTACCAGTTATGTAGGACGGTGTCCGCTACTACGCCAACCAAATATTTTTTTCGATTAAGGTTCTTATTTTCGAGATATTAAACATTAGATGCCTTTCGCCATACTGATTTCAAAAAGTTAACTCCTAGTGTGCCGCTGTAAGCACGCTCAAAGCAGGCGATTCATTGCTCCTGGCATTATATCCGAAATTCTATCAGGGATTCTTTAGGAATGCCTCCAGCAACTTCTTCGGCAGTGTCTTCAGGAATTTCACCATAAATTTTGCCGGGAATTGATCCGAAAATTCCACCATTATTTACTCCAAGAAAATCTTCACGAACTTCTTTATAAGTTCTGCAGAATTCCTTGAAATAATTCAAATAATTTTGTGATGTTTTCCATAATTTTTAAGAATAAGAATATTCCGTGGAAATTCCGCAGAATTGACAGTAAACATTCTTAAGAATTTCACTAATAATCTTCGAATTTCTTGTGTAAATTCCATAAAATTTTCCATGAATTGTTTCGAATAATTTCTTGTGAAAATTTCATAAAAATTCTCCAGGTATTCCACTGGAAATTTATACAGAAATTATACCGAAAATGAAATCAACAATGGAATTTTCGGAGGAATTCGCAATGAAATCCTGAAAGAATTCCGGTGGAAACTTCAAGATTTCCACTGAGAGATCCTCCAGGAGTTTCTCCGAAAATTCCTCCTGGAATTCTTCCAGGAGTTCCACCGGCATTTCCACCAAAAATTTCTCTAAGATTACCTTCGAGAATTATTCCGGTAGTACTATCGGCAGTTCCTCTGAAAATTCTTCCGGGAATTTCGGAAGAATTGGAATTTATTTAGGCTTCTTCAGGAATTTATATAGATTTTCCACCAGAAGCTCCTCCGAGAATTTCTCTGCGAGCTCCTCAGGGAATTCTCCGAGAGGTCCTCTGAGGATGATGATGGTCCAGCTACAAACCCTAACAAAGGTTTCAGCTAGACGAGATTTGTCTATAAGATGCATTCTCTAGTTTACGAGAATGCTTCTGGTAGTTTCCCCGGGGTTTCTTTGAAAATTCTTCCGGGAGTTTCTTCAGAAATTCTTCCAGAAAATTTCTTCGAGAGTTCCTCCGTGAATTTCACCAGCAATTCATCCGGGCGTTTCTCCGGAAATTCCTCCTGGAGTTCCACCAGAAGCTATTCCAGGAAATTATTCAGGCTTTTTTCAGGAAATCATTTAGGCTTTCTTCAGAAATTAAGCTGGAAATTCCTCCCGATATTCTTCCGATAGTTTCTCTGGGAGCTCATCCGGGAGTTCCTCTAGGAATTCTTCTAGGAGTTCCTCCTGAAATTCCTCCGGGAGTTCTTACAGGAGATCTTACGGGAGATCCTCCGGCAGTTCCTTCGGGAATTCCTCCGGGAAATCCACCAGCAGTCTCTACGAGAATCCCTCCGGGAATTTCACCTGCAGTTTCTCCGGGTGTTTCTCTGAAAAGGAACTCCCGGAGGAACTCCCAGAGTAATTTCCGGAGGAACTCTCGGGGGATTTTCTATAGGAATCTCCGGAGAAATTATCAGAGGAATTCTCGGAGGAACTGCCGGTGGAACTTTTGGAGGAATTTATTGAAGAACTACAGAAAGAATTTCCGGATTAAATCCTGGAGGAACTCTCGTAAGAATTCTAGGTTGAACTTCCAAAAGAACTTCCGTAAGAATTCCAGGAGGAACTCCTGGAAGAATTCCTAAAACAACTTCCCGAAGGAATTCCCGTAAGAGCTCCCAGAGAAATTCTCCGAGGAACTTCTGGAGGAATTTGTAGATAAAAGCATAAAGAAATGCTATATGAATTCCTGGAAGAAAGCCTGATTGAATTCCTGAAGGAACTACTGGTGGAACTTCAGAGGAACATCCGGTGGAATACCCTAGAGGAAGAGAAAAGGAACTTCCGAAATCCCATCTCCTGAGAAATTCCTGCCAAATATCGTCCAAGAATTCCCTGTAAAGTTCGTGGAGGTATTACCGGAGAATTTCTTGGAAAAACTCCTGGAAGAACTCCTGGGAGAACTCCCGGAGGAACTCCCACAAGCTCTTCCGGAGGAACTCCCACATAGAAGTCCTGAAATAATTCTTAGAGAAGTTCCTAAAGGAATTTCCGAAAAAATATCTGAAGGAATACCCAGAAAAATACCAGGAGGACATTTTGATAAGAAAATTATTTTGAGCTTTTTAGCGGAATGTCTTCACTTGTCAGGCCTTACTGTTGAGGTCGAAATACGTATCTGTCAAGATACAATTAAGTGGTGGAATTCAATGGGATTGTATTAACTCGTCTTATGACAAGTACCAGGAGGAATTAATGCAGAAATTCCCAGATGAAATCCTGAAAGTATTCCCAGATGAATTGCTGAAGAAAATCTCTGCGGATTGTTCTGAAGAAATTTCTGGAAGAACTCTTGGCAGATATCCGAGTAAATTCCGAGTGGAGTCCGGAAGGAATTCTAGTACACTTTCGCGGAAAATCTTCCGGAGAAATTCCTGAAGGAATTCCTGGAGAAGTACCTGAAGAAACTCCCGAAAAAATACCTGTTAGAATTTCTGGGGAAATACTTGGACGAATTCCAGGAGAAATTCATGAAGATATTTCTGGAGGATTTCTTGAAGGATATTCTGAAGTAATTGCGAAAAGAATTCCAGATTGGAATGCTAGATGATTTCGCTATTGAATGTTTGGAGGTATTCCCGGAAAATTTCCTGGAAGTAATCCCGGACGAATTAAAGGAAGAGTTCCGAGAGGAATGCCCGGAGAAGTGCCTAGAAGAATTTCCGAAGGAATTTCTTATAGATTTACAAGTGAAATTATGGAGCTAAATAGGAGGATTTCCGTCATAAATTTTTGAAGAAACTTCTGGTAGAATTTCGGGAAGAAATTCCGTATGTATTCTTGACGGAACTCTCGAATGCATGCCTGAAGAAAATGCCGGATTCTTCCTGAAGAGAGAATAGCCGAAGAAATATCTAGAAGTAAATCTTGGAGAGAAGAAAAGATATCTTCAAGGAATTTCCTCGTGAATTTCCTAAAAAAAAAAAATAGTGGGGGGTTTCTAGATAAGGAGGAATTACAATTACATGAGAAGGATTTTCGAACGATTTTCAGAGGAATTTGTGGGAGCTTCTAGAAGGATTTCAAGGAGAATTTTTGAGCCCGAAATGTTTAGAGTTGTTTTGAACTTTCATATATTATGGATCCTGGATGCCCTAATAAGTTTTGGGAATTTTATGAATTTCAACCACCTATTTCTGTATATGATTGGATCGTAAAGTGCACATGTTTGAGGCAATTCATTTCAGTACCCGTTCAATCTTTCCACAATTTAGGGGGCGACGGCCTCCCCTGCCCCCCTTGGCTACGCCCTTGCAGTATACCGTCATCATCGATGTATGGACTAAGTTTGTACAGCGGACTATTTTTAAGAAGTTTCTTCTTACTTTTCCAGGGTTCAGGAGCAACTTCTTCTAGTACACGTAACTCTTCGGTAAATGTTTCGGATTGGACTCTTCTAAATAAATACTTCTCCGCGTCACTGATTTCTTCTTGGCTTAGCGGGCCCAAGAAGCATGTCTGACTTGCAGATTTTGCGGCGGATATTCACTGGAAACCGTCTGACGAAAGCTATATGCCGAACTAAACGTTTCCAACAAGAAAAACGATCCACGTTGATTGCCGCATATTCGACTGTGTGGAGTTGTACGTGGGTGCGCAACTCCAAGTTGCTGAGATTGGAGGGAACTGAGTGGGTTGGCCATTCGCTTTCTGGTTCCCAAAGAAATGGTGGCCCACGGAACCAACGTCCTTTCGATGACAAGTTTGGTAAGCTTTGCCACTTTGTTGCGTCATCGGCTACGTTCGTTTTAGTCGATATCCAGTTCCACTCTATCGCCTCTGTAAGCTCTAGTATCTCTCCAACTCTGCATCCAACAAATTGACTATACTTCCGGTGGTCAGCATTCAACCAGCAAATCACATCACGGGAATCGGACCAAAAATATTTCCGTTTGGGCTTCAGCTTAAGTGTTTCAGTTATGCTTCGCGCTAAACAAGCTCCTATCACCGCCGCCTGTAATTCTAAACGAGGAATCGAAACGAACCTTAGTGGGGCAACCCGAGTTTGTTATCCGAGTAGGGCACATTCTACGTTTCCGCTTTCTTCGAAGCGCAAGTAATCTACCGCCGCGTAGCCATTCTCAGACGCATCTACAAAAACGTGAAGTTGGATGTTGTTCTCCGTCGTTGCTGATGTATTTGCTCTGTAGCATCTAGGAATCCGAACGGATTCTATCCTCGGTAAGACCTTTAGCCATAATTGCCATTTTTTCAGTTCTTTGTGGGCTATGGGTTCGTCCCATGCGACACCTGAGCGCCAGATCTCTTGTAGCAATATCTTTAAAAACAGTAGAAATTTTCCGATTAAACCGAGAGGATCGTAAATTCTCATGAGCGTACTCAGCACTTGTCGTTTTGTGGGTGCACTGCGACCAGATAGTATGCCTAAGTCGTGCCGTGAAGAAACTTTGAAAGTAATCTCGTCCGATGCTGTACTCCACCACATCCCTAATACTTTATCGGACGCATGTTCCGATGTAGTGTTGAGGCTTTTCTCGCTCGCGTTTTTGGCTCCTACGACTTCGAGAACACTTTTACGGATTGACAACCAGTTGTGGACTTGAAATCCAGCCTGGGCATGGATGTATTCTACTTGTTTCATCAAGTTCTTTGCATCAGCTACTGTCTCTACACTAGTGAGCATATCATCCACATAGTGCTCCTCAACTATTGCTTCTACTGCCCTTGAAAATTGGCTTGCGAAGCGTTGTGCATTAAAGTTTTTAACAAATTGTGCACAGCTTGGTGAGCACGACGCGCCAAAGATCATCACCATCATCGAGTACACTTCCGGCTCCCGTGATTTGTCGCAGTTTCTCCAAAGAAACTTCAAAGAATGCTGATCTATTGGGTTCACCAACACCTGGTGAAACATCTCGACGATATCTCCGACTACTGCCACTTTAAACTATCTAAACTTGTAGAGCACTGAAACGATGGACGTTAATGTAGTGTTAGCCCGAGAGTGTGTAGAATAAATTGACAGCATATAATATAAATTCAAGTCATATGAACAATTTGGTAAAAAAATAAGCTGGTTTGAAAAAGTGACATACAGTGTATATGCGTAACTCCCTGAAAAGCTCGATATGCATGGCTATAAACTTTAAAGTAAGCAACGTAACGTAACGCTTACGATTCTATGGTTTGAAAGTTGATAATGAAATGCGGCAACAATGTATAAACATCGGACATAAGCGTACCCATCCATCACTACCGGAACATGTGTCATATACCTTTAGATATGAATAAATGCACTAAGCAACTTCGAGTATTTTTGGCGAATGTGTTAGGACACATCGTAGCGGCATCCGGCATCCGGCATCACCAACTGGTACCAGAACCTACAGGAAGGTTCGATCAACGTAGCAGCGATTCCCGGTGACATGATAAGACCAGTGAGTAAGCGGGTGGCACCGCCCTCTGCTGGTCAAAAATGTCACCGGATAGCACCGCATTTTGCTCCGCCATCGAATCGCCGTCGGAGGTAGCAGACTTAGCTCCGATAGCAAGTAGCGTGCTACATCGCTCACTGCTAATCGTAGCTTCAATGGTTCGGTCGCGACAGTTAATAGATCTGGTCCTTTAAGTAGAACCGAGTTCAGCGACAATCCTTTAACTTTTGCGGCGGCGTCCCAAACAATACGCAATTTTTCCGGTTTGTTCGGATTTTGCACTGGGAATATTGGGAGGTACCACGACAGAGGATGTCGGCCATTGATCTCTTCGGATGACAGTTTCCTGGTGTAACCTTTCCGCTCGTACTCGCAAATCTTTTCGTTGAACTTTCTTCAGCACGTATCTTTTGTTTTTATTTGCCATTCCCGAAATCTTCAACGACAGTTTCACTGAATCCTTCTCCACTCGATGTTGATCAGCTGTCCAGGTGAGACACAGTGGGGCCGATTTTCCTTTTAATTTCAGCTCCTTGAGAAGACTCCATAAAGGTCGACGAAGACCCATCATCCATAAACGCATATGTTTCGACAGAGACACCGTGGAGCATGACTGGAATATATCTGAAGTGTTTTTCCGTTCTTGCTGACATAGGTGTTACAGCTTTGTGATGAACCACTTTCGTTATTATTTACATCTTGAGTTGTTGGCGAATGAAATTTTTCTTGATACCTCGAGTCATCATGTAACATAGTGTGGTGCATGTATGAGCATTCATTTTTCCCACACGGATTCCTTTCTTCGCAGGCTCCAAAATGCTTTTTCAAGCATTTTCGACACAGCTTATGCTGTTTTAAAGCTGCGCAACGTTTACTAACGTCGAATTGTTGGAATTCCTTACATACGGTGACGCTACTGCATTTACCTTGACAAATGAGACATAGTTTCCCAATATGCTTCTGTGCTGTCTTCGACGTTGTTTTGCCTTCTAAATCAGAAACTATATAGATATTCAAGTCCTCCCTTCGTCCCCGACTCCTTACAGGATGAAACGTTGAACTGCTTGGGATAGTCACAGTACAAGCGGCATTCACTAACATCTCCAACCAATCCGAGAAATTCGATAATGTAACGGTCTGAAGAGTTTGGCGGTGTAATGCCCAGTTGAGCTTAATTGTCGATGGCAGTCGGTCGACTAATTCCTGCAGTAACGCTACGTTGTATAGCTGTTCGTCAAGTCCACAGGCCTTGATGGTAGCGCACATATTTTGAACAGCCACGCCGAAATCAATGAGCGTTGAAAGTTTTTCAGTTTCCGGCGACGGCATGCTACGAATCTTGTACGCGAGTGTGTTGTAGTATATAGATGAAGCATAAAGAAAAATAATATTAAATTCCAAACTAATGAAAATTATAACGAAACGGTAAAAAAAAATATCTTCAACATCCCTTATAACAAGACAGAATGACAGCATCCCTATAGCAAGAAAATGTTTACTCATTGCATTTCCCCTCCGATCGTTCTAATTGGTTGGAACACACGCTGTCTCACCTATAAAAGAAGGTGCATTGCACTGGTTAGTTCATTCTTCACTCGGACGCGATAGACGGAGCATCGATTTGGAGCAGCGGCGGCTTGGTCGGACAACAGGATGCCAACACGGAAGGCATCTCGTGCTTCACACGTCGAATCGTGTCGGTTGTTCGGCGGAACGAGAGCGGTGGATGGCGGAACGAGAGCGGAGAACGGATAGCAAGAAGAGGAACACGGCAAACAATGGTCCTTTTCAGGACCATGAGTTAATTTGAATGATTTTCTGGCTGGTAGCGAAAGCCCTCTTATTGAATAAGCAGCGCAATCCTACCAGCAAGTTGATCAAATCCGGATGTCGGATCACGACATGTGTGTATAATTATCTCCGGTCGTCCAAACAGTGTCCGTAACGTCTGAAGCACACCTGGAAGACCTGCCGGATATAGTAAGCGACTACGAACTGCATCCATGGCTTTGCCTCTGAGGCTGCGTTGCAAACGGAGTAAATTTTCTTCATCACTGTACCCACAAATCCGAGTGGTATTTGTGTAACCTGCTACTGCGCCAGGAAATCACCCATTACGCATCATTGCACTCGGCGGAGGGTTCGCCTTGCTCGGGTCACTGTTGACATCTGACTGAGGGATAACGGTGCTTGGCTGCTTGCTCATCATCAACACCAAGACGGCATAAACAGTATATAATATAGAGCGGTATACAACAGGGCTGTCTCGCCCCACACATCCCCCTTTCTCTCCGGATTGTTTTTAGTGTTGGTGTTTTTGTTCGGTGTTCTGCAATAATAACTTGTCTTTTTTATTTAAATTCACTTCCATCGTCTTCGACTTGTTCAGGTTTCCTCCATCGCGTTCGTGCCAAAGTTACGTATCAAACGATTTGCCGATTTGCTTGCCGTTACTCTGTCTTGAGTATCGATCGTCACCTTGAGTAATCTTATAGTTTATCTTAGAATTCAGTTGAAAAAAAACAGAAAACATCGAAATACACAAATCAAGCGTGAGTCGAGATATGCCGGACCTCTACTTCTTCAATGGCACTACACTCCAACTGGGACTTGGTCCTAACTCCCTTGTTATACCCGACATTGCATGAATATGTATCTTGTCTGGCAAGAACAATGGATACACTATGCTCAGGACCCCGAAAATGCTTCCCACCCGATAACACCTTAGTCCGGACCGAGAAACGAACTCGCCATTTCCGGATTGGCAATCCTATGCCTTTGCTTACAAGGCTACTGGAGACCCGGTCTTATTAACAAAAACTATTAGTGAACGACTCATCCATTTAAATCATTGCATACTTGCATATTCTACATTGTTAAATGCAATGCTCTTCTCATAAACAAGAGACAATCTTGAACACTTGGCTGATCATAGAGCATATGTTAGAATTGGCTCAACATTTTCTGTACCTTTTTCGGTACACTCCGGGGTCCCTCAGTATAGGGTCACTACTGTTCGTGCTCTTCGTCAACGATCTGCCCTCCGTAATGTATGCAGATGACTTGAAATTTTATCGAGTAGTGAAATCTCTACTGGACTGCTGTGCTCTTCAGATGGACATGGATGCTTTGCTTATCTGGTGCGTAACACACAAAATGGAAGTAAACGCCAAAAAAATGCAGCGTAATAACCCTTTCTCGCTAATGTTCAACTAATGTTTAATACTCGATAAGGAATATCGTAACGAGTTGCATTCGTCAAGGACTTGGGTATGACACTTGATAGTATGCTCAGTTTTCCTGAGAACTTCGCAATTGTTATTACCAAAGCTACTTTGGGAATAATAAGGCGTAACACGAGGACTTTCACTGACGCTTATTGTCTTAAATCGTTATACGTTTCGATTGCTCAAAATACTTTGGAATATGGTATTACTATCTGGGCTCCATATCATGCCGTACAAAATGCTCGCCTGGAACGATTACAGAAAGCTTTTATACTATATGCACTTCGTTACATCCCATGGCGCAGACGTAAGTTTCTTCCACCGTACCAACAAAGATACTCACTCACTCCCTCATGTGTCCTGAGTACCCCTAGGGGTGTATAGGTCCAACGCAAAAGATCTCGAGCGGCTACTCGCTTATGCCTTAACATAAGCCCAGGTTAGATTCGTATCGTCTTCCTTTATTTCTTTATTGAGGCTATGTCGTCGCGAGTTCCTGGGTCTGTCTCTGCTAGAATGTCCTGTAGGATTCCAGTCCAGCACTTGCTTGCTTGTAGATTTCGTCTCCGGTATTTCGTAATGTGCATAGGCGTAACTAGAGTCTCGGTCTAGGGGGGGCCATGGCACCAGCTGGTGGGATGTAATTTTCAAAGGCGATTTAAAGCACTGTGCGCATTGATTGCAATAGAAATTGTTTGACTAAGTTTATCGCTCATTCGTCCTAGAACTAACATAAAAAATCGCGAATAATACAATTGATTTCCAATGATGCTGTGATTGCTCCAAAACACTGTGTCTGTGTCAACTTGACTTCTACATGTTACTAAATGTGGATAAGTGTGTAATTTAAGATTCAAGAATCTTCTTCGAATTATCTATAAATGAAATTCGATATTAGTATATTTCTGAAAGTTTTCAAGCATTTCCATAATTACTTAATGCATAAAGATCTCGATTTTTTTGAAACTTGAAATTTTTGAAACTCTTTAGATGTGGAATAAATTCCACGAAATATTGCCATAATCAACAATGAATCCTAAAGTGTTTTTTTATGAGTCATAAATTCCATGAGGCTTCAGAAGCAACCAAATCGATCTGAATTGTGCTGCAAAAGAAATGTTTTCTGATACGAACTGGTTTCTAAATCTATTTTTTTTATCCTAAAAAATAAATTCTAACTAAAGCAGGCACAAAAGAGTTTTCCGATGATCCTTATGAAATCGCCAAAAAAATAAATGGAACAAGATCTTTTGAGGATTATAAAAATATTTCTTTAATGCTATCTCTGTTGTGAGTGCGAAGGTTGCCTAAGTTTTGTCCTAATACTTTCAATGGAATGCGTAGTTGATTTTTCTGTCATTCTAATAAAGATTCTTAAGTTTTATAATTTTATATCTTTCTGTGCCAGAATTATATAGCGAGAGCAAAAAGCTCCATAGGAATTTGATCAACTGTTTTGCGGCATACCTTGCGATTAACTCGAAGATTTTCGAAAGAATGGTCGTTCGAAATTTCATTGACCGGATTTGTGTACATGTGCTCATTTTGATGTAGTTGCTTCAGTCTTTTTTAAAGCGGATGGTAGTTTAATAGAACAGAAATATTTATATCTTAATACAATTATGTTTTTATGTTTCTGCGACCAGGATACTAGTCAAACAAATGCAGAACAAATTTATTATTTTAAGCTAGCAACTGAATTAGAAGCGGCATTGATTTTAGCTTAAAAATCGAGAAAATGTTCCTGGGGTCCAACTTAAATATGTCGATGCTTTGCTGAACAAATGGTCATAGATGTGATAACGCAACAAAAATATGTTTATAGAATTCATAATCAAAATTAACAAATATGTAGGAAATATGTAGGTAAATGAAATAAAACTGACTAAGTTGGAATTACTTTTCAAAATTTTCGGGGGGAGGCCACAAGTAGGTTTGGAGGGGGCCAGGCCCCCCCGGCCCCCCTTATTTACGCCAATGGTAATGTGTGGCAGACCCACCTCCATTTACACTCTCGAATTTCAGTTAATATCGGTTTTTGATGGCAACATCGATGAAGCTCAGCATTCGAGATCCAGTTATTAGGCCACCAGGCCCGAATTAAAATGATGAATAGTTGCAGTTTCTGCGTGATCTCTGCTGATACACACCAAGTCTCACTGGCGTAAAGCAACACAGATTTCACGTTGAAATTGAATATTCAAAATTTGGTGCGTTGACTAATCTGATTGAATCTCCATTCATTCCGTGAACTTGCAGAAGCAGCCCTAGCCTTCTTGATCCGTGCTCGTATATCAATCTTGGTTCCGCCGTGCGGCGCTAACTGGCTGCTAAGTTATTGAAAGTTTTCGACCTTTTTCACTGCTTGCCCGGCTACTGTAAAGATGGAGCGTTTGTTCGTGTTAATATACAATGAATTGGCCTTGTTGATGTTGATGGTGAGACCCGCCGTAGATGAGTGTTCGGTCATGTCGTTCAGCTGACTCTGCATGTCAGAGCGCCGTTGTGCTAGTTGAGCAAAATCCTGAGCCAAAACGAAGTCATTTAGATGCTCCATAGTAATAGGCTGCCAGAGCAGCCCACGGTTTGGTACACGGTCAATCGTACCCATCATGATATCGTCAATTACGATAAGCAACAGCAGCGAAGATAGAATATATCTTTGCTTCACTCAAGCGACTACCCGGGTGGAATCAGGCAAAGATCCGTTATGCAAGACTCTGCACGTAAAAGCTTCGTACTGCGATTCGCTGAGCCCGACGATTTTGTCTGGAACACCATTGCGTCTAAAGGCGCCCCACGGGTTTTCTTGGTTCAGCTTTTTCGTAGTCAATGAATACCAAATGACTCTTGGAATTCGTTTATCTGCTCCAGGATAATACGGAGCGTGACAATATGGTCCACACATGATCCTGCGGGGCGGAATCCTGCCTGCTGTCGTCGGAGAGTCGTGTCTATCTTCTCGTGTATCCGATTTAGGATAACTTTGCACAGAACTTTGAGAACAATACACAGTAACATGATGCCTACCCAAATGTCGCAAGGTCAAATCCCCTTTTTTAAGAACCTTCACTTAGTGAAGTTCTGCATCCAGTCGGCCCTGAAAAGCCGCGGTGTCCCAGAGAATTCCAGAATAGTTGATACAGCATTTCCACGGATAGTGGGGTCAGCTTTGAGCATCTCTGCTGAAATGCGATCGACCCTGGGAGCCTTGTTGGATTTTATGCTTCGGATGGCCGCTTCAATCTCCTGCAATGATGGAGCTTCGGAGTTGATGCGAGTAATGCGTCGCACCCTTAACGGCTCATGATGGGATGCTGATGATTGGTCTGGCGTCGAAACTTGAAGAAGTTGTTCGAACATTTGCACATGTGCACCGGTATCCCGGATTCATCCTTGCTCCACTCAGGCGTCGTGATATATCGTAGAGTAAGCGCATATCACCAGTTGTTACAGCTTTCTCCCCTTCGTTGGCCAGGGAGGTCACCCACGCTCGCTTGTATTGTCTGCAGCAACGTTTAACATTCTTCTCTAAAGCCGAATACCGTTGACGGGACTCGTACTTGGCTGCTCTGGTTCTTGCCCGCTCTATCGCGACTTTTGCTTCTCTGCGCTCCTCAATCTTCCGCCAGGTTGCATCTGTGATCCACTTTTTTCGCTGAGTGCGCAGCTCAACAAGGTTTTTCCTCGCATGTTTCGTTAAAGGCATTCTTTGTTGCCCTCCACTCCTCTTACATGCTGCCACTTTCCGGAACATCTGCTTCTCGAGTTCCTAGTTCTTCAAAGAATGATCTCTTCACAACTAAATCTTCTAGTTGGCGTGTGGGAAAAACCGTACGCCTTAGCAGCACACATGTTACACATATATCACAGTAACTTATATATGACCAAATTCAGTCACAATTAAGTTGCTGCAATCACATGACTTGTGATTGACGAATCTCTTCTCCAGCCTCTACAACAGTGACGTGAGCTTCTCCAACGTTTGCTGATTTATGACCTGCTTCAAGGCCATCTCAACTGTTTTGAGCTCTTGGGAAAATTTCGGATGTTAATTGAGCAAGTCGATTGACTTGTAGTTGAATTTAACGTTTAAACTCCGTCTTTCAACTCATTAGAACGAAAATAAAGTTACAGTTAGAACCTTTGGCAAGTTAAATGAATTCAACTGAATTGATAAATTCACTCGCCCTGTTAAAACGTAGCATTATGCTTTGCATCAACAGGCAATGCATTCAACATGGCCCCCTATTTTCAAAAACTTGCCTCGAGCTTCTTTGAGATTCTTTTAACGCATAATTTCGATTTTCATTATTTGTAAATCATTTCAACTATGTACGATTGCCCTTTCAACACGTTCACGCCATGACATGCACTACATTCCAACTTGCAAACCTTTCTTCCAATATATGTAGCGAATCGTCATAACCCGCATATCATTCCAACCTTACTTGGCAGTCTTCCAAACACGCCACTGCGGTCCTCAAAACACGCAAATCATTCCAAACTGGCGGTCCTCCAAACACGCCACTGCGGTCCTCAAAACAAAATCATTCCAGTTTGACGGTTTTCCAATAAAGCCACTGCGGTCCTCAAGACACGCAAATCATTCCAACTTGGTGGTCCTTTAAACACGCCACTGCGGTCCTCTAAATACGCCACTGCGGTCCTCTAAACACACCACTGCGGTCCTCAAAACACGCAAATCATTCCAACTTGGCGGTCCTCCAAACACCCCACTGCGGTCCTCAAAACCCGCAAATCATTCCAACCTGGCGGTCCTCCAAACACGCCACTGCGGTCCTCAAAACACGCAAATCATTCCAGTTTGACGGTTTTCCAAACACTCCACTGCGGTCCTCAAGACACGCAAATCATTCCAACTTGGCGGTCCTCCACACACGCCACTGCGGGCCTCAAAACACGAAAATCATTCCAACTTGGCGGTCCTCCAAACACGCCACTGCGGTCCTCAAAACACGCAAATCATTCCAACTTGGCGGTCCTCCACACACGCCACTGCGGGCCTCAAAACACGAAAATCATTCCAACTTGGCGGTCCTCCAGACACGCCACTGCGGTCCTCAAAACACGCAAATCATTCCAACTTGGCGGTCCTCCAAACACGCCACTGCGGTCCTCAAAACACGCAAATCATTCCAACTTGGCGGTCCTCCAAACACGCCACTGCGGTCCTCAAAACACGCAAATCATTCCAACTTGGCGGTCCTCCAAACACGCCACTGCGGTCCTCAAAACACGCAAATCATTCCAGCTTGGCGGTCCTCAAAACACGCAAAGCATCATTTCAATTTCGAATATTACTTTTTTGAATTGAACATTTTCGTTTCGTCTACGGAAACATTGACACTTGTCTTCAGCGACTGTTTCCGCAATATATCATTTGTGCACATTATTTACTCATACCACGGTGCCCCGGTAGACCGTTATTATAAAATAAAATGTCCATCAAAACCAAGTACAGGGATCGATTCCTGTAGTAATTTTGCACCTCTGGACCAATTAAAAAAAATCCCTAGGAGGAATCTCGAGAAATCTTGATTTGGAGTTTTTAATTAAGAAGTTTCAAAAGAATCTATATTTTAATTCAATAATATCCCCAAAATACCTTCAAAGCCGCCCAAACAGTGGTCCAAGTTGTTTTCAACCAGTTTGCATTTGTTGCCTTTATTACAATTATATTTTTTTTACAACTGATTAAGCTCACCAAACTGACTTAAGTATGTTTTTGTATGGCTTGAAGCCGTCTGTCTTCAATAATGCTACCTCTCGCTCAGAACCATTCATGAATTCACGTGCATGCTGCAGATTCTTTGTTGAATGCCAAATGTATTCGAGCATCAGAAATAAAGATTGGAGTACAGAAGGAATTGATGAAAAAACCAACAGCTTAAAGATTTGTTTAAGATATTTAGGGTTAGATCTTCGTCAGATGCTGTAACAATTGAATTGACGGAGCTTTATCAAATTCTGAGATTTCCCCGCAAAAGGATCATCGGACTTGTAATGACTCCAAAGATGGCGGTAAGGAAAAGCTACGATTTTCAAGAGTGAGCTCGGCATATAGAATGAGATTTCGAGAACCAAAGAAAACATCAGGGAAAATGCACAAGAGAAAGAAAGGATTTCACAAGCTTTGTGCATATTCTTTTGGGTTTTAGGTTACGACGAAGATAAAATATTCAATTTTTGAACTTTTAAAAACACTTTAATAAAGAAACAAAATGAACCTTTGCTTATCTCCGCCACTACACATCTAGTTCGGAATTGTTAATACGATTTTAAAGCTGCTCGAGAAGCGCCATGTTGAGTAAATTTATGGGTAAACCAAGTACAGATGAGGCATCAACAAATTGCATAGAGTTCACTAGAATCCCGATCTTTCGGATTACGTCACGGTAAGTTACTCTGCTTAAACATTAACAATTTTCTAATTAATATTTCAATCAGCAGGTTCTGAATGATTTCAAAAAAGTGTACGTAAGATACAGCTCTTTAAAACTCGAGCATCGTTTTGAGGAAGCAATTGATGGCTTTGCTAGTAGCTGGAAAAAGCCGCAGCTTCCATTCACGTCAAAGTACCATATCTTGAATTATCATATTTCAAAGTTCTGTAGAGGTACCGGTATATGTCTTGGCTTACATATCAAACATGCTTTTTCTAGTCCGTTGATTATAACTTTGACAGATTTGGCAGCAAAGATCGGGTAATAAGTGCTGTGATCGCGTATAACAGCTTCAAACTATGTACTATTATTCTACACGAACTCTGGTCTTACTGCTCTCAATTGTGAACATAAACCCTAATTTAAAATATTTTTTACTTCTCATTCTATTAAACATGGAAAGCAACACTTATACTTAACTCGAACAAGTTAGCCATACAAAAACATACTTAAGATAAGATATGTTAGTTGTAAATATTTGACGTTATGCAAGAGAATGGTGCTGTGGCGACGAAGGATGAAACAAGAGCTTGCCCAGCTCTACGGCGAACCCAGTACCCAGAAAGTAGCTAAAGCTGGAAGGGTACGATGGGCAGGGCATATTTCAAGAATGCCAGACAGCAACCCTACAAAGCTAGTGGTTACTTCTGATCCGGCAGGTACAAGAAGAATTGAAGGACATCTATCTAGGTGGATTAATCAGGGTTTTGTTGATATTTTTGGATTCTTATATGGATTCTTTTGAAATTTCTTAACTAAAAACTTCAAATCAAAATTTCTCGAGATTCCTCCTAGGGATTATTTAAAAAATGGTCCAGAGGTGCAGAATTGCCACAGGAATCGAGCCCTGTACTTGGTTTTGATGGACATTTTTATTTTATAATAACGGTCTACCGGGGCACCGTGCATACATGTATAATACTTGCATTTGATAATACAAATTTTCAGCTATAAGCTCTATTTTTTGCCATCGGTGCACTCACATAACTAATCGCCATCAGTTGCCAAAAAAAAATCAGGGATACCAATTCGACAACTATCCTCATGTCTCCGAATTTGACGTTGAGTGCTCGGCGCGAAAGCCCAAAGGTGGGAAAATGATTTTGGAATAACGATGCACAATATACTCCGTGTTTACTTACCAACACATTATTGCGATTCTGCCAATTCGTGAAATCTTTTCCTGCGTAAACACGGCATAAAGTAATCAACTTTCTTGGTCTAGAGTTTATATTTTTTCTTATGACTGCGTAGTGGGTGATTTCCATGACACAATACTGTTAGTAAACAATGTGATACTAAAATAATAAGTAGTAAAACCTGCCACTGTCGCCAAATGTGTAACCTGCTACTGTGCCAGGAAATCACCCATTGCGCATCATTGCACTCGGCGGAGGGTTCGCCTTGCTCGAGTCACTGTTGACATCTGACTGAGGGATAACGGTGCTTGGCTGCTTGCTCATCATCAACACCAAGACGGCATAAACAATATATAATATAGAGCGGTATACAACAGGGCTGTCTCGCCCCACACAGTATTCTCGTATGTGGCTATGAATAGGGGCCATTCTTCCGGAGCACCCGAGAATAAAGGCAACTCCTTCGCCACGGCTTGGCGTGCTGCCAACTGACTCCTACTCAATTCGGCTTGCGGCTGTGAAAGATGGAACAGATCTGCTGATGGGTTGAATTCCTGTGCTTGTGGATCCAATCTTGCGGTGTTGTCTTCTTGTAGATCTGAATCTCCACCAGCTATGTCGTTCAACTGCATGATCATCAAGCGTTCTTCCAAATGTTTCATTTCGAGGGCCTGCTGTTGAGTTGGCATTCGGTTGGATTTGACTTGATGGAATCTGCAAACTAGTCGATGCTCGTCTTGTATTTGCGCAATGTTCCGGAAGCTGTTCATCTTGATCATTAATCCCTTCACTGCGTCTCAGCAGCCTCTCAAAATAGGCTTTTTGTTGTTGTAACGATTTCCTCTGCTCCGCTTCCTTGCTTTTCAACAGGCGATCGTAGTTTTGTTGTTGCTCCATTATCATTCTCTGCATCTGCTCCATCTGCTTTCGTAGCGCCAGAAAATCTTCAGCCTGCTTTGGTCTCGTACCCGTTGAGTTGGAATTTGCCTCCGGTGTCGTCGACGTTGAAGCACCCGCTACGCCAGGATCCGCAAGTTTTGCCGTGCAATTACTGCAGCTCCAATCCACATTAGCTATGCTTTCATTCACGCCCACGCACTCGAAGTGATACCACTCTTCACAGCTGTCACAACAAACCATTCGACTGTTATCCGACGACTCACATATTTTGCAGCTTACGAACAGCCCCGACAAATTTTGACCGGTAGCACCAACTACGTCTACGTCTTCATTCTGCTCAAACCGCACATTGGAACGCTTTTTTACCCCTTTATCCATAACGAAAAGATAGCACACCCGATCGCGTAAACGAAATTTCTAATTTGTTGCCGTTGCAACGAAATAATTTTGCATAGACGTTTCCGTAATTGTAACCTTTATTTTCCCACTCAGAAGATCGGGTACGGTAGGGTTAGAAATTTCCTATTAATTGATAAGAACTTCGTTTTAGTACCCCAGTTATTGTGTTCATTAACATTCTAATTTTAAGTACTTACGTTTAGTGTCTCTAGTTATCAGCAAATTGTATAGGGAAATTAGATTTGTTCACGCTGGGGTGCTGAAATAGCATTTAATTAGTTGTACAATAGCGTATAGGCTTTAAACCGTTTTACCTGTCCTTTTTTGTATGTTTGTTTAACTTTAGGTATAATTTTGGTCTAAGAGCATGGAATAACAATTTTACTGTAACTTTAACTGTAGAAAAAAGGTGTTATGATAAAGTTATATTATATATAATTTGGTAATTCACATATGCACGCACACCTCACAGCCTGACGACTTCAATTCTTGCTGGCTAATGATAAGTGACGTTTTTTCCTAATTGTTTCAATATAGATAATAGTTCAACGTTATCTTAGAGTTTGTTCAATAAACTGATCGTTAAAGGGGGATAACACCTAGCGAATCTTGATTATTCAATATTTGAAATACACATTTCTTATGCACCGTTTAGACGTGCTACATTTTGATGGAAGTTCGTTGCTAGCGGCTTTGGTACGCAACAATAGTATAAAGAAGCTATTAACGACTAATGCTTCTATTATGTGGAGTAAAATTGATGCAGTCAGACGACATTTCTATGAGAAAGTCTGAAAAATCACAAATCTCGTTTGATGCACCTCTAAATTTCCATGGCTGAAAATTGGTCAGGAGACTCCATTAAAGATATCCATTGAAAAAGAGGGGTGGCACTTTATATCTGAAATACTTTTGAAAATGGTGAACAGGTCTACTGGACATAGTGAATCTGTTGTACTTGCCACATAAGATACATAGTAGGGTGGCTCAAATTAGTAAGGGAAAAACTTTTTTCAATTTTTTTGATGGGCCTCTTATTTTTGTTTGATGCCCTGATGCTCTGAACAAAATTTCAGCATCGGTCAACGTTTGGGCGGTGCTAAACTTGTTGGAAATTTATATGCAAAAATGTATGCAGAAACATCCAAAAACAGTTAATTGCAGTTAGACGACACAACTTACGATCAAGAACCATGATACTCTTTCAGATCTTGAAAATTTTATACAGAATGTTATGCTGAAAACCGCGAAAAGATTAGAGTTTGCCCGGCTAAGTTATTAGCATTTCTCTGAAGTGGGGTTTGATAAAATTTCGTTACTTTTACCTTTGAAAAGAAATAAATTCACCCTACAATACTCCAGTACTATGCTAATAACTTTGCCTAATAAACTTAAATCTCCTTGTAGTTTCCAATATAATATTCTGTACTTGATTCTACAAGAACTGAATGGGTATCATGGTTCTTGATCGTAAATTGTGCCGTCCAACTGCAAATCACTGTTTTTGGATGTTTCTGCATACATTTTTCCATATAAACTTCCAACGAGTTTAGCATCACCTAAACGTTGACCGATTCGGCTGAAATTTTGTCCAGAGCATCAGGACATCAAATAGAACCGGATAAGAAGGCCCATAAAAAAATTTGAAAAAATGTTTTTTGAGCCACCCTAATACATACTCATACAATGGCGAGCATAGAAAAGCTTTTAATTAATATCTGAGGAAATGCTAATAGAATACTAAGTTGGAAAGCAGGCCAATTTCCAGTGGAAATGTAGAGCCATTGAAGAAGAAGAAGATAGATCGAGGAAAGTGATGTAATATAGTCCATGCCACTTTGTTTTATTGGTAGGAGCCTGGGATTGAACCCATGATCTCCTGCTTGTATAAGGCAGTAGCGGTATTCACTAGACCACCGAGCTCGTTATTAATCGCTGACCGCACAAAGCAGAACCACATACTCGGATTCGTGAATGCTTCGCGTCCTAACTGAAACACGTCCGATCGCGCACCAATTAGTTTGATTACTTCCTATGCCAATAGCACGACATTAAAGATATAAATCAAAAATAGAGCATTTCGAAGAAATGAAAACACCTCAGACCTTTATATAATTTTTAATCTTTATTTCAGCAACAAAACTGCAGTTTTCTTTTTGTTTCTTCTTCAAATATACATTTTTTGTCTCATCACCTTAATGAATAGTGTTTTTCTCGGTTTGTCTTTTTTTTTGTTTTTGCGTTTTATTCTTTCGCTTAGCCGCTACCATAATATAGTACAGCAACGAAAAGAGCTTCTCAGACGTGTTTGTGTAGAAAAACTTAAATATCAAAAAACAAGGAACTTAATCGGTTGCACCTTTTCGTGTTTGTGAAAATGTGATTGACTTTGTGGTCGAAATTTTTTTTTCCGGTTCTGTTGCCTAACAGTTTGGTATTCCGTTCTTTGGTACTACTAAAACATCAACTTATACAGCTAACATGAAAAAAGTCCTTGTGTTCGTTCTTTTTGTGGCTTTGTCTCGGTCTGTTTTTCTTTTTTTTCTTTATTTAATGTTGAGTTTTTACGTTCGTTTGAGTCCAGTTTACATCAATCAGGGAAACAAATTTCGAGACTGTTTGTGTCCCACACTTCGAGTCGTTTTTAGTTTGTTGTCTTCAACAGTTCCTCATTTTGTGTTTCTTTGTTTCCAGTGTTAGTTAAGTAATAATTATCAGTAATTATTGTTTTTCCATCTTATTTGTTTTCTTGTTTCTCTAAATTTTTATACAAATTCTACAACTTAACAAATTAAATAACATGGTGGATGCAGTATAGCTCCTGCAACGCGCTGTTTTGTTTTTTTTATACATCATGGGGTTTCTGTCGCTCAGATCTGTATGTATGGGTGTATGTTTGCGGGGTTTTCGTAAATGCATAGCTTTTTTTACATACCAACAGGGGAGAAAGTAGCTTCCGAAGATGTTTTTTGCTCATTAGCGTCTGTATCGTGTGTTGTTCATTCACAGTATCGAGGGGTCGTAACTTAAAGCTTCATTTTCCTTTGTTTACTTGATTTTTTTAATTTTCTTCCGCTACTAGTGTAAGCTTATCTATATATTTTCATTTGTTTATACTTTTGCTTTCCGTTTTCCTAAGTTCTCAGTCAAATCCTTCCATTCGTAGAGTTTGTGCCGCTGCACCGAGTGCAGCAGCTTTCTAGTGTGATAAACGTGTGTCTCTTATCGGTTCAAAATCTCTTGCTGCTCCAAATGGGGCACATTTTGAGTAAATTAAAACCAAACATGCAAATCATGGTAGGCGGGATCGGACACTTCGATGTTTCTGTCTTACTGATGATTCTATTGCAGTCAGGATTTTGGAAAGAATATTAACAGAATGCGAGATTGCCTACAATGTATTGGTAACTTTTCCTTAAACGATTAGCAGATGATCCCGCTGATTATATCATTCTAACTGCAGACGTTTGCGGTGAAGAAGGGATTTATAAACATTTATAGTACCTATCTAAAAAGAGTTGATTAGGGGAAATAGGCAGTCGAGAATGATATCGATTGTAAAACGTCTCTACGAAAACACAAAAATCTGCTCATACCCGACGTTTCCATCAGCATCTTTCTGTCAAGGAAGATCAATTTTTCGACATATTTTCAAAAATAGTATTTTTTAAAGCCTTTTCCGATAACTGGACACCTGTTGGAAATGCTATGTCGTTAAATTGGTATTTACGGCCTCAAAATGACATGTCAGTTGCTTTATATACTTTCGACTTATGAAAACTGATTTTGGACAGAAATTGCTTTTGGTGCTACACCGGGCTTTGATGCAGTAAGGGGACGTAAGAAATGTGTAAACGAACCGACGGCGGATTGATCGACCGCAATAAGCGGACCACGATTGAACAAATATTGAATGTATGGTGTTTTGATTGTTTCATGGGATGTGTTGGTTCGACAGGGATTGCGGTTGCGACGTTTCGTTTCAATACTTAGTCTTTTCTAGCCTCCATTTTCTCATTAGACTGGTAGTTGTTGTTGGTATAAAACTGATATGTTCTTCCATATAAGATTTTTCATCATACAATTTGTTTCTAAGTAGCGCTGTTACTTGATTAAAGTGTCGTGTGTCTGTATGTGTGTATGTGTACGAGTTAAGGTTCTGTCGTTTGTATATTGAGTTAAGTATAGGAACGGAAACGAAGAGTATGTGATTTAATAAATTAGAAGAGTAAGGAGAGCTTATTTTGTTCGTTGATTCTATCATTAAGGAGAGGGTGTAAGAGAGGCGAGTGTGCGTAAAAATTCTATCCGGGGTTTGGTAGATGTAGGAACACAAAACTGACCGCTGCTGTTCTTCTAACCTTGTCATTTGACTGCATAAGAATGATTTGTTGTTCTTATATATTCTTGTTTAAAGTTTATTGAAGAGTACTGCTCAAATGTGGACTTTTGTTTACATTTGCATTTTTAAAGAGAGAGTGGAAACATTTAGTATTTTTGACCTTTTTTAGATTTTCGTTTCGCTGTTTCTTTTTGTAGGTGTAAATTTTGTATACAGTTTTTTTTCTCTTTACAAGCATTTCTGTCATTCTAGATAATGCAATTTGTTTCTGTTTTTTTAGTATAAATGTAATTTCTTAGCTGAAAAGTATTGTGAGAGAACGGCATTGCTCAACGATAACTGTTGTCTTACCATTGTCAAAATAGTCTTTTGTGAGTTGTGTGTTGTATGAATTATTGTGAATGTGTGCATGACTGTTCTAGCGCTCAAACAATATCTGGATGATGGCGAATGGGGAGGATTTTGTAAAATAATTAAAAACAATTTAAATTGTGTCATAATTCCGGAATTTAAGTTGAAATCAATGTATTTAAAAATAAAAAAAATCCTTTAATAATTTTCATACTTTTTCAGAGAACTTAAATTTGTTGACGAGTTTTGACAAGGCTATAAACGACTGATACCCTTAATAACTATGTTGGCGATCATAATGGGATAATATTTGAAAAAAGACACCACATGTGTGTAAAACTTGTTGAAACGGCATTAGTAAACCCAATAATTAATTAAATTTTGCTTTTCTTTTTAGAGAAAAAATTGACAGAAAGTGCAAGATGCGATCAAATTTTTACCTGGAATGCATCCATCAGTTCTAAATCAAATCGATTAAGTTCCATTCAAAACCTTACGCTGCTCTGGAAGCAGTGCAAAAAGCGATTGGAGCTAGATGAAAAGCAGAAGGTGGATTTTTAAATGAGCTTGAAAAATTCTCAACTAATTAAAATTTTATTTCAGGATTTAAACCTGAAACAAAGAAGAACAAAGAGTTCTAGCATGCGAGGAAATATTTTTTCTGTTATTTATTAAAATATTCTGGCCATTTTTATGGATTAAGAATATTGTGACAAAAGATGGTAAGTAGTCAGTATATGATGGTTTTTGAAGATAATGTAGAGTTATAAAAAAGAAACGCTGGATTTGGTAATACGATAGATTATACACGTTCCACTTCATTGGATATTCATCTGCCATAGGATATAAGTAAGTAAAGTGTAGAGGTTAGTAAGTGAAATGGGCTTGATCAATCGATTGTTCAAATGTATTCCTGGTACATACCGCTAAATACCGGAATTGATGACTCGTTCAAGCATTTCCCCAGGTGTCTGCGAAGCGGCCATGTTTTTGATGCCAGCATCAAAATCATCGATTAATTTAACACAAAGGCGTAATCATAGTCATCGAAAACCTCCCATTGAAAATATGTTACAAATATCGTGATATTTTGGCGAAGCAGAGCGCTTAGTGCCGATTGAAATATGAAAATTTATGAAAGGCATCAATATTCTTGTTCAAACACACCTCGCATTCATACTTTCGCACAAGCTCTCGAAAAATGGTGAAAAATATTTACGTCCATTTGGAAATAATCAGTTCGGAATAATGGTTTGTTTACAAAATAGAATTGTCAGTGGGAAACCCAATTTCAATAGAACAATGGGAAACTCAAAGATGTTGGCTATTGTCAAACGTAGGGGGTAGGATTGGGGGTGCCAGATACCTGCATTTCCCAGATTGAGCGAAATTATCCAACAAATTCAACCAGGTACAACTTCTTTTCAAAGTCAACATGGGCTCTATTGTCAACCTAACCTATTGAAATGGGAAGGGTTTTTGTTACTGTAGCAATTGAAGTGTTATCTGTCTAGTTTTTTTTTGATAAAATGCAATTTGTTGGGTCAGTGGCGTATACGCTTTGGCACCAAAAAAGGAGCGTGGTAAGTCATATTCGTAATCGGCATGATCGAGACAAACTTCATAGTAGACAATACCACGAATGGGTATTGAATTTGTGATTCGCGTAAAAAGATTTTTACGTGTCGAGACTCGAGAGACGTAGTTTTCGACGAAAAACGATGTGGTACTCAATAGATGCTCAACCAGGTATTCATAGAAGAAATACTTAATCAAAAATGTCGGAAAAACTTGAACTCTTAGCTCAGATAATGTGGAACCAATAGACTTAGTATAATAAAATATAAATAGTATCGACTACTCAGAACGAGGAGCTCTGCAAATGCACTCACGAGGAGCAGCGGTCGGAAGCGCAGACTTCACGCTGAGTTACTTGATTTTAGTACCAAGGACGATTGCCTTTTCGTTGAATGTCATATTGTAACGAAGCGACGGGAACCATTGGGAGCATGCCATCAAGAGGGTTGTCCTTCAAATGACAGAAACATGTATGGCGGAGGGCACATAAGACGGAATAGAAAAGGTGGAAAAACACAAATGGCTGAAACAAGAAAGGCTGAATCACAAAAAGCAGAATTGCATTAGACTGTTTTAATTTAGGCTGGCATTTTGAACCAGTGGATCAAATGGCCGGCGTGTTTTCGTAAATCTGCCTTTCTCTATCATAAGATATCATAAGAGACAGATTTGACGTTTGGGTTTGCACAACCATTTGGGTTTGCAGACCATGCTGAGATCGAATCTCGATACGGTATGAGAAGCTTTTGACTTGAAAATTGTCCCTGATCCCAAGTGCACTTACTGAGGGGACAAACCTCGTGCAACTGCCGTAAGCGAAGGGTTTACCGAACGAGTCACTTTACCGTAACCGCCAATCCGGTGAACAATGTCAATTCCGCCGCTGCAATAATAAAGGCGACTTGCAGTAGAAGCCACATGACTGGCTTCTCTATCATCATCCATCGAAACATAATACAACTCATTATAGAAAGCCATCTCAAACTTGATGTTTTGTTTATGTATTCTGTCTGGATATCAAAAGAAGCGTTGGAGTACGCTTAACGCTTGCTGTAGAGCTTCCTGCTGAAGCTAGGCTTGGCACTTTGTGACCAAAAACGGTTACAATACCTTCGTTGAGAATTAACGTACTTTTATCCAAGAATAAAAACTACAAAAACTACCAAAAAGTTGTGAAACTTCGCATGCAGTGCCAACAAGGGGTATAGGCATCAATGTTATTAGTAAAATGACTATTCCTCCTTTAATAGTGTAATTACTAACGCTACTGTGGAACCCCAAATCCGAGCGAAGTTGTCTCGGGTAACCCCAACTCCGAAAAAAAAGAAGAGGGATGAGAGGGTGAAAAGTCAGTCGGTAGTAGACGATTAACGAAGTCGCTATCTTCATATTATTTATCTTTAAGTCCACGCTCCTAGAAGGTTGTGCCTAGGTTGCGATCGGCTGAGAAACACAAAGAAACACAAGTCGCCCTCAGGAGATCTCCGTTGAACATAAAAGGACGCGACCTCGGACCAAGCGCTCGGAGTGACCTCCACGACGAAACTGTTCGCCTTCCACCATTGTTGGGATCTTCTCTGCGTGAACCGGTGGTCGGCTTACAATTTTCCAAGAAACCGGTATGCTTCCGCCTTCGCTGTCGCTTCTTCAATACAAGCCGGTAATCAGCATCAAGTCAAGTCTTCCATCTGACGATCTGCGACGACTTGGCATGCTTGCCGCCATTACTGGCGTCTCTTTTGCAGTGGCACGTGGGCTAACACTAAGAATAAGAACGCTGATAGCCTCTGGCTTCGCTGGCGTCTCGTCGGTACAAGTCCGTAAACGACATCAGGTCCAGCCTGAGTCCCGTCCGACGACCATCTCAAGATAACTGCTAGCCTCTGCCATCGCTGGCGTCCCGTCGGTACCTATCGGTGACCGACATCAGGTCGATCCTAAACCCCGTCTGGCCTCTGCTACCCTGCTGGCTGGAAATTTATCAGCACTGGTGTCGACCCTGAGTGATTTGTCTCGGTGAGCTTGTTAGGGAGGGTTGGACGTCCACTCTACAGACGTGTGGACATCACGAAGAGTTACAACTTGGAATGGTACATCTCGCACCTGGTCTTTGACCAAAACCTTAGTTTTGACCATTCTCGCCGAAACTAACTTCACCCCACCTTGCGATGCCCCAAGACAGCTGTCTACAGTTGCGCTTACTCAGATAGGCAATTTGGTGGTCTGCGAATAGCATGTAGTGACGACTTATCTGGCAAACCACACATCAAAAGTCGATAGATTCACATCACTTACGTTCCAGGTTGCATGCGCTTCAAATTTGATGCGATCGTTTGGCTAAAATTATCTAAAATAAATACCAAATTTCTCATCATCTTATGCGATTGAACTACATTCGATTATCTACATCTCGATGTTTTTTACCTGGAAATCTCTTCCTATATGTCGATGGTATGCTTGGTCCCTTCAATCTACATCAGGGATTGAATCCTAAAGAGAAAGAACAAGTCTCTCACTTATCATCTCTGTATACATATACGATATGTAGCATACCGCGAGAGACTTTTATCGCAAGCTGTCATGATAGAGAACTGATTCGGGATGCTATACCCCATGATAAATTTCTTTTAGAAAGCTCCAAATCCGGGGAGCACTGGCTTTGATGATGCATTTCAACTTGTTCTACACAGCTGTGCAGTAACCAACACGAAAGGAGCGAAAACAAAGCAAGAATCACCATTTTTCTGTGGGGGCTGCCTATCCGACTCTGTTTTTTCGCACTTCTATACAAGTTTGATAATTTTTTTTATCATGGCTTGTTATGATTCGGAACAGTTTTTGCCTCACTTTTATCGTTGTTCGTTATCTATTGAGAGCGATTTCTGCAAACCCTGATCTACATACATTTTTGCTCTCTACATCTCGATAGCCTTCCTATCTCGATGAGCTCTGTTCATAAATATTTTGTTCAGGATTTCTTTCCCTATGTCGATATATTTATTCAAAATTCTAGGCTACTAGACCACCTTGGGACAATAACAAACACATCACACACAAGGTATGACATTTGTTTTGTTGTCGTTTTTCATAGCAACGATCTTTTTACGATCTAGTACCCATTTCAGTTTTCGTCCCATTCCCCGATCTCTCGTTATCTCGATGGTCCCCCTTCAATATCGAGATGTGGAGTGGCGACTGTATTCGGAAATCGTTCCTTTCACTGCTTTTGAGCTTTCTTTTAAGTTTGAAAATTATTGCCATTTAAAGTACGCTGTAGTATGCGAAAATATAAACGCACGTCCTATTCCCAAGTAACATTTTAAGTTTTATAACGCTCTTGAAGACCATTATTTAATCTTCAAGAGTGTTATAAATGGCACGGCAAATGCTGGGTAAAGCGTACCATTGGTACTTCGCGTACCTAAAGGAATAAAATAGACCCCATCTCGCGGTCCTTAGCCTCCTACCCAGCAACTCCTATCCCTACCTTCCCGTGGTGCTGGCCGGGATACGAGCAACCTTAGGGAAGATCGGATAACCAACCCCGGTGGGAACTATGGTCGTATGCTGACAGGGTAGGGGGGGTTAGCTCCTCTCCGGAAGTGCAAATCTTACTGAGCGTCTGTTCTCCATGTCAGGATCGGCTCACAACAGCGTCTGTTCTCCATGTTAGGGGCTGCTGATCATCGTCCGAGTGCCAGCGAGGGACTCTAAGTGAAACTGTGCACCATGGTCCACCGGAAATAAGGAGGAATGGTCCTCCGGAAATTTAGGGGGTTTGGTGTCAGGCCCTGCAAGCCAGCCTTTAAAAAATCATAAGCAACGAACAATCAACAAGAGAGTACGGACCGGAACCATCGGCGAAGACCACTGCGACGAAAAGGGACTAGCGATTGGAAACTCGGTTCGTGGAACTGCAAATCTCTCAACTTCATCGGGAGCACACGCATACTCGCCGATGTGCTCAAGGACCGTGGATTCGGTATCGTAGCGCTGCAGGAGGTTTGTTGGAAGGGATCAATGGTGCGAACGTTTAGAGGTAATCATACCATCTACCAGAGCTGCGGCAACACACACGAGCTGGGAACAGCTTTCATAGTGATGGGCGATGTGCAAAAGCATGTGATCGGGTGATGGCCGATCAATGAGACAATGTGCACTGTGCAGGTTGAAGATCAAAGGCCGGTTCTTCAACTTCAGCAAAATCAACGTCCATAGCCCACACTCCGGAAGCACTGATGATGATAAGGACGCATTCTACGCGCAGCTGGAACGTGAGTACGACAGCTGCCCAAGCCACGACGTCAAAATCATCATAGGAGATTTGAACGCTCAGGTTGGCCAAGAGGAGGAGTTTAGACCGACTATTGGAAAGTTCAGCGCTCACCGGCTGACGAACGAAAACGGCCTACGACTAATTGATTTCGCCGCCTCCAAGAGTATGGCCATTCGCAGCACCTACTTCCAACACAGCCTCCCGTATCGGTACACCTGGAGATCACCACTGCAGACAGAATCACAAATCGACCACGTTCTGATTGATGGACGGCACTTCTCCGACATTATCGACGTCAGGACATATCGTGGCGCTAACATCGACTCTGACCACTATCTGGTGATGGTTAAACTGCGCCCAAAACTATCCGTCATCAACAATGTTCGGTACCGACGACCGCCGCGGTACGACCTACAGAAACTAAAGCAACCTGATGTCGCCACTGCATACGAGCAGTATCTCGAGGCAGCGTTGCCGGAAGAGGGCGAGCGCGATGGGGCCCCTCTTGAGGACTGCTGGAATACAGTCAAAGCAGCCATAAACGACGCAGCGGAGAACAACGTCGGGTATATGGGACGAAGTCGACGGAACGATTGGTTCGACGAAGAGTGCA
Organism: Armigeres subalbatus; assembly: GCF_024139115.2. Lineage (NCBI taxonomy): Eukaryota > Metazoa > Arthropoda > Insecta > Diptera > Culicidae > Armigeres > Armigeres subalbatus. The sequence goes on along the minus strand of NC_085139.1, from coordinate 87,661,495 downwards.
GACAGATTCTGAAGGAGAAGGAAGCAGCGCGGGCGATCGGAGACAGCAGACCCACCTATTTCAGGAGAAGAAACGCCGCCTGGAAGAAGCGGAGTGCGAGGAGATGGAATAGCTGTGACGTTCTCAAGAAACACGCAAGCTCTATCAGAAGCTCAATGCATCCCGCATAGGCTTCGTGCGCGAGCCGAATTGTGCAGGGATAAGGATGGGAGCACATTAACGGACGAACGTGTGGTGATCGAAAGGTGGAAGCAGCACTACGAGGAACATTTGAGTACGCTGAGAGTACAGGCAGTGAAAGTCAAGGCAGCGGAGGAGATGACTTCGTCAGTTCAACGGACGATGGAAGCCAACCAGCCCCCACCTTGAGGGAAGTTAAGGATGTCATCCAACAGCTAAAGACCAATAAAGCAGCTGGTAAGGATGGTATCGGAGCTGAGCTCATCAAGATGGCCCCGAAAAAGCTAGCCACTTGCCTGCACAAATTGATAGTCAGAATCTGGGAATTTGAACAGCTACCGGAGGAGTGGAAGGAAGGGGTTATTTGCCCCTTTTACAAGACAAGCTGGAGTGTGAGAACTTTCGAGCGATCACCATCCTTAATGCCGCCTACAAAGTGATATCCCAGATCATCTTCCGTCGTCTGTCACCATTAGTGAATGAGTCCGTGGGAAGTTATCAAGCCGGCTTCGTTGACGGCCGCTCGACAACGGACCAGATCTTTACTGTACGGCAAATCCTTCAAAAATGCCGTGAATACCAGGTCCCAACGCACCATCTGTTCGTTGATTTCATGGCGACATACGACAGTATAGAACGCGTAGAGCTATCGAAAATTATGGACGAGAACAGCTTTCCTGGGAAGCTTACCAGACTGATCAAAGCAACGGTGGATGGTGTGCAAAACTGTTTGAAGATTTCGGGCGAACACTCCAGTTCGTTCGAATCGCGCCGGGGACTAAGACAAGGTGATGGAGTTTCGTGCCTGTTGTTCAACATTGCGCTAGAAGGTGTCATGCGGAGAGCCGGGGATCGATTTTCAAAAGCTCCTGTCAATTTATTTATTTCGCGGATAATATGGACATTGTCGGTCGAACATTTGCAAAGGTGGCAGAACTGTACACCCGCCTGAAACGTGAAGCAGCATAAGTTGGACTGGTGGTGAATGCGTCAAAGACAAAGTACATGCTTGTGGGCGGAACCGAGCGCGATAGGGCCCGCCTGGGAAGCAGTGTTTTGATAGACGGGGATACCTTCGAGGTGGTCGAGGAATTCGTCTACCTCGGATCCTTGCTAACGGCTGACAACAACGTTAGTCGTGAAATACGAAGGCGCATCATCTGTGGAAGTCGGGCCTACTACGGGCTCCAGAAGAAACTGCGGTCAAAAAGATTCGCCACCGCACCAAATGTGTCACGTACAAGACGCTAATAAGACCGGTTGTAGTCTACGGACATGAAACATGAACAATGCTCAAGGAGGACTTGCATCTTGACATCTTGAGCTCGGCTGCTCCCACACGATCCGAGCCCGTACAGTCCTTGGCATTCTTTTCACCAAAATGTACAACAACACTTCCCAGCTAGTAGTGTTTCAAGAACTCAGCTCTTACCACCATCCGGTGCGACTGGAGGTTGGGTCCTCGGTAAATCGTAATTCGCAGTAATTAACGAATAGTTCGAAAACAAAACCACGTCTTATTTCATCATTGATCCCGTAAGACAACAATGGCTCTAACACAGTCTTGGGGAAAACATTTACAGTCAGCATGAAGCGACTGTCAGCCAACATTCGAACAATCTTGATCATTTTCCCAACGACTTCTCGAAGGAGTTGGCGATATCAGCTGAGAATTAATCGACCTATGCCAAGACCTCTAGGATATGAAGGCTCCAGTTTTGACACCATCTTCAACTTAGACCTCAAACACATAAATGAGCTGCTTTTCGAACATCTTGCCATGATTTTCAATCAGTGCCTCAGGCTAAGTTGCTTCCCCTCAGCATGGGGTCAATCATATTGATCCCAGTTGAGTAACCTGAGAAGAACCCAAAACATCCTAAGTTAGAACAAGTCTGTTTGACATGATGGTTTCGTATACAAGCTTCATAGTTACAATCTTCCCAGTTTCCTGGCATTGGCATAACTACAGGGGCGCTAGGGGGGGGGGGCTATAGCCCCACCTAGAACTTAAATAGCCCTCCCTAGAATTTTCGCCACTTTGCATGAATATTGGACTTATCTGGCTTTCTGAACATTTATAGGCATAACTGCCAGGATTGAGTTCTCTTCATTCATATCTCTCTCTACGAAACATTGAATCTATTTTAACAAATTTCCGAACTTCGAACATCGTACGATGAGAATGCTAAACACGAAAAAAGTACGCTCCCTTGATTCTCCAGCGCCAGATATCATTATTTTAGGAAATTGGAGTAGGAACAGTGGTTCCTTGCTGATGTAATGCTGATTGAATAAATAATAGAAGCAACAGACAAAGAAAACAAACACAATTTCTAAAAAAAATATTGGATAAAAAAAAGTTCTAGTGGTATACTGAACTGTCTATATGGTCTCAATATTGACAAAGCATAAAATTTTGGAAAAAGAATGTTAAGGATACTTAGCTTATTGGCATATTTATAAAAAAATCTGATTCAAAAGTGGTTTTCTTTATATATTTTAAAGTTTTCACAGAGTTTTGTGAGTATATTAGTTATTGAACCCACCCCCTCTACCACCAAATCGATCAATACCCTGGAGCATAAGCTCAATCAGCTGAAATTGCAACAACAACAAGTTGCCACATCTATCAGCCTTCTCCGCCCGGCAACCAGCCACTCCGAAGTCAATGGCGAGCATCAGCAATAACGACAGTGCAGCGGATGATCGTATTTCATTAGGACTTTAGGTAGTTGTTAGTTGTCAGCGAATTCCATAAACCGTTGGTAATAGCATACAATAAAACTCAATTTCATTCCGTTCTGGTCATTCAAAGTAGTTAGTTCGTTTTGAAGTAATTCCCTGTCTTTTTTTAAAAGCCCTTCTGGCAATACGAATCCTTTACTGGCGCAGTCGGTAGGATCCGTGAGTGTTCAAAGTTTGTGATTTCGGGAAACCGATTGCGACGCATTAACGCAGTTTAGTGAATTGCAAGTGACACTCCTGGCGGATCGAACATCAACCACCTTTTCCTGGCTTGGACAGACGGAATGCCCGAATGCCATTATCGGGCAACCGGCGAAATAACTCCTAGAAACCGTAAGTAATAAATCAATTCTAAAAAAATCTAAGCGTTTAATTTTAAGAGTACATCAAGTGAAAATCTAATTACATTGTAGACTAACGTTTAATAAATGAAGTGTTTAATTTAAAGAAGAAATCAAGTGTCGTGAAACATCTTCATTACAAATCGAATTATATTGCAAACCGTAAAATAATAAATCAAGTAGCACGTGTCGTAAATCATCGCTGTTAGCAGTGCATGCCCACGAGAGCTATGTCTGAAGATTTAAATGCTAAAGTCAAGGAACTTTTTTTTTTGTTTCTTTATTAAGGAGACTTTCAGCCCGAGGCTGGCTCGTCTCCGATAGTCGAGGAACTGCGACAGCTTCTCGCACAGCAGAAATCTCAATTAGAAAAATTGCAGAATGCAAACCCAAGGGGAAGTCAAACTGCAGCACCCCTGTGTATGGGACGAAATTAAAAAATGTTTAAAAGATAGATTCGGAGATAAACGCGATCTTTTGACTATTTCAAGTAAGATTCCTTATTTACAACAAAGAAATCTTAGTATTGAAGATTTTTACTACCAGTACGATGCCATACTATCGGACCTCCGGGCTAAGGTCACACTGGATAACAATTTAGCAGCATGCGCATGGGCTTTATGATCCGATATCAGCCCTTACTAGAACGAGTAATCTTAGCAACCTTTTTTCGGCTTATCAACACGCGCTAAATCAAGACAACGCTGCGAAACGGCAAAAGGAGCGAGCTAAAATATAATCTAGATTGAATCCCGAGCCTCAAAGAATTCAAAAACCTTTATCAGCTCCACCTTATAACGCAAATTGGAACCATAACTTCAGGCAACCACTTCAAAACCCAAACTTTTTCAGGAATCATCCACCACGGAACTACAATCAAAATTTCAGGCCATTTACGTCCCAACCCAGAGTGTTCACTCCCTCCAACAACAACCCTGCTAACAGGAACAATCCAACTCAACCCATAAAACCTATGGCCATAAAAACCCCTCCCAAAACAACTTTAGGCGGACCTTCCCTCCCACCACTCAAGTCAATTTCCAGGATCAGAGTGAAGAGGTAAATGACGAAGCGTACGGGTATACTACGTCATCTGAAACACAAGCACCAGATAACTACTCTGAAGAAAGTTGCGATTACCAACCTCAATATACTCTCCCAGAAAATACTTCTTCCACAAAGGACGATTCGACTTTGCGGTCCGAGTTGAATCCGAATTACGACGAATAACGTCCGACAAATTGTTATTCGAAAATAGATTTAACTTTCTTCCCTATGTCATTGCTAACACAAATGTAGGACTCTCGAGACTTCTTATTGACACCGGAGCCAATAAGAATTATATAGATCCCGCAGGAATACCACCAGAAACTGTTAAACCTTTCAGAGCCAGCAGTGTGAACAACATCAAAGGAAAATTTAATATCAACCGAAGCACTGATTTAATCATGTTTAGAGATAAAACCCCCATAACTTTTAACCTCTTTAAGTTTCATCAATTTTTCGATGGACTTATAGGCTACGAGACCCTTAGCATTTTACAGGCAGAAATTATCACTACCACAAATACTTTGAAATTCCCACAGTACTCCATTCAAATGTCTCGGAAGTATCCCGATTCCTACTCTATCACCCTAAATGCATTTGAAGAAACCCCCAAAAACCTTAATACTAAACTGGAAAATGGCGACTTCTACATCGAACACCCAGTTCCACTGACACCTGATATAATGATCATTCCTGGTATCTACACCACGAAAGATCACAAAGCCAACGTCCTCTTGAAAAATTGTTGTAATTTTCCTGTAAGTCTTCACCCGAATACAATACAGAGATAAATAACTTCGAAGAGTTATCACAACAGGAAATGGATAGCTCAGACTCTAAAAACCAATCAATTTTTGACGATTGATCTTGCACGATTGATCCAAGGCTAAGGAACCAACTTCGATTGGATCATCTGAACTCGGAAGAGACAAATAAACTTTCCAAGCTCATTTACCCACATCTTTTCTACGTCGAAGGCGATAATCTAACTTTCACCAATGTCGTAAAACACAGAATAGCGACGAGTGATGATATTCCCACTCACGCTAAAAGTTATCGGTATCCGTATTGCCATAAGCAAGAGGTGAAAACCAGATCATTAGGCCTAGCACATCCCCATGGTGTTCACCCATCTGGATAGTCCCTAAGAAGGTCGATGCCTCCGGTAACCAGAAATGGCGTTTAGTAGTGGACTATCGTAAATTGAATGAAAAAAACAATTGGCGATAAATATCCACTTCCCAACATCACCGAGATTCTTAACAAACTCGGAAGATGTCAATATTTTTCCACACTGGACCTTGCCTCTGGGTTCCACCAGATAGAGGTTCACCCGAATGGTGTCCCCAAAAAAGCCTTCTCAGTTGACCACGGGCTATATGGATATCTCCGTATGCCTTTCGGTTTAAAAAACGCCCCCGCAACCTTTCAACGCGTTATGGACAACGTGTTGAGAGCGCTTATTGGCAAATGCTGTTTAGTGTACATGGCCGATATAATCGTTTTTCAACCTCTTTACAGGAGCTTATAGAAAATCTGGAAAAGATCCTCAAAGCTCTAGAGAAAGTTAATCTAAAGATTCAACTCGACAAGAGTGAATTTTTACGTAAGGAAGTTTCCTTTCTCGGACACATTGATACCGATCAAGGAGTAAAACCCATCCCGAATAAAATAGAGGCTATTAAAAATGGCCATTACCTAAAACTCAAAAGGAATTGAAAGGATTCCTAGGAAGTTTAGGCTACTACAGAAGGTTCATTCGTGATTTTGCCAAGATCACAAAACCTTTGACTGCCCAGTTGCGTAAAGACCAACATATAGAACATACTCCCTTGTATCAAAAAACATTCGAATTTTGTAAGACACTTCTGACGCAAAATGATATCTTACAATACCCTGATCTCGAAAGACCTTTTATCCTGACCACAGACGCTAGCAACTTTGCTATCGGCGCGGTCCTTTCCCAAGGAGTAATTGGCAAGGACAGACCAGTAGCATTTGCATCGAAGACCTTGACAAAAAGCGAAGAGAATTACTCCACCATTGAAAAGGAACTCCTTGCAATAGTATGGGCTACAAGATACTTTCGTCTATACCTTTTTGGACAAAAATTTATGCTTTATACTGACCACCAACCTCTTACGTATGCACTTAACCTTAAAATTCCAAATACTAGATTAGTGAAATGGAGGTTACAGTTAGCCGCATACGATTTTGACATAAAATATCGGCCTGGAAAACAGAATGTCGTAGCTGACGCTCTCTCCAGAATTCCCGCCGAAATAAACTTAAACGAAGAGGACTCTGATTCCAGTTCAGTTCATTCTGCGGATACAGACTCCTCGGAATTCATTAAATGCACCGAAAAACCATTGAATGTGTTCCATAATCAAATTATTTTGAGAATTGGAAACGAAGATTCAGAAACTTATGAAGAAATCTTTCCCAAGATACACCGACGGACAATTACTAAAATTAATTTCGGAATGGCAACGTTAATTCGAATATTCAGAGACTGTATGAATCCTAGTAAGGTTAACTGCATTCTTTGTCCAGAAAACATTATACAATCGCTACAAGTAGCATATAAAAACTACTTTAGCCGATGTAAAACATTCAAGGTTCTAATTACTCAAAAGTTGTTAACCGATTTACGAACAACCGAAGAGCAGAACACGATTATAGCCGATACGCATGAAACCGCGCATCGCGGAATTCTCGAAAACAAAACCGCTATCTCTAGACGGTTCTATTTTCCAAATCTCAAACAAAAGGTGAGAAAGTACGTAATTCTATGTAAGATTTGTAATAAACAAAACTATGAACGCCATCCCTATAAAATTCAGCTATCCGAAACCTTCCTTCCAAAACAGCCTCGCGATATTATACATGTGGACATTTATATAGTTCAACCAAACCTGTTTCTAACTATAGTGGATAAATTATCAAGATTCGGCACCATGCTTCCAATTAAATCACGATGCATTGCAGATGTTAGAAAAGCGATATTAAAATATTTCTCAATGTACGGTACACCGAAATTGATTGTGTCAGATAACGAACCTGCATTTAAATCAATTGAGGTAAGAAGACTGTTGCTCGATCTTAATGTACAACAGTATTTTACACCTTCAAATTGCAGCCAAGTTAACGGAATTGTAGAGCGTTTCCACTCTACAATAAGTGAAATTTTTAGAACCAATAGCCATAAATATGAACAACTATCCAACAAGGAAAAAATCTTCATCGCTTGTTCATTATATAACAACACTATTCATTCTTCCACGAAACTCAAGCCCCGCGAAATATTTTACGGAATAAATTTTTTTTGGATGGATTTGAAAGACCTCTGAACATTGACGCTATTGTGGAATACAGAGATAAAATTTACGATGAAACTGTTCTAGCACTTACGAAAAATCAGAAAACCCATCTTAGCTACCACAATGCAAATAAAGAACCACCCCCGGCTCAAGAGTTCTTGAAAAGTTACCAGGCGTAAAATCAAAAACAAGGAGACTCGTAGACTCGAAACGACGGAAATTACACAAATCTAAATTACGCCGCATTAGAAAGTGAACAACCTTCTGATAAATTCACATAGCATGTAAAATCGAAAAACATACTAATTTTTTTTCATTTTTAGGCAAGGACTATGCTTTGGATACCCTTAAAAGGAACACAAGGAATGAATCGTTGGAACCACAACGTCATAACAATCATCATCCTCACCATCATCCTGAACGGAAATCCCATATCCCCTCAAATCATCCAAATCACTAACCTGGCCTTCAATCCCGGACTACTTACCCTTCAATACGGTTATAGTTTTCTGAAAAAGGGCGATCATCAACTTTTCCATGTTATTGACTTAAAACGGTACGAACCCATCTTCAGAAACCTAGAAACCAATATAATTGGTGTGAACTCTCTTGGAAACCACACAGAAATAACTGATCTTCTTAGCTCAAAGTTAAGCAATACTCTGGAACTGTTTAATAAACTCCAACCAAAGTCCCGTAACAAACGAGGATTGTTCAACTTTGTAGGATCAGGAATCAAAATTATTACTGGAAATTTGGACAACAATGATCTCATAAAGATCTCAAAAAATATTGACGAATTGTCTTCTAAATCAAACAATTTAATCACGGAAAATAATGAACAAAGACGTATAAACTCACAATTAGCAACGGATTTCACAATATTTAAGGAAGTGTTCAAAATCAATGTAAATCTAGACTTCTTAAAATCACATCTTGAAGATATTTTCGAAGCCATCAAACTTTCTAAACTTCAGGTTCTCTCGAAAAACATATTGTCATCATTAGAATTGGAATTCGCTTCAAAAAAGTTAGAAGAAAAAGGTTTAATTATAAATAGCTCAGAAGAAATTTATGACTTTCTAGAAGAGTCCGCCTATCATAAACAAACAAAAATTGTATTTATCATCTCTATACCATTGTTAGAAAATGAGCTATTCGAAAACTTTATTATAGAACCTTTACCAGTAGGGAATAAAATTCTGCAAATGAAATACACCCACGTCATAAGAAGTAACAGTTCTACCTTCATCGTAACCAGTAGTTGCAAACGGATTCAGAAAAGGAAGCTATGAAATCAGGATAATTTGGTCGATATTACTCACGATAGATGCATTCCCAATTTACTCAAAGGACAATCAGCGAATTGCTCGTTCACCGAATGCCTACCCTGCCGAGATCAATCTCATTACTGGAAATCTCATAGTTTTGAAAGCAGCCAAGTCGATTGAGGTAAAGAATACTTGTGGAATCTCTGACAGGAATTTAACAGGATCATATTTGATCGAATTTCATAACTGTTCCGTTCAACTGAATGGATCTCAGTTCGTGAATACCGAAATGATCCAAACAGAGTCCCTTATAATATTACCACTCGATGGCCTTTCTATAGCCGAAAGCAGCTTTGAGCTAACACCGACCATCGAAGAAGTTAACATCAAAAACAGGAAATTCCTGGAGCATTTTACCATCCAAATTGGCACGTACTCGTCATTCACGATGTCCTCCATAAATTTCATACTGATTATCACCGTAACCAGCCTCATAGTCAGGAGAACGTGTTCCCAGAATCCTAAATCTGATCTTCAAAAGGTACAAACAGAGACGGCAGGAAACGCTAAACGAGGGAAACCGGAAAAGCTAACATCTCTTACGAATCGAGACGATTCTTATTTTAAGGGGGGAGTAGTTATTGAACCCACCCCCTCTACCACCAAATCGATCAATACCCTGGAGCATAAGCCTTTGACGATGAACCAAACCGATATAGACAATAATTAACTTCAGTGTGGAAATCGATAGGTTCAGTTGGCTTTTGCAGAGGTACTTATAGATTACCTTCTATTCTTTAAACTAACAAAAAGATTTTCAAATCATTCTCAATTTTACAAATTATCCGCAGAGTAACGATCTGATTGAAAAAAAAATTGAATCAATGATAATAAATATTAAAAGCAATCAGAATTGAATAAAAATATTTGAATAAAAAAAAACAATAAAAATATGTCCCACTCGATTATTTGTTACACTCCACTTTGAATGGTTTTTAAGATGGATCGCATAAAACTAATTAAATTTGTTGAAAATGTGACAACATTTTTTTTAATGAGTTGCTTGATTTTTCAATTTTATCGATGTTTGTCAACGTAAAAAACGTTTCATATCCCAGTTGAAAAGTAAATTCAAACGCATTTATGAAAATAACTCAAAAGCTCATGAAGTCAATGAAATGAGTGCACGTTTCGAATAGTCGAAAACAAGTTTAATAATCCGGCGGTTTTGGTAGTTCGAGTCTGACTTTTTCTCTCTTAGTTATGGGTCTCGTGCGCGCGCGCGCTCGCGCTCGCGTCGTTCAATAGTTAGAATTTGTTGTCTTGACTTTTGCTTACGTGATAGTGATTGTGTAAATAGTTTTTGGTTTCGTTTGCTGGCCCATTCACGAATTCCACGACCGCCTCCATTTTCCATTTGTGTACTCGGGGACATTTTTACATTGCGTTTTAAGATTTAGAAAAAGAGCTGCGAAACCACGGAATAAGGGGAGGCAAAACAGAGTCGATTGATGTTTCGTCATAAAGTTAAGTTTACGAAAAAACGAGTACATTTACCATTGGTTTTTTGTTGCTGAATGATTTTTTTTTCTTGAAGAGATTTGCTTGGATTAATTGGAACTATTAAAGGTCGTTCAAAATTACACGGTAGATCTTTCTTCTTCAACGTCGATTTTATCGTTTTTTTTTTGGTTTTTCACTTACAGTTTATAGTAGTCTTAAATTTTTGTGCAGAAAACAATTTGCTCGTTTAAATTTCGCTTTGTGAGTCGATCTCAAATATAGTTTTATTACGGTTGTAACTTTGTTTTATGGTGTGTATTTTGTGATTGCGTGTATTACACTTTTCATTCAACGTACGACACTGTTGGTTTGTTTCGATCGCTATCAATTGCGTAAACTATTTCAAAAATCAAAAGAATTGAATACGCTCCAGTTTCAACTCCGATATAAACTTCATCTACGGTGGAAAGACGAACACTCAAATATCGTCGTACATTTATCGGTTTGTAAAGGCGGATAACGAATGAAGCCTTTGAATAGAACTGGCGTTGGATTCGAATCACATTTATATAACCTAAAATTTTGGTAATGTACCTAAATCTCTTGTTTTTTGTTTGTAAATTCTGAATAAACAAGAACAATATTATGATTAGAGCTGAACATTAACAAGATCAACGAACGTAACATAAGGCGGACCATAACAAGAATTTTTCAATTGGGGTAAAATCTTCCTAGCAACGGGGATTGCAAACCTCATCCACAACTTTATGTTCTAAACACCACGTACAAACGCGCATTCATTTTTTTTGTCACACTTGTTACCTTGCCGTTCTAGTCTGTGTGGATGTATTCGTGTACTTTTCTTGTTGTGTGTCTATTTACAGTTTTCACTTATACCCTAGCTGGATGTGTTTGCTTGACCCAAATACTTTATCTTCCGACGCCGTTTAGTTCGTTTTCCCGTTAATTTAACGATTAATGATAGGTATGTGTTTGTGTGTTTGTCTTATCATTACTTTTTTTTTCTTTTGTTTGTATCATCACAATTGCATTATTAATTAATTATCGACTATAATTAATCAATGATAGGTATTAATGAGTCTGCCGTGGGTGACTTCGCGCTTGTGAGTGTGTGAGTCGCCTGTGTTATCCATTTCCAGTAACAGCGGAAACAAGGTTTTATAAATATAACGTCTCTGATGCGCGTGTGAGTGCGTTCATTCGTATGTGTATTTGTGAGAGAGCGTCCGAGAGCGGATTTAAACATACCACTCTTTGATGTCCTTGGAGTTGCGATTCTTCGGTTTCTGCGGTGGACCCATTCCTCCCGATTGCATACTGCCTCGATCACTGCCGTTGTATCCCATACTGGCAGCACTGCCACCGCTGCCCATTCCCATGGCCCCGCTTCCTCCCATGCCGTTTCCGCCGTTGTGATGGTGCCGTAAAGACCCATTCAATGGCACGTTACCGCCGTTTCCGTGATGTCCCATTCCACCGCCACCTCCGCCTCCTCCTCCTCCTCCGCCACTACTGCCATTGTAATGTGGAGGTTGCTGATGGTGCGGCTGTTGTTGATGCGTATTGTAGTGAGCATTGTGTGTATTGGTGTGCGATCCGCCCAACAACGCTGCACTTGGACCTGTGCCGTAAAGACCGCTCTTATCGTGCTCTGTCTTGTAAGAGCGATCTCCATTAGATTTGATCCACAGCACTAACAGAATAACCAATATGACGGCGATCAACGCACCCGCTACGATACCAATAATCATGGCAGTTCGCTCTTCGGCTTCTGAATTGATTCGACCACCTTTATGCTTCGGAACCCTTGTTGGTGGGAATGCCGGCGGATGGGCATTATAAGGTGGCTCTGGTTCCGGATTCGGTGGCTCCGACACTTTTACTGGCGGAGGCTTTCGCTGACCTTTGTTGGGTGGCTGCATTTCTGTACCATCTTCATCATCGGGTCCTCTATCTTCTATGACCTCGTCATCTTCTGTTGTTGTGGGCGCCTGAGGTTGCGTCGTTTCTCGGATATGATCTCGATCGCGGTCTCGATAGCTTATTGTAGTTTCAGACGGGGTCTGCTGTTGCGTTGTCGATCCATATGTGCTTGAACCCGACGTCGTACCCGTAGTGTACGTCGTTCGACTACTCGTTCCACTAGACGTGCCACTCGTTGTACCCGTCGTACCAATCGATACTGTTGTTCCGTAGCTACTTCCACTGGTTCCTGAACTGGTGCCGTAATTTGTCGTTCCACTACTCGTCATATCCATCTCCCGTGTCGTTTCGCTTGGGGCGTACGTTTCTGACCGACCTTGAGTCGTCAGCGTAGTTGTACCATCGGTTTTCTTGTCGAAGTCAACTGTGGTGTACGTAACGTCCGGACTCGTTTCTGCAATCATAAGACCCATCATAAAACCTCCGTTAGACTCATCTTCCCAAATGAACCAACTCACCTGAACTCTTAGCTGTCGAAGCGGTGAACACCTCCGTCACTTCACCGGATCCGGATCCATGTATACAGTCCTCGTCATCGCACAGTTTACCTTCGTCTTTCCTTCGGTTACCTTTGCCGGCTCCGCTTCCGCCTCCAGTGGCGCCCGCTGCCGCCGTCGTTTGCTTAGTCGGTGGAACGTACACCGGTGTGATGATGTCGTCTCCGCTGCCTGTTTCGAACGGTGGCGTACACTCGTCTTCGTCATCTCCGCGGCAACCGGATCCGGCCCCGCTGAAGATCAGATCGTCGATGACGCCGGGGTAGCCGCTAGCCGGAGTCTTGAAAGTGATTGAGGAGTTCTTCAATTAACATTCATGGAAGGGGGATTCAAGGGCGGACCGCCGTTGGCGATCCGCTTTCATGGTATTTTTAGATAGAACACACGAATGGATATTTTGTTAGGTGAAAGAGAGACAGTAAGGTATTCAGAAAAATGCGGTAAGCGAAATATGTTATCAATGTAATTATAGACAATAGTGCGAGGTGATGCAGAATGGTAAGCATTACAAATTCTACGGTATTGTGTTTGAGAGTTTGTGATTTGCGATAAGGAGTAGTGTGCATAATGGCGTAAAAGGATTATTTGCGGCGATGCTGTGAAGTGAGTATAAATAAAATAATGTTCATTGGTTTAAGGACTTTAATGAAATGTACAAAAGTATTAACGTTAGTTTATTTAAATTTAACAGCCAATTTTAGTACTCTTGTGTGGTTCACTATTGCGTGTTGGAGAATATTATTTCGGTGACATGGGGCTAATTTTCTAATAACTTATTTCTCGATTCGGGATGTATTATGAACAAAGATTGTTTGAAGAATCCTGTTGCCAACAGATTCTTGACCTTAATCATTTGACATAAATTTGGCTCCAGTGTCAACGATTTCCGATATAGAGAAATGTGCTTTTGGAAAAAGGTTGTTCAAAAATTAAAATTTAGTCCTATGGCACCGACATCACAAGTTTATGAAAAAATAAATGCAAAAAATGAAAGATGAATTCAGTTAGTTTATGCTATTTTAGTATTACTGTACTGTTCTGTGCTGTGTTTCTTTGTGATTTTTGTAAGAGATCTGAGGAAGTTACAAAGAGTAGAGCGTTCTGTGAGTGTGCCAGTTGGTGGATTGAAGGAGAAAGTGTTCAGAGTTTGTACTTTGTTTGTAATTGTTCGAACAAACGTGAGCTGGTGGCGTTCGTTTGATGAGGGTAATAACGAGAAGATAAGAAGATTTGATTGCAGCTGGTTTACAAATTATAAAGAAAAAACAATCATGCACGTTTGTTTACTGGTCGTAATTTTTAGGGGTCCTGCTTCTCGTCTGTGTCTGGATGGGTATTGAAAGTAGTTTGAATTTTAAACAAAACTTGCATAGTTTTAAAAAATCAAGCCGAAAACATCTCTCTGTAACTGAATGGATCACCGTTTTCGAATCAATCCTTGGCTTGTTGCGCAACGGATATACTTTAATGGGATTCTGATTTTCGAACACCAGTGATCCATCAAATATTTAATTATTTACAGAACTGTGTGGAAATTGCAAACCGCAAATAAATTAATATAAATTCCAACTCTGAGCATATTTTAAACAGATGCCTGAATTAGCGAGGAAAGAGAAAAGCACGTAATTACTGTTCAATATAGTTTCGTTATGGGTGAAACGTGAAATTTTTCAACATCATTTATTCAGAACTATCATTATATGATCAAGGGTGCATTTTTTTCGAATATTAGCTTGAATATTAGTAACAAGCTAACAAACAACGTGTTATGTTACACAGTGTTTAATTTATCAATTTATATTCATCACGGACATCTTCATAAACATTTAGTGACATTGCCACAACGAAGAAGTCAGTTTCAAATAATAAGCGCCTATTGCATGGGTTACCAATCCTCTCTTTCAATTGGATAGTAAGCAATTGATAATTTTCATCAAGATCAAAGCACCAAATTAACATTTCGGCTCCGTAAAATGTTATCCACTTCCTGAGCACACCAAATGAACAAATTGAAACAAAAAATGCGACAGCTCAGAGAGCACATTCCAAATTGTATGGTAAAAAATCATAAAGCATTGCCGCCACCTTGCCTTGGTATGGAATGGATTTGGATAGAATTGATCTTTCCAGTCGAAAATTTTTATTTGCTTTATCAATTCTTTAATTTATTTAAGGCCAACTTTCCCAAAGAACCCATACTTGAATTAGATTTGGATTGGTATTGAATTTGGTGTAGATTTGGATTTTATTCGGATGGAATTTGGAACGATTCGATTTGGATTAGATCTCGAATGGATTTGGACTGGATTTGTTTTGGTTTCAGATAAGATTGGATTGGATTTAATTTGGATTATATTTGAAATGGATTTGGGTTTGGATTGAATTTATTTCAGATTTTGATTGAATTTGGATCGGATTTGAATTAAATTGAACCGGATTTAGATTAGATCTGTTTTGGATTTGGATTGGAATTGGATTAGATTTGAATAATATTTAGATTTGCTTTGTAATGGATTTGACTAAGTAAAGATTTTTGAATGCATTTGGGTTAGATTTGGATTGGATTCGATTAAAATTGTATATGGATTGATTTTGAATTGGATTCGGATTGTGTATGGATTGGTTTCGATTTAGATCTGGATTGAAGTTAATTTGGAATTTTATTGAATTTGGGCTTTAATTGGTTTGGATTTGTATTGAATTTGTTTTGGATTTGGATTGAATATGGATTGGATTTGTATTCAATTTCGATTTTATCTGGACTATTATATTTTGATTGGATTTGTATGGATGGCTAGATGGGTTAGATTCGGATTGGATTTGTATGCACTTTGGATTAGTTTTGGAATCAACTTGGAGATGTGGAATTGATTGGATTGAATTTGGATTTGCTATGAAATGAATTTGAAATCAATTCAGATTGAGTATGGATTTGATTTGGATTAAATGTAGATTAGATTTGAATTGGGGGTGAATCGGATTTGGATTGCATTTGGATTGTATATGGCTTAGATTTGGATTGAGTATGATTTTTTTTTGAATTAGAATTAGAATTTGAATTAGATTTTGTATTTGAGTTAGATTTGGATTGAAAATTGATAAGAATTGAATTTGGATTGGATTTGGATTAAGTTCGGATTGGTTTCGAATTAGACTTAGATTGGATTTGAAATGAATTTGGATTAGATTTGTAATGGCTTTGGAACGAATTTGAGTTAGATTTGAATCAGATTAAAATTTATTTTGGTTTGAACATGGATGGATTTGATTCGAAATGGTTTTAGATTGGATTCGATTTGGATGTGGATTGGAAGTAATTTGGATTTGGATTGAATTTGGGTTTGATTTGGATGTGATTTATTTTAAATTTGTATTTAATTTGAGATGGATTACATTTTGAATGGAATTGGATTCGATTTGGATTGAATTTGGACAATATTTAGATTGGATTTTGAATTAATTTGGATTTGATTTGGAAAGGCTTGGAATAAATTCGTACTAGATTTGCATTTAATTTGGATTTAAATAATATATATAATAAGATTGGCTTTGGAATTAATTTAGATTAGATTTGGAATGGTTTTGAAAAAAACTTGAATTAGATTTGGATTGGATTTGAATTTAATTTAGTCTGAATATGAATTTAATTTAAATCTGATTAGGATTGGACTCAATTGGATTTAGATTCTTATGGAATTTGAATTGATTTATGATTAGATTTGAATTGAATTTCGATTTTGGATAACATTTCGAATGGATCTGGATTGCATTTGGTTTGAATTTGTGTTATATTAATATTGGATTCAACTTCTATTGAAATTGATTCTGTGTTAGTTTTTGATTGGATTTGATTTGGATTTGGATTCGTTTTGGGTTGAATTTGGATTAGATTTGAATGGAATTTAGGTTGGAATTTAATTGAATTTAGATTTTACTGAATTTTGGATTTGATTTGGATTTTATTCGTTTTGGATTGGACTTTGAAGGGATTTGAACTGGATTTGGTTTGATTTTTCATTAGATTTGTATTGAATCTGGATTATATTTGGATTGGATTTGTATGGAGTTTGAATTTTGATTAGTTTTGGATTGAATTTGGAGATGCGGAGTTTATTGGATTTGGATTGAGTTTGGAATGAATTGAGGTTGGGCTTTTATCGACTTTGAAATCAATTTGGATTGAGTATGGATTTGATTTGGATTAAATTTTGAGGTAATGTTTAGTGGAGTGAGGATTTTCATTCATTCTTTTTTCTTCTTTCTTCTGTATTGCTTATTCTTTCTTCGATATTCTCTCTTGACTTTTGTTTCCTTCTTCCTTTTGCCATCTTCCTTTTTTTCTGTCTTCCTTCTTTCCTTCTTCTTTATTCCTTCCCTTTCTTAACTCTTCCTGCTTTTTTATCCTTCTTCAATTTTTCATTCTTCTTTATTCTATCTTTCTTCTCCTTCTTTTTTCTATCCTTCTTCTTCCTTTTTCTTGCTGCTTCAATCTACCATCTTCTCACTTCCTTCTTGCTTCTTTCTTCCTTCTTCCTTTTTTCTTTCTCCTGCAGTCTTCAGCCTGCCTTCTTCGTTTTTCCTTCTTTCTTCGCAATTTTTCTTTCTCTCATTTCATTCTTCCTTCTTCTCTCCCTTTTTTCTTCCTTTTTCCTTTTTCTTTCTTCCTTCTGCCATCTTATTTCTTCTTGTTTCTTCTTTTTTCTTTCTGCTTTTTTTTCTGTTTCCTTTTTTTTCTTTCTTCTTTTCTTTTTCATCCTTTTTCTATCTTCTTCTTTTTTTCATATTCCTTCTTTTTTTTCTTCTTCTTTCTTTCTTCTTTTTAATTCCTTCTTTCTTCTTCATTCTTTTTTCTTATTCCTTCTTACATCGTTCTTCCATCTTTCTTCTTTCTTATTCCTTCTTCTTTCGTTCTTCCTGTTTTATATTTTCTTACTCCTTTCTTCTTTTTCTTATTCTTTTCCTTTTTTTCTCCTTTTCTTTTTTGGTATCTTTCTTTCTTCGTTTTTCCGTCTCTCTTCTCCCTTCTCTTTTTTTTCCTTCTTTCTTCTTTCTTCTTCCTTTTCCTTTTCTTTTCTTTCTTTCTTCCTGTTTAGTTATTCCTTCTTCCTTTTCTTTTTTTCTTCTTCCTTCTTTTTCCATCCATTCCATCCATCTTCCTTTTTTATTTTATGAATTCTTTCTTTCTTCTTTTTTCCGTCTTTCTCCTTCCATATTTCTTTTTCCTTCTTCTTTTTTCATTTATTCTTTTTCCTTCTTCCTTCTTTCTTTTTCCTTCTTTTTTCTTCCTTCTTCTTTTTCTTTTTTCTTTTTCCTTCTTTTTCTTTCTTACATCCATTTTCCTTCTTTCTTTTCCTTGACTCTTTCTTCTTTCTGCTACTTGCCTGCTTTCTTATTCTTTCTGATAGCTTCTTTCTTCTTTATTCCTTCTTCTTTATTCGTTATTCATCCTCGACTCTTGCTTCCTTTTTCTTTCTGCTGTCTTCCTTCTTTTTTCTGCCTTTTCCTTCTTTTTTTTCATTTTCCTCCTTTTTTCCTTCTTACGTCTATCTTTCTTCGTTCTTTCTTCTATTTTTCTTCTTCTCTTTTCTATCTTTATTCTTCAATCTTCCATCTTCCTACTTCCTTCTTTCTTCCTACTTTCTTTCTTTTTCTTTCTTCCATCTTCCCTTTTCTTTTTTCTCCTTCTTCTTCTTTCTTCTTTCCTTTTTTCTTATGTTTTCTTCTTTCCTTTTTTCTTCTTTCTTTTTAATTCTTCCTTCCTTTTTCCTTATTTCTTATTCCTTCTTCTATCTTTCTTCCTTTTTTTCTTATTTTTTCTGCTTTGATTCTTTCTGTTTTCTACCTTCTTCTTTTTCTTATTATTTCTTCTTCATCCTTATTTCTTATTTTTCTTCCTTTTTTATTTTTTTGTATTCCTTTTTTCTTTTTTTCGTCTTTCTTCTTCCTTCTCTTTCTTTTTTTTTCCTTCTTCTTCTTTCTACCTTTTTCCTTCTTACTTCTTCTTTCTTCGTTCTTATTTCTTCCTTTCACCTTCTTAGTTATTCCTTTTTCCTTTTTCGCCTTCTTACTTATGCGCTGCGCACAAACCGAAATAAGATATCTCATGCAAATGCTGACCGCCCCGACGGCTCTCTCACGCAGCAGCAAATTTCTTGTTGTTTCCTTTTTATTTCTTCTTTTTTTCTTTTTCTTTCTTCCTTCTTCCATATTGTTTCTTCTTTCTTCGGTATTTTTCTTGACTCTTGATTCCTTCTTCCTTTTGCCATCTTCCTTTTTTTCTGTCTTCCCTCTTTCCTTCTTCCTTCTTTTTAATTCCTTCCCTTTTTTATCTCTTCCTTCTTTTTTCTCCTTCTTTATTTTTTCCTTCTTCTTTATTCTATCTTTCTTCTCCTTCTTTTTTCTATCCTTCTTCTTCCTTTTTCTTGCTGCTTCAATCTACCATCTTCTCACTTCCTTCTTGCTTCTTTCTTCCTTCTTCCTTTTTTCTTTCTCCTGCAGTCTTCAGCCTGCCTTCTTCCTTGTTCCTTCTTTTTTCGCAATTTTTCTTTCTCTCCTTTAATTTTTCTTCTTCTCTCCCTTTTTTCTTCTGTTTTCCTTTTTCTTTCTTCCTTCTGCCATCTTATTTCTTCTTGTTTCTTCTTTTTTCTTTCTGCTTTTTTTTCTGTTTCCTTTTATTTCTTTCTTCTTATCTTTTTCATCCTTTTTCTATCTTCTTCTTTTTTCATATTCCTTCTTTTTTTTCTTCTTCTTTCTTTCTTCTTTTTAATTCCTTCTTTCTTCTTCATTCTTTTTTCTTATTTCTTCTTACATCGTTCTTCCATCTTTCTTTTTCCATCTTCCTTCTTCTTATTCCTTCTTCTGTCGTTCTTCCTGTTTTCTGTCTTCTTACTCCTTCCCTTTATCTTATTCTTTTCCTTTTTTTCTCCTTTTCTTTTTCGTTATCTTTCATTCTTCGTTTTTTCGTCTTTCTTCTTCCTTCTCTTTCTTTTTCCTTCTTTCTTCTTCCTTTTTCCTTTTTCTTTCTTCCTTCTTCCTTTTTAGTTATTCCTTCTTCCTTTTCTTTTTTTCTTCTTCCTTCTTTTTCCATCCATTCCATCCATCTTCCTTTTTTATTTTATGTATTCTTTCTTTCTTTTTTCCGTCTTTCTCCTTCCTTCTTTCTTTTCCTTCTTCTTTTTCATTTATTCTTTTACTTCTTCCTTCTTTCTTTTCCTTCTTTTTTCCTTCTTCTTTTTCTTTTTTCTTCTTCCTTCTTTTTCATGCTCACATCCATTTTCCTTCTTTCTTCTCCCTTGACTCTTTCTTCTTTCTGCTATTTGTCTGCTTCCTTATTCTTTATTATTGCTTCTTCTTTATTCCTTCTTCTTTCTTTGTCATTCACCCTTGACTCTTGCTTCCTTTTTCCTTCTGCTGTCTTCCTTCTTTCCTTCTTTTTTATCGTTTTTCTTCTTTCTTTTCTCTTTCTTCTTATGTCTATCTTTCTTCATTCTTTCTTCTATCTTTCTTCTTCCTTTTTCTTTCTTACCTCTTCAATCTACCATCTTCCTACTTCCTTCTTTCTTCTTCCTTTTTCTTTCTTCCTTCTTCCCTTATCTTTCTTTCTCCTTCTTCTTCTTTCTTCCTTCCTTCTTCCTTATTTTTTCTTCTTTCTTTTTCCTTCCTTCTTTTTTCTTCATCCTTTCTTCTTCCTTCTTTCTTTTTCCTTCTTCTATTTCTTCAATTTTTCTTCTTTCTTATACTTCCTGCTTTGGTTATTCCTGTTTTCTATCTTCTTCTTTTTCAATTTTTTTTTCTTCCTTATTTATTATTTTTCTTCCTTTTTTCTTTTTTGTATTCCTGTTTTCTTCCTTTTTTCGTCTTTCTTCTACCTTCTCTTTCTTTTTTTTTCTTCTTCTTCATTCTGCCTTTTTCCTTCTTACTTCTTCTTTCTTCGTTCTTATTTCTTCCTTTTACCTTCTTAGTTATTCCTTTTTCCTTTTCTTTTTCCCCTTCTTACTTATGCGCTACGCACAAACCGAAATAAGATATCTCATGCAAATGCTGACCGCACCGACGGCTCTCTCACGCAGCAGCAAACTTCTAGTTGTTTCTTTCTTGTTTCTTTCTTATTTCTTCTTTTTTTCTTTTTCTTTCTTCCTTCTTCCATATTTTTCTTCTTTCTTCGATATTCTTTCTTGACTTTTGCTTCCTTCTTCCTTTTGCCATCTTCCATTTTTTCTGTTTTCCTTCTTTCCTTCTTCCTTCTTCTTTATTCCTTCCCTTTCTAATCTCTTCCTTCTTTTTTCTCCTTCTTCAATTTTTCATTTTTCTTTCTTTTATCTTTCTTCTCCTTTTTTCTATCTTTCTTCTTCCTTTTTCTTTCTTGCTTCTTCAATCTACCATCTTCCCACTTCCTTCTTGCTTCTTTCTTCCTTCTTCCTTTTTTCTTTCTCCTGCAGTCTTCAGCCTTCCTTCTTCCTTTTTCCTTCATTCTTCGCAAATTCTCTCCTTTAATTTTCCCTTCTTTCTTCTCTCTATTTTTTTCTTCCGTTTTCCTTTTTCTTTCTTCCTTCTGCCATTTTATTTCTTCTTGTTTTCTCTTTTTTCTTTCTGCGTTTTTTCTGTTTCCTTATTTCTTCTTTCTTCTTATCTTTTTCATCCTTTTTCTATCTCTTTTTTTTTCATATGCCTTCTTTTTTTCTTCTTATTCCTTTTTTCTTCCTTCTTTATAATTCCTTCTTTCTTCTTCATTCTTTTTTCTTATTTTTTCTTATATCGTTCTTCCATCTTTCTTCTTTCTTATTCCTTCTTTCGTTCTGCCTGTTTTCCATCTTTTTGTTCCTTTCTTCTTTTTCTTATTCTTTTTCCTTTTTTTGTTCTATTTTGTTATCTTCCTTTCTTCGTTTGTTTCGACTTTCTTCTTTCTTCTTTCTTTTCCTTCGTTCTTTTTTCTTCCTTCTTAGTTATTCCTTCTTCCTTTTCTTTTTTTGCTTCTTTCTCATGCTTCCATCCATCTTCCTTTTTTATTTTTTGTAAGGTACCCCGGGGCAAGTGAAAATACGGGGTAAGTGGGTACTATGGCTGTTGATTAATCGGTGAACGTTTCTAATGGTAACAATGTTCTAGAAAGATGAAGCAGAATGAATCGCCTGATTTGAGCGTGCTTACACAGCGGCACACTAAGAGTTAACTTTTGGAAATCAGTATGGCGAAATGGCATCTAATATTTAATATCTCGAGCATAAGCAACTTAATCGAAAAAATATTTGGTAGGCATAGTAACGGACACCTTCCTACACCAAATAGGTACCAAATAGTTGTTCGTGAAAAGTTCCTAATGTTGAGAAAACCCGCGTTAGATGTCTTTCGCCATACAAATTTCTGGCGGTTAACTCATGCTGGCTGTTTGCGCATATACGATAGCGCCAGGATGTGGCAGCGGCGAGTAGAAAATCAGCCACTGCCAATAATTCATTATCAACGAATTCGCCTGACACAAAAAATGAAATCAAAACTATTTGCGGCACCATACTAATGGTATTGTTTAATCATGACTTTAAACTACCGGCAAAATCTATTACTTTTATTTTAATTCAATGGATTTCCAACAAAATAGTCGTTTCTAAATTCATCATTGATGTGGAAAGTGAATATTTTGAGCAATTAAATAATGAATCGACTGCTTTGAGCGTGCTTACAGCGGCACACTAGGAGTTAACTTTCTGAAATCAGTATGGCGAAAGGCATCTAAGGTTCGATTTCTCCAAATTAAGCACTTTAATCGAAAAAATATTTGGTAGGCGTAGTAGCGGACACCATCCCTCATAACCGGTACCAAATAGTTTTTCATGAAAAGTTCCTAATTTTGAGAAAATCTGCGTTAGATGTCTTTCGCCATACAAATTTCTTGCGGTTAACTTTCGCTGGCTATTTGCGCATATACGATAGCGCCTGGAAGTGGAAGCGGCGAGTAGCAAATCAGCCACTGCCAATAATTCATTGTGTGACATCAAAAACTATTTAAAAGTTTTTATTAAAGCCAAAATCGGCAATTTTCTTTTTCCGTTGATTTTTAACATACATGGGGCAAGTGGGACATATTTGAACAACATTTTCGATAGAGCCATTTCACCTGTTTTTAGATTGTTGTCTAGTGAAGAATAACTTCGACACTCTTATATCATATGGATCTGAATCAAATGCAGTTGATATCGTTGGTTTAGTTGTTAAGAAGTAATGTACAGTTGATTTACCAAATGTGTATTTTGCTTTCTGAAAATTATCTCCCTCATGGATAAGAGCAATGGTTATAGCTATGCAATTTTTTTTTCCGTTTATAGTGCAAACAATCTATTTACCCTACAATAGATCAACAGGTTTTGTCTTGTGTTTTGTGATTTTTAAACTTCGCATCAAATTAACAGATTTTCAGATAAATAAAGTGCTTAAGACATAAATTGGCCATTTCGTTCTATTACAAATTTACAACACCACCTGAATAAAAACGTTCCTTTTGAAGTTCTAATTTATGAAATAATTTATGTTAAACAGAGAAACATTCATTCGAAAAGTGAACAAAGATTTGCTTATCTCTTCCATCTAGCACGTTTGGTTAGAAAGTGAGCTAATGTAAAACCAGACAACAGACAATTAAACAGTTAACTGGCTGTTGTCTTGTTTTTATATCTGCTAACATTGTAATCCCTTTTTTGCCAAAAACAAAAGTCTGACAAGCAATAAAACTCCATCCATGATCTGAAATACTACGACTCAGAAATTACATGAACATTATATCTACATTCTTCAAATTAGCTTCGTTCGACAGTATAGAGCAGAATAGGTCCCACTTGCCCCGTTTGAAGGGGTAAGTGGGTCCCACAGGTAAATTTATTTATGTCACTACCAATATTTTTGTAACTGAATAAATGGCTTACAACACGTCTACACTTCAACAACGGAAGCATATAATGATGTATCCGTGGTTAATGTCCTGAAATACCCTGTTTTCTAAGTATGCGTTAGCGATTTTGCTGAACTAGCGTTTTTTTAGGTCCCACTTGCCCTGGGGTACCTTATTCTTTTTTTCTTCCTTTTTCCGTCTTTCTTCTTCCTTCTTCGTTCTTTTTCCTTCTTGCTTTTTCCTTTATTCTTTTTCCTTCCTCTTTCTTGCTACTTCCTTTTTCCTTTTTCTTTCTTCCTTATTCCTTTTTTTCTTCTTCCTTCTTTTTCATGCTTACATCCATTCTCCTTCTTCTCCTTTCTTCTCCCTTGACTCTTTCTTCTTTCTGCTATTCGTCTGCTTCCTTATTCTTTATTATTGCTTCTTCTTTCTTCGTCGAATTAATTTGAATTTAAATTGTATTTGAATTTAATTTGAATTTAAATTGTATTTGGGTTGGATTAGTTATAATTGTATTTGGGTTGGATTTTGAATGTAATTGATTTGGGTTTGTATGGAGTTTCGATTAGATTTGCATTGGATCCGGATTAGATTTTGATAGGATTCTGGATTTGTATAAGATTAGGATTAAATGTGAATTTGATTTGGATTGGGCTTGGATTGACGTTGAATTTGTTTCGATGTAAATTTGGATTGGTTACGAATTTAATTTGGATTTGATTTGGATTACATTAATTTCGAATTTGGATTAGCTTTGGATTAGATTTGGAATGAATTCGGGATGGATTTGAATAAAATTAGGATTATTTTTGGATGGATTTTGGATGTATTTGGATCGGATTTGGTTTGAATTGGGATCTAATTTTGATTTGAATAGTATTATATTTTAATTTTAATTGAGTTTGGATTGGATTTGGGTTGGATTTCGAATTCATTTGGATTGATTTGATATGAATTGGAATGTAATTGAACTTCATTTGAATGACATTCAGATGATATTTGAATTGCATTTGGATTGGAATTTTTGGATTTGGATTCGATTTTTATTGGATCTGCATTGTATATGGTGTGAATTTTGATTGGATTTTGATTTCATTTGGATTTGATTTGGATTAGGTTATGATTGGATTTAGGTTTGGTTTGGAATGGAGTTTGGTTTAATTTAGATTTCATTTTCATTGAGTTTAGATTGGAAATGGATTTAGCTTCGTTCGGATTCAGACTTAGATTGTGTTTGGATTGAATTTAGATTCATTTGGGATTTAATTGTCGTTGAATTTGGATGGGATTGATATCGAATTTGGATAAGATGTTTTTTGGATTTGCTTTGAGTTAGATTTGTATTTTTATTGGAGTAGGATTTGGGTTGATTTCAAATTGGAATTTGATTAAAATTGGGTAGGATTTAGTTTTTGTATAGATTGGTGTTGGGTTGGTTTTGGATTGAGTTTGGATTGACTTTGAACAGAATTTTGATTTAATACGGTTTGGTTTTGAATTTAATTGAGACTGATAAGATTTGAAAACGAAGCCAAATTATATTCATTTGTTTAGTCTAATAGTTCAGTCATTTAGATAAGCAAGTCGCCAACTCATCAGTCTGAGCCCAATGTAGTTCTAATAACATTCCGGTGCTTGGACTGTTATGAAGTGGCGCTGACACATCGGTTTATTGGTAATTAAAATATAGACATTTGACAACTGGGAATAAATTAGTAATTACTTTCTCTTCACTTTCCTCTACTAAAACAGTGGAATATCCAGTTAATCGCGCTCAACAGAATCATGTGGTTATTTTTGTTAAGGTCCTTATATATATATTCACATGTTTATTGGTGCATTGGAAATCTTGAAAATGGTGCATATTACAAAGACACTCAGCTATTCGATTAGTTCGATATTCGCAAAAGGGACAGCACAAAACAGACATTTACACTTCTAAGAAAGATAAGAACAAAATGGGCAACCACATCAGCATCACATTTCCTTGAATGGCCGTCAAACGAAATGGAGCAACGCTGATGCGTGTCAGGAAATCTGGTCTGAAACTAAAGAGCGCAAATGAGGAAGCGAATAAAGATCAATAGTTTTTTGCTGAATACGGAAAAGTTAATGCGTAAATTTTGCACTATTGATCGATGATTTTCACTAGAGAGAAAGAGAGCGCCGAATGAAACCGAAACAATCAGAACTGATACAGAAGAGGAGTATCGACAAACTTAAACAATAAAGAGCGACTGGTTGTCTTGGTTGATTTTTAAATAATTTGATCTTAGATTGAACGGTCGTCGAATTGCTTTTTGTTTAAAATTCTAACCTGCTGCATTCTTTGGTCATTTCTATCTAAAACGCCAGTTACCAATTGTACATCGCCCCGCATGTTGATGTGGGGGTCTCGTTCTGCCGCCAGGTCCAGTACTCGTAGCCGGTTTACCGAGAGGCCGGCGATCACTCCGCTGAACGGCCGCTCGATACGGGAGCGTCCGTTGCGGGAGATCTTACCGCCGACCTGGACGTTCGACATTGACGTGAAGCTGGTCGATTGGTGACCTGGAGCGGGAAATTCGGCGTTAGCTTGGTGGATGTTGGGCGTCTACAAACGATACATACCAGTAGGAAATAACGTCTGAACATTGTAGTCGTCGATCTGGAGCGTAGCGTTGGCTCCGGATCGGGTGAAGCGCACGATATGGTAATTATTGTCATTTACTTTGACACCGATCTCGCCTAGGGGAAGATCGTGTGATCCTATATTGTACACGATGAACACATTGCCCTCGACCTGTTTCAAATGATATAAAAGTTGGTTGTGGGTTAATATCAAAGTTAACGTGTTGGAAACCTACGATCTCCATTTCGATGTAATCCTGCGTCGTCAAGCTTTCGATTCGTAGTAGCACCGCGTCCGACTTAGTTGTTACGAAACCCAGTGCGACATTGTCCTCTTCCGTGTCAGGTTGCCGTCCAGGTGGGAAAGTGTATTGAATCAGCCCCTTGTTGGTGCCGAATTCATACGATATGGATTCTGAAATGAACAAATTGAGTCAAGTATTTGACATAACAACGCAAAAACCAACTCACCGTCGTAGCAGGTCGGTCCTGTAAACGAAGTCATGTCGCACTCGCAAGCGTACGCATTCCACTGCTGGACGCAGATCCCTCGGTTGGCGCAAGCATTCTGACTACATTTGGTGGGGCCTTCGCAGCCTGTCACGACCAGTGAACTCGGCACCACTGCGTCCTCTGTCAGACTTGGCGTCGTATCGGCCAAGTCCACGGAGGCCATGCAACCCTCGAAACCATTTCGGGAAGCTATGCTCGACGGCAATCGCGAGTACATGTCCTTAAAAACACCGCCTACGTATAGGATTCCTTCCAACTCCAGGTGCATATTGTTTCCGCTGGCAGTGTAGATTTCGATGGATTCATCAACCGCCAAGGTATGCGTTTTGGGTCCCGGTCGTCGAATACTGACCGAGTGCCACCGATTGTCGTTCATGTGAATCCTGGCTTTGTCCCGAATTGTGATTGGTCCGTCACCCAGATCGAATACGTAATGGATGTGACCGTTGACCAGTTCCACGGCTACGAAGTCGCTTCGTTTGCCACCGTTGTAAAACAGCAGACCATTGGGTTCCAGAGTTTTGAACCGGAAATCGATGAACACGGACGAGTACGCCTTCAACATTGGCAAACCAACGTACGAATGCTTCGATCGGAAAGTCGCTGGCAGGTACGGCGACCCCGGTGGAGAGTTGATGAAGCGTGCCGTCAGCTTGAAGGTTGTTGTTGGTAGCGCGGAAAGTTCCGGACCAAGCGTCTTGACAAGATCGATGTAGCTGAGAAATAGATGTGGATATAACCTGTTGGTATTCTTCTTCCAGTAATATTGTTACTTAACCGAAGAAAGTAGTTAATCAGTTATTATGAGCAGAAAACCCTTAGAACCGCCCTAAATTGTATTCTTCATTGATAATCATTAATGAAAAAACTAAAGATAAGATCATTCGAACTCCAGAAACTCACCGGTGTCCGTTATAGACGAAACCTTGCAGCTGCCCGACGAAGTTCGGCATTGCGGCTGTCATCTGGATCTCCTCCTCGGCGTGGAACAACCCGCCCAGATGCAGCGACTTCACCTCTAGAGTGCTGTGCCGGCCGAGGATTGCTTCCGCTAGATTTTCGGTATTTGGTTTGATCATTGGGACGCGCGTGATAGGGTGTGGGTTTGTGAGTGTGTTTGGTTCGGCGCGTGTGTGTTTGTGTTTTTTCAAATTATTGTGCCGCCATGTGGTGAATAAAATGCCACGTGTGGTTTTGGTTTCGCCGGCGATCATTTCGATGAAGGAAAGGAAATTACAATGTGAAAGTGACATAAAATGGAGACAGAAAGAAACACACAGAGAAAATGGAAGAAAGAGATAAGAAGAGAAAGAAGAGGACACATTCTAGTAAAAACGATGAACAGTTTCGTTTCTCCTCTCTGCGTTCGAGAGAGAATTTCGCATATTGGTAAATAAAAAAACTTTTCATAATGCATATCATATGGGTTTATTACTAAAAGGCAATCTTGTGAAACTTGCTTGGGGTTGAAAGGCTGTTTTGTTTGATTTGATTTGTTCTGATTGGATTTTGACAGGGTGGTGGCCGTGAAATAGTGGAGAAGTTCCGACTGGGAGTGGTGAGTTTGGGTGTTCGAGGGGATCGATGGGGCGTGTTCACAGGTGACGGTTTGGTCTTACACACACAAAAAGCGTTCCGTTCTTGTTGTGCACCGGAAGAACTAAACAGAGTGCCAGATTTGTGGATTCCGATCATTGGAAGGAAACACAGGTAAGGGAAAATCAAACAATATTCAGCCGTAAAAAAAGCGGAACTAATTTGCCTTATGAAATTGCTTCTGAGGATGATGATCTCTATTGCCATACCATAACAATAATAATAAAATGGTGGAAATGGTGTCGACGGCTGCTGTTCCGATAATGGAAGTGGATTCAGACAAAACGGTGCACATTTCAAAATTAGACTGTTAAACGTGGTTGGTGATGGGGGAATTCAGAGTTTTGTGCAGAGTATCTGGTGCTCTTTGGGTGACACGTGGTGAATCTGGGGTTTTCGTTCAAACGTTGTGTTATATTATTTGGGAGTGCATTATTTAGCATTCAAAAACGAACAGAACTGAAGTCGTTGAGGGTGCTTTGTGAAAAAAGGTACAAACAAACTGATAAGAATAAACAAATGAGTACAAAATCTATCTAAGGGTTGAATATTGGGAAAGTATTCTACATCATAGTTTTGCATTATAGTGATGATTGTGTGGATGATAACTACCATGAATAACTACCATGGAACAATATAAATATAAAAATAGATTGTAAAACAAAACGTGTTGTAGTTAAATATAACATAAGTAAAAATGTGAAGTAAATTCATCAGTCACTGGGGGAAGAATGTCTAGCATATTGTCGAAAGATGGAAGTGAGTCAAAAACAATTGAAACGAAGAACTGTCCGTTTAATTTTGAGTCGATTAAGGAGTATTATTGCCAAGCTTCTATAAAAGCTTTGTCTGAAATAGGAACCTTATCCAAGCAAATAGATTTTTTTGTAATATCTTACGCTATAGTATTATTCAAATCCCAAAGATGTATGTTTTTGCCTTTCTCGTACAACGAAGTTGTACCGAAAGGCTATCATTTCACTCCGAAAACGAACTTTTGATAGAAGCCTCTGAGACCCATAGTATCATATACCAATCGACTCAGCTCGACGAGCTGAGCACATGTCTGTCTGTCCGTGTGTATGTATGTGTGTATGTGTGTGTATTAGAACTCTTCATGTTTTAAAAAAGTATCAAAAATTCAACCGGTCAGCCCAGAGTCACAATTCTTATGCTAAAATAAGTCTCCTGTCAAATTTTCTGCTAATTCGGATAAAATTTCGAGGTGGCTCAAGTCGATTTAGTGTTTTTGGGCTATTTTCAATTTTGGAAAAAATCTAACAAGAGATATAAACGTCGAAAACTATCGCAACAACCTCTATACGAAAGCTTTTGGTGTGCTCTACAAGTCTTGTGAACATTGCGATTCGTTCCGTTCACGTTTTGTCCATGTTAAAGTGATTTTCAAACTTTTAAGTGCATAAAAATACTGTTTCCCCCAAAAGTCGTTGTTCTATAAAATTCTTGAGTTTATGACAAACAATAGTTAATTTATTTTATTATTATTCCTCTTTTTTCCCTGGAAATTTGAGTAATATAATTGCACATGTGCGATTTACCGTTAAATTCTTGAAAATCAGAAGCTGAACATTCGTCATAAATTTGCACGCTGAGATTTCTTCAAACAAGTTGTTCAAACAAAGAAGCTTCGATTTCACTTGTTACTAAGATGCACTCAATGTTAAAAGCATGGAGACATATGATGAAATTAACAAAATTTGGAAGTCGTTTGTTGCAAGCATCAAATATCATATGATTTAATTTATGTTTTGTTCGAACAACTTGCTTGAAGAAATCCTATCGTGCAAATTTATGACAAATGTTCAGCTTCTGATTTTTAAGAATTTAACGGTAAATCGCACATGGGCAATTATATTACTCAAATTTACAGGGAAAAAAGAGAAATAATAATTAAATAAATTAACAATCATTTGTCATAAACTCAAGAATTTTGTAAAACAACGACTTTGAGGGGGACAGTATTTTTATGCACTTAAAAGCTTGAAATCACTTTAACATGGACAAAACGTGAACGGAACGAATCGCAATGTTCACAAGACTTGTAGAGCACACCAAAAGCTTTCGTATAGAGGTTGTTGCGATAGTTTTCGACGTTTATATCTCTTGTTACATTTTTTCCAAAATTGAAAATAGCCCAAAAACACTAAATCGACTTGAGCCACCTCGAAATTTTATCCGAATTAGCAGGAGGCTTATATAAGCATAAGAATTGTGATTCTGGGCTGACCGGTTGAATTTTTGATACTTTTTGAAAACATGAAGAGGTCTAGTGTGTATGTGTGTGCACAAAAGCTATAAAAAACATTAGACAACTTTTCGTATAGTAATCCTTAACCGATTTTCTCGTAACAAGTTTCATTCGACAGGTCAGGTCAAAGCCTTGTTGATCACTATTAAATTTTATTACGATCGGTCATTGCGTTTAAAAGTTATGAAGAAAATGGTACATTGGACCATATAAACCCCATGTAAGGTTGGTGTCTTAACTAAATGCGTCTTAACTAAATTTGTTGCAGTTGCAACAAAAGTTGGAAATGTTGGGTGTTCAACTGGCTGCGGTTAAGGCATTTTTGCACTAAGCAAAATATCAACCGGAAAAAAATTGACTGCAGCGTCAAAAAAGTGAACGCGTGCAAGAGCGATTATGGCGGAAGGTGGAACCGGACCAGAAGGTGGAGGGGGGCTGCAGTAGTCATGGAAGGTACCGGGACTTTAGCTGCTCTGCCATGAACCGCATATCTGTTCCATCTTTGCTATTCCAATTCATATGGGACAAATATGCGATTCACGGCAGTATAGTGGCGTGCGAATTTACGAATTTGGAGAATCAGAGGCCTGCCTGTAAGGGGACGCGCTTGAGACAGACAGGAATAAGTTAGTTCTGCCTGATTCAGATTCGGATTGGCTTCGAACCTTTGGAATCTCTTCGGGAAACTAAAAAAGCTGCTGAAGGCGCTGCAAACAAAGGCGAGAAACGCTCCAGTGCCTACTATGTGTGGTGGTGTGGTAACTCCGCTAGCAATGATGGTTCTCCGTAGTTGCATGTCCGAAAGATTGTGAAACTATTGAGAACTTGTGCTACAGGTCCTAAGCTCTGGTAAAGGAGGAAGGTTGCGATGGCTGTTATTCATGGCCATCATGTAAAGCAAAAATGGATAAACCCCAATGCCAAGGTGTCATGCGACCCGTGCCGAGGGCTGAATGGTTGAGGGGGTTCTAAACATGCTCAACCGCGAACGGAGCCTGGGGTGCACCAGGGCGAACACCCCAGTAAGCAGCCCTTACTGCACTACGGCGGGGCACTGGTGCAGCGGACATTTATTTCCCTAGCTACTCGTGGGACCAAAATGAGTACAAATTCTACAAACAACCCTCAAGGTGACGACTGCCTCTCTCAGTCGTGTGAGAGCGAAGTGGAGAATACTCTGAGTCAGCTTGGCCTTACCGAAGACCAGCTACTCAGTAGTTCGCAGGAGAAGATGGAAATATCCTGCCCCTCAACGCCTATCTCCCGGAGCAGCACATGTTTCGACAAAGCTGATCCAGATCTTCAACCCCCCTCATCGATCGACTCCAACCTGCTGGACATGGTAGATAACGAAGATGATGGTATAAGGATCGTCATCAACCCCAAAAATCTTTAGCAAGTAGCAAAGGATCCAAAGATAACAAGGGTTCTACGGAAGCCAAGGGTGCTCGAGAAAGAAAATCCCACACTCACACACGCTCGCAGAGGCAGCAGCTTAGAACTCTCCGGGAGAAGGGAAAAGACCGGAATGAGGCCTTGTCCATAATCCTGAATAAGGAGAGCGAGCCCACTTCCTCAAAACGCTCGAGAAACGACCTAGACAAATCCGCCACAGAGGACCCCAAACAAAAAGGGTGAAGCACCATCTGGATCCGAGAGAGCGCGCCCACCAGTCCTCAAACCGCGCGCCTCAGAAAATGTGTCTGGACAACAAAACCCACCCATGAGGAAAACAGCTGGTATCATCTATGGTCAAAAGCGTGAAGGTCAGGATAATACCCAAAGACTTTCCCACCGTCCAACTCACTACAGCCCAGCTAGACCTTCTACAAGAAGCACTCCTGCTCAGAGTAGTTCAACAGCGAAACGAGCCAATAAAACCCAAATTCAACAACCTCATCTACAAGTCCGGTTACATGGTTCTAATCTGTAAGGATCAAGAGACTGCTGAGTGGTTAAAGAGAATATCCCCATCAATGAAACCCTGGGAAGGTGACGAGCTGATGGCAATGGACGAAGTGGCGATTCCACGTCCAGAGATGATCCGAGCATTCTTCCCACAAAGCTCCAGCTATGATGACGACCGAATAAAGGCTCTCATAGAAAGCCAAAATGACATCACAACAACTAAGGCTTGTTCGCGACAAAATCTGGACACCTTTAAACACGTATAACTTTTAAAATAGCTCATCAACGAGTGAAATATTTCGTAGATTGATGAATGTATGTGTGTACTTTCTAAAAATATATTTCTTATAAGTGTTACAAGTTCGTAGTGAATAATGGCGTCGAAGAAATTGCAGGTTCGGAAAGAATTGTGTGCAGTCGCAATTGAAATTCGGGTCTCTCGATCCAGAAACTGACTAAAAACATTTTGTTTTCATGTGAACACTGCTCAAAGCGATTTAAAATTTGTCGATGCTTGTTTGACAATATCTAAAACGTCAGAGAGTGGAACAAAAACGGATTTTATGAGCCACCAGAAGGATACGAGCTCGAAACAGATTCTACTGAGGATGCCAGATCATTCGGCACGTATTATTTCTTAGAAAATTCAAGTGTCACCAAGTTTCGTGCATACATCGAAGCATCGATAAGGAATGAAGCCATTTGAAGTGAAAAACGTACCGAAATAAACCAACAGCAGTTTATTTTTATTCTTAAAGTTATGTGTCCAGATTTTGTCGCGATCAAGCCTTAATTGGCGTATTGTGAAACGATCCATTCTGAAAGATATTCATGTTGAATGGATCTTCCCAGTAGAGGGTGCGTCGATGGAAAAGTTGAAGAAGTCCAAATACACCCTCAACTACCGATTTGGTGAAATCCAACTAAGGAAGATTACAGATCAACCGACTGCCGCTACCGCCAATCCGACTGGAAGGCTGACCCAAGAGCAATTTGAGGAGGCCTCCTGTTCGGGCGAGGTTCGGCTAACTGGAAGGCCGATCCAAGATAAATCTGAGGAAGCCTCCGGTTCGGGCGAGGTTAGTAAATCTCACCCCAAAAGCACCATAAAGGCTAGTCTGTCCGCCTCTAAAGGAAAAGCTCGAAGCTTACATGCGACCCCCTGCTCTAGTGGTACCAAACCAAAGGTATCTAAACAGGGCAAAGGGGGTGCAAAAAGCGACAGTTTGACCACAGATGCGAAACTGGCGGGCCAGGTTGCTACAGGAAGAGAAAACCCAAACTGTAATATCAAACGACATCCTGATGATCCGCAACATCCAAAGCCGGACAGTCGTCGTCCGGAAAAAGCAGGAACCCCGGAAATGGAGACTAAAGTTCTGCAAGTGAACCTCCACCATGCTGAGAGCGCCACGGGTGTGCTCTGTCGGAGGTTCACCAAAGAGAATTTAACCGTGGCCCTCATTCAAGAGCCATGGGTCAATAAATCCAGAATACAAGGTATTCCACAACACTCATGTAAGTTGGTATATGATGACAGCCAGCTTTCTCCTAGAGCGGCTATTTTATTACCTAACAACTGTAAATACTTTCCAATTTCATAATTCATAAAAGAGGGCATCGTCGCGGTCAGGATGGAGGTACCTTCCGACAGAGGGAGTAGAGATCTTGGTGGTCTCGGCATACTTCCCAGGTGACGTGGACGAAATCCCTCCTCCAGAAATAGCTGCGCTCGTAGCCTACAGCCACCGACACAACATCCCTTCGTCATAGGGTGCGACGCAAA
The DNA here is from genome assembly GCF_024139115.2 of Armigeres subalbatus. Classification (NCBI taxonomy): domain Eukaryota; kingdom Metazoa; phylum Arthropoda; class Insecta; order Diptera; family Culicidae; genus Armigeres; species Armigeres subalbatus. Next base: position 87,627,020 of record NC_085139.1, on the reverse strand, counting down.
TGCACATCACACCGTATGGGGAAGTACCAATATAAACACCAGAGGTGAGTACCTGTTACAGTTTCTCTTCCAAGCACATTGACATTCGTAATGTTGGTGACAGGCCAACGTTTAAAACCTCCATTCGCCAGGACGTTTTGGCCTTGACTCTAAGTAGTCTGTCTGTCTCTGATACAATAAAAAACTGCCAAGATTCAGAAGAAATATTAATGTCATGCCAAATACACATCTCCTTCGAAGGGGAAGGGGGTCTAGCGATGGAAGAGACGTTTAAAGATCCTAAGAAAACTGATTGGGAATCCTACTCAGCTATCCTACGATCCGAAGAGTACATCATAGAAAGTCACATCAAGTCCATAACACAATTGGAAGATGCGTCCAAATCCATTAAAAACAAAATCCTTAACGCCTACCAAGAGAGCTGTCCAACTAAATCAACTAGTTCGAGTAGAGACGTTCCATGGTGGAATAAAACTCTTGAGAAGCTTAGGAAAACTGCGCGTAGGGAGTTCAACCGTGCTAAGCGAACCGGCGATTGGAGCCTACACAGAAAGGCCCTGACGAACTACAACAAAGAAATAAGGTCAGCCAAACGGAAATCGTGGATTCTAATGTGTGAAAGCATAGAGAATACACCCGTAGTGGCCAGACTCCAAAAAACTCTTTCAAAAGACCACTCCAATGCTGTGGGTAGCCTCCGAAAGACGGATGGTTCGCTCACTGTAGAGCCTAGCGATACACTGAGCGAATTGTTAAAGATCCACTTCCCTGATTCAATCCCTGAGTCGAGCATCGGCGACCAAGGCACTGGAATTGCTGTCTCAGATCCACAAGAGATCCAATCATGGGGTTCTGGAGCTAAAACTAACGCAAAGAGGGGTGCAAACGAAGCTTGCACGCGGGTCAGGGTTAAGAGGGCTTTGAGATCCTTTGAGCCATTTAAGTCTGCTGGCTTGGATGGAATATTCCCAGCGTTGATCCAAAAGAGGAGAAAACACTGGTTCCACCCTTGGTTAAGATTTTTAAGGCGAGTCTGATTTTGGGGCACATACCTAACGATTGGCGTCAAATCCGGGCTGTCTTCATTCCGAAGGCAGGCAAGAGATAAAACCAACCCCAAAGCATTCAGGCCGATAAGTTTATCCTCTGTAATGCTCAAAATTATGGAAAAGGTACTATGCGAGTACATAAATCACAAATTTATGAAAGCAATGCCTTTGTCAAAAACCAATTCGCTTATCGAAGTGGAAAATCTACGATCTCGGCGCTACATACGGTAGTTCAAAAATCGAAAAACACTTAATGCAAAAGAAATTGCTCTTGTAGCATTTCTTGATATTGAGGGCGCATTCGATAACGCTTCTTATTCGTCTATAGGGTCAGCAATGTTGAGGAGAAAATTCGACCCATGCATTGTTACCTGGTACATGCTATGCTAGCTAATCGGAAAATCTCCTCTGAGCTTAGCGGTTCATACATCACTGTTAAAGCAACAAGGGGTGTCGGCAAGGCGGAGTGCTTTCTCCTTTGTTGTGGTCACTGGTGGTGGATGAGCTTCTGAACAGTTTAGAGAGAAGAGGCTTCGAAGTGGTTGGATATGCTGATGACGTTGTCATTATTGTACGAGGCAAATTCGAAAGTGTTGTCATGGAAAGAATGCAATCTGCCCTAAATCACACTTTTCCTGGTGTCAAAAGTATCAACTAGGCATAAATCCTACAAAACTTCCATTATCCCTTTCACCAAACGGAGAAAGGTACAACTGAAACCCTTTTCTTGAATCAAACACAATTAGTTTATTCAAGTGAAGTAAAATATCTAGGTGTCATACTCGACGCAAAGCTTAATTGGAACTCTCATCTCCAATCAGTTGTGCAGAAAGGTCTCAATACACTTTGGGTTTGTTCAAAAACCCTTGGTAAAAGATGGGGCCTAAAACCAAGTATGATCATGTGGATATATAAAACCATTGTCCGTCCCAGGACAACTTACGCTTCCCTTGTCTGGTGGCCTAAAACTAATGAGGCTGCTGCAAAGGCTAAGCTCAACAAAATCCAACGCACCGCTTGCATAGCCATCACTGGTGCAGTTCGTAGTACACCCACTTTGGCCCTAGACGCAATGCTTCACCTGCCCCGGTTAGATCAATTCATAAAGCTGGAAGCGGAAAAAAGTGCTCTAAGGTTAAAGAGAACAAAAACACTGCTGTCGGGAGACCTTACGGGTCACCTCAGCATATTAAATGAATTTGCCATAAATCCCGCAATAGGAATTTGTAGTGACTGGATGGAAACGGTAGTCAATTATGACTTACCTTACGATGTGTTCATTCCTTCCCGCCAGGAGTGGGAAGGAGGTGGACCCAGCGTTCCAACAGGCTCTATAAATTTCTTCACAGATGGTTCGAAAATGAATAATCTGACAGGATCCGGAATCTATGGCCATACAACAAAAATTTCTGTTCACATAGGACAGTGGCCCACAGTATTTCAGGCGGAAATATATGCAATATTAGAATGCGTGTTATTATGCCTGAGGAGAAAGTATAGATTTGCAAAAATATGTATTTTCTCTGACAGCCAAGCGGCACTTAAGTCGCTTAATAACTACACTTCACTTGTAACTCAAAGCTAGTGTGGGAATGCATTCTGGCTTTGAAAAACTTATCCATACGCAATCGAGTCTACCTATATTGGATCCCAGGACATACGGGTCTAGAGGGAAACGAGATTGCTGATGAGCTAGCCAGGAATGGATCTAATGAAAGGTTCATTGGCCCTGAGCCCTTCTGCGGGATCTCAGACTGCTCTGTAAAAATGGAACTGAACAAATATATGGTCAGTCAAATCACATCAAACTGGAATGCACTTCCCCATACGAGCCAATCCAAAAGGCTCGTAACGATTAACCCCAAGAAAACCCAACAACTATTAGGTCTCAACAAAAGGGATCTCAACATCTACACCGGTCTAATAACTGGACACTGGCCATTTTGGCATTCCGCCGCGTGTGCGATGAGTGGAAGAAAATTCGCGAAGGTCTTCCGGACGTGTGTATTGGTGTGCACGGAGCATTTTTATTTCTCGTTGTCGATTAGCACCGATCGGGTGTAAGAAAGTCTGAGAGACTAGTGCGTCAACATCCGTTGAAAACATTTTTTTATTGTCCGGGTTCGTGCCGACTAGTGGAAAGTAGCGGAAAATGGTCGATTCCAGGTTCTCTATCCAAAAGTTAAACGGACAAAATTGGCAGACCTGGAAAGTACGCGTAGAAATGCGTAGAAAAATGTAGATGAAGAAGATCAAGACAATGGAAGAAAGATAACCGTAAGGCTAAAGCCACAATGGTGCTATTGTTAGAAGATAGCCAGCTCCCGCTGGCGAAGAACAGTGTTCTTGCTCGCAACGTGTTTGTACCTTTCGTTAAAAGCGTGTCATCAGAAGACCAGTCGATTAGTGCGCGTTTCCTTTCTTAAGAAGTTGTGCTTGGTTAATCTCGCGGAACGTGGTGATCTCGAAAGGCATTTGAGTGATATCGAAGAGTTGTTTGATCGGCTTGATGCCGCCGGTACAGAACTCGATAAGGATACAAAGATTTGCATGCTGTTGCGAAGTTTACCGCCGTCATATGATGGCATCGTATCCGCGTTAGATAGTCGCTCAGATGACGATATCTCCATGGAGGTGGTGAAATCTAAACTCATGGATGAGTACCTCCGGCGTTTGGAGAGAGAAGGTTCCTCTGTGAAGTCAGAGAAGGCGATGCGGTCATCCGTAGGTAAGGATGGAAGAAAGGAAACGAGAATTTGCCATTTCTGCAAAATGACGGGCCACTTGCGCCGGAACTGCAGAAAGTGCGTCGCAGAAGGTGGAGAGTTCCAAGAAGGAAGTAGCGAAAGCGAAGACTGTCCAAGGTTGCGGAAGAGAGGTTGCTTTTACACTTGAAACTGCATCCGCAGCTTGGGTCATCGACAGTGGTGCGAGTGCACACATGACCGGTGACAAGTCGTTCTTCGATAAGCTGCAAAAATTCACTGGAAATTGGATTGGATGACAAATGGTGAGAAAACCCAGATTTGTGGTGAAGGATGCGGTATACTTAATGGTGTCGATGATAACGGTGAAAGTGTGAAGATCACAATGTCCGAAGTTAAATATGTGCCGGGACTCGCGACGAGTTTAATTTCCGTGGGGCGCTTAGCAGCGAAGCACCTGAAAGTGCTGTTCGAAGAATATTTGTGCAAAATTTGTGATGAAAAGGGGACCGGAGTTCGCGCCGGCGGATTGTATCGACTACGTCTTGGCTATTCATCCATGAAGGCAACAGCTTGGCACCTGGAGAACTCGACGGCACCAGTGGCATCGACGGTTGGGCCACCGAGAATGGGCGGCTGCTGAGCGTTTGCTGAAGGAGGAGCTTGCAACCGGAATCAAGGTAAGCAATTGCGGCTTAAATATAGTATGCGAGTGTTGCATGGAGGGGAAGTCTTCTAGAGCCCTCTTTCCTCCGGTTATTGAACGTAAGTCGACTCGAATCCTCGACATCGTTCACACGGACCTGTGTGGTCCGATGAAGAATGAGACCCCAAGTGGTAGCCGCTATGTCATGCATATCATTGATGACTATTTACCGTAACATACCTTCTCAAGGCTAAATCCGAAGCGACCAATAATATCTAAGATTATGTTCGGTGGGCCGAAACTCTGACAGGACGATCAGGTCTGATGGGGGGGGGGGGCGAATTTGATAACGCCGAGCTGAGGCGGTATTACAAGGAGGAAGGGATAAAGCCGCAATACACCACCGCATATTCTCCGCAGTCCAATGGTGTGGCTGAGCGGAAGAACCGGTCGATTTCTGAAATGGCGACCTGCATGCTAATTGATGCAAATCTGGAAAAACGGTACTGGGGTGAAGCAGTACTCACAGCAACGTACCTACAGAATCCATCAAGGACGATCAATAAGACACCCTTCGAATTGTGGTGGGGGCGTAAGCCAGATCTCAGCCACTTGCGGGTGTTCGGTGCAGAAGCTTTCGTGCACATTCCGGAAAACAAGCGCAGCAAGATGGACAGCAAAGCTCGAAAACTAGTCTTTGTCGGGTATTCCATGGAACACAAGGGTTATCGTTTCCTGAATCGTGATACGGACCGTGTCATCGTCAGTCGAGATGCTCGATTCGTTGAGTAGGGTAATGGATCATCGTCCTTTGAGATTCCCGTTGCTGTTTCAAATCGTGAAAAACGCGGGTCTGCTGGGAAGGAGTGTAAAGAAGAACACGAAGAGCACCCATTGAACGAAGAAGCTGAGGCAGGAGATGGCGAAGACCCGTTAAAAGTGCAGCCAGAAGAAGAGGCAAAAAGTGACGAAGATAGTCGATACGATTCGTTCAGTGACAATTCCGGAGAATGAGTGCAAACCCAAGTTCGTCAGTCTTCTCGTAAGAATCGTGGTTCAATTCCCAAACATTTGGATGATTTTGTGTTGGACTTCTCTATAGGCATTGCCGCGTGTGCGGTCGAAGAACCGACGGACATAAGTGAAGCGAAACACGCGATGAACTAATGTCACACCGTCGAAATAACACTTGGGAACTAGTTCCACTGCCTCCCGGGAAGAAGGCAATAGGCTCCAAGTGGGTGTATAAAGTAAAGAAAGACGAACTGGGACAAACAGTGAAATATAAGGCCAGAATAGTGGCGCAAGGATATGCGCAAAAGTTTGGAGTGGATTTTAACTAAGTGTTCGCTCGCTACGTTCTTTGCAGTAGCGATGAAGCAGAACATGGTTTTGCGGCATGTGGATGTAAAGACCGCTTATCTCAACGATGAATTGGATGAGGATCTTTACATGCGCCAACCACCTGGTTACGAAGTGCAGGGGCAGGAGGAGTTAGTATGCCATCTCAAACGGAATATATATGGTCTACGACAAGCCACACGCTGTTGGAACCGGAAGCTACAAAAGGTATTGACAAAACTTGGATTCCGTGCATCTAACGCAGATCAGTGCTTATTTGTGAAGAAAGTGGGTAAGCTGAAAATATTTATTCTCGTCTATGTGGACGATATGCTTGTAGCATCAACGAACGACAAGGAGATCCAGTGTATCATCGAAAGCTTAAAGAATGAATTCGAACTAACCAATCTTGGGATGGTACGCCATTTCCTAGGCATGGAGGTGGTCCGAGATAGTGATGGATTCTAGTTGCGTCTGGCAGTTTACATCGACAATTGATTGCCAAGTTTGAAATGGATCAAGCGAAACCAGCTACCACTCCGATGGATCCAGGGTTCTTGAAGACCCCTGATACGACCGAAGGATTTGCTGATGCGACGAAGTACCGAAGTTTGGTAGGTGGGATCTTATATTTAGCTGTAAGTGTGCGACCAGATTTGGCGATCAGTGCAGCAATTCTCGGTGGAAAGTTCGCAAAACCGAGTGAACGTGACTGGACGGCAGCGAAGCGTGTACTTCGGTATTTGAAGTTGACACGCAATTACTACCTTCGTCTTGGTGGAGGCAAAGATCAAGCACTATCTGGTTACACCGATTCAGACTGGGCAGATGACATCGAGATAAGGCGATCTACTTCTGGATTCGTCTTCATGTTCATGTTCGACGACAATCGCGCGTCACGCTTTCCTCTATGGAGGCTGAGTATGTGGCGCTGAGCGAAGCTTGCCAAGAGGTATTATGGCTGAAGAAGCTTCTAAGGGACTTCGATGAAGAGCAAGACAAACCAACCACGCTACGCGAGTACAACCAGGGTTGCATTTCGTTTGTAACCACTGAACATACCAGCTGCAGGTCAAAGCACATTGACACGCGGGAAAGATTCGCTGAAGAGCTGTGTAACACGGGGGAAGTAGCTTTAGTGATTCAATGGCCGCGGATGCGTTAACCAAACCACTAGGACCGCAGAAGCTAGAACGATTCCGACAGATTCTCGGGATTAGGGAATAGCGGGAAAGGACGAAACATTGAGGAGGAGTGTGGTAATACAATGGTTACGCCCTTTTGGTAAGTTATACTTGCATCGTCCACCCCTACCGATAACCAACACGGAAGAAACAAACTACCCAATAGTGAGTTTAATTCACCCAACTTCGAACATCCGTACGGGAACCCAAAATTGAGTAAGTAGGGTCGAAGTAGTTTGCCTTTACTCCCATGTTAAAAAAGTACCCAACGGAAAATTTATTTACCCAAATGTAAGTTTAATTCACTCAATTTCGACCTCAGGTAATAAAACTCAAAATTGGGTTCCCGTATTGAACTGGCGTCGTTGGATTGTTTGGCTCTTTTGTTTTTGACAACAAAAGAAAGAGTGGATGAAAGAGAAGAGAAAAAATAACTCAAAAGTAAGTTTAAAAATACTCAATTTTGGGTACATTTTTTCTTCCGTGAAGAGCTGGGGACAGTCCTGTTTTTTGACGTTAACTTTATTCAGAAACCGATCGTTAAAAGCGTGTACATTGTTCTTAGTTGCTCCTCTATTTTTTCCGTAAAGTATTCCGCGTGTGCTAAGTTTATCTCCACTAGATTCCGAATTCCCGGTGACTTATCCGTTCAACTGCATCCTGGGTCTGCTCATCACTATGGAGTCTATTAGAATAAGCATAATGGAGGTCGGTGATTGATGCGCCACTGCCAGATGGCTCATCATCCTTTGCTGCACCGGGCAGAATAATCAGAGCAGCTTCAGAAAGTGAAGACGAACTGTACAGTGATATTCCGATTGTCATCGGATTGGACATTCTATACCTATCACGTGTCGGAAAGCAGACTCAGAAAAAAAATATGAAAAGTAAGCAGCACGTAAAACTTATACATTATTTTACGCTGAGATGCCCCTTTTCCTAACAACTTGTTTGCAATAATGACAATTTATGTCAAATATTGTACACTAATAAAAATCCACACATTTTTGTTGGCAAAAATCTAAAGAAATTTACAAATAAATTTTATGTGTGCGTTAAGCTATCAGTACACTGTTTGTCATAATGTCAAATATTTGTCAAGTCAGCCTGATATCCATGTCGATTTCTGGTCAATCTGTTAGATATTCAGATAAACTTGACAAATATTTGTCATCATGACAAACAGTGTACTGAGGGCTTTAATAATCACCCGCTATAGGAGAATCCACATAAAGGTTATTAGCAGGGGGAGAAGGTGGAGCACTGAAGCCCTACCCCGACATGTACAACATCTAGATTTGGTTCTGAAATCTAGACCAACATTTGAAAAGGGCGTAACAGCCAAAATTTATTTCTTCTGATTCCTTGTCCACATATCTTCTATATAATAAAAATGATTTGAGATTTCCTTCCTGACGATTAAACTCACGAACGGGTTGACCGATTTGCAAGATTTTTTCCCTAATCGATTCGTTTTGGGGTCCGCAATGTTTGTATATACAAAAAGTGGCTGAATTTAACGGGGAAAGGTGAAAAATAATTGAAATACAATTTTGGGTCAGCTGTTGAGAAAAAGCAAAACAATCGCACGGAAATTGATCTAGAGTGTGGTGCTTCAATTAGTTCAATACCTATGTGACATTTGCAACATAAACACTCGGGCAAAGCTGGGTATTTTTCGCTAGTATAGCTATATATGTGGACAAAGAATCAGACGGAATAAATTTTTTTTCTGCTACGCCCTTTTCAAATGTTGGTCTAGAAATGTAAACAACAACCGTCTCTACCACCTTTTTGTTATGGCGCGGCAAATTTTATGCACACTTTTGTTTCCGATATTTTATCAAAATCTAACACTCAATCATGCAGCAATATGACGATGTGTTATGCATGAGATTCCTGCTTGATTATAAGAACTCGAAAAATAATGTATTTGCAGTAACTAACCGGATATAAATATGTTCGCATTAACGATTTCTCATTAACACCGGTTCTAAGCTTCGATGCAGAGTACACGAGCTTTGTTCGCCAATGACAGGCGTAGGGTAAAGGATGTATTTTGGACCACCCTTACGGGGGCTCTTATTTTGGACCACCAAGAGGAATTTGCCCTCAGTGCAAAATGTGAGCCGTCGAACTGGTGGTCCAAAATACTCCTTTACCTACAGGGCCCTTGATTATTATTTAATAACGGTTATGTGTGTTTCCACATATATGATATGCGAATTCACATAGCTGGTATGTGGGAAATGCTATAGTCAATGTTTTGGCACAGCAAATGCTGGGTAAAGCATACCATTGGTACCTCGCGTACCTGAAGGAATAAAATAGACCCCATCTCGCGGTCCTTTACCTCTTACCCAGCAACTCCTATCCCTACCTCCCCGTGGTGCTGGCCGGGATACGAGCACCCTTGGGGAAGAGCGGGTACCCAACCCCGGGGGAAACTATGGTCGTTTGCTGACGGGAAAGGGGGGGGGGGTTGCTCCTCTCCGGAGGTGCAAATCTTATTGAGCGTCTGTTCTCCATGTCAGGATTGGCTCACAACAGCGTTTTTTTATTGTCTTTATTAATGAGGTTTTCGGCCCTTGACCACACAACAGCGTCTGTTATCCATGTTAAGGGCGGCTGATCATCGTCCGAGTGCCAGCGAGGGACCCTAAGTGAAACTGTGCACCGTCGTCCACCGGGAATTTATGGGGTTTGGTGTCAGGCCCTGCAAGCCAGCCTTTTTAAAAAACATAAGCAAACGAACAATCAACAAGAGAGTACGGACCGGAACTATCGGCGAAGACCACCGCGACGAAAATGGACTAGCGATTGGAAACTCGGTTCGTGGAACTGCAAATCTCTCAACTTCATCGGGAGCACACGCATACTCGCCGATGTGCTCAAGGACCGTGGATTCGGCATCGTAGCGCTGCATGAGGTTTGTTGGAAGGGATTAATGGTGCGAACGTTTATAGGTAATCATACCAGAGCTGCGGCAACACACACGAGCTGAGAACAGCTTTCATAGTGATGAGCGATATGCAAAGGCGCGTGATCGGGTGGTGGCCGATCAACGAGAGAATGTGCAGATTGATGTTGAGTATCAAAGGCCGGTTCTTCGACTTCAGCACAATCAACGTCCATAGTCCACACTCCGGAAGCACTGATGATGATAAGGACGCATTCTATGCGCAGCTGGGACGTGAATACGACAGCTGCCCAAGCCACGACTTTAAAATCATCATAGGAGATTTGAACGCTCAGGTTGGCCAAGAGGAGGAGTTTAGACCGACTATTGGAAAGTTCAGCGCTCACCGGCTGACGAACGAAAATGGCCTACAACACAGCCTTCCGTATCGGTACACCTGGAGATCACCACTGCAGACAGAATCACAAATCGACCACGTTCTGATTGATGGACGGCACTTCTCCGACATTATCGACGTCAGGACATATCGTGGCGCTAACATCGACTCTGACCACTATCTGGTGATGGTTAAACTGCGCCCAAAACTATCCGTCATCAACAATGTTCGGTACCGACGACCGCCGCGGTACGACCTAGAGCGACTGAAGCAACCTGATGTCGCCACTGCATACGCGCAGTATCTCGAGGCAGCGTTGCCGGAAGAGGGTGAGCTCGATGGGGGCCCTCTTGAGGACTGCTGGAATACAGTCAAAGCAGCCATTAACGACGCAGCGGAGAACAACATTCGCAAAGGCTTCGTGCCGCGAGCCGAAATGTGCTGGGATAAAGATGGGAACATCTTGACGAACGTGTGGTGATCGAAAGGTGGAAGCAGCACTACGAGGAACATTTAAATGCGCTGAGAGTACAGGCAGTGAAAGTCAAGACAACGGAGGAGATGACTACGGCAGTTTAGCGGATGATGGAAGTCAACCGGCTCACAACTCGAGGGAAGTTAAGGATGCCATCTAACAGTTATAGACCAATAAAGTAGCTGATAAGGATGGTATCGGAGCTGAGCTCATCAAGATGGGCCCGGAAAAGCTAGTCACTTGCCTGCACAAGCTGATAGTTAGAATCTGGGAAACTGAACAGCTACCGGAGGAGTGAAAGGAGAGGATTATATGCCCCATCTACAAGAAAGGCGGCAAGCTGGAGTGTGACTTTCGAGCGATAACTATCCTTAATGCCCCCTACAAAGTGATATTCCAGATCATCTTCCGTCGTCTGTCACCATTAGTGAATGAGTTCGTGAGAAGTTATCAAGCCGGCTTCGTTGACGGCCGCTCGACAACGGACCAGATCTTTACTGTACGGCAAATCTTTCAAAAATGCCGTGAATACCAGGTCCCAACGCACCATCTGTTCGTTGATTTCAAGGCGGCATACGACAGTATAGACCGCGTAGAGCTATGGAAAATTATGGACGAGAACAGCTTCCCTGGGAAGCTTACCAGACTGATCAAAGCAACGGTGGATGGTGTGCAAAACTGTGTGAAGATTTCGGGCGAACACTCCAGTTCGTTCGAATCGCGGCGGGGATAAGACAAGATGATGGACTTTCGTGACTGTTGTCCAACATTATTGCGCTAGAAGGTGTCATGCGGAGAGCCGGGTGTAACAGCCGGAGTACGATTTTCAACAGATCCAGTCAATTTATTTGTTTTGCGGATGACATGAACATTGTCGGTCGAACATTTGCAAAGGTGGCAGAACTGTATACCCGCCTGAAACGTGAAGCAACAAAAGTTGGACGGGTGGTGAATGCGTCATGTGAGCGCGACAGGGCCCGCCTGGGAAGCAGTGTTACGATAGACGGGGATACCTTCGAGGTGGTCGAGGAATTCGTCCACATGGAAATCACCTAACTAAGCAACGGAAAACCAATTCGACTACATTCTAATCGACGGGATATTCTTTTCTGACATCACGAACGTCCGCACTTACCGTAGTGCGAATATTGAATCCGACTAGGCAGCTAGTCCCAGCTTCTCTTGAAGATGGCTGAAAATATTTTCGATCCGCCATTGGAAGCAACGCTTCGGTCCCAGGTACGGTGCCCCCGGATCAGGGAAACGTCTGATATGACGGTGAATGTGAGCAGTTAGTGGAAAATAAGAATTCAGCATTGGCGAGATTGCTGCAACACCGCACGAGATCGAACGAGACACGATATAAACGGGTGCGGAACAGACAAAACTCGATTTTTCGGAGAAAAAAGCGCCAGCAAGAAGACGGAGCAACTGCACCGCGCTAATAACGCACGAAAGTTTTATGAGTAGCCGAACCATTCACGTAAGACCCATGTGCCACAGCCCGATATGTGTAAGGACATAAACGGGAACCTTCTTGCGAACGAGAATGAGGTGACTGAAAGGTGGCGGCACCACTACGAAGAGCACTTGAATGGCGATGTGGCAGAAACCGATGGTGGCATGGTAACGAACTTGGAAGCACGCGCGCAGGACATACGTTTTGCCGCCTCCGTATCTCCAAGAAGTCCAGGAGGAGATTGGCCGGCTGAAAGCAACAAAGCCCCTGGGGTTGATCAACTAGGGAACCTCCGGAAGTGGCCAATGTGCCCAGATGCTCTGTAAATGTCTCTAATGTCTATAAATGTCTATTTGTGATGAAAAGAGCTGAAGTTTGATGTGTCACAAGCTGGGAATCAAATCGACTCAAAAAGTGGGAACTTTCCTTGGGGCATCATGTTCTCAGGGAACCTTCGGAAGTGGACAATGTGCCTAGATGCTGAGCAAATGTCTTCCATTGTATTCGTGTTGCAAAATCATGAAGTTTGATGTGTCGCAAGCTGGGTTTCAAAAAGTGACCACTTCCCTTGGGGCACCAGGTTCCCAGAAAACCTCCGGAAGTGGCTAATGTGCTCAGATGTTCTGCAAATGTCTCCTATTGTATTTGCGTTGCAAAATCATGAAGTTCGATGTGTCGCAAGCTGGGTTTCAGAATCAATCAAAAAGTGACCACTTCCCTTGGGGCATCAGGTTCCCAGGGAACCTCCGGAAGTGGGCAACGTGATCTGATGTTCTGCAAATGTCTTCTATTGTACTTGCGTTGCAAAACCATGGAGTTCGATGTGTCGAAAGCTGGGTTTCAAAACCACATACAAAGTGACCACTTCCCTGAAGGCACAAGGTTCCCAGGGAACCTCCGAAAGTGGCCAATGCGCTCAGAAGTTCTGCAAATGTCCTCCTATTGTATTTGCGTTGCAAAATCATGAAGTTCGATGTGTCGCAAGCTGGGTTTCAGAATCAATCAAAAAGTGACCACTTTCCTTGGGGTACCAGGTTTCCAGGGAACCTCCGGAAGTGGCGAATGTGCTCAGATGCTCTGCGAATATCTTCTATTACATTTGTGTTGAAAAATCATGAAGTTTGATGTGTCGCAAGCTGGGATTCATAACATCTCAAAAAGTGACCACTTCCGTGAGGAACCAGGTTCCCGGAACATCTGTAACCGGATGTTTGAGGTCCAAACGTGCAGTTTATATTCCCACTATTGCAAAATGATGAATAAAAACGATTGCATCATTATTGAGAGCATTTACTACTAGTTATCTACGATTAAAAGGAAGTTGACCTATTTTTGACCCCATTTGACCCACACACTCAAGATAAGATTTCCAGCTCAGTAATATTATTTACTGATTTAATTCGGTAAACGTAAATTTGAACCGAGAGCTCAGTTTTTTAAGTGAAGTTTACTGATTTCTGTAATCATTTTTACCGATCTCACAGTAATTCAAAATAAAGTACTGATATTCGGTATTGTAAATTACCGAGCATCTCTGTTTTACAAGAACTCCCCGTACTTGTCAAAAATATACCGACGCTTTACTGAGTACCCGGTAAAACAAGTACCGAGCTCTCAGTTTTGATCACGTGACGCTCTGACGCCATTTGTTAAGTGAAACTCCAGACTTTTCATTTTTTCGGAGGAAAGTTTGCATAAAAGTGATTTATTTATTAGTTTGAAGAGGCCTGTGCATTATGTTACGCATAAATAGACATCAAGCGATGTTTAACGGATGAAGATTTAAACATAATTCAGGTATGTTCAAATATTTTTTGTTGGTTTACAGTTCGATAATTCTCGTTCTTCTATTTCAGACAAATGGCTAGCAAAATAAGGTTAATCATCCCATAAATTCAACTGCTGGTCGCTCATTCCGGGTTTCAACTTGGCCGAGTAACTTCCTAAATATACGCTTTATGATAAATATATAAAAACGATGAAAAATAAAAATAACTCTGAAATGTTTTTGTGCTATCATTTCTATCATCTCGTAGAAAAGAAAATCAAATCAATAAATACTATTTTATTCGGTATTTTTATTTACCGAAGTCCGCATTAATTTTAGCAGATCGCTCGGTAGTGTTTTACCGCGTGCTCGGTAATAATTGACATTTCGCCATCCTACACTCAGAACCGAGACCTCGGTAATTAGTTCAACTATTTTACCGATGTGGGTGCCGAGAGCTCAGCTGTTGAGAAATCGGTAATTTTATAACCGAGCCTGGTAAATAAAATTAAGTGTGCAGGAGACTCCCTCGATAAAACCGTACCCAAGAACCCAATCACCAAATCAATACACCTACACAAAAATATAGGGTTTAATGCATTTTTTTTTATTCCTTTCTTTTTTTGGTAGGCACTCTGTGTTACTTAACCGCTACTGTGCCGAGATCTACTGTGGCATTCTGCTGCCAGAATCCACACAGAGTCTATTTTTAGATTCTCCATTATCATTGTTGTTGTCGTTGCCTGTCCATCTGATCGTGAGTCCATTGTGTCCGTTTGTCCATGTCGTCTATCCAATGATCGTTGCATTGTTCGGTTGCCATTTATCCGGGTAACGTTTGAGGAATGCCGCCGAGAAGAACAAGAGGTCAGTCGTCAACAGGCAGCCGTGACGGTAAGGGTCTGTTCACAAATTACGTAACGCTTCTAGGGGGAGGGGGGAGGTCCAACTTGCGTTATACTTTGTTACACTAAAAGGTGGGGGAGGGGGTGGGTACTACCAAATGTTACGCATAACGCGAATAAAAATTTATTTGAATGTCTTTTTTTAATCACTGATTGAAGTAATTGCTGTTTATCATTATCGTATATTAGTCATTATCGAAATCAAGCATACTGACATAGCGGGATTGATATGCGTAAAAATACCAAGCGAATATTGTATTTCTCGACACCACAGCTCCGCAAAACTGTAAATGTAAATGGTTATGATCGCAAATTCTATTTTCGTTTCTACTAGCTGCATTCTTGATATCCTTGATTTTTAATCATGTGCCGTCCCTATTCTAACAGTGTTAAAAAAATACCAAACCCAAATGCTTCAGAGAAGAAAAAAATCACAGTTACGCGTTACATGGGGGAGGGAGGGGGTAGCAAAAATGTTACTTTTTGTTACGAGGGGGAGGGAGGGGGTCAAAAATTGGGATTTTTGCGTTACGTAATTTGTGAACAGACCCTAAGGCGCGTACCCCAGAACGCCACCGTATGGGCTGCGGATCCGGCGACTGACGAGGGTTTGGTGGAGGGGCTGAGAATCGAACCCATGACCATTCGCTTGTAAGGCGAACGTGTAGCCAGCTACGCTACGGGACCCTCAGGGTTTAATGCATCTTTCCTCCAAATTCCATGCAAATCAGTCCAAAAACAAGAGAACGGTGGATTTTACAATTTGAAATCGTAGCCCGGGCCGAAACGGGTTAAACACGGTAGTGCAGCACTGACTAGAGCGTTGCACTGGGTAATTACCTAGATTTGAGAGAAAGAGGTACTGCCGCATGAGTGGACGGTAGCAGATGACGAACGGTACGTGGAGGAAGCGAATGAACCACGAGTTGCATGAGCTGCTGGAAGAACCATCCATCTTTCACAGCGCGAATATCGGCCGACTGCGATGAGCCGGGTACATAGCCAGAATGTTGGACCTTAATCCAATGAAAATGACTCTCGACAACGATCCGATGGGCACAAGAAGGCGATGTGCGCAGCGAGCAAGGTTGAGATATTCGAAATAATTTCCCGTTGAAAATCTTAAGAATAAAATACTCATAAATACTCAGAATAAATTCTCTCGACGCTTTAGGAAAGTTTACTTTTAAATTTTCATGAACTGCCTGTGGTAATTCATTCATGCAGAGGACTTTTGTTTGTGGAAAATCATTTCGGTTTTTAGTTTCAATTAAGATCAACATTATTAATTTCCAACGCACATTCTTGCTGTTGATGTGCGCCAGTTCGAAGACAAGTGTTTGAACATCCCAAAATGCCATGAATGTACACATTTGGAAATTGCAATGCCCGACACTGCAACGTTGATGTGATATCTCTAAAAGCCACTGCAGTGGCCAGTGCACTGTACCGGTGGACGTAGGAGATTCCTACGCATCCTCTTGAAAACCACTCGAGTACTCTTGAGGCAGTCATTGGCAGTGGAACGTTTGACGAAATACTTAGAAATAGTCTCATGGAGAAAAACGCAGCGTGCTGTTATGCTTCGCGATTCATAGTGCCTACTACTGAAAACAAGACTGAAAACGTGTCAATGCCTTCTTTTGGAATGCTTTCATCGTACCAACTAAAGGAATTACATAGAATAGGGGTTCGTCTTGCTGGCATGTCAGTAGTCGACAGATTCTAGTAGAGAAAAGAAATATTTAAGTAAAATAAAGTGTGTAAACTAAAGGAAAAACCACAACGGCAAATAATTTATCATTTTGGATGTCAACTGTTGTGAAGTGATGGACGATTACAACGGTTCTCTCAATCTACACATTTTTATAAGTACGAACGCATTGCGTAGGACAAATGTAGTGAAACGGGGTGTTAATTAAGATGGTAATTGGTAATAATTAAGACTACCGTATTTGAATGTGAGTTTGCGCGGACTATACACATCCTAGCAAAGGTAGCGCGGAAAAGTAATGGAGGGCAGTGAACAATTGTTTTCAATTTTGAATTCCCAATGAAGAAGCGTGACGTTAGTTCCGATTGGTAACCGATTTTTCTTCGTCCTAATTTGGAACATCTAATCGCAGTGATTCGTGAATATGGAAGGCGAGGGGGGTGTTATGGTTCGATATTTTCAGAAAAGACGTGGTGGTTGCATGGCTGTTTTGATTCTATGCTTGTAAATACTTCGCATGCAGTTGGTTTCTGATTCGGGGTAATATAATTTTGGCATGCCAGTGAAGCCGCAGGCGAATCCGATATCATATTTACTAACTAAAAAAATGAAAATCACAAAATGATGAAATTCGATTGTAAATCTAAGAATGTACAAAAATCAAGAGGATAAATTAATTGCGGAACTCCAATCTAGTCAAATGGGCATATCAATGATCGCAGCAAGCAATGGGGCAAATATGTAAGAAAATGATGCATAAAATGCGACAGAAACTCAAAGTTTAGATCTAAAACGGAAACAGAACAAATCTAACTAACTGAAAACGGTTAATAGATACTTTTTTTTTGGTTTCAAATTGTGGTGCAAATAAATTAGCGCCCTGACGTTCGAGTGTTTTCGTTTTGAATTTGCTTTTCATTAATTTTTTTTTCACCGAAATTGGAAATGACTTTTTTTTCTCTCTGACCACGTTTGTTCGCGTTCTTGACCGGATCCTCGTTCTGCCGAGGGGTATATCGCGAGCTGCTGGGTTTTCCGATTTAGACCGAATGGGTTATAATATGAGCCAATAAATTGTTGTTAGTGTTTTATTTTTTTCGCATTGTTGTGCCCTGACCGGAAGGGGGTTCGAGTGGGTGTTTGGCTGTTTATTTGTAGCTTTCCAATCGGATGTAGGTTTTGGTTATTAAATTCGATAAATTTCACATTACGCCGTCCGTCGTTGGGGGTTGTGTTTTTTTGCTGCTTGGATGTGTGAATGTAGGTTTATCTGAGAATTCTGTATTTTTTTAGCTTATGGGACAATGTGGTTCGGCATACCAGGAGGGTGTATAGGATGTGGGTTTGTGGAATGAAAAATGATAGATGATGATATTACGAGAGTATTTATTATGGTATTTATGGAAAATGGAATCGATTGTATTCCAATCTGCGAAATGGTTGAAGCTCTTTTTATAGTGATTATTGTTGTGCTGAATTCCATAACAAATTGCACGAAGAAGTATAAGCACTTTTGTGCTATCCTATAAATGCGTAAAAAATTACAAATAAATGTAGTCAAATAACTTGTTTTTTTTCTAAAACTTAAACATTGCCGTTTCACAGCTTTTTCTTGAATCAGCAATCGAAGTAGCCGAAAACAGAGTAGGATTCATTTAGACCGCGTCTGAAAACGTCAAACAAGAACCATTTTGGACAAAGAAGCCAAAGAAAATAGTTTGAAAATCAATTGGAAATTGGCTGAGTAACATTGAATTTTGAAATTAAGGTTGTATCATTAAATGGAAGTTGGGGACAATTATTTAAACTAGACCTGATTGTTAGATTTTTGCATATTCCCAGTTCTTATACAGGTTTTGGTAGGTTCTTATACAGAAATGTAAGAAAATCTAACAGACGCTGGTTGAGACGTTAAACATTCGGAAAATAAAGTTTACCTTTGTACCTATACCAATCACGGTTTCATTTTATTCGTCCAATTTGTTATGGAATTGCGATGCTTTGATTAAACTTGCTAAAACCTATTTGAACGATGTGCGCCGTTCAGTTCTAGTGAAAGTCGAATGATTATATATACAGATGTCAAGTCCAGTTTTTTTGCACACAATAATAAAGCTGTTTCCAGCAGTCGTGGTCGTCGTCGTCAGTTGTTGATTCGAAATAAAAAATTAATTCCCAATAGGTATAAAACCCCTCGTTGTTGCACTTTTCAGGTCGATTCAGCTTAACCCGGCTTCTCGTGTATATGATCGGCAGGGGTGTAATTGATTGTGTTTGCTTGTTGGGATGGGACCTGGCGCGATGATAAAAATGTGTACGGGAATATGCGTATTATGCAAGAGCATATTTTTCAATTTCGATACATAAATTACGGAATGGCGGAAAACACGTGGCTTCGATTCGGTCAGAGTGCGATGATGAAAAGTGTAACCCATTTGTGAGGGGTTTTTCTGTGTTACGTACGCGAGGGTCAATGGTTACGGTGAAAATGATTGGAACATATGAATACCAATTTGTAGATGCAGTAATTATAACGACCATCGGAAATCGAAACAATGAATTACAATAATTCTCATAAAGGCTTAATTATTTATGACAAGATGTATAAACTGTTTTGATAATGGACAATTGATTGAATTTCATAAAAACCAAAAGAGATGGAATTCAGTTCATGGTTTATGGAATATTTTTGGGTTGTATTAACAAACTCGGATTCCAATAACTTTTTTTTTTACCGAGCGCGTTAGTTTCTGCGCAGTAGACTGGCCCAGCCTTGTATGGGGAGAAAAAAAGTTGTCGAATTCTACGGGACACCCCCCAGGATTCTACCTTTGGGTGAGAAAATCAAAATCTGAAATTTTAAGCCTAACTGCTTGCTACATAAGCTGGCGCTTTCAATTTGATGTTTAGTATGGAGGTTTCAACCAAAAAACAGGAAAATACTTCTCCGGAAGGTACCGGAAGGTCACCCGCATAGGATACAAATCCTGGAATCCTACAGTGCAACTCGTAGCGCATACCGCAAAACCATCCAGGAAGCCAAAGATGAAGTCTGGACGGATTTTCTTGACGAGCTGAGTTGCTCCCCGGCCCTACGAAAGTGTTTAATAGACCCTTTTCTATGGATGTTGAATTCGCTTTACAAAACGTGAAAAAGAAATTAGCGGGTCCAGACGAGTTGGGCTTCTTCTTGATTCAGACTAAGGCTGGAGTGGTCTGTGCTGCACATAAAAGTCTTCTCCATTCAGCTCGGTTCATGGCTGCACGTCGCCAACTACGCAGTCTGCGAAGGGTCTGCAAATCGTCCTCCACCTGATCGATCCATCTTGGTCGTTGTGCACCTCGCCTACTTGTTCCCGTCGGATCATTGTCGAGAACTATTTTACCGGATTACTGTCCGACATTCTGGCTTTCTGGCTCGTGCCCGGCCTACCGAAGTCTTCCGATTTTCGCGGTGTGAGCGATGGATGGTTCTCCCAACAGCTGATGCAACTCGTGGTTCATTCGCCTCCTCCACGTACCGTCCGCCATCTGCACCCCACCTCCACGAGCATCGTCCAAGTGTCGTGTCCGTAGAGAACTACCGGTCAAATAAGCGTTTTATAGATAGCCAGTTTGGTACGGCGGCGAACTATATTCGATCGGAGCGTACGGATTCCAAAGTACGTACGATTTCCTACCATGAAATGTCTCCGAATTTCTCTGCTGGTATCGTTATCGGAGCTTACCAGTGAGCCCAAGTACACGAATTCTTTAACCACCTCGATTTCGTCACCAACGATAAAAACTCGTGGTGGGTGGCTTACATTGTCCTCTCTTGAGCGTCTTCCTATCATGTACTTCGTCTTCGACGTGTTAATGACTAGTCCAATCCGTTTAGCTTCGCTTTTCAGTCTGATGTGGGTTTCCTCCATCCTCTCAAAGTTACGTGCCATAATATTAATGTCGTCGGCGAAACCAAATAACTGGACGGACTTCGTGAAAATCGTATTACTTCCTCCAAAGCGATGTTGAATAGCAGACACGAAAGACCATCATCTTGCCGTAACCCTCTGCGCGTTTCGAAGGCACTCGAGAATGCCCCTGAAACTCGAACTACGCACATCACCGGATCCATCGTCGCCTTGATCAACCGTATCAGTTTATCCGGAAATCCGTTTTCGTGCATTAGCGGCCATAGTTGGTCCCGATCGATTGTATCATATGCGGCTTTGAAGTCCATAAATAGATGATGTGTGGGCTCGTTGTATTCGCGGCATTTCTGCAATACCTGGCGTGCGGCGAACACCTGATCTGTGGTAGAGCGTTCACCCATAAATCCCGCCTGGTACTGCCCCACGAACTCTCCTGCATTTGGCGTTAGTCGGCGGCATAAAATTTGGGAGGTGGCGTTCAGCAATGTGATTGCGCAATAGTTGCTACAATCCAGCTTATCGCCCTTTTTGTAGATTGGACACACGACACATTCCATCCACTCCTGCGGCAGACCCTTATCCTCCCAATCCTTGCTAATTACCAAGTGCAGCGCTCTAGCCAGTGCCTCACCACCGTGTTTAAACAGCTCTCCTGGTAGTTGGGCAACTCCAGGGGCTTTGTTATTTTTCAGCCGGCCGATCTCCTCCTGGATTTCCTGGATATTAGGAGCTGGAAGTCGTATGTCCTGCGCACGAGCTTCTATGTTCATTACCATTCCACCACCGTTGGCTGACACATCGCCATTCAGGTGCTCTTCGTAGTGCTACCGCTACATTTGGATCACCTCACGCTCGTTCGTAAGAAGGTTCCTGTTTATGTCCTTACACATATCGGGCTGTGGCACGTGGCCCTTACGTGAACGGTTTAACTTCTCATAGAACTTTCGTGTGTTATTGGCGCGGTACAGTTGTTCCGTCTCTTCACGGTCTTGATCTTCCTGCTGGCGCTTTTTCCTCCGAAAATCGAGTTTTGTCTGTTCCGCGCCCGTTTGTATCGTGCCTCGCCAGCAATCTCGCCCATGCTGCATTCTTCTCCTCAACTAACTGCTCACATTCGCCGTTATACCAGTCGTTTCTCTGATCCGAGGGCACCGTACGGCTGTGGTGCTTCCAATGACGAATCGAATATCTCTCCAGCCATCTTCAAGAGACTCTGCGCCTAGTTGCTCGACTCCGACGCGTGTTATACACCGTCAAGAGTTTTGAGCGCAGTCATACTGCAACGTGGTAGTGGTCGGATTCAATATTCGCACTGCGGTAAGTGTGTCCGTTCGTGATGTCGAAGAAGAACTTACCGCCGATTAGAACGTGGTCGATTTGCTTTTCCGTTTCTTGATTAGGTGATTTCCATGTGGCTTTGTGGATATTCTTGCGGGGGAAGAAAGTGCTTCGGACTACCATTCCGCGGGAGGCTGCAAAGTTTATGCATCGTTGGCCGTTGTCGTTCGATACGGTATGCAGACTATCCGGTCCGATGACCGGTCTGTGCATTTCCTCCCTTCCTATCTGAGCGTTCATGTCGCCGATAACGATTTTGACGTCCCGCAGTAGGTCTGCTCCAGCTGTGCATAGAACGCTTCTTTCTCGTCGTCGGGTGTCCCTTCGTGTGGGCAGTGCTCGTTGATGATGCTATAGTTGAAGAAGCGGCTTTTTATCCTTAGATTACACATCCTGGCGTTGATTGGCTGCCACCCAATCACGCGTTGGCGCATCTCGCCCAGCACTTTGAAGCCGGTTCCCAGCTCGTTGGTGGTGCCACAGCTTTGGTAGAAGGTAGCCGCTCGATGTCCGCTTTTCCACACTTTCTGTCCTGTCCAGCAGATTGACTGCAGCGCTACGACGTCGAAGTGGCGGGGATGTAATTCATTGTAGATTATCCTGTCGCAACCTGCGAAGCCTAGCGACTTGCAGTTCCATGTTCCATGCTTCCAATCGTGATCCTTAGTTCGTTGTCTAGGTCGTTGCCGATTGTATCGAGTCGTGTTATCTTATGGGTCGTTCGTAATGATTGTTTTTAAAGGCGGCTTATTGGGCCTGCGCAAACCTCCTGTCTCGTCGGAGGGCCGTCGTGTCAGGTCTGTTTAGCGTCCCACCTAACACCAGGACTTGGGCTTGTGCGCTTTGAGCGGCACACGGACGCTTTTGCGGAGTCTACTTGCGGATACATACAGCTTTTTATAGAGGTTTAATAGAGCCCATTGTCAAACCCCACCACATGCCAGGCAGGCACCGAGGTGGGCTACTCAATGCCTAAAAAGCTCCCACCCCAGTGGCAAATCCGCACTTCTACAAGAAACACTTCAAACATTCCTGCAGGCTGGAAGCATAGCTACGTACTCCCCATTCCTCAATGTACAGATGCCGCTAGAAGTCAGCAACTATTGCTCAATTGCTTTGACCCAGCCCAGCCCATGAGCTTCGAAAACGGCAATGTCAACGGACACGAGCGGAAATCGAGATAGATACAATGAAGAAGGGCTGACAGTTGTGTCATTCCACTCCTTGAGTAAAGCCGGGTGACACCGTCTTGAAATGGCGGGTGGGCTAATGCCACAGCTGCCTTCCGTCCCGTAAAACCGTGGCAGGTTTTGGGGCACGCCGACCCAATCCAGCCGTCCGGCTTAACCAACCAGATGGGAGTAGGACCAGTTGATTCCTTTCTAACTTACGCCGATCCGTCTCTGAACACCGAGGTGTCAACCCCCGCATGGCCTTACTGCATCAGCAAAGATAACCATGGGATCAAAAAGGCGATTTCCAGCTGGGTTCGAGGGCAGGCCTAACGGGGAGCCAACAGTCAGCTAAACCAACAAACAAAGAAACGGGAGTGAACCCTTTCGCAATAAGAGGTTTGGAGAGATCTCCACCCAACGCACTGAGTGCGAGAGATATGGAGCTGAAGGACATGAGTAGCGAAGTAGTCGTCGTGGAGAGCGATAACGGTGCGCCAATAGTCGGCAAGAATATGGTGGAGATAGGGTCGAGTGGCGTCCTGCAGAGCTTGACCGTCGTTATGGTGCAACTCGATGACATTATCGACTTCACCAACTAACGGGGTAATATGTTAAGAGACCTGAAGCTGAACCTGCTTAAGCTTCGCAATTTTGTTTTTGTTGCTAAGCAGGAACATGAAAAGCTTGCGAAAGGTCGGAGGAGGGAAGCCCTAGCAGCACAATTCACGTTGATTTGGTTGAAATAACTCATGTATGACCAAATTTAGTCGTATGTGAGTATAATAGACTGATTTACAACATGTGTGTTGCTCGGGAGCCAACCTGACCAAGAAAACCAGCGGTCGGACGGTTCCTGGCAAACGGTAGCCAGGAAATCGAAAAAGAAAGCGGCAAACACGCGCGCGGCGAGAGCTAGCGAGAAGGGTGAAGCACTGCTTATTAAAACAGAGAAAGAGCGCTAGGCCGATGTGCTCAAGGCGATGCGCAGTGTCGAGAAACTGGTTGACCTCGGTAAAGTGTTGCGCAGTATAAGGAGGACGAGAGCGAGCGAGATGATCCTTGTCTTAAGGAAGGACTCACAGGCGAGCGGTACCTAGCCCATGAGGTCCTAGGCGAGAGTGTAGAAGTGAGGGCTCTACATGACGAAGTGACCCTCCAATGTAAGCAGCTGGATGAGGTTACGACATTGGAAGAGATCGCCTCGGCCATCAAGGACCAAGGTGGAGGGCCACAAGGGACGCAGATTGCCACGGTGAGGTTACCGGCCGCCCAGTGGAAGGTCGCCCACTTTGACGGTGGTACCTTCAGAGAGGATATGGGTCTGAAAGAAAATACGGAAAGTTTGAGCGGCGACGAACTGGTTGCGGTCTTGTCTCGAGCGGGTGACGAAACTATGCCGAAGAAGGCACGACCACGGAACTGCAGGTCCCAGGTATACTGGTGGAACGATCAAATTGCAGTGCTTCAAGCAACCTGCCTCAGGGCTAGAAGAAGACTACAAAGGTCGCGCTTGGCGGAAGGGGGAGAAGAACGCACCGTGATTTTTGAAGCGGCGAGGCTGGCCCTAAACAAGGCCATCAAAGAGAGCAAGAAATTCTGCTTCGACAGACTGTGTCACAGCGCCAACTCGAACCCATGGGAAGACGCCTATCGGGTGGTAATGGCCAAAACAAGAGTACTGGCTTCTACCGAGCGATGTCCAATGAGGCTGAAGACGATCATCGATGTACTTTTCCGGCACCAATGCCCAACCCATTGGCCACCAACAGCGACAATAGGAGCAGATGACGAAGAAGCGGTGAAGGTGACGGAGGGGGGAGCTAATGATGGTGGTAAAGTCCCTCGATCCGAGTAAAGCACATGGTACGGACGGGATCCAGAACATAGCGATAATGGCAGCCATAATGACCAATCCGGAAATGTTCAGGTCGGCCATGCAGAGGTGCCTGGACGAACGGACATTCCCGGATATATGGAAGAGACAGCGTTTGGTCCTGTTACCGAAACCGAGCAAGTCACCAGAAGACCCCTCAGCGTACAGACCAATCTGTTTAATAGACACGGTAGGGAAGCTACTGGAAAAGTTGATCCAAAACAGGCTGTCGCCGTACGTGGAGGAGGCGGGTGGATTATCGTGCGAGCAATTCGGCTTTCGGAGAGGACGACCTACTCTGGGTGCCATAGAATCGGTTGTTGACACTGCAGAGGTCGCCTACGAATGCAAGCGAGGCGGTATACGCTACTGTGCAGTATTAACACTCGACGTGCGGAATGCATTCAACAGTGCGTGCTGGATGGAGATGGCGAACTCGTTGCTTCGGCTAGGAGTACCGGTAGGGCTGTGCAAGGGTCTGGGAAGCTACTTCCAGAATCGAGTATTGATCTACGTGACAGACGAGGGCTTGGCTAGCGCAGTAAGGAGCTACAGTTGACGCATCATAAGACGAAGATGATAGTCATCAACAACCAGAAATCGGTACAGGAGGCGACAATTTGAGTCGGCGGCTGCAACATCACCTCCAAGAGATTTTTTTATACGAACGGGGGTGATGCTCGACGATAAGTTAAGCTTCAAAAGTCATGTCGACTACGTCTGCAAGCATGCAACGAAGGCGATAGCGGCACTATCGACGATTATGGATAGATGGCTCTAGGGTGTGCTCCAGCAAGCGCAAACTTTTGGCAAGCGTGGCGGTCTCAATACTGCGATACGGAGGTCCAGTCTGGGTGTCGGTGTTGAGCGCAAACTGCAACGTGCGAAAGCTGGAGTGAAGAGTACACATAGGCTAATAGCGCATATCGCACCGTATCTCGCGAGGCGGCATGTGTACTCGCGGGCATGATGCCTATCAATCTGCTGGTGGAGGAAGACGAGGAGTGCTACGCCCTCAGGGGCACCGGTAATGCTCGCAGGAATATCAAAGCAGCAACGGTAGCAACATGGAACAACTCGGCTAAGGGAAGGTGGACACATCGCCTAGTCCCAAGTGTGTCTGCGTGGATTAGCAGACCTCATGGAGAGCTAAACTTTGGCTTGACTAATTTCTTAACAGGCCACGGATGCTTCAGGTGGTACCTGCACAGCTTCGAACATGCGGCTTCCCCCGCCTGTCTGCAATGCCCAGACGTGACAGAAACGGCTGAGCGGAATGGACACTACCAAAATTTTGTCGGAACTCACGAATATTTAGTGAATTTTCAAGGAACCAAAATCATTTTTAAAAACAAACATTCAAAACATTCAATGTTTCAAGTGTGGCGCTAAGCTAGACTCATAGACTAGGTATTTCAAAATTGTCTCAGATTTTCAGTTAGACACTTTTCCACAAGTAAGACTGCGATATACAGTTTTTTACAGTTCTGCAACACAGCCAAAAATGTCGTACTATGTGTGCTGATCCACCTTTAGTTTCGTGCCAACCAAAAATCGAAATGAACGCTAGTTTGGACTTTAACGTTTTCCTTAATAGATTGTATATTTGGATAAATCTGTGATTCGATTCGTTTTAAATTTCACCTTCTAATAACTCTGTGAACATCATGACAAAGTGATAGTAAAACTTAGCACACAAAATCTAAACTAAACTCGAGCCCTAATTTCACTTTTTCGGTCCATGACATCAGCTCGAGCTGATTGGGATATCCATCCGATTTGACCCCAACCGCAGAGAAAACTTCTTATAACAATGCGGTTAGTCAGCATGTCATTTTTCCGGCAGCATCGCAAAGCCTACATCCCCACGCTGCAGAAGGCGACAGAAAGCCCACGACGATTTTGGGCAGCGGAGAAACTGTCCAGTGCACCCTTCGTTGATCACCACCCCTTGGTCCACGATAGGGGTGGTGGTGGTGTGATACTTTTGCCTTTTATCCAACATGTTTCGCCCTTTTCGCAAGAATTTTCCGACAGAACATTCCACCAATTCAACTTCGGGAAGAAAAGGGGCACCGGCAGTTGAAAGTGACTTCATTATAATGTAACCGCAAGGGAAAAGTTGGCCTACCGAAGTGACATCAAACGAAGACGACGCGCGGCTTTTGGCATTCGCTTTTATTTCGCATTATTAATGGAACGGAACATACACCGCTGATGACTCCTGCCCTGCTGCTGGGTGGTCGGAATGGTCTCCAAATTGGCGCACCTTAATTTATACCGTTTAAAAGAACCATTAACATGCCGTTTTATGGCCATTGTTGCAGTAAATATGCGACTTCCACTTGCCGTGAGATGATGACAAAAGTGACGATGCTGGTGCGTGAGTACTCTTGTTCTTGTTGGCACTTCAGCAAAATTTCCAATAAATTGTAAAACATTTCACCGTATAACACTCAAAGCAGAATTCCTCGAATGGTTGGTTGGGTGGAGTGTGTATCACATTAATTCTAATTTACCTACCATTTATTTGGTACTAAAACGGGGCTAACCCATGTCATACAGTGTTGCTAAATTTAAATTAGCATTTCGTGTTTTGGAGAACACAGATGTTACTCAATTGGCATAGATGAATGATCTCACACATATTTGCTGATTTTTCACTCCAGTTAGTCATAAATACCTTTCTGTAAATCAAACATTAGTTTTTTCCAAGAGTGGGATGTATTATTCATACCTTTTTGTTCTACGTGTCGCATAGTTTTCTGAATATTTAAGTCCATTCAAAAAGTGGAATTATTATTGGATTCAAATACATTTTTAATTTTTGAACACTTTCATGGTTTGAAGCTGAAACTGAATCCTACAACAGAGTAGGTAGCTGATTCTCCTTGCAGTGTTCTATTTATGCAGAGTTTCCTGCAGAGCTCGCAGAGTTTTCCGTGGAAAGAACCAGAACCAGTGGGATTCCCTCAGAATTGCGTATCTGCGAAATTGTTATACAAAAATGTAAGTTCTCATACAAATATTATTAGAAAAGCTTGCACAATAGTAAGGTTTTATACAATATTTGTATACGAATCTAGCAATTTCGCATATGCCCACTTCATATACAGATGTTGGTATGTTCTTATACCAGGGATTGATTCCTAAAGAGAAAGAACAAGTCTTTCACTTATCATCTCTGTATACATATACGATATGTAGCATACCGCGAGAGACTTTTTTCGCAAGCTGTCATGATAGAGAACTGATTCGGAAGGCTATACCCCATGATAAATTTCTTTAAGAAAGCTGCAAATGCGGAGAGCACTGGCTCTGATGATGCATTTCAACTTGTTCTACACAGCTGTGCAGTAGCCAACCAGAAATGAGTGAAAACAAAGCGAGAATCGCCATTTTTCTGTGGGAACTGCCTATCCGATTCTGTTTTTTCGCACTTGTATACAAGTTTGATAAATTTGTTATTTAATTTCCGTGAAAATTCACAAGAATATTCCGTTGAATTTCTGTGCACGTTCCGAAAAAAATCCATGGAAATTTTAAAAAAAATCATAAGAAAGATGATCAATTAGGCAGAGCTCAAGATGCCTCTTGATAGTCAAGGGGAAAAAGTAATTTGTGCAAATTCCAAATAACTTCTTGTTGCAGACAAATGTCTAAAGAATTTCCGAGGAATTGGATTTCTCGTTGAAATCCGAAGAATTTTCGTTCAAATAAAATTGGAGTTTTTGCCAAAAGGGCCATTTGACTGGAAATGTTATTTTTCCGAAACCATTTGGCCGAAGAGGTCATTAGGGCAAAAAATTTTTTTGGCGGAAGTAGGCCGAACGGGTCGATATTTTTGGCCATATTTCCGTTCAGCCGAACGACCAATTCTGCATAGGGAAGATCCATTAATTACGTAATGCAAAAAATGGGCATTTTCGATCCCCATCCCCCCCTATATCATACTTTTTGTATGAAACATCTTAAAATTTTGAATGGGTCGTCACACTTCTTTAACCTTCCTCTCCCCTCTAAGCGTTACGTAATTTGCGAACGCTCCCAAAGCAGCATTTGCGGCCAATTGACATGCTCGGCCATAATTTTTTTTTTGCAAAACGATCATTTTGGCCAAACGGCATTTCCAGCCAAACGATTTGTTAGAGCAAACGGCTTTTTCAGCCAAGTTATTGTCTATCCGGAACACATTTATAACGCTTTTTATACCGAAGTTGGATTTTTCTCCAGATACAGGCAGAAGTACTACTTCAGAAGTAGTGCGCTGGATTCGCCTAAAGATGTGCTAAACAACGCGTCAATTAGTTTGACAGATAGAACTTCGAAAGAAAGTTCGGTTCGGAAGTCCCGACTTGGTGCTACGCCAACAATACCACATCAGCCGTATATCGCTTCCATCCAAATGATATTTTCGACCAAACCATTTGCGATCCTATAAGCATTGCTACCAAACGTTGAATTCGGCTAGATGACTTTCCGGATTAACGTATCATTCGGCCAAGTGGCATTCCAACACATGGCTTTTCACCGAATAATTTTCGGTTAAAGGACGGTAAGGGCCGTTTGCCGAAAGACTTCGGCCAAAAACCATTTGGTCAAATATGTCATTTGGTTGAACAAACCAATAGGGAGAAACCCATCTGGCCGAAAATATCATTTGGCCAAAATGGACAACATTGGTTGATGGACATCGGTTGAAGATGTCTTCTAGCCGAAGTGGACATGCGGTCGAAAATGCCATTCGGACGAACTGGTTGTTGAGCAGAATAGGTCGTCGCCTAAAATACCGTCCGGCCTTTGGACCGACCGAGTTGAGATTTAACTCGTTAAGCAAATCATATTATAGGCCGTACAATGACATATTCAGTTGAAAGGCACTTTCTGTCAAACGACCATGTCGGTCAAACGGCATTTTCGGACAAATGACCTATTTGGCAAATCACCTTTTTCTGCCAAAGGACCAACTGTCCATTGTGGATGAATGACATTCTCGGACCGATGGCTTTTTGCTTAATGGTTAGTTCGATCTGAGAAGTTAGTTCGGCCAAATAATTTCCCTCAGAAATCTCAAACATTTTTATTTGGAAATTCCTTTTCCTTTGGAAATTTCATTTTTTTTTCGAAAAAACATCTAATTTATTAAATTAATGATTTCGTGTGTGTTACTTCTACGTGAAGTTAAACGATTTACAATGATATGGAAATGCTAATATCATCTTCCAAATTCGGACGTACATGTTCATGATAGCATTAGAGGCGAAAGTATAGAATTGATAGTTCCGTTAGGATACGGCAGGCATGAATATTCGACTAAATGCTGATGTCATATTAGAAATTTGGAGACAGTACTCGTCGATAGCAAATCCTTCCGCACGCGATGGCATATGAGCAAGTCAAACCACCTTCCTTTTGCCAGTGGAGATATATCAGCTTCCATACTGATATTCTTCCTCCCCTTCATACGGGAGCTTGGCAGAAGGAAGGTCGTGCGATATATGCCATCACAAATATTGCCCTCCGCTCGCTTTCAAATCGACTTCTATAAAAACATTCTTCATGCCTGCCGTATCCTAACGGAACTATCAATTCTATACTTTCGCCTCTAATGCTATCATGAACATGTACGTCCGAATTTGGAAGATGATATTAGCATTTCCATATCATCCAATTTATTATTTTAGGAAAACTTTCTATTCTAATCTCCTCCTTCGGTATTTCAGTCAGGAATTTATCCGGAAGTTCCGTCAGGAATTCCTCCGGAAGTTTAGTCAGGAATTCCTCCGGAAGTTCCGTCAGGAATTCCTCCGGAAGTTCCGTCAGGAATTCCTCCGGAAGTTCCGTCAGGAATTTCTCCGGAAGTTCCGTCAGGAATTCCTCCGGAAGTTCCGTCAGGAATTCCTCCGGAAGTTCCGTCAGGAATTGCTCCGGAAGTTCCGTCAGGAATTCCTCCGGAAGTTCCGTCAGGAATTCCTCCGGAAGTTCCGTCAGGAATTCCTCCGGAAGTTCCGTCAGGAATTCTTCCGGAAGTTCCGTCAGAAATTCCTCCGACAGTTCCGTCAGGAATTTCTCCGGAAGTTCCATCAGGAATTCCTCCAGAAGTTCCGTCAGGAATTCCTCCGGAAGTTCCGTCAGGAATTCCTCCGGAAGTTCCGCCAGGAATTCCTCAGCAAGTTTCGTCAGGAATTCCTCCAGAAATTCCTTCAGGAATTCCTCCAGAAGTTCCGTCAGGAATTCCTCCAGAAATTCCGTCAGGAGCTCCTCCGGAAGTTCCGTCAGGAATTCCTCCGGAAGTTCCGTCAGGAATTCCTCCGGAAGTTCCGTCAGGAGCTCCTCCGGAAGTTCCGTCAAGAGCTCCTCCGGAAGTTCCGTCAGGAGCTTCTCCGGAAATTCCGTCAGGAGCTTCTCCGGAAGTTCCATCAGGAGCTCCTCCGGAAGTTCCGTCAGGAGCTTCTCCGGAAATTCCGTCAGGAGCTTCTCCGGAAGTTCCGTCAGGAGCTCCTCCGGAAGTTCCGTCAGGAGCTCCTCCGGAAGTTCCGTCAGGAGCTCCTCCGGAAGTTCCGTCAGGAGCTCCTCCGGAAGTTCCGTCAGGAGCTCCTCCGGAAGTTCCGTCAGGAGCTCCTCCGGAAGTTCCGTCAGGAGCTCCTCCGGAAGTTCCGTCAGGAGCTCCTCCGGAAGTTGCGTCAGGAGCTTCTCCGGAAGTTCCGTCAGGTGCTCCTCCGGAAGTTCCGTCAGGAGCTCCTCCGGAAGTTCCGTCAGGAGCTCCTCCGGAAGTTCCGTCAGGAGCTCCTCCGGAAGTTCCGTCAGGAATTCCTCCGGAAGTTCCGTCAGGAACTCCTCCGGAAGTTCCGTCAAGAATTCCTCCGGAAGTTCCGTCAGAAATTTCTTCGGTAGTTCCATAAGGAATTACTTCGGAAGTTCCGTCAGGAATTCCTCCAGATGTTCCGTCGGGAATTCCTCCGGAAGTTCCGTCGGGAATTCCTCCGGAAGTTCCGTCAGGAATTCTTCCGGAAGTTCCATCAGGAATTCCTCCAGAAATTCCGTCAAAAATTCCTTCGGAAATTCCTTCCGTCAGGAATTCTTTCGGAAGTTCCGTCAGGAATTCCTCCGGAAGTTCAGTCAGAAATTCCTCCAGAAACTCCGTCAGGAATTCCTACGGAAGTTCCGTCTGGAATCCCTCCGGAATTTCCGTCAGGAATTCCTCCGGAAGTTCCGTCAGGAATTCCTCCGGAAGTTCCGTCAGGAATTCCTCCGGAAGTTCCGTCAGGAATTCCTCCGGAAGTTCCGTCAGGAATTCCTCCGGAAGTTCCGTCAGGAATTCCTCCGGGAGTTCCGTCAGGAATTCCTCCGGAAGTTCCGTCAGGAATTCCTCCGGAAGTTCCGTCAGGAATTCCTCCGGAAGTTCCGTCAGGAATTCCTCCGGAAGTTCCGTCAGGAATTCCTCCGGAAGTTCCGTCAGGAATTCCTCCGGAAGTTCCGTCAGGAATTCCTCCGGAAGTTCCGTCAGGAATTCCTCCGGAAGTTCCGCCAGGAATTCCTCAGCAAGTTCCGTCAGGAATTCCTCAGGAAGTTCCGTCAGGAATTCCTCCAGAAGTTCCTTCAGGAATTCCTCCAGAAGTTCCGTCAGGAATTCCTCCAGAAATTCCGTCAGGAGCTCCTCCGGAAGTTCCGTCAGGAGCTCCTCCGGAAGTTCCGTCAAGAGCTCCTCCAGAAGTTCCGTCAGGAGCTTCTCCGGAAATTCCGCCAGGAGCTTCTCCGGAAGTTCCGTCAGGAGCTCCTCCGGAAGTTCCGTCAGGAGCTCCTCCGGAAGTTCCGTCAGGAGCTTCTCCGGAAATTCCGTCAGGAGCTTCTCCGGAAGTTCCGTCAGGAGCTCCTCCGGAAGTTCCGTCAGGAGCTCCTCCGGAAGTTCCGTCAGGAGCTCCTCCGGAAGTTCCGTCAGGAGCTCCTCCGGAAGTTCCGTCAGGAGCTCCTCCGGAAGTTCCGTCAGGAGCTCCTCCGGAAGTTCCGTCAGGAGCTCCTCCGGAAGTTCCGTCAGGAGCTCCTCCGGAAGTTCCGTCAGGAGCTCCTCCGGAAGTTCCGTCAGGAGCTCCTCCGGAAGTTCCGTCAGGAGCTCCTCCGGAAGTTCCGTCAGGAGCTCCTCCGGAAGTTCCGTCAGGAGCTCCTCCGGAAGTTCCGTCAGGAGCTCCTCCGGAAGTTCCGTCAGGAGCTCCTCCGGAAGTTCCGTCAGGAATTCCTCCGGAAGTTCCGTAAGGAATGCCTCCGGAAGTTCCGTCAGGAATTCCTCCGGAAGTTCCGTCAGGAATTCCTCCGGAAGTTCCGTCAGGAATTCCTCCGGAAGTTCCGTCAGGAATTCCTCCGGAAGTTCCGTCAGGAATTCCTCCGGAAGTTCCGTCAGGAATTCCTCCAGAAGTTCCGTCAGGAATTCCTCCGGAAGTTCCGTCAGGAATTCCTCCGGAAGTT
This sequence comes from Armigeres subalbatus, assembly GCF_024139115.2. Taxonomy (NCBI): domain Eukaryota; kingdom Metazoa; phylum Arthropoda; class Insecta; order Diptera; family Culicidae; genus Armigeres; species Armigeres subalbatus. Next base: position 87,593,718 of record NC_085139.1, on the reverse strand, counting down.
CCGTCAGGAATTCCTCCGGAAGTTCCGTCAGGAATTCCTCCGGAAGTTCCGTCAGGAATTCCTCCGGAAGTTCCGTCAGGAATTCCTCCGGAAGTTCCGTCAGGAATTCCTCCAGAAGTTCCGCCAGGAATTCCTCCAGAAGTTCCGCCAGGAATTCCCCAGGAAGTTCCGCCAGAGATTTCCCAGGAAGCTCTGCAAGGGATTCCCCAGGAAGTTCCACCAGGAATTCCTCCGGGCAATCCGCCAGCAACACCTCTGGAAGTTCCGCCAGGAATTCCTTAGGAATTTCCATCAGGAATTCTTCCGGAAAGTCCGACAGGAATTTCTCCGGAAGGTCCGTCAGGTCGATTAGAAATTCTTCCGGAAGTTCCGTCAGGATTTTTTCCGGAAGTTCCGTCAGGAATTTTTCCGGAAGTTCCGTCAGGAATTTCTCCAGAAGTTCCGCTAGGAATTCCCTCGGAAGTTCAGGAATTCCTCCGGAAGTTCCGTTAGGAATTCCTCCGGAAGTTCCGTTAGGAATTCCTCCGGAAGTTCCGTCAGGAATTTCTCCGGAAGTTTCGTCTGGAATTTCTCTGGAAGTTCCGTCAGGAATTTCTCCGGAAGTTCCGTGAGGAATTCCTCCGGAAATACTCCGAGAAAAGTGTAACTCTAATAGTTTTGTTCGTTGCCTGACACATAATATTGATAATATGATAAATTAGTATCGTACCACAGTTCGTTGACTCAAATTTGCACAAAAAAAATTCACGGCGGACATTTGTTTAGGAAACTTATGAGGTTGAACGAGATTTTCGATATAACCAAATATTGAATAATTTGTATACATATAATACGAAGAAAAGAGCCAGCCTAGCCCTAGATGAAACTGATTCATTGCAATTCTAAAAACCAATAAAGCTAGAAACCACGAGTTAATTGCACATTGTGCAGCAGTGACGATTATGAACGTTCGACGTGACAGAAAATAATTGAATGCACGCACTCGTTCACTGGAAGTAAGTCTGTCGTTATGTTAATTGCTATTGCTATTTCCATGTTTGTCAGTTAGTTATTATTCATCGACGCATCCCTTATCATCCCCGCGTTGGCAGCGCAATATTAGAGATGTCGCAAATTAATCGATTACTTCGATTAATCGATTCATCGTTGTGATAATCGATTAATTTTGAATCGATTATTACCCAACAATTAATCGATTCAATAATCGAGATGAATCGTGAGTAATCGATTAGTTACTAATCGATTAATCAGAATTTTACGACATCATAAGGATGTCGAAAATTAATTGATTATTTCGATTAATCGATTCATCGTTGTGATAATCGATTAATTTTGAATCGATTACTATACAATGATTAATCGATTCAATAATCGACAAGAATCAAGAGTAATCGAATAGTAACTAATCGATTAATCGAGATTTTACGACATCTCTAGCGCAATATTCGAATCGAACAGATGTTGGGTGAGAATGAATTTTTCAGCTCAATGACGGCTGATTGTGATGAGTATTGTTTTTGTGTCGCTCGCTTGATTGAATCCAAAGCCACGTGTTTGGTTAAAATTTTACATTTTTTTGCTTTGATTGTAATATCAGATGATGATGTTCAATGAACAAAATCAAAAGTGAATCAATTGATAATGCTCCATTTAAAATGAATGGGAAATTATAATGACTTCTAATTGTTTCCCTGGGTGGTGAATCGATGGGGTACATATTGGCGACTATGATGCTGTCCTGATGTCCTATTCAGTCTTTGCAATTTGGTTTGATTGTAACGATTTTGTTTTCCAGCTGCACGATATGAGGTGATGATGATAATCTGGGACATGATAGTAGCAGAACAGCGAAACAGAATGAAACAAAATGGTTGTATTCAATTGAACGAAAAGGGTAGTTTGATATTGACACGCTTTTGTTGGCGGTTTGTTTTGTTTGAGGTTCGGTTTTTCTGTTTGATAGTGATTGTGGCAGTCGCAAATGCTGGTGAAGTAACGAAAGATGATAGCTAATGAGTTTTTTCTTGCTTTCATTGTCTGGTTGTTTTCGTAGGATTGTAGTGGATGGGATTCGGAACAATGGGTCGACTTTCTCTGGTTTAATTTTTACTTTTATCGTTTTTCGGGACCGTGAAAAGTTACACCGATTTTTCTTCCGCTCGATCGATACCAATTCAGTGTTTCATTATTATTGCTCTTTTCTAGAAACGAAGCGAATATTCAAACGTATCCGAGGCGAGAGCCTCGTTTTCGCTTTGTTTTCGTTTTTTCTTCATCATCATCAAAAAAGAGAAACGACACGTCACGACACGTAATAGGGCAAAATATGGTGCTGTTGATACATACATAACGTACCCCTGACGGGAGGTGCCCCGTCAACTTGCAGTCGTAGATTGGACGCTCGCCGGGAGAATCTCACCGTGTGCCAGTTATTGTCATTGAGAACTCCCTGGCCAGCCAGCAGATTCTTCGTGTTGTTTGTTTTTGTTACAGCGGATGATAAAGAAGATTTTAATTTATCGATTAATTCGATGGAAAAGTAGATAAAGTAGAAAAAAAGAATTTCATTCAGGTTCTAATCTACTTGTGTGAGAGTTTCCGGGTGTCGGTATGAAATGGAAGCTATATGGATGTTACCTTCTCGCGTTCGCCTAATTTGACGTTTGCCCGGACGCGGCCAGCCACCAGCCCGATTTCAAGCCGGTCAGATGAACTTGTCTCGGCGCTGGTGAGCAGTAGGAGACCAGCCGGGCGAGACGTTTTGAACCGGATAACCAATTCTTCGGTTTGTGTTCGGGTTCCCTGGGTGCCACCAATCCAGATGGCCATGTGCTGCGAACCGTTGAAGGCCAGTGTTGCCGATTCACGACCACACGTGGGACCGGTGAAAAGGGTTGCCGAACAGTCGCAAAGCGGTCGGTTCCATCCTTCCGTACATTGGCCCCCGTTTTGGCAGGGAGATACAGACCCCCCGCATTGAGTCGGAACTATGTGGCAGGACGGTTTGATGGCTCCTGTAGATTGTAGATTATTGAAGTAGTAAAATTATCTAAGCCGTGAATTCCATTTTGTATCATACCTGAATCCTGCTGTCTAGCGTACGCTGCTATATCGACCGGTTTCCCCGACAGCACTAGGTCCCTTAAACACCCCACGAAGCCCTGCCGCAGAGTAGCCGTCCAAATCGCTGGAGGAATAACCACATCCGCATACGGAGGCCCAATACCGCCCACGTACATGGGACTGTCCAGCTCCAGCTGCGTCGAATCGCCCGGCGTTCGGAAGTCATTCCACTGGCCATCGACTCCCACTTTTCCGTCTCGACCGTTTCGCCTTAACGACAGCTCGTGCCAAACGCCGTCGTCTACCCGCCTTCGGGAGGCCCGTACCTTGACCGCTCCCGAGCCTAACTCCATGTGGATGTAGATGTGTCCATTGAGCAGTTCAACTGCGAAGAAGTCCGGCTGCAAAGATAATGAGCCATTTGAGCGACATGACGTTCTGAGATTTTTATCTTACCCTTGGCTGTCGTATCACGGTGTTCAAAATTATCAACCCGTTCGGTTCGTTTGTGCGAAACTTGAACGACAGCATGCCCTGCTTAGAGACATCCCATGGTGGGAGGAGCTGAAAGTAGAGTAGATGTAAGGAAACGAGAGGTTAGTCTACATTGTATAGATTTTTTACGTGAGCGTATTCTCCGGCAAAAAGAAATTCCAGCGTTGACTAGTTATCTGTGGAGCATCTTAGTATTCTCTTTGATTTCAATAATCAACGTCACACCGGAAAAATAAACCAACATTTTTTTCGTGCATCAAATGATTTGACGTTTGCGGAACAACTTCTCCGATAGTCGACCATTTGACCTCGTTAGATTTTTTTCTATCTTCTCGAAATATAGAAAGTAGATAAGTATTCGCAAACTCGTTTGCAAAATATTACCTTTAAAAACCGGAACATTGACCAGAGAAAATTTAGAACGGTATAAAGAAAACAATTACAATTGTTGAAAAGACAAACTCACATACGTTTGCTTACGATGCCAAAATATTATCTTTATGTGTGGATTATGATAAGGTTTAAGGCTGTGAACCATTCCACCGATTCTTCAATGGTTATTTTCCCATAGTGGTTAAATTTTTACCCCCAAGCCAACCCATTTGAGATTTGACAGATTAATAGTTATTTGGAACTAAATGGATTTGGCGCCAATTTTCTCGCGAACAAATTTTAACTATCGAACGGTCAAATCTAATCATGCTCCGGAGCAGGGTTATTTTGAACCACAGAGAAATAACCATCGAAATGCCAAATTTTAACTAAAAGTTAAACTAATCGGTGGAATGGTTCACAGCCTAAATGTACTTGCTCTATACATTGTCATTCCGTACCGGGAAACCAATACGAAAGCTTCCAAAAGTTGCGAAAAAGGATTCGTCAAAGAAGTGTGGTAATGCGTTTGGTGGTTTATTGGAAGGGTAAGGATTTGTTTTGTAATTTCTTGAGTTATATTAACCAATACATTAAGGTTCTATACAGTATGTGACTTAATGATCCACCGGCTGAGTGTTGGATTCTGATACCAGCTGTTCAATCGTTGGAGGAAGACCCTGATGAGATCCGCTCAGCTCATTGTGATTGTACTGTTCAGGTGCTGGAAATTGTAGCACCCATGTTGCTGCAATATTTTATGCTCTGTACTATGCAAGGGAAATATGTTTGGATAAGAAGGTAAAACAAATTGGCATAATAACAAAAAATACTATTTGTATTTCCATTTTTTCTACTTGCTAGATTTCTGTAACTGAACTTCCTGCCTATCGAAATCAACCCTTTGGAAGCGCCTAGGCTAATTTGTAGGTATAAACCCGTAGCAGAAATCAACTTTGGTCGAGCTATAGAAACAAGTTGTGAGCTCCATCTGTGGATCAGTCAAAGGACCTTGTATTTAGGCTAACAAGTTCTGGTCAACACGTTGGAGCACGCAAAGTTTTCCTCCAGCCATCGGAACTGAATGCCGACGAAAACGATGTATGCGTATTAGCAGAAAACTTGCTTAGCTTCCGCAGAATGTTTGATGCCGATTTGGCTGGAAAATCGTTGAAAGATCTTGTTAAGTATGGGAAAGAAATAGATTGGGGTTCACTCAAGGACAACTGTATACTAGCCGAGGAGATATCTAGAAATCAATCGTCCGAGGTATAGATGCATAATCGATTCATTCTTTGGTGAGGCTGTTAAAACAAGGATATATGTGCCTTTAATGTCAATAATAAAATACATGTGTGACGTTAATGGCAATCTTGATTTCCCAGCAACACAATATGGAAAGCTCAATGAACATAAAGCCATCGCTGCAGCTAAAGAGATATTCAAATGGCAAAAAGCATAATGAAATAGCAGTAGAAAAAGTGGCGTTATTATAAATCCAGATTTCACAGTTTTCAATGCAGTTGTTGTGGTACAATTCTAATGATAGCAAATGCCCATTTAAGGTTGAAAACCTTAACATAGATGATGGAATTAAGTGATTTTTGTAGTTGCGGCCAGAGCTTTAAATAATCGAATATTTTTGGTGAAGCCCATCGGCCTTCTTTGTCACCCTCACTTCGTACATATTCATATTCGGCTGAACATTGACAATTTCCAATCAAATATCAGTCAGTGAGTATTTATTTAGATTTCGTGAACTAATAAATTACTGTAAAACTAAACACTTGAATGATGATTTCAACAATTACTCACATAGATCTGGCCCCGACGTTAAACTGAGGGACAATTTCAGTGCCAAAAGTCAACATAATCAAGGCCAATTATGTTTTCATTAAACGCAGTGACCATTCTCAGTACGGTTCAAATGAATGAATATGTGAAATAGAAAACTGAGTAAGTCATTCTATGTTTTGAATAGTCATGCGACGTTTGTCAATATTCGGTCCGAAGTTGCTTCGAGAAGGTGATTGCGGCACTAAAATTTAACCATCTTTTAGGACGTTACCTAAGATCGACCATATGTGGGTACCTAGTAGAGAGGGGTTTTCGTAAAAAGGATACAAAACCATTCTTTCATGCTTATGTTACTTATATCAGTAAATCCTAACCCTTTCAAGTAAGTTGTGCTAGCTGCGTATGCTTTGGTATTGTTTATTTTAGAATTTGTCCGCTAGGTGGTGGCATGTATAAAGTCATTATTTTAGACTGAGCAAGATATTCCGCTATTGTAAGCAGTAAATCAGCAATGATTCAACTTGTTCGTGGCATTTATTTTGAAGACGAATCTGAATCATGCATTTTCCCAGCAGGGGCTCGTGGGCTGTTCAGTGGTGGGACGCGAAAGACAAATCTTAATTCATAATTTTGTTACTATTTTGTACCACAAATCTATTCCATATTTTGAATTAGGATCTAAGTAATTTTTGTTATACGATATTTGGGCAAGTATAAAGAAGTCCTATACAATCCAAATCTAAGCCCCGAACCCAATCCAAAACCAATCCTAATCCAATTCGAATCCAATCTAAGTCAAATCCAAATCTATTTAAAATCCAATCCAAATCTAATTCAAAACCAATTCTAATCAAATCGATATCCAATTCAAATTCAATCTGAATAATTTTCAAATCCAATCCAAATTCAATTCAAATCCCATCCAAATCCAATCCACATCCAATTAAAAAAATGACGATTACAATGATGGGATAAAAGCAATCTATTATGATTTGTCCAATCCTACGCGAACTCATTTTTATCAAATTTCACAAAATCAATGCATTTGGTACCTGGTGGGTCGCAAGCAATATGGAATTCTGCTAGGTGGGTCGCATATCCAAAAGTTTGGGAACCTCTTTTCTATGTAAATAAACGTTATGAGTGCCTAAACATAAACCCTTTGTGCCTTTCTCGTGCACAGAGTATACATAAAGGTTATATGATCACTCCAAAATCGAACTTTTGATAGTGTACATAGTGTTACATACCAATCGACGCAGTTCAACGGTTTGAGGTGATGTCTGTATGTGTGTGTGCGTGTGCGTGTATGTTTGAAATGTGTTATACACTTTTTGGTACAGATAATTCCACCTAGCGGTGATGATGCCTTTAGGATTCCAACCATAATTGCCTACAGTAGGGCGCTTACAGGCGCTTGCTTTATTACCCAGAAGAATCTTATACGATTGAAACAACCATTTCGATGGTTGCATCCAACAACGTGGACATTGTTGTTTCAATCGTTAAATTTGCTGTTTCAACACTGATTCACTTCTTTATTCAATTCAATATTATTGTTGTTTCAATCCTGCATCGCGTGATTGAAACAACATAAGTATCGTTCTTTCGATATTTCATAATATGGGAAAACTGCATAAATTGATCAACATAAATCATCCGACCTACATGAAGTAAGCATGGAGCAGTGTTAAGGTGGATGACTCTCACTCCCCGTGTCACTAATTCAATTCAAGAATAATTTATTTGTGAACGACTTTCCGGGAGAATGCCGAGAGGAATTTTTGGGTAGGAATTTCTGGAAGTATTCCCAGAGGAATGCGCGTAAGATTTTCTAGATCATATTTTCGCAATACAATTTTTATACGAAGTTCTTCAAGAATTCCTGGAAAACATTCTGAATTCCAGAAGGAATTCAGAAGAAATATCTGTAGAACCCTGGCGGAAACTTATGTGAAATTTGCGAAGTAATTTATAAAGTGCTGTTGGAGGAGTTTTATGAGGAACTCCAGAGAGAATTTCAGGATAAATTCTATGAGTAATTTTTCAAGAAATTGCAGGTTTTCTCGGGGCTTTCTTGAGGAAACATCCTAAAGCATTAACATAGGAATTTCTGAAAACTTTTTCCGGGTTTCCAGGAGGAATTCCTTAGGAATCTCCGGAAGAATACCAGGATGAACTTCTAAAGAAATTCCGGGAGAAACTTCAGAAGGGACTCCTGAAGTTACTTCTGAAGAAAATTTCAGGAGAAACTTTCGAAAGAATTTCGGGTGGAACTCCTGCAGAAATTCCCTGAGAAACCTCCAAAAGATCTCCTGGACAAACTTGCAGAGGAACTCCTTGACAAACTCATGGAGGAACTTCCGGAGTAACTCTTTGAGGAACTTCCGCAGCAATTTCTAAAGGAACTTTCGGAGGAATTCCTGGAGGAACTTCCGGAGGAATTCCTGGAGGAACTTCCGGAGGAATTCCCGGAGGAACTTCCGGAGGAATTCCTGGAAGAACTTCCGGAGGAATTCCTGGAGGAACTTCCGGAGGAATTCCTGGAGGAACTTCCGGAGGAATTCCTGGAGGAACTTCCGGAGGAATTCCTGGAGGAACTTCCGGAGGAATTCCTGGAGGAACTTCCGGAGGAATTCCTGGAGGAACTTCCGGAGGAATTCCTGGAGGAACTTCCGGAGAAATTCCTGGAGGAACTTCCGGAGGAATTTCTGGAGGAACTTCCGGAGGAATTCCTGGAGGAACTTCCGGAGGAATTTCTGGAGGAACTTCCGGAGGAATTTCTGGAGGAACTTCCGGAGGAATTCCTGGAGGAACTTCCGGAGGAATTGCTGGAGGAACTTCCGGAGGAATTCCTGGAGGAACTTCCGGAGGAATTCCTGGAGGAACTTCCGGAGGAATTCCTGGAGGAACTTCCGGAGGAATTCCTGGAGGAACTTCCGGAGGAATTCCTGGAGGAACTTCCGGAAGAATTCCTGGAGGAACTTCCGGATGAATTCCTGGAGGAACTTCCGGAGGAATTCCTGGAGGAACTTCCGGAGGAACTCCTGGAGGAACTTCCGGAGAAACTCCTGGAGGAACTTCCGGAGGAACTCCTGGAGGAACTTCCAGAGGAACTCCTGGAGGAACTTCCGGAGGAACTCCTGGAGGAACTTCCGAAGGAAATCCTAGAGGAACTTCCGAAGGAATTCCTGGAGGAACTTCCGAAGGAATTCCTGGAAAAATTTCGAAGGAATTCCAGGATGTACTTTCGAAGGAATTCCTAGAGGAACTTCAGGAAGAATTCCTGGAGGAACTTCCGAAGGAATGCCAGGAGTAACTTCCGAAGGAATTCCTGGAGGAACTTTCGAAGAAATTCCTGGAGGAACTTTCGAAGGAATTCCTGGAGAAACTTCCGAAGGAATTTCTGGAGAAACTTCCGAAGGAATTTCTGGAGAAACTTCCGAACGAGTTCCAGGAGGAACTTTCGAAGGAATTCCTGGAGAAACTTTCGAAGGAATTCCTGAAGGAGCTTTCGAATGAATTCCTGAAGGAGCTTTCGAAGGAATTTCTGGAGAAACTTCCGAAGGAATTCACGGAGGAACTTTCGAAGGAATTCCTTTAGGAACTTCTGAAATAATTCCTGCAGGAACTTCCGAAGGAAATCCTGGTAGAACTTCCGAAGGAATTCCTGGATGAACTTTCGGAGGAATTCCTGGAGGAATTTTCGAAGGAATTTCTGGAGGAGCTTTCGGGGGAATTCCTGGAGGAACTTCCGGAGCAATTCTTGTAGCAGCTTCAGAGCACTTCCTGGTGAAATTAACGGAGGAATTTGTGGAAGAATTTTGGAAAATTTGTATTGCTTGAAATAAGTTCATGTCGACCTACGCCGCCGCCGATTATCAACGGCGTGACGCCGCCACGCCACAGCCGCTGGCTGAAAATGATCTATCGCGCTGTTAAACAACTTTTGGCCAAATGGTTTTCAGCCAAACGTCTTTTCCCCAAATATATTACATCGCCTATTGGTCAATAAACGTATTTTTTTAAAACAATTTATACAACGGTATTCCTACATTTCACATACACTTCACTAAAACACGCACAATGGATGAAACAGCTGAAGGGAAATATTTGGGTATAAGATGTGGAAATTAGAAAATGAAAAGGGAATTTGGATTGAGAAGAAGAAAAGGGGGTCTGAGCATAGTCCTTCTGATGAGCTTCGTTCTTTTCCACGTTGACCAGGCAAGTCACTAGACGTACAAAACTGCAAGTTTTAAAGTTCCCAAAGTTTAATAGAGTGGAAAAGAAAGTAGAAAAGGAGTTTTATACCAAGGAAGCAGGTACGATTTAATGTCTAAGCTCGAGGATTTATGGCCCAATACTAGGACCTCCTTATCTGTTTTATCCACCCAGGACCCATTGGTTTTATTCGTCAAAGGTCTGGAATAACCGGTGTGGCTTGTTAGGTCGATGTCTGTGGACATCGGACATCTGCAACAGCGCTCTCCAGAAGCAAGCTACTTGTAGTTTCCGACGTCGCCATCTCACTTCGATCGACCGCGTGACAGACGAACATGCCGGAAGAACGTCAAGCAAAGATAATATTTAGTAGAAAACCCGGAAGAGATCGCAGGATTCGTGGAAGGCCGCGTACACGATGGCTTTTTGCAGTTGAAGCGGACCTGAGGGCGCTCAATGTTCAGGGCGACTGGAAGCGATTGGCCCAGGATCGAGTCCAGTGGAGAAGGATACTACTCCATTCGGCGTAGGTTTATCGAAGAGCTGTATCAAGTAAGTAAAAAAATTATATTTTCTATTTGCTTGCCAGTTGGTTGTCTTCAGATATGTTTATTTGTCTTCAAATATTTTGAACAATCTTCAAAATGTCTTCAAACATTAAATGTCTTGCGGAATTTCAAATGTGTTCAAATCTAGCATCGCTGATAGAGAAGGTCTCGGACAGCGGCTGTAGTCCAGTGGGTTCAAGTCAAAATGGGCTCTTTTCCGGACCAGCATTTTATGCGAAGTTAATTGGAAAAAAAAAATGGTTTGGGTTGCATTCCAGCAAAATGAGTGGAGATACTAAAATAAAGTAACCGTCGGTAGCAGAAGTAGATGCGCTCTTATTCGGTTTCAGTCGCAAATGATTGAGTGGCTGACGTTGGCTTCAGTAGCATTAATGTAAAATATTCTTTCAAGATTCTGATTTTGTTTCTTTTTGTGATTGGAAAAGCGCACTGGGGGCCTGGCCCTTCCCAGACCCACTTGTGATCCCCCCCCCCCCCAGAAAATTTGAAAATCGATTTCCAAAATAGCCAATTTTTATATACCACAAAAATATTTCCTAATTCTTCATTGCATCGTATGACTTCTTTTATCAATTTCTCGATTAAGTTTCGAACTTGTCGTTGCAAATTGTCAAGTCCAAGTGTAATAGATTTTTCAGATTTTTAGTGCTAATCACTTTTATTGCCATTAATTGTGTTTGCAAAGCTTGATAACATTCTAGTTTATTGATTTATACGAAGCTGGAACATTTTTGGACCAGAATTTAATAAATATTAGTCGTGCCTGTCTATATATATATATCTATCTTTCTTCTATATATATAAAAACCAATCTATGTATGTATGTTCGCTAACTACTTCTGAACCACTTGGCCGATTTCAACCAAATTTGGTACAGACATTCTCTATCCTCAGAGGAAGTTAACAAAGGGGTGGGATGGTCATGTAGAAAAGGGGGAGGGGTGGTGGGAGGGGTTTTGTTCAGAAAACGAACAATTCTGTGTAACTTTCAACTCCCAGGACCGATTTCAACCAAATTTGGTACAGACATTCTCTATCCTCAGAGGAAGTTAACAAAGGGGTGGGATGGTCATGTAGAAAAGGGGGAGGGGTTTTGTTTAGAAAACGAACAATTATGTGTAACTTTCAACTCCCAGGACCGATTTCAACCAAATTTGGTACAGACATTCTCTATCCTCAGAGGAAGTTAACAAAGGTGGGATGGTCATGTAGAAAAGGGGAGGGGTGGTGGGAGGGGTTTTGTTTAGAAAACGAACAATTCTGTGTAACTTTCAACTCCCAGGACCGATTTCAACCAAATTTTGTACATATTCACTACGAGGAGGTAATCATATGGGAGGGATTTGGGAAAGGGGGGGGGGTCTGGAGGGAGGGGTTTTGTTTAGAAAACGGGCAATTCAAAGTAAATAATGAACCCCTGTACAGATTTCACCCAAATTTGGTACACACATTCTACATCATAAGGAAAAAGATAACAAAGGGGATGGGATGGTCATTGGAAAAAGGGAGGGTATAGGGGAGGTGTTGTCTTTGGAAAACGAGCAACTCAGTGTAACTCCCAACCCCAGGACCGATTTCAATCAAATTTTGTACACATATTCACTATGAGGAGCCGATCGTACGGGAGGAAATTTGGATAAGGGGGTAGGGTCTGAAGGGAGGGTATTGTTCAGAAAACGGGCAATTTAGTGTAACTTCTGAACCCCTGTACCGATTTCTTCAAACCAAATTTGGTACACACATTTTCTATCCCTAGGAGAAGATAACAAAGGGGTGAAATGGCCGTTGAGAAAAGAGGAAGGGTAAAGGGAAAGCGGTTGTCTTTAGAAAACGGGCAATTCAGTGTAACTCCTGACCCCAGGACCAATTCTAAGCAGATTAAATGATTAAATCATTCAACTCTATGATTAAAGATTATGATTAATGAATTATAATTTTTGAAAATGATGACTGATAATGATTAATGATTAAATTCATTTTTGACAATAATTAACGATTATGAATAATAGATGAAAAAACCGTTGGATTATGATTAACGATTACCGATCGTGATTAAATGTTGACACACTATGTGTATGGTTAATGATTAACGATCGATATGATTAATGATTGATGATTATGAATGATCAAATTGCATAGTGATCCATAATCGAGTAACCTTTATTCCAAATTTTAAAAGGTATGATAATTATATGATAATGATTCAAGATTAATAAATAAAAGCAAGGTATGCAATGATCCAATGTTCCAGCATAACTTCTGTACCCCTTGCCCGATTTCAACCAAATTTGGAACAAACATTCTTTTCTTAAGAAGGCGAAGATGACAGGGATCGATCAACTCAACACTTCATCGAAATCATGGTTTGCCCAGAGAAAAGCAATGATTAAAGTGTTTCCTTCTGGACGGTAAATGTGATCATTTCTTTAAAAATAGACGTTTTTCCGGAATAAGGCATCGGTGTATGTTTTTCCTTCTTTAGAAATAGACGTTTGCCCGGAATAAAGCGATTTTGGGTTTGATCCCATTTTCAAAATCAGTCAATGTTTTCAAATGTAATCTACCTTCTTTTAATCAAATGATGAAATATCAATAAGAAAACACAATTATCCTTTTGACCTATTCCAATTCCGATGGTGAAAAAACTGCGAATTAAACTGGCAACTCTGAGCAAGGCCGGGTACATAAAGCTATCTTTTCTACTATATATATAAAACCAATCTATGTATGTATGTTCGCTAACTACTTCTGAACCACTTGGCCGATTTCAACCAAATTTGGTACAGACATTCTCTATCCTCAGAGGAAGTTAACAAAGGGTGGGATGGTCATGTAGAAAAGGGGAGGGGTGGTGGGAGGGGTTTTGTTCAGAAAACGAACAATTCTGTGTAACTTTCAACTCCCAGGACCGATTTCAACCAAATTTGGTACAGACATTCTCTATCCCTCAGAGGAAGTTAACAAAGGGGTGGGATGGTCATGTAGAAAAGGGGAGGGGCGGTGGGAGGGGTTTTGTTCAGAAAACGAACAATTCTGTGTAACTTTCAACTCCCAGGACCGATTTCAACCAAATTTGGTACACACATTCACTATCCACAGAGGTAGTTCACACGAGGGTGGGATGGTCATGTAGAAAAGGGGAGGGTGGTGGGAGGGGTTTTGTTCAGAAAACGAACAATTCTGTGTAACTTTCAACTCCCAGGACCGATTTCAACCAAATTTTGTACACATATTCACTACGAGGAGGTAATCATATGGGAGGGATTTGGGAAAGGGGAGGGGTCTGGAGGAGGGGTTTTGTTTAGAAAACGGGCAATTCAAAGTAAATCATGAACCCCTGTACCGATTTCAACCAAATTTGGTACACACATTCTACATCATAAGGAAAAAGATAACAAAGGGGATGGGATGGTCATTGGAAAAAGGGGAGGGTATAGGGGAGGTGTTGTCTTTGGAAAACGAGCAACTCAGTGTAACTCCCAACCCCAGGACCGATTTCAATCAAATTTTGTACACATATTCACTATGAGGAGCCGATCGTACGGGAGGGAAATTTGGATAAGGGGTAGGGGTCTGAAGGAGGGGTATTGTTCAGAAAACGGGCAATTTAGTGTAACTTCTGAACCCCTGTACCGATTTCAACCAAATTTGGTACACACATTTTCTATCCCTAGGAGAAGATAACAAAGGTGAAATGGCCGTTGAGAAAAGAGGAAGGGTAAAGGGAAAGCGGTTGTCTTTAGAAAACGGGCAATTCAGTGTAACTCCTGACCCCCAGGACCAATTCTAAGCAGATTAAATGATTAAATCATTCAACTCTATGATTAAAGATTATGATTAATGAATTATAATTTTTGAAAATGATGACTGATAATGATTAATGATTAAATTCATTTTTGACAATAATTAACGATTATGAATAATAGATGAAAAAACCGTTGGATTATGATTAACGATTACCGATCGTGATTAAATGTTGACACACTATGTGTATGGTTAATGATTAACGATCGATATGATTAATGATTGATGATTATGAATGATCAAATTGCATAGTGATCCATAATCGAGTAACCTTTATTCCAAATTTTAAAAGGTATGATAATTATATGATAATGATTCAAGATTAATAAATAAAAGCAAGGTATGCAATGATCCAATGTTCCAGCATAACTTCTGTACCCCTTGCCCGATTTCAACCAAATTTGGAACAAACATTCTTTTTTCTTAAGAAGGCGAAGATGACAGGGATCGATCAACTCAACACTTCATCGAAATCATGGTTTGCCCAGAGAAAAGCAATGATTAAAGTGTTTCCTTCTGGACGGTAAATGTGATCATTTCTTTAAAATAGACGTTTTTCCGGAATAAGGCATCGGTGTATGTTTTTCCTTCTTTAGAAATAGACGTTTGCCCGGAATAAAGCGATTTTGGGTTTGATCCCATTTTCAAAATCAGTCAATGTTTTCAAATGTAATCTACCTTCTTTTAATCAAATGATGAAATATCAATAAGAAAACACAATTATCCTTTTGACCTATTCCAATTCCGATGGTGAAAAAACTGCGAATTAAACTGGCAACTCTGAGCAAGGCCGGGTACATAAAGCTAGTATATATATATATATTATTGGCCCCCTACTTATATGATCCTAAATCCAGCCAATGAGAGTTCAAACGATAATTCTTTTGTAGACCTTTCCGAAATAGATATTAGAGATAGAATCAATTGGATATTATTCAAGTATGCCGTAGAACAGATGATCAAATTCTTATAATTTTTTTTAGTTGAATGTGCTTACAAGTCCAGATGATTAGTTTTCACTGTTCAACAAAACTCGGCCTCTTGTAACTTAACAGATATGCTTCTTCCAGTCTTACTTTTGAAATCGTTATAAAGTTGTGGAATAAGGAAGAATAGTTCTTATATATACTAGTTGAATAAACAGTAACAAACTTGAACAATGATAAAAAATCACTCTATTTAAAAAAAATAGTTGAATGATTTCAAGATTTGTTCATTTTAGGACCCTTCTGAATTCCCACTAATTATGCGTATTTACAGAAATTTAAACTCTGATGAAAATTTGCAATAATTCCGCAATAAATATATTGTAGTGTTTTTTAGATCTTTATTATTGTGATTTTTATATTTACAATAAGTTCATCACGTTATATATTGTAGTTCCTGTGAACAGAAAACAGAAGTGACCCCTCGTGGCAGTCGTGTTATCTCTCCTTTCCGGATATTTCGCGAGTATTTTTTTTCAAAATCATCAAATCATTTACAGAATCATAAAACAAAGAAAAAATTTACAAAGATCTAACAGAATTTAAAAAAAATAAGGGAAAAATATTAGGATTTTTTTATTTTTAGGCTCAATTGTGAATCACTCTTTGAGGAGCCGCAATTCTTCAGTATGAAAACATGAGGATTATTAAACTTTTACCTTTATTAAGTGAAGGACTTTCCTGGGCTTTACGACTCACCGCCTCACCATGTAGTATTTTTTTCATTAAAAACTTGTTTTCTATTTAAATAGGTCCGTGAGAAAATAACCGACGTATCACACAAATACAAATACATATACAAATATCACAAATATCATATCAATTTCTTCATAACACGGGGATTAATCAAGCAAATGGAACCAAATCTGGCATGTGCAAGTTTTAGCAGGGAATATATGTTTCTGCGATGGTGCGAAACCCTTACCCCTTCTGGATAGGGGGGCTTCCATACAAATCAAACAGAAATTTCGACATAATTCGATCGATTTCAGTCAAAACGAAGTTGCTAGTAATTCATAAAAATAGAATAAAATACGTTCAAACCAGATACGATTAAAGGATATCGTGATTGAAAATATTTCGTATACACTACGCATTTATCTTTAATTAGTCCAATGAATATGAAAATTAGACAGATGTTGACCAAATCACACCATTACTAGAAACCAGTTTAATATTGAGTGATGCTAACCCCAAGACAAATGATCAGCAAAGGCATAAAAAACCTAATGGTAGCCTACTGCATATTCCGAGGCGAGCCAGCCCGGGACTGCAGGTCTCCTTAATAAAGCCAAAAAAAAAAAAAAAAAAAGCCTACTGCATGCAGTGTTCTATATCCCCTAAAAATATTATCCCTCACCAGCTAGCCCCCCCCCCCCCCCCTAGACCGGGGCTCTAGTTACGCCTATGGTCTTCATCGATTTAGCTGTTGTCGGTGAAATTTTTTCGTAAAATTCTAAGTTTGGTTTTTGCTACTGTTGATTGTAGTAGTAAAATTCTTCTTTATTCAATCATTTTTTGTTCTACAATTATTTTGTTTATACATATACAGTGGTGGGCCAGTTTGGTCCTTCAACTTCGATTTGATTTTTTTTATATTGTTATATGAGTTTTAAAATATAATATATCATGACGGCCTGTAGGAAGCGCTAGTGTGTGTGTTTTTTTTAATTTGATAACCTAACTACTATGTACACTAATATTTACAATAAAAGTTTGATAACCTAGATT
The DNA here is from genome assembly GCF_024139115.2 of Armigeres subalbatus. Classification (NCBI taxonomy): domain Eukaryota; kingdom Metazoa; phylum Arthropoda; class Insecta; order Diptera; family Culicidae; genus Armigeres; species Armigeres subalbatus. Next base: position 87,576,677 of record NC_085139.1, on the reverse strand, counting down.
GGAACTAGCGCCCTAATTGGAGCCTGATCCGAATGCAAGCAACGAACCCTAAACTTTTCTTTACACTCACCAAAGCGTTCATGTAAGGTTTTTATTCCGACCAGACGGTGGACCTCGGATATTCTTGTCCTGGGAGGGGTGTTGAGGATCATCCTCAGGAGTTTGTTTTGGACCCGTTGAAGTTTGAGGTGGTGGGTTTTAGACGATGACGGTTGACGACCGGCGCTTGATCAAAGGGTACAGTAGTTTCAACAAAACGTTACACTTTGTCACCGTTTTGTCAACCTGTTGCCTGAAAATAAGCTTGCTGTCGAGGGTCAAGCCAAGGTAGTCGGCCTCATCGGCCCATTCCATAGTCGTGCCATTGAGGATGATTTTACAGTCCCCAGGCGGAACATGTTTAGGGGATTTGGAGTGGGGGAAAATGATGACCTGGGTCTTCGCCGGTGATGAATAGCTTTTTCGAATAGGCTGATGGGACGATAACTTCTGGGGGAGGAAGGATCCTTCCCAGGGTTCCGGATGGGATTGACTTTCGCTGACTTCCAGGACGATGTGAAGTAGCTGAGCCGGAGATACTGATTAAAGATCAACGGAGCACTTATGTGTTTGAGCTCGAGATTCAGGATGCTGTCGTAGCCTGGGGCCTTCATGTTCTTCGATGATTTGATATAGGCCGTCAATTCGCCAGCTGAGATCTCCAACTCCTCCGAGAAGTCGTTGGGAATCAAATGGATGTTGTTAGCATGCTCGTTGACGGACGACGGATGTGGACTGACGCTGTTCTGCCCAAGATTGTGTGAGCTGACGAAGTGATGACCTATTTCAGCGACCTTCTCTGCAGGAGTTATCAAGCGATCCTTAGAGCCATTATTGTATAATAGGATCAAAGGTGGAATGGGCCAAGGCTTGGATTTTAGAATTTTGGTCATTTTCCAGAACGGCTTGGCATAATCTGGGAGAGTGCGGATCTTATTCGAGAAGTCGTTATTTTTGAGCTCCACCATTCTGGCCGTGATAATTTTTGTGATTCGATTGCAGCGGCCTTAAGCTCAGGCAGTCCAGTACGCTGAAACTGCCTGCGAGTAACATTCCGCAATCGAATCAAATCTGTGGTGAGTGTATCGATGTTTAAGGAGTTGCTTACCTGCCGAGCCGTCGGTACATGTTGCTCACGGGCCACCGAGATCGCCTCCTCGATAGCGCACAGCTGGCGGTTGATACTTTCCGGCGTCTCCGGACGCACCTTGAAATCGACTGTGTTGTCGACGCACTGCTAGAACCGCTACCAGTTCACTCGATGATAGTTTCGCCTTGTTAGCTCGTGCCGATTTAATGAAGTTCCAACTTCCGCCACCACCGGATAGTGATCCGAGTTAAGCTCTTGGAAGACAGCCGGCTGGGAGACGTGATTGTGCATATTCGTGATGTAGATGTCGAGCGTAGCATGGGCCCCGGACCGTGTCAACCGGTGTAGTGGCCCTCCAATTCGTCGTTGGACCAGACGACTCTGTTCCGGTTGGAGACGCTGTTTCCCCACGATTTGCTTTGCGTTCAGGTCTCCGGCGATGATGACTATATCCCTTCGTAGCTCGGCTGACGTGCCATCGTCGACTTTGGCTTGTGTGAGACAGTAAGCCACGATGAGAGTGACGACTCCGACGGAAGTGCTCTCGATGCTACACATCAAATTAAGTATATACTGTCCTCATGCAAAAAGTAAATTTTCAACAAGAAAAAACAATCAACGTAGCGCATCATGAAATGACTAAATTCTGTTTTGCGTGTTATTGTTGCCATACTGCCTTCAAAAATTTGCTTGCCGAGAGTTTCGTTTTCGGCTCACACTGACAGCTAAATTTCGGCTCGGCTTGACACACACACACACATTTTCGTATCTGTTTCTACCTCCCAGGTGGCATCCACTCCAACGGCTTCGATGAATTTGAGCTTGAAGTCCGGCAGCAGGCAGCAGGCGATGTTGCTACGTAAGGCGATTGCCACTTCTCCCCTCTGGAGCTTGTTCGATCGAACCTCACCAGCCTAAAACCCAGAATTGTTGCACTTACCTCGAGCTTTAGGTGGGTTTCGGTGATGAAAGCCGCGTCAATCTCCTTCTCCTGAAGATAATCGCTGAGCTCGATGATTTTGCACTTTAGTGAGCAAGCGTTCCAATAGACCAGATCCACACTAGCAGTCATTTTCAATGACGAACATGCCCAGGGTGAAGATCTAGTCGAAGCGTGTTTTGCACTCGCGTAGTCGCGTTGTCAGTTGGGTGAAAAGCGGAACTAGCTGCTCTGATGTGTAGATCGGTGGGTCGCCCTCGGCTGGAAGGGGCTCACTGTCCTGACGACGGAACCCAGGAGGAGGGAGCGGGGGCCATTCGCTGGTGGATGGTGTTGGAGCTTGAACTGATGCTGCAGCAGCCGCCAGCCGGTTGTGTGGCTGCAAAGGTGGAAGAATTGGTATCGCTCGCCGGAGAGCCGGGATGGCCGGAAAGTTCACCTCGTTGAGAGCAGGAACTCGGTTCTTTTTCGATAGGGACCTGGTGGAACCCTTCTTCCTGATTTCCAAAAACGCCGCCCGCTTTAGACAGTCCTTAGTTGTAGCCCGATGCTTGTCGCCACAGTTGGCGCATTTGGGATCAGCAACCTCCATATTGTCGCACTCATCGGTCGGATGGAGCTCGCAACATTTGTTGCAGCGCGGCTTCATGCGGCAGTTCCTGGTGCCATGTCAAAAGTTGAAGCAGCTGGTGCACTGCGTGACGTCGCGGTGCACTGGTCGATATCGCTCCCAGTCAACGATGATGTAATTTATAACGCCGACCAGGTGGACCAGGTAAAGCTGGTCGCGATATCCCCTCGTCTTGTCGTGACGAGCGAGCTTGTGCACGGCCACCGGTTTCAATCCGCAACTTTCGAGCTCAGCTTTTAGCTCCTCTTCCTCCATGTCGTGGAGTCCTTGCAGCAAAGCTTTTAGCGGCTTCGTGCCGGGGTGGTCATAAGTGTAGTACTCATACTTGTGGACCTCGAGGAACTCCACGACGGATTGATGATGGTCCTTGTTTGCCAGCATCACTTTCACGCCCTTTCTGCAGAGCCGAAAAGTACATTTCAGCCCTTTAGCGATCAGCTGGCGAATTTTTGGGTGCTAATCCGGTGGATCGCCCTTGACAAACACGGGCGGGCACTTCTCCTTCCGCTCCGGTTGCTCCTGCGGCAGCTGCGATTGCTGCTTCTTCCTCTTTTTCGGCGGATCGCCGGCGTCATCAAGTGGCAACGGAGAGAACACGTTGCTCTGCTCTGCAAAAGCTGCTTGGAGGGGTTACCCGCGCCTCCAAGAGCAGTGCGCTTGGGCACTTTTCCAGCGACCGAATCGGCCACCGAGTCTCCCATGACGGGTCCGGGAGAAAATAACGCCAACGCGACGAAGCGAAAACGTAAACAGCGAACGAACGAGAAAAAACACTTGGAAAAAATGCGCGAGCAAAAAACACGTCCGTACGTGCTGCTGTCTCGAATTGGAATGACCCTGACTGTTGATTGAAAATAAATAGATTTTTTATATTAAAAATTACAATCCGTTTATGATGGCAGTTCAATCACAACGATGGTATCGTTAGCGTTTACAGTCTAAGATATAATTTACACAAAATTATAGAATTTTATGTAGTTCTACGTGAAACTGACGATTGTGTCTAGGATACAATCCTCTACCTTTTTGCTTGGGCGAATTTTTCACGTCAAGCTTTATAAATAAGTGCGATTGGAAGAAATTAAGCTGTAAACACAACGAATCGGGTATTTCGATAGGAACAGTTGTCTAGCTCGTCTATCTAATTTCATGTAGATATGAATTCCAAATCGACACGGATCCTATGACTGACCAGACCAGTTCCTGCGAGTGGTACACCAGATACATCGGTTTTAGGCATCTAATCTTCACATGTTTGCATTCACACGTGTAGTTCAAACTTTAGGAGATTTACTGATTAAATATTTACTCAGTTAGCAATCCAACCGGCAGGCAATAATCATTAGCATTCAATTTCATGCAGTGGTTGCAAGGAAAGATGGTCCGAAATATCTATGTTTAACGCGATACAAACACAAACATCGAATCATTGCAACATGTGGATACATACAAAGCATGCAATATTAGCTTTTAACGGCATTTAATTTGTGCTTGGGAATGAGCATGGTACAATTTCCATTAGTCCTAGTGGGGCAAAGCGGCACCCTTCATAATGATAAAAATCCTAATTTGTTTTTATATTGAACCAATATTATATTGAAGACAATCACCATATTTCAGTGAAACTCAAGGCATTCATTCTTTCAAGAGTCAAGAGTCATGAACAATTTGACTAAAGATTTCTTGTGTTGATCCGTGATACCGCGCGGGTGCATTTTATGCCATGCTTCGCCTGTTGTGCTTTGTTCACATATCGACTTACTGCCAAACGCGGACATGGCGGCAATTATTTCTCATTCGATAAACATTTGCGTTCACTTATCGTGTTTGGTCAAGCCGCAGAGAGTGTAGAGCTTGACGAACATTAGGGAAACCAGCTCACTCAGCAAGAACATATTTTCGAACAATTATCACTTGGAACGTCGGTCAATTGGTGCCGCCGATGGATACGAATCGAAATCACGGGGTCCGTTGGTAACCCTAGGCCCCATTTCAATTACAAGTGTCGTGCAGTGTTAGAAACTGCTGCCGTTAGCTTTGTTGACTGCTGCTGGAGCTGAAACGAGTCAACAACTGGCACTATTATCCCGTTCTCGAGGCACAAATTTGTGGCCACTAGGAATTTCGTATACGGAAAAGGAGGAAAGGGATGGCCTTCCGGAAGTCACGCTATGATAAATTGTATACCTGATGCGCAATGGTTGAATTATTCAGTTCGGAATCCTTTCGTGATGTCGGACTGCTGTTGACTATTGGTGCTCACGGGTAATGTGGGCTGTTAGTCTACGTGAGTTTAAGTGGCGTTGTTTATGATTGTTCAGGGTTTGTCACCTGCCATGGATTTGGATGTCTTTTGACCGTATATTGATCGTGACATATAAACGGGAGGAGTGACTTCAAGGAAGTTTTAATTCGTATTTCTGTTGGAGAATTTGTTTTGTGAACTACAAAAGTCATCGAATAATTGCTGTTACAATCAGGGATGGTTCCAATCCAATCATTTAGTCAGAGTTTGACTCATCGTAACTGTGACTCAATTATTGGCATCAACCTGGTCAAATATTCAAAACGATTATATGTAGATAGCAGAAATTGATTTTATACCATTGATTTCTTCTTGGATAAAAATTGATTCTGATTCGACGTTAAAGCAGATTTTTTTTTAAATTACTGTGCATTGGGGCCTATGGGCCGTAGTCAATCGGCATCGAAAATATCAAACAATAACGAACCGAAACTAGGTCGGACGATTGAGTTTTCGAAGTAAAATCTAATGGTCTGGGGTGGCAAAATAGAATTGGAGAAATATGTCCCCGGGGAGCAAGTGGGAAGAAAGTGTGTCAAATGTAGAGCACGTTTTAGCACTGTGCATCAGATGTAAAAACTGACCAGATACGTCAAAGTATAGGCAATTTCTACAGAGTAGATATGTCGGAAGACGATTCTGTTTCACGCACTTGTTCTATTCGATTACTTTCAGGATATAAGCTTACTGCTTCTGGACCTCTTCTCATAGCTACTAACCATCAAATGTACCATCAAAACAAAGCAATGAAAAGAAATTTGATTTGATTGTTTGATTTCTTCTTCGAAGCATATTAGCAAAAAGAAGCGACGATATTGGCACTTGCATTTCTTTCTTTTGCGATGAGATGAATATATGTGCAGTGAGATGGTAATTGGAATAATTTCCCTTCAAGAGATATTTCATCCGTATCAAAAAATCGCTTTCATTAGCATTGCAAGCAATGAAATCAATCAACGTATCCTTCAATAAAAATTGTCAAAGTAGGTACATATAATTGTTGATTATGATTACGGCAATGATTTGTATTTTTGAGACGATCCGGTCAACGAGAACCAAAATATTGGATATATTTACAGTCACATGCCGTTTGCATGTTTTTAAAGTATCTTGAACATTAGTCGAGAGATGTTTATCATTGCTTCTTTAAAAAGTCACTTTGACTGTGCAAGAGTTTTTTTTTATGTCTTTTCTCCATTAAAGTAGTATCCTGAATGGATTCAACTTATGGACAAAACTTTTTGGAACAATATTAGGAACACTCGATGCCAAATTTTAGCATACGATATTCATTTGAAGCAGCATGGGGTGAAAAAGCATCCACCACAAGATCTAAGATTAGGAATTTGCCTAACATAAAGTCCATTTCGCTCGAGACTTTGATGGCTGAAATAAGATATTGTATACAATTACTGTTGTTTATTACTACCTGGCGTAATAACCAAATGTGAGCAAGCTGTCTGGTTGCATAATTTTGATTATAGCATTAGTATATGAAGATTTACATCGATAAATGTGCTCAACCACAGCATATTAGGCTGTTTGAGCCACATACTCTACCTATAATTGAATTAAAATTTAATTTTGGATTATAAGATAGTGGGTTATCCCATTCTACATTTCTCGTGATTATGACGGATGATAACGGAAAATAAATTTCCAACATGTCAGACATCTCGAATGATAGGTTATCCTCCTCAGCCACACAGATGCAGTTGGTTCATCTCCGCGTGTGAGCTGCTGCGGTTTAAATAGTGTTCCATATAGTGTTCCATATTGCAACCCACCAGCATCGCACCCGAAATAGATTTCCCCGAATATAAATCACCTTGTGCAAAGGTGAATCGGAAGTACCGGGCGCTCGAGGGCGTGGTAAACTGCTGATGGTGGCAAAATAGAGGAGGATTTTGTTATCACAGCAAGACAATCATCCTAACTTGATGTTTGTACATGCACACGTGTTTGGATTGGGTAGATTTGGTTGGGTTAGGGATGTGCGAGAACTTAATCATATTATGAAAACATTGTCTGGCGCCTACTGCTTGAATCAGAAAACGGCTATAATCATGGTTAAAAATATTACTAATACACAAATATAATTATTATGTACTATTATATCATTATGAAATGGAAAATCATAGAACAGCTTTCCCGGGAACCTACAAGACTGATAAAATCAACGGAAGTGGCTGGTGTGCAAAACTAAGTGAAGATTTTGAGCGAACACTCCAGTTCGTTCAAATCCCACAAGGTGATGGACCCTTGTGCCTTTTGTTCAATATTGCGCTAGAAGGAGGTGTTCGTCTAACATGAATCCCTGCCAAAGGCTGATAATAATTGGGCTTATTCTACGAGTCGAGTGACGTGAGGTGAGTCGATTTTAGCAATTCTCACGTGAGGTGAACATGTTATTCGAATGGGGCTATACGACTCTTCTCACGTCATTCGAGCAATCTCACGTCACTCCTCTCGTAGAATAAGCCCAAATGTTAGCCGTGAACTACGAAAGCGCGTCATTTCTGGAAGCCATACCTTCTACGCTCAGGTTGGCCAAGAGGAGGAGTTTAGACCGACTATTGGAAAGTTCAGCGCTCACCGGCTGACGAACGAAAACGGCCTACGACTAATTGATTTCGCAGCCTCCAAGAATATGACCATTCGCAGCACCTACTTCCAACACAGCCTTCCGTATCGGCATTGGCGTAACTACCTCCGATGCCTAGGGGGGCTATAGCCCCTTTATATTTTTTCTCGAAATTTACCCTCTTTTCAAAAATTCTAGAACATTTTAACATCTCATCAAATTATCAGCAGTTCTGTGGCAAATGCAGTCCAACCACCTAAGGCAATTGCGGATCAATCAAACTAATTCATATTATTCTCTTTTCTCAAGCACGTGCACGTGTGCACGTGTGAGCAAAACTCACAGTCTATGTTTATTTACGCTCGACTAGCGTCAGGTAGTGGATATATTTCCATACTTCATAAATATTCTATCTATCTCAAATGAAAAAACCAGATTAATCCACCTAGCGGCGATGATGCCTTTCTCGTGCATCGTAAAATGTACTGAAAAAATCATATAGGAAAGGTCCAATAAGCACTTTAGGGGAAAGGATCGCATTTTTTCTATCATGTTGCATGTTTTTGTATTAATTACTATGCATTCCCACCATACTTGAAAAAAACCTTGGGAAAAAACAATGATTTTTCAATAATTCCGAAACGCAATGTCCGATCAGGCTAATTTTCAATAGCAAACAATGGGACCGCATTCCCCGTCGAATGCAACTTGTTGCGAGTAAATCGGGTAATGCTAAGTTCCAAAAAGTGTGTCTACAAAATTTGTACACATACACACATACACACACACACACATACATACATACACACAAACAGACATCACCTCAATTCGTCGAGCTGAGTCGATTGGTATATAACACTATGGGTCTCCGAGCCTTCTATCAAAAGTTTGGTTTTGGAGTGAAATTATAGCCTTTACGTATACTTAGTATACGAGATAGGCAAAAATATAGTGCAACTTTCCATGGATTCCGCCGAGAATCTTCCAAGAATTCTGATGAGAATTCTTTAGTGATCCTGACTGGAATGTTCCAGGGACTCCGATGGGTATCTCTAGATATTTCGACAGGAATCCTTCAAGAATACCGATGGGAGCCTCCAGGGATCATGAAGGGAACCCACCAGGAATTTCGACGGGAATATTTCAGGAATTTGAAGGGGAATATTCCAGGGATTTCGTCAAAAACCCTCCAGGAATTTCAATATGATGGTTCCAGGTATTTCATGAGCAATGTTCCGATGAAGACGCATATCGTCGAAGGATTCCGAAGCAATCCGTCGAAGGACTTCGAAGCAAATCGTCGAGCGACTCCGAATTGATCCTTCAGTTATTTCGAAAAGAATCCTCCAGCGATCCCGAAGGGAATCCCCCAAGGATGTTGAAGAAAATCTTTGAGGGATTCCGATGCAAATCATCAAAGGATTTCGAAGCAAATCGTCGAATGGTTCCAAAAAAAAATCGTTAAGGGACTCTAAACAAAATCTATGAGAAATTCTTAAGCAATCCGTCGATGTATTCCGAAACGAAACGTCGAATGATTTTGAAGCAATTCTTCGCGGGATTTCGAAGCTGATCGTCAGCCGGATTCCTTGTCGTCTAGAGATTCCAGCGCAGATCATTTGCAAAACGTCGAGAGACTCAGAATTCTGATTTGTCAAGGAATTTCTAAATCAATCTTAAAACGAATCTGGAGATATTCCGTAGCAAATCAACGAGAGATTCTAAAGCAAATCCTCCATGGATTTTAAAGGGTATTCTTCACAGATTCCCAAGGGTATTGCTTAACAATACTGGAAAGAATCCAGTAGGAATTCTTCTGGATTACGATTGGAATACTTCGATGAATCCGAAAAGAATTCTTTAGAGATTGAAGTGAGAATTCTTCTCGGATTCTGATGCGAATCCTTCTCGGATGCTGATGGGAATCTTTCTCAGAATTCAGAAACAAGCTAATTTTTCTTCCACTCATTTCATTAAGTATGATTGAGTGAATATGAGAGATAACTCTTTTGTCTTCACACTTTTTCGGTAATTCATTATGCTATATGTTGAAAACTGATATCACTGCTAACTAACTTATCAAATCCTAGGAGGGGCTAATTTTTGTCTAGGGAGGGCTAAGCCCCCCTTATTTACGCCAATGCGTATCGGTACACCTGGAGATCACCACTGCAGACAGAATCCCAAATAGACCATGTTCTGATTGATTGACGGCACTTCTCCGACATTATCGACGTCAGAACATCAACTCTGACCACTATCTGGTGATGGTTAAACTGCGCCCAAAACTATCCGTTATCAACAATGTTCGGTACCGACGACCGCCGCGGTACGACCTACAGCGACTGAAGCAACCTGATGTCGCCACTGCATACGCACAGCATCTCAAGGCAGCGTTGTCGGAAGAGGATAAGCTCAATGGGGCCCCTCTTGAGGACTGCTGAAATATAGTTAAAGCAGCCATTAACGAAGCAGCGGAGAACAACGTTGGGTATGTGGGACGAAGTTGACGAAACGATTGGTTCTACGAAGAGTGCAGCCAGATTCTGGAGGAGAAGGACGCAGCGCGGGCGGTCGCGCTGCAGCAAGATACCCGGCAGAACGTGGAACGTTATAGACGGAAGCGGAGATAGCAGACCCGACTTTTTCAGGAGAAGAAATGCCGCCTGGAAGAAACGGAATGCGAGGAGATGGAACAGATGTAACGTTCTCAAGAAACACGCAAGTTCTACCAGAAGCTCATCGCATCCCGCAAAGGCTTCGTGCCGCGAGTCGAAATATGCAGGCATAAGGATGGAAGCATTTTGGCGGACGAACGTGTGGTGATCGAAAGGTGGAAGCAGCACTACGAGGAACATTTGAATGGCGCTGAGAGTACAGGCAGTGAAAGTCAAGGCAGCGGAGGAGATGACTACGTCAGTTCAGCGGACGATGGAAGCCAACCAGCCCTCACCTTGAGGGAAGTTAAGGATGCCATCCAACAACTAAAGACCAATAAAGCAGCTGGTAAGGATGTTATCGGAGCTGAGCTCGTCAAGATGGGCCCGGAAAAGCCTGCACAAATTGATAGTCAGAATCTGGGAAACTGAACAGCTACCGGAGGAGTGGAAGGAAGGGGTTATATCCCCATCTACAAGAAATGCGACAAGCTGGAGTGTGAGAACTTTCGAGCGATCACCATCCTTAATGTCGCCTACAAAGGAATATCCCAGATCATCTTCCGTCGTCTGTCACCATTAGTGAATGAGTTCGTGGGTAGTTATTAAGCCGGCTTCGTTGCTATGGAAAATTATGGACGAGAACAACTTCCCTGGGAAGCTTACTAGACTGATCAAAGCAACGGTGGATGGTCTGCAAAACTGTGTGAAAATTTCGGGCGAACAATCCAGTTCGTTCGAATTGCGCCGGGGACTAAGACAAGGTGATGGACTTTCGTGCCTGTTGTTCAACATTGCGCTAGAAGGTGTCAGCCGAGGGAGAGCCGGGTGTAACAGCCGAGGTACGATTTTCAACAGATCCAGTCAATTTATTTGTTTCGCGGATGATATGGACAATGTCGGTCGAACATTTGCAAAGGTGGCAGAACTGTACACTCGCCCGAAACGAGAAGCAACAAAAGTTGGACTGGTGGTGAATACATCGAAGACAAAGTACATGCTAGTGGGCGGAACCGAGCGCGACAGGGCCCGCCTGGGAAGCAGTGTTACGATAGACGGGGATACCTTCGAGGTGGTCGAGGAATTCGTCTACCTTGGATCCTTGCGAACGGCTGATAACAATGTTAGTCGTGAAATACGAAGGCGCATCATCTGTGGAAGTCGGGCCTACTACGGGCTCCAGAAGAAACTGCGGTTAAAAGGAATCGCCACCGCACCAAATGTGTCATGTACAAAACGCTAATAAGACTGGTTGGTCTCTACGGACATAAAACATGGACAATGCTCGAGGAAGACTTGCAAGCACTCGGAGTATTCGAGAGACGAGTGCTTAGGACCATCTTTGGCGGTGTGCAAAAAGACGATGTGTGGCGGCGAAGAATGAACCACGAGCTCGCCCAACTCTACGAACCCAGTATCCAGAAGGTAGCTAAAGCCGGAAGGGTACGATGGGCAGGACATGTTGCAAGAATGCCGGACAGCAACCTTGCAAAGATGGTGTTCGCTTCCGATCCGGCAGGTACGAGACGGCGTGGAGCGCAGCGAGCGAGATGGGCAGACCAGGTGCAAAACGACTTGGCGAGCGTGGGGCGTATTCGATGATGGGGAGATGCGGCCTCGAACCGTGTATTGTTGCGTCAAATTGTTGATTCAGTGTTATCTGTTTAGATGTAGACTAAATAAATGAATGAATGAATGAATGAAATTGTTACACATCTGCAAGAGCGCGGAAGATAGAAAACGTCACGATCTAGTAGAAGAATATTTTGCGGCAGAGAATCTGGCAGTATTCGGAACCTTTGGGCCAGAAGCTGAAGAAAATCGTCGAGCAAAAGAGATTCTGCGACGAACGACAGTCAAAGGAGCCGATAGCCACTATGGTACGTAGTGGAGTTGCCGTCCAGTTACGGCATGGCAGACGGCGTCCGATTTGTCTTGAAAGGAAGTTGCGAAAATATCCGGAACTGCAAGCGAACTTGGAAAAGCAGATCTACGAGTATCAGAGCAAAGGATACGCCCACAAAATCACGCCTCAGGAGTTAGAAGAAAGTGATCCGGGCACGACATGGTATCTCCCACCTAGACAAAGGACTGTTCAGTTTATTGGGAGGACACTTTTACATAACGATATTATACAGACAGATTGGTCAATTTCGATGGAGTTTGCTTTATCGTATATTATAGTACATTTTCAATCAACTGTTGTTTTTTAAAAGAGATAAAACAGATTAAATCCAATAAAATGACGCCTATTGTCAAAGCTTCTCGAATTTCGCGTAAACATAAGCTTTTCAACAGAATTTTTTATGAACAAAATTGACAGTTTTTAAGAAAATTGTAAATCGGAATGTCAACAATATCATCAAGAAGACCGGAAAGAAACACATTGTCAACGATTTGTCAATTAGAGATGGTCAGGTTTCAAATTTTGCAAACCCGAACCCGACCCGAACCCGATTCATAAATTCATTTCAAACCCGGACCCGACCCGAACCCGAAATAAAAAATCTTATCAAACCCGTACCCGACCCGAACCCGAATTAATTCAACTATTTAAACCCGAGCTGGACCCGAACTATTTTGTTGCCGGAAAACTCAAACTAGATATTTTATATTTCTCTTTACATCAAAAAGGATGTAGGCCCAAATAACGAAAAATCCTCAAATTTACCAGAAACGAATAAAAAAAACCCTGAGTAATCCACCTAGCGGTGATGATGCCTTCCTCGTGCATCGTAAAATGTACTGAAAAATCACATAGGAAAGGTCAAAAAAGCACTTTAGGTGGATAGATCGCATTTTTTCCATCATTTTGCATGTTTTTACATTAATTACTATACATTGCCACCATTCTTGAAAAATTTTTTTTCGATTTTGAAATTTTTTCCAAGGGGACCCTTGGGAAACAACAATGATTTTCAATAATTCCGAAATGCAATGTCCGATCGGGCCAATTTTCAATAGCAAACAATGGGACCGCATTCCCCGTCGAATGCAACTTGTTGCGAGTAAATCGGTAATGCTAAGTTCCAAAAAGTGTGTCTACAAAATTTGTACACATACACACATACACACACATACATACATACACACAAACAGACATCACCTCAATTCGTTGAGCTGAGTCGATTGGTATATAACACTATAGGTCTCCGAGCCTTCAATCAAAAGTTTGGGTTTCATATAGCCTTTACGTATACTTAGTATACGAGAAAGGCAAAAATATTCTATAATAAAATTCTCAAACCCGTACCCGACCCGAACTCGACATTTTACTAATTTCCCAAACCCAAACCCGAACCCGTCGGGTTCGGGTTCGGGTCTGGTTTTGGGTTTGAAAACCCGAGACCCGACCATCTCTATTGTCAATATCTAGAAACAGTAGAGCCTGTGGCAGCCCTAAAACGGAATACATATAAACGGTTGGAGCTATTGAAAATCCAATAAATTGAGATTGTTATGAATATCACAAATTTCTGAGTTAGAATTGTTTCGTTGATAATTGGATTCAACGAAAAGAAAACAGATTTCAAAAACGAGCAATGGGTAATGTTTTCAACATAACCGCGAGTAGACGTAGGACTTGTATAAACGTATTGTATTTACATTTAACTTCTTACATTTGCATTCATGGAGTTTGATTATAGGTATTGATATTGGAAACGACAACTTCCATGCTTTGTAGAATTATTAGCAATTTGTTTATTCAAAACCTCTGGAAATAATTAAATACATACTTAGAATTGCTTTGTTTCTAACTATTAAGCCCTTATTTACTCAAGCAAATGTAGGTCATTTATATATATATATATATTTTTTTTATCAATGATAGTATTTGAAGTTTAAAAAATCTATTTATAAAATTTTCAGACCCGGGAAAAATTTGCTATTTTAAGGGAACTCCCGTTTCGAAACGAAGAAATACAGCACCAATTTCGTTGCTTCTTTTTGCTAACATGCGTGCTTACTGCTGAAAAAAATCACAACAATAAGAAACAAGTCAAGGAGCAGTAACCCTACTAAAATAGAGGAGGTACTGCTAATACGTAAACGAAAAAATATTCAATGTTTTGATTCCAAACTCTACGTCAGGTTTATTAATACAATTTCTCAGAAAATGCAAAACAAAGAATAACATAATCCTTTTTTAAATATTCTATTGGAAATAATTTTTTGTGAACTTTTTTAAAACATTTACAAGTAATACAGCGAAATTTTCTATGCTAAAATGAATATTAACACTATTGCTGATTGTGCATCTTTAATTGCTAATGCCTTCTGCAAACAAATGAAATTAATTATTTTAATCAAATTTTTATTTTCATCAGTGTTATTTATTTTGTTTGCTGGGGAATTAGAACTGTTATAGTATAACCATGTACGTGTCGTTTAGTACCAAGCACAACTTAACAAATGGCCAATCATATGACATGACTCGTACCCATCCCGGGATCATGTGGATTATGAAACCAATCACTTAGATGATCAGACCAAACTCTCTAATTTTATTCTTCTTCATACACCACCGCTGCCCTCGCTGCCTCAGCCATCATCGGCCTCTAGCCGTAAACTCCGAGCGATACGATGGGCGATTGCATCCATCGCAACCAGGGCACCGACACCCAATTTTTTCACTATGGATTTTGACAGGTTCGCCTGTTCGTGCTTTTTTGGGTGATAAATTTATCCCCCAGTGTCAAATCACCCCAATACTGATTTATTTTGCAATAGTATGTGCGAGAATTTTGAATGTTTACGTTTTTACAGGAGAATATGATGCAAAACGCCCATTTCACTCAATAATGCAACATGATACAATCATGAGAAAATAGAGAATAAATGAACGAATTATAAATTAAAACTATTTTACACTCGATTGCATGCTTTAAACTTAAGAATGTTCAACTTATTTGCTCAATTCGTTTGAATACTACTTGCACAAGGCACTGTCTATGCCTTCGTTCGTTTTATATCATTTTCACCCTGGAAATTGTTTATGTTGTATTCGCAGTGCACTTGTATTGGTGACTCAGAAAAGATGTGACAAAGATGGCGTAGCTTGTCATCCCCGTGATCGCAACCGACCCCACTGCATCCGACCGCAATCAAGCACAGAATGACAAAAAAATGCGCCCACTTCTTTCATGCATATTCGCAGACCCACCGGCAGTTCTACCGCTGGTGACTGCATGATGTCGCTGTGTAGGTAAACAGCAAACGAACGAACGAAACGAAAAAATGCGCGAGCAAAAAGCACGTCAGTACGCGCTGCTGTCACAAATTGTAATGACTCGCACACGGCAGACACTGCTTCTTTTATACACAAATAAAATCTTCCGATAGACCCGAAGGCCCCGTGACATACCGCATTCTGATGTCCGTGTTAGGAACGCACGGTATTGGTTACATATGAAATTTTTACTAGATTTGACAAGAATTGAAATTTTCAATAGCTTATCGTTAATAATCTTAAGTTTCAATGAAATACGCAAATTGCTGGAGAGTGTCCGAGTCGATTGATATATGAATCTTTAAAATCCATCGAAAGATAAAGGCGCTAGTAACGTTCAAAATCTTCCCTTCCAGCGTAACGCTCTCGATTTCCAAAAATCTAAATGACACCCGGTATAGTAAAGAAAGACGTAAGTCCTACGTCAAAAAGATTGATGGTTTAAAAAACATCGACAATACAAAGTGTCCTCTTTATAAACTGAACAGTCCTTAGTCACAAGCCCACGGAAACCTGGAAAAGTGAGAATAGCTGGGACGCTGCTGCTAAAGTAAAAGAAGTGTCACTAAACGACATGCTGCTGAAGGGACCGGACCTTCTTTCATCGTTGCCCGCCGTATTGTGTCGCTTTCGTCAGCGTCAGGTAGTGATTGCGGGTGACATCTGTGAAATGTATCACCAGGTGAGAATTAAAAAGGAAGATCGGCAAGTTCAACGTTTTCTCAAGCATCTTCGGCTCGCTCGGCCTAGTTCCGAACTTACTAATTCAAGGAAAGATGATTATCCAGGACCTGTGGAGAGCTCAAGTAGGATGGGTCGGCACTATTCCGACAGATATCTTGGAACAGTGGGAGCGATGAATTGTGCAACTCTCCAAATTGAACCAAGTTCGTATTCCACGTTGCTATTTTCCAGATTACGATCGGGACGCATTGCATGCCTTGGAATTATGTGTATTCGTGGATGAAGCGAATTAGCCTTCGCCTGTATAGCCTACGTTAGAATCATCGATCAAGGTCGACGACGCTCTCTGGTAGCCTCGAAGGCCAAAATTGCACCGTTAAAGCCTTTGTCAATCCCAAGGCTGAAGCTTCAGGCGGCGGTTATTGGAAGCAAACTAGCGAAATCTATCGCGGAATACCACACTCTCCCGATCGCGCGAAGATTCTTGTGGAGCGGCTCTTAAACAGTCCTGTCGTGGATCAACTCGGATGCTCGTGAATATCGCCAATATGAGGCGATATGAATTGGTGAATTTCTGGAGGAGACTCAAACCGAGGAATGGCGCTGGGTACCCACCAAACTTAATGTTGCAGATGAGACCACTAAATGGGAAAAAGGACCCCCACTGCAGCCGGATGGTCGCTGGTTCACTGGACCGGACTTCCTTTATAATTCGGAGAATGAATGGCCACAAGAACGGGTGACCTTGAACACCGAAGAAGAACTTCGTGCTTTACACGTACACCGCGTGCAGTTGATGCAACTATTCCTCGAGTGTGAGAGGTTCTCTAAGTGGGAATGAATGCTTCGGGCCACAGTGTATGTGTGCTGGTTTGTAGATCGTTGCGGAAAATTCTGCAAGCAAGATGCTAATCCAGCCGATTGTACACTGCAGCAGGAGGATCTTGTGCGAGCTGAGAGAATGTTATGGAGGCGTTGTACAGGCGCAAGAATTCGTAGAAGAGATTATGGTTCGATTGAAGAATAAAGCATCGGATAATGAACGGCTGGAATTGGAGACAAGCAGCTGCAGCAGACACCTTTCTCCTTTCTTGGGTGAGTTTGGCGTGAATCGTATGGAAGGTTCGATAGAAGCGTCTCCTCTGGTGGCGTACAATGCGAAGTATCCAATAATACTGCCTAAAAACTCATCAACACTGAACCTTTAGTGGACTGGTACTACAGACGATATGGTCATCATAACGGGGAAACTGGGGTAAACGAGATTTGCCAGCTATACCACATCCCAGCACTCCGGGCGGTTGTGTGAAGAGTGATAAAAAGATGTAACTGGTGCATTGTATACACATTGTATACAAACCGGCGGCACGCGTAACTCCATTTGTCCGCCCGTTTTCACTTGTGGGCATCGACTATTTCGGTCCGTATATGATTAAGATCGGCCGGAGTCAAGTGAAGCGGTAGCACTTTTCACGTGCTTGGTGGTAAGAGCCGTCCACTTGGAGGTAGCTGCGTCGCTCTCTACAGAATCGTGTAAGCTAGCATTGCGACGGTTCATTTCACGAAGAGGTGCACCAACACAAATTTATACGGACCACGGAACAAACTTTGTTCCAGTCAGCTTGTCGCAACTAATCGAGAGCTAGCAGAGATCTTCACCGATATCAACACTCGGTTGTTTTTCATCCTAGCATCTTCCCCGCACATGGGCGGTGCATGGGAGAGGATGGTCAGAACAGTGAAGACATCAATGGAATCAGTTGGCAATTGCCGTGCACCATCAGAAGAAGTGTTCCAAACCATTCTGTGCGAAGTAGAGTCAATGGTTAACTCCAGACTGCAGTTCCAAAATATACTGATGCCTGTGAAATGGTCAATCATAAGTAGTATGCGGAAGAATCACATAACGAGAGAAATACACGGTTTGGTGTCAGGCAACAACTTTCCTCCTCGAAGCTTCACTAAATATCTTTCTGAAGGTGATGCTCTACTAAGCGCAATCATGTTCGCGATTCCACTCGCAGTGTACAACGTACCAGTTGTACTGCTACAGCGAGAAAGCGAGAAGTAAGAGATTGGCGGAATGAGTTTCGTATACACCTCGCAGCCTCGCATCTAAAGAACATCTCATAGAAGAAATATGCCCAGGAACTATTTCAGTAAAAGTACCTACTAACTACTAACCAATTGAGGCGATGACTACCGACAAATTGACAAAAACATTGGAATTTGTGAGGCACTGCCTTTTCTCTAGACTACTAGGATTATGGTAATCGATTGCGTCGGTTCCATATCGAGGAGGAGTGTTGAAGATCCTACCAACAAACCTCTGTCCGCTCATATCATACACCAAGTGCGTGAAAGTGAAATAAATTATAAAATAGAGGCAACTGTATCAACGATGGACGGATTTCGAAGTATTGATTGCGCACTGTTAGTACGAAATTGTTGCATAAATTCAGCTATGCATATGTGACTTTCCCAGCTCATTCAAATCTTGCTAGAAGACAGCCAGTCAGGTAGAGCCATCGACCGACTTTCATATCTGTTGCTCAGAATTAAGCCCAAATGTAGTCTCATGTGAAAACTCGGATTTAACAATCGAGATAAGATTGTGAAGAACTTGGAGACTATTGGCCAACCATTTGAAACGGTGACTGAACCATACGTCCGCTTTGAACAGGAATCAACAAATGTTAAGATTAGTAAATATGGTTCTCATTTCTAATCCGGTTGGTATTAGACGACGTTGAACACAGCAGTAGACAACCGGGGTGAGTGAGAAGTAGCTACAGTTTAAGTGCTTTGGCGTATAATATATTGCATAATGTATGAAGAAAACCTTAAAATAGTATTGAAATTACAGTCAATGTACAACAAATTAGACGACAGAAAGTTTACTAAAACTTGCTCCAAAAGCTGTTGAACATCCCTCTTCATGGTACGGGGCTGCATAGCTCAGCCAGAAAAGCAGCAACCACAGACAGAAAAGTTTATAAATTATTACGATCATAATGGGCCGATAACGTGTCCGGATAGCGACCCCGACGCGTTTGCGGAAATGAGAAGAGACAGCTCTCCTAGCTAAGGTAGCTAGGATGTTTATGCTGGCAGTTGGATGGAACATAAATCACAGAGAACAGACATTCACAGCTAGAACAAATTTCCGCTTTGTCAGAATTAAATTTTGAATTTGCGTCGCATTACACATCATGATGCGTCATTCCATATGTTCATTTTATCCACCACTTACATCTTCATAGCAGCTTAGTGATGGCAATGATTTTTATACGATGACTTTCATATGACTTTTATATCCATCAAGACATTAATTTGAATGATACCTAGCTAAATAAATGTCTTGATTGTGCACATATGCTTGAGGTTTTTCCTTTTTATATCTGAGCAGTGCTAGAATCGCTAGATCTGTAGAACGATAATCTAGCAGAGTTCCTGCTAGATTTCGAAATGAACAAAAAGCCCGTTTCCACTAGGGGAACTGGGGGTAGGACGCCCACGTTAAGGAAAATGCCATTTTTATCAATGAAAACCACCATTTCAGCCAGTTTTCATCAGCGCATACTGAAGAACAGCATATCTGCGACTGACTACCGATAACAGATATCTAATTGTCCATTTTATTGCACAGAAATTTGATTTTTAAAAAGCACCCGAAAAAAATGATTTTGAAACCATGCGGGGTGAGATGCGCCAGTGGATGGGTTAAAACGCGCATGTGCTTATCGTACTGATTTTCATTTTAATTGCCTACATTAAGGCAATTAACCGAATGTTTCAGCTGTTTCGGTCATACGAAATGAGCATGGGCGTAATGCCCCACACCGACCTCAGAAGTTTGAAGGCCCATAAAATCGTTTTAAAACCATTTTTGACGACGATTTCGTGTGGAACATAAAGAACACGAGTAAGCAGCATGGCTCATGGCTCAATTATTAATTTATCAATGTATAACAGCGACAGAAAGACTAAATTCCACCGAGCTAGAATTGCATCAAAACACGCAAAAATCGTTTTTTCGAGTTTTTCATGTATAACTAGAGAAAAATCATGAAATATATGTATCCAATGGCAATATTTTTCATTGTTTTATCGTATAGACTATTGAAAATAATCAAAATGGGGATATTTAACCTTATTCAGGGGTGGCGCGTTTTAACCCCTATGGGCGTGCTACCCCCACTTCCCCTACATCCAATTAGAATTCCATTAATTGGTTTCTCCTTATCACTCGTAAACAAAAGTCTTTCCAACATCTGTCCGAATGGGGTGCCATGTATAGACATTAGACAACCAAAGCATATCTGTTTGACAAGTTTTTCTGGCTGGGACATTGAGATTGATACTGTTCAAAAGCATCCACGTTGTATAATTTCTTGCGTGGAGCTCTGGAGCCGCTTCGAAACCGGACCAAAACTGTGGATGAGACATAACCCGCTAATGTTTCCAGGATCGATTTCCTGGGACACGATTGGCTTCGAAGATGGCCACTTGTCTGCGGGTGCTCCAAACGGACAGTGGTAAAGCAATGAATCACTCATTAGAAAATATTTTCAGAGGAATTCCCACCATTCCGGGAAAGTTCCCGCAGGAAATTTTTGTAGCAACTTCCGAAACATTTACGGAGAGAAACATTTCGAAAGAAATTTTGAATCAATTTGAAGGATGGATTTCCAAGGAAATAAAAATAGGGGCACATACTCAATGATCTCTTTAGATGATAACAATGGAATTGTCAGTCGAAAACAAACAATAGTCAAATGATGATTTTTATGAACAGTTTATCCGATTGGATTACAATATCGAACATGGTTTTGATATGTAGAAAGACAGTTAAATACTCGTGAATTTCTTAGACTCCGTATGGGAATATTTTTCGCGATTATGTTTTGATTCTTTCTTGACGATTCTCAGGTTCTCACGATTTTTAATTACTTTTCAACTGCCTTTACCTCAATCTTATTTAGTACAGTCTTAGCGAGCCCCTCCTTTCTCCAATGAAAAATCTGCTCCACATTTTGGCCTTGCATGTCCGCACGAACCCCAGGCCGACACGTTTCGCTCTCATTGCTTCGCGGTTATCCCGTTTCAGCTCATCAGCAAACTCTATCGCTTACTGACTCATGAGAGTTGACCGACGATGTATGCAGTAGCTTCCAGTTGAGGGTAATTACAACAAACATACAAACACGCATTCCACGCTTTCATCGGCGGTTTTGTGTGCAGGCAGAGCCGACCGAGAGCCAAGCGCGCCATGCATTATTCAAACGATGTCAGGCAAACTACGGACGGAAGCATGGAAAAGCGATCTAAACCTGTTGTCGCTGGCATTGTTTAGTTGAAACTTATCCTTCTGGTGTTCAGTCCATGATTAGGACCACGATGGCAGTTTGTTGCTATCAAGCTCGGAACGTCGTCGTCGTCAGCAACAACGGTTCGAATTACAATGTTGCAAATTGCTCATGGCGAATGCATTGAATGCTGGCAGCTGGTTGTGGCAGAGGGAAGTTGGGTATTTGCGGTGGTTGTAGCGGTCTTTTTTGTGGTCGGCTGTCAGTCAGTGCTGATGAAGACACGAAGAAACGGATTCTATTTATGCAGGTTTGAGCGACTCATATTTCAGAGAATGATATACTCTAAAGAGTGAAACCAGTAGTGATTCAGTTTTATTCCAAATTTTCGACTAATATTCTAGTTTGAATCTGGAGCAAAATAGAACAAACTCGCTGGTTTCCCCAGCAGTTTTCCATTCATGTTTTTCATTTTTTCAATTAAATGAAATCATTATGTTGCTGCCAAGCAAGATGCCGTAACTGCAAAGTGGATTGATCCGTAGATAAAATGACGCATTCATACACCAAAACAATTAAATATATTCGAATCTCGTGATTCATTCGTGGTTCAAATCTGCAGAAAATTGAACTGAGCGTTATACCAGTTTTAATTTTTTGACAGTTGACTGGTAAAGAATAAATCTAGAACATCTGCTGGGAAATTCAATCTGACAGCCTCGAACGATTTGAATCACTGATGATTTTACTCTAAAGTCACTAGAAATCGTAAGTTTCGGCATCCACGAAAAAATTGGCAAATTTTGGCAACCCCTTAAAAAATTTAAGCTGTTGCACGACTATAGCTTTTACAAGTTGCTTTTTCAAAGTAAACATACTTTTTCTCACATTCTGTCCGTGAAAATTATAAAACGGGCTTGGTAGTCATATGGCAACTGCTTCTGCCTCTGGAGGTCGTGGGTTCAATCCCAGGTCCATTCCATTCTCCTACTTTGTATCATTATGTGAAAGATTATGATTTGAAAAATGTATTGAAGGCAACTACTTTCCTCCGATGGTTTGGACTAGTCATCAACACGTCGAAGGCGAAGTACATGATATGAAAAGGTTCAGGAGAAGACAATGTGAGCCATCCACCACGGGTTTGTATCGGTGGTAACGAAATCGGGGTGGTCGAAGAATTAGTGTACTTGGGTTTCACTGGTGACTGCCTAAAATGATACCAGCAGAGAAATTCGGAAACGCATCGTGGGTGGAAACCGTACATACTTTGGACTCCGCAAGAGTTCGCCGTCGTACCAAACTTACTATCTACAAAACGCTCATTAGATCGGTAGTCCTCTACGGACACGAGACCTTGACGATGATAGTGGGGGACCAACGCGCACTTGATGTTTTCGAAAGGAAAGTGCTGTGCACCATCTACGGTGAGGTGCAGATGGTGGACGGTACATGGAGGAGGCGAATGAGCCTCGAGTTGCATCAGCTGTTAGGAGAACCATGCATCGTTCACACCGCGAAAATCGGACGACTGTGATGGGTCGGGCACGTAGCCAAAATGTCGGATAGTAATCCGTTGAAATTGGTTCTCGACAACGACCCGACGGTGAATCGGCAAGGTGGTTCGATCAGGTGGAAGACAAGCGGACCGTGCTGAATGGAGAAGACTCTTATGTACTGCACAGGCCACTTCGGTCTTAGTTCAAGAAAATAATAATATTGGCATGGTAAATGATTGGTAATGCGTACTTGAAAGAATACAATAGCCACCATTTCGCGGTCTTGAGTTTCTTACCCAGCAACTCCTATTCCCACCTCCTCGTGGCGCTGGCTGGGAGCATCCTTAGGGAAGCTCGGGTAACCTACCCCAGTGGGAACTATGGTCGTTTGCTGACAGGGAAGGGGGATTTGCTCTCCCGAGGTGCAAATCCGATCGAACGTCTGTTCCCCATGTTAGGGGCGGCTGATCATCGTCCGAGTGCCAGCGAGGGACTCAAAGCAAAACTGTGCACACCATGCTGCATCGTGTCAGCATCGAGAAGGCAGCCCCTTCAACGCGATGTAGGTAGCGCAACCCTGGTAAGGTAGCCTACCGAAGATTCTATAGTTACCAAAAAAGGCAAAACTAAATCAAACGGATTGATTCAATGGCAACGAATAAAGGACAACGATTGGAAAGTCGGATCGTGGAACGTAGGAACATTGAATGAACCCGCACGTGTTGGGCTCCTGGCTCGTGAGCTGCAGAAGGTCGGCGTGAGTGTGGCAGCAATCCAGGAAATACGGTGGTTCAGAACTGGAGAACGTGAATTCCGGGCGGTGGAACCCATAGCAAACACATTTAAGTTCCACATCTACTATAGCGGCAGTGACAGAGCAGAACGATGAGTTGGCTTCATGGTGATCGGGAAGCAGATGAAGCATATTATCCGGTGGAAGCCGATAAGCGACCGCATTTGCGTGTTGAGAATGAAGGGCAATTTCTTCAACTATAGCCTGATCAGGATCTATGTCCCAACGAACGTTAAGCCTGATGACGGAAAGTATGAGTTCTATGATAAGGCCAACGGAGAGTGGCCAACACACGATGTAAAGATTGTCATCGGGGATGCAAATGCGCAGATCGGAAGAGAAAGTTTCTTTCGCCCTGTCATTGGTACGGAAAAGCCTTCATTCCACTACCAACGATAATGGCCTGCGACTTGTAACCTTTGCTGCAGCTAGAGGGATGGCAATCAGCAGTACTCACTTCGCACGTAAAAATATCCGCAAACACACCTGGCATCATCCGAGTGGAGACACTTGCACACAGATCGACCACGTGCTGGTCGATGGACGATATTTCTCGGATGTTATAGATGTAAGGCCCTTCAGAGGTCCGGACATCGACTCGGATCACTATCTTGTAGTTGCAAAAATTCGGGCGCGACTTTCCGAATTCACGAAACAACAGAACGATGCGTTTCAATATCCAACGCTTGTCAGTTGAAGGAGTTGCTGGACGAGTGGATAGTAGATGCCGCCGGATCTGGAGACATCAACCGATTGTGGGAAAAGATCCACGCGACTTCAACAGCGCAGGAAGTGTTAGGCACTGCACAACGACGCCAACGAAATGGTTGGTTTGATGAGGTGTGCCAGCGAATGACGGACGAGAAAAATGCTGCTAGGAGTCGAATGCTAGTGGCTCGTACCCGTTCCAACAGAGAGTGATACAGTGTAGCAAGGGCAGAAGAGAAACGAATTCACCGCAGAGAAAAAGGCAACACGAAGAGAGTGTGATAGCTGAAGCGCAGGAGAACATGGATAGAAACGATATGCGGAGGTTTTAAACAACTGTCAATGGCATAATACTGCGCCAGTGGCAGCCAGGTGGAAAAAGCACTTCGAAGATTTGTTGAACGGTGAAAATGAAGGTATATTAAGGAGCAGGATGGACATAGTAGGCGACGGTCAAGCTGTGGAACCACCAACGCTGGACGAGGTAAAAAAGGCTCTAAACGAGCTGAAAAACAGTAAAGCTGCTGGGAAGGACGAGATCCCGGCCGAGCTTTTCAAACATGGATTAGAGCAATCGATCCACAACATTATTCAGTAAATATGGGAGGGTGAAGAACTGTCTGCAAGTTGGTTGTATGGAATCATATGCCCAATATATAATAAAGGGCGCAGACTAAAGTGTGTCAATTACAGAGGGATCATCCTTCTTGCAGGCTCACCATCTGTTCGTTGATTTCAAAGCCGCGTACGATTCAGTGAAGAGAAATGAGTTGTGGCAGATAATGTCTGAACATGGTTTTCCGGCGAAACTGATTAGACTGATACGTGAAACGCTGGATGGCTCGAAATCAAGTATTCGGATTGCAGACGAAGTGTCAACCTCGTTTGTGACCTTAGACGGATTGAAGCAGAGTGATGCACTTTCGAATTTATTGTTCAACATTGCACTCGAGGGCGCTATTATGAGATCTGGCGTACATAGGAACGGCACTATCATCAAACGGTCTCATATGCTCCTGGGCTTTGCGGATGACATCGACCTTATTGGAATCAATCGCAGAACAGTAGTGGAGGCTTTTGTCCCACTGAAGAGGGAGACGGCAAGGATAGGCCGAACCATAAAGTTGTTGAAGAGTTTGTTTACCTTGGAACGCTTGTGTCATGTACCAATGACGTTTCCCGTGAAGTTAAAAGAAGTATTGCTAATGTGAATAGGACCTTCTACAAGCAAACGGAAACGAAATTTGCTCTTTACAAAACTCTGATTCTACCAGTGTTCCTTTATGAACCTGGAGCATGGACGTTAAGGAGGGCGACCGGAGAGCTTTTGGGGTTTTCGAGCGAAAAATTCTGCGTACAATACTCGGAGGGAGACCAGAAAATTCTGTGTGGCGCAGGCGCATGAATCATGAAAAATTGAATGAAATGAAATCTGCGTGAAAAAATCACTTTGACTCGGTTTGTTAGCAACCACACGAGTAGGCAGGCAGTGCAAGAGATTTTTCTTTTGCCCAATAAAGTAGTTTTTGGAATGGACTTACCTATTTTCGCAAATTAGATGAACGGATAACAATCACACTATTTTAGCATTCATGTTAAATTCACTATTTTCATTAGTATAGTGACAAAGTTAACCAAAACTTTTTTGAACAATATTAGAACACTCGTTGCCAAAATTCGGCTGACGATTTTCACTTGAAACAGCACATTATAATTGCCTACTGGGGCGGATTTAGCTTGAAGGGGGCCCCGGGGCCGACAGTTTGTGGGGCCTCAAAATGTACTAAAAAGGTTGGTTTTGGTACATAAGTTTTGTGGGGGCCCGGGGCCACGGCCCACCGCCCCCCTAAGTACGGCCCTGATTGCCTACCTTGCTTATACAAACTTATACTATTATCATAATGATTTACAGTGAATAATGCACTAACATTTCATGAGCCGAAAAAGCATCCAACACCAGAGCCTAGATTAGGAAAATTGGCCGAACATAAAGTCCATTTCGCACAAAACTTTTTATGGATGAAATAATAGATTTTAAACCATTATTGTGGTTTTTGAACACTTAGCGTAATAACCAAAAGTAAGAAAGCCGTTTGGTGGCATAACTTCGGTAAGAACTTCAATATATGAATATTTAAATCGATAAATGTGCCCCAATAACAGCATAATAGGTTAAGGTTTGAGCCTTATACTTTATACAAAGAATAAAATATTGTGAATCGTACAAAATACGAAAAAGTGCGAATGTCGGAAGAAAGAATAGCAAAAACAGTATGAATTCAAGAAGTTTGTACTTTGAAATGAAAACTCGATCAAATTTGGTATTTTGAATGGTAAAATATTTAAATTGAGAAAAAAGGATTTATTTCCAATAAGAAATTCATGACCGAAAATTGTGATTGATGAATCTTTCATACGAAAGTACGAAAGATTTCAATCAACATTTCTGCTTTCTTCAAATTTGGCAACACTTATTTCAAAAACAAGTTTTGACCGGTGCGCCGCTGCAATTTCTTTACCGCGGCGCCGGTGACTTTTGGGCGCGCCGTTGAAATAATTTCAGTGCCTGGAGGTGGTTTTGGGAGTTCATCCTCCCCCAATTTGTTAGAAAAAAAGCGTTACGTAAACAGATGTTCTGGTCATAAGACGAGTTTGTACAATTCCATTCAATTCCACTACTTTATTGTACCTTTTACAGATACGTATTTCGACCTCAACAGTAAGGCCATCTTCAGTGTCTCGTATTTGACTCGACTTACTGTTAAGGTCGAAATACGTATCTGTAAAAGGTACAATAAAGTAGTGGAATTAAATGGAATTGTACAAATTTGTCTTATGATAAGTAAATACATTCCACTATAAGCTTAAAAAAAATTCGAATCAGATTTTTGGTCTTTTTGTAAGATTTCGACCTTAAGACCAAAACTCCAGGGAATTTTTGGATGAACGGTAATGGAAAAACTGTTGAACGTTCGTCCAATTCAATTGAGATCTCCAAATGAATAAAAATGTGCGTGACTCCGATGTATTTCTCTCGCAGTGTTTGTGATGTTTTTGCTGCAACTGGATTAGGGTGGTAATATAAAAATTATTACATAATTTTAATAATGACATTAGTGTTTTTTATTTATTTGTTTGAGTCTTCGAAAATATATGAAAATCGCACAGACTGGAAACTTAAATATTAATTTTAGATCTAAACACATTCTTCCACATATTAAAATCAAACAAGGGGTACACATCATTAAAACGTTGACAACACACATCTAGCGGATTATTTTGTCAATAAAGTGTCTGATGCGCTGCACGACGAAATAAATCATATCGCTTGGTTATCTTTTCTGGAGCGTAGAACCGAAGCTTTCCCAAGAGTTCAGAACAGGCGATATTGCCTTGGAGCAGGTCAAAAATCAGCAAGCGTTGGAGAAACTCACGTCGCTGTTGTAGCGTTGGTAAATTAGTCAAGGCACATCGTTGTTGGTACGGTGGAAGAAACTAACGTGTGCGCCACGGTAGGTGTCGAAGTGCATATCGTATGAAAACCTTCTGGACTCGTTCCAGACGAGCGATTTGCACAGCGTGATACGGGGCCCAGATAGTAACACCATATTCCAAAATACTTCGAACAAGCGAAACGTATAACGACTTGAGGCAATAAACGTCAGTGAAGGTCCTCGTGTTACGCCTTATCATTCCCAAAATAGCAAACGCTTTGGCGGTAGCAATTGCGATGTGCTCAGAAAATCTTAGCTTGCTATCAAGTGAAATACCCAAGTCCTTGATGACCGCAACTCGTTCCAGAATGATATTCCCCATCGTATATTGAAAATTGATTGGAGAGTGTAAGCGAGAGAAGGTGATCACGTTGCATTTTTGACGTTCACTTCCATGCCATTTGTTACGCACCAG
This sequence comes from Armigeres subalbatus, assembly GCF_024139115.2. NCBI lineage: Eukaryota > Metazoa > Arthropoda > Insecta > Diptera > Culicidae > Armigeres > Armigeres subalbatus. The sequence continues at coordinate 87,548,299 of NC_085139.1, read as the reverse complement.
CCAATCAAAGCATTCATGTCCATCTGAATAGCACAGCAGTCTAGTAGGGATGTCACTATTCGGTATATTTTTAGGTCATCTGCATACATTACTTTACATGATTTGAAGATGGAGGGTAGATCGTTGACGAAGAGCACAAACAGTAGTGGCCCTATATGGCTACCCTGCGGGACCCCGGAGTGTACAGAGAAAGGCGCCGAAAATGCTGAGCCAATTTTAACATATGCTCTACGATCAGCCAGGTACGATTGAATCCAGATAGTAAGCCAAGTCGGAAGTCCATATCGTTTCAACTTTTCGACCACCAGATTGTGAGGGACACGGTCGAAAGCTTTAGAGAAGTCGACATAGATAGCGTCCACCTGCTCACGTTTCTCAATTTTGTCTAATAGAAGGGACACGTATGACATGACACTTGTGGAACGTTTCTTAACAAACCCGTGCTGATAAGAAAATTATTTTGAGCTTTTTAGTGGAATGTTTTCACCTGTCATAAGACGAGTTTATACAATCCCATTGAATTCCACCACTTAATTGTATCTTGAAAGATACGTATTTCGACCTCAAAAGTAAGGCCGTCTTCAGTGTCTCGTACTTGACTCGACTTGAAGAAAATGATCGCAGCTTACACTATTTATACTATGCGTAGGTATAATAATTTATCTAGGTACTTATCTTACTACGGTGCTTATTTCTACTCGCTTGATGCGCTTAATGCTTAGGTAGATAGCGTCCACCTGCTCACGTTTCTCAATTTTGTCTAATAGAAGGGTATGGATTGGAGTTATTGCAGCCATCTTCCATAAGTTTGGAAAACGCGCCTCACTTAAAGAGCGGTTGAAAAGCAGCGTAGTAGGTAAAGCTAACGAGGAGCAGCATCCCTTGATGAAGCATGGTTGAAGATTGTCAGAGCCAGGGCCTTTCGAGGTTTCAATGTTTAGGAGCTTTCTATGCACCTCTTCTACCGCAAAAGAAACAGTTGGTATGTTCAAATCATATTCCGGTAAGCTGCTCAAGTACTGTTCAGACAAAGGTGGTGAGTTATTACTTGCCACGTTTTGAAAGAAAGACGAGAATAAGTTTGCAGAATCGATCGATGAAACTGATGTGGTATCCTTGTAGAACACGTTCTGAGGGATTCCACCGGTTGAAGTCCATTGTCGCATGTACTTCCAGAGACGCTCTGGGTTCGTTTTGACTTCATTTTCAACTCGGTGAACGTAAGACCTGAAGCAAGATTGTTTCAAAGAGTTGAATTGACGCTCTAATTCCCACACAACCGCCTTTAGATCTTCGCATCTTTGCCGAAAATATCGTCTACGCGCTTTCCTGAGCCGATTGCGCAAATTACGTAGCTCGCCACTCCACCAGGGTTGCTTATTATCTAATCGGCGAATTCGTTTCCGTAACGGCACATTATGTTGAAAAATTGAATCCAATTCTTGGTAGAATCTGCTAACGGCATCGTCCACGTCACCCACCGCAAGAATCTCTGCCCAGTTGATCGATGATACTAGCGTATTCAACTCGTCGTAGTTGCAATTAGTAAAATCATAATAGTACACGTCAGTTGTGTAGTCAGGTTGGTGTTGGTGATTCTGCCTTTGAAGAAGTCAATAGTGTTGGTATTTCTGGCTTTGAAAAACTCAATTCTATCCAGCTTTCCACGCTCGGTAATGGCGGCTTGTCGGTGTGTAAAAATCAATCGGTCACTGTACTTTTTGACACTAGCTGGAGGAAAACTCACTGGCAAAAAGGCCTTTCTTCCCTTTTCCTCACCCAGGAACGCCAGTGAGCTTTCCTCCAGCTAGTGTCAAACAGTACAGTGACCGATTGATTTTTACACACCGAAAAGCCGCCATTACCGAGCGTGGAAAGCTGGATAGACCACACAACCAGTATTGTCGGCGTAGCACCAACTTAGAATTCGGAAGTCGGGACTTCCGAACCGAACTTTCTTCCGAAGTTTTATCTGTCAAACTTTGTTTGCGCTCGCACCAACGAACGGCGTCATCGAGCTGCAGCGCGCGCAGATAGGAAACAATATTGCTTTGTAGCCATTCATCACATCATCCCTGCTTCGATAGACAGCTACGCGCGCAAATGCTGCATCCATGGTTTGCGCGCCAAACGTGCACGCGCCCGAATTTATTTGTTAATTGTCTGTGCTGTTTTAATTGTTCTATTGCCTATAAAAGGCAAATCTTGTCCGTACTTTTTATATAGTGTTTATCGTTCCCCACCGAGTAGGCACGCTGCCTCTCGGTGGCAATAAATTAGATTCAAAATTTAAAAGTAAAAGTGTCGTTTATCCGTCGTCGTCGATCCAACCATCTCCACACAACGTAGGGCCCAATCTCTGGCCGCAACCATGGTGCCGTGACCAGGATTAGCCGTAAGAAGCGGCCCCGAACCATCAAGCTCAGTGGCGTATCACCGATAGAAAGCCATCCGAACCGGCGTGTTCAATTCGATAACACATCCATTCTCCTGCTGGTCGAATCATCTGGTATCCCGTCCAACAGTAATGTGTTTCCGAAGCACCCGCTTCACTGTTGATTCGACCATCATCCGTTCCGCTGGCACCTGGGAATCCGACCTGAAACTGGGTGAAGCCAGGTCATGTTGTTAGTATATGCAACAGGACCCCCAAAGTCCAGCATCCAAACCAACAATCATCATCCATCCACATTGTCTTAACAGTGAGATAGTTAATCGAATCCAACCCATTGTATCGGACGACAGCGAAAACTATGAAGCAGACGAGGCAGGCAAACGATCGTGATCTCTTTCGAACAGAGCGACGGCAGATGAAAGCAATAACGAATCCATCCATCCTGTCCGAACTGGAAGTGTTAAGTGTCCAATTAGTGTACCAGTACCATCCCTTCGAACCGTCGTGTCCATCCTGCGGACGAGTGAATTCGGTCGTCCGGTCCAGTGCATCAGCTAACAGTAACCGTTCATCCACATTCCGGACCAACGCGCACCCTTTAGAACAATACGATTCAGTCCGATCGCCATCCAACCATTATCCTACTGGTCGAATCGATGCAGTAATCCGTCCACCGGTATTGTGGACATCCGAAGCAGGCAGCTCCATTCCTGATTCGACCATCAGCCGCTCCGCTGGTATCTGGGAACTCCGACCTGAAACTTGGTGAAGCCAGGTCAAGTTGTCAACTGCGATAACAGGACCCTCCCGCCAACCAGCTATTCCAAACCATCAACCATTCCAAATGCAAAATTATCATCGCAGAATCCATAAATTAGCACCAGAAGGAAGTACCCAATTCAATCATCGATCAAACGGACCGTGCAACAAGTGTGACAGCCAGCAGATGAACCAAAGCTGACGAGAATGACGAGATAAAAACGATTTTTTCAAATTCGTTTTGGTGTGCCGGGATGTTTGCGCTCGCACCAACGAACGGCGTCATCGAGCTGCAGCGCGCGCAGATAGGAAACAATATTGCTTTGTAGCCATTCATCACATCATCCCTGCTTCGATAGACAGCTACGCGCGCAAATGCTGCATCCATGGTTTGCGCGCCAAACGTGCACGCGCCCGAATTTATTTGTTAATTGTCTGTGCTGTTTTAATTGTTCTATTGCCTATAAAAGGCAAATCTTGTCCGTACTTTTTATATAGTGTTTATCGTTCCCCACCGAGTAGGCACGCTGCCTCTCGGTGGCAATAAATTAGATTCAAAATTTAAAAGTAAAAAGTGTCGTTTATTCGTCGTCGTCGATCCAACCATCTCCACACAACGTAGGGCCCGATCTCTGGCCGCAACAAACTTATTGATGCGTTGTTTAGCGCATCTTTAGGCGAATCCAGCGCACTATATCCGAAGTTGGGAAAGTTCCCTGTATCCGGAGAAAAATCCAACTTCGGTATAAAAAGCGTTATAAATGTATTCCGGATGGACAATATAAACGAATAAAAAGGAAAGCAGCTCAAGGCCTATACTACGGGCAACTGTTGCATATTTTCTCGGTATCGGTAAGGATGAGTGTTTTCTAATTGTCTTAAAAACTGGAGAACGACCCGTTACTTTAGGCTTAATTATTTCCTTGCTCGAAAGAAGCTTAAGGTCACTCCTGACGGAATCCAATTTTCAAAGTACTCGCGTTTTTAAGGGCACACCATGCGATACGGAAGCAACGCACAACTGTCATTTTTATTTTTTCACGCATGCTGCGACGCAGCAAAGCTGAAAAAATAAAAATGACAGTTGTGCGTTGCTTCCTTGGTTGCTGCTACGTTTGTGGTTATAACTTCTCTATGAATTCTAGAGAATTCGTACCCAGGAGTTTTGATAGTTTATCCCTACAGAAATTTTGGGTATTTCTTCCTCCAAGGATTTCAGGAAACTTTGGCCCCTTTCAGACTCATTTTTCTTGAATTCTGAAATTCTGAACAATCTCTCTAGGACTCCCAGAAATTCCTACTTTATGAATTCTGAGAAAATGATTTTCCAATCATTCTGTTTTCATCCATCGAGAGGAATTCAAGGGATTTTCTTCCTCAGGAGTTCCGAAAACTTGCCTATTCAGGAATTATTGGGAATTATTCCACCAAAAAATCCAAAGAACTGCAGAACACTCTCGCCCCCCCTCCTCAACCCAGGTATTCCTTTTTCTAAAATTCTCTGGAAATTTCAGAGAAATTTTTCTTCAAGAACTCTAGGAACTCGTTATACAAAAGTTGTGGGATATTCTTACATTTGTATTTTTGAGAATTTCTCCTTCAGAAACTCTGGGATATCCCAATTTCCCTTTGATTTTAATCTATCGCCAGCTGCTTCACAGCGACTTTTCGCAGCATGCTTTCGAGGCACTAAGTAACACGAAAACTGAAGATTGCTAAGTCCTGTTTTATTATTATTCTAATTGCTTCTTCTTCTTGTCTTCTGCGGGATTCCTTCGATAGGACTTCTTAAAAGTTCCTTCTTCAAGATTTCCTGTGAATTTGTGGGGCGAGGGTGGTATATACAAGTTTTTTTTCAATTCACTCCGAGAATTCCTAATCTATGAGTTTTGGGGATTGAACGAATCCAGAAGTTCTGAGGAGTGAATAATACGAGTCCCAGAATTCCTGGATAGGAAACTCCTGGAAAATTTCCTTCATCAGTTCCTGTAAATTTCTATATGATTTTTACATATGTCCTTCAGGAATTTTTTCATCTGTTTTTTTTTTGTTGGCATGACATCCCCATTAGAATATTGCCGTATCGCAGCTTGGTGTTCATCCAGCACTTCTTCAGTTTCTGTCAGCGAGGTTTCTGAGTAGATTCACTATTTACTTCTTGGGCTTGCTGTGTGGTCGCCAGGATAAGGAAGAACTTTTAAAGAAATTCATGAAGAAATTTCAAGAAGAATTCCTGGATAAATCACTGGATGAGATAGTAAAGAAATTCCTGAAGAATTTTTCAAAACAATCTCAGGTGAATTTTCTCATGGTATTCCAGAAGGATTACTTAACAGTATACGATATAAATTATGCTTATTGCCATTATTGCACGAGACATGCAAATAATATTAAAAAAAGGGTATTGTTCGATGCAATGATAATTTTGAATCGCGCCGATCTGAGCCGCCGACGCCACCGCCAAGAGCAACCGTGGAAAATTGCGTTCACGCCGCCGCCGTCATTTTTTGGGAAAAGCTATTTTCGGACAAATCAAAATTCGTAGAAATGTCATTATCACTTACCATTACCAATAAAAAAGTAATTTTTGGGGGAATGTTATTTGCAGGCAAACCTCATTTTCGGGGAAATGTCATTTTTGGGGAAATATTAATGTCTGAGAAATCTTATGTTCGGCGGAACGTCATTTGGCCATTTTCGAGTAAAAGTAAATGAAACAAGAGTAGAAACGTTATTTTCAATATAATGTCATTTTTGTGTTTCGCGGAAACATCATTTTCTGAAAAAAGATATTTTCTTAGAAATATTGTTTTCGAGCGAAAGTTTATTTCAGAAAAAAAAATATTTCCGGTGTAAAGTAATTTTCAGTGAATTACTTTTCCCGTGTTATTGTCTAAGAAATCAAGACAAAATTTTCAAAACGACGTTTCAGTAGTACAGAAGTGAAACTGGATTTTTCTCAACAATATCCCTCCCTCCTTTCTCAATAACCCCACACCCCTCTGTTATGGTTTTCTTAGTACATAGAATATATTATCCAAATTTGTTACGAAATCTAGATAGTTAGTAGGGTTTGATGTTTGTCATCGATACCTACAAATGCAGTGAAGGACAACATCGCTTTCAATAAATTTTTAAAGTTTCTGTTTAAAAATATAAACAACTTTTTGCCAGGATTCCTTAATCAAACGATGCTCACGTCTACTTACCAAGTATGACTCCCGCGTGGTAAAGGTGACCGGATCCTGTGGATCACCGCTTGGGCATTGATAATCCACCCTTCCTGCCACCTGTATCAGCTTGGAGCCCGTTCGGGCCAAATCGATGAGATTCAGCCGGAGAGTATCGGCCGAAAATTCCACCTGGATAAATGATACAAACCAAATAAGTTGCGAAGTTACAAAACGATTTTTTCTACGGTGCAGTTTACCTTCCGTAGACATCCGACGAAATTGTTGTGCACTCGGGCGCCGAGTAGGGCTCGAGGGTTGACGGCTCCACCGACGTAGACTCGGGATGACGAAAGCATTGTGAACTTCCCGGCAATGTGCGAATGGTCGGTGTAGACATCGTCCACGACGGCAACCAGCTGGAATGATAAGAAAGAACATAGTATTTTAGAAAAAATGTCCACTTGATAATGACTGCAAATTCGGTAGATTTAGAATGTATTAAACTCTCATAGTTATCATCTGGCCTAAAACGACGTGACCAAGAACTCATTGCCACACCTTCTGTCTAAGAAGTCTCACATTCCCTTCTTTCTTTCCGGTCTAAAAGGAATGTTTTTATGCGTTTCATGGTAAAATCCCACCTTTTACTATGTGAACAGAAGTTTCAGGATGCGAAGCCAGTTGAAAAAATAACACTCTTTCGCAAAATAATCAACAAATTTTGTATATGCATTGCCACAGATCTCGTAAAAATCGTACCTAACGTAGAGTTAAAAAATGCTGATTTGATGCTGTTTGCCATTTGATGGAAGAAAAAACTTCATGTGAATGTGATTGTTACTTTTGCCTCTCCATCTCAGTTGAAACTTTTCAAAACTAGCATTCCTCGATTTCCTTCGATGATGCGAGCTGGCCCATTATGGAAAGCTTATTTCCTTTTACCCATACTTATTCCACACAAGAACCTACATAGCGAAGCAGAGCTCCGTCTCCCGGCACCACCGGACTAGAATACATGAAGCGCAGAAAGTTTCGCCAATTTGTGCGTTTCTGCTACTGTTCCGCCCGTTTCTCCACTTGGAAATTTATGGCGCTATTTGCATTTTTGTTCACTTTATCATAGAAAATGTGTGCGCGGGGAGTGTGTTGCAATGTCCAAAGTGTAGCAGAAGCATTGTGTAAGAGAGGCAGTAGCAAACTTTGGCTTTGCCACTGCCGTTGCTGCAACCGCTTTCGGGATCTTTTCCGAGTAATTTAACTCGGTTTACGAGAACGATGGCTAGCTGGTAGCCGGGACGGGAGTGTTCCGATCCCAGATGGTGGTCTAGTTGGATTTTAACTATATTTGCAGTTTCCGGCCGTTTTTTTCTATCTTTTTCTCTGACTGTGCTGTGTGATGTGGTGACTTAGGAGGCATGCAGTAATCGCATTTCACAAACTGTTGGCATCCCGCAATTCGTTATACCATGAAAGGAAACCCGATTTGTCCATTTTGTAAGGCAAATAAAGAGGAGCGTGCATATGACTCATAGTTTAACATGACATTTACTTTGGACATAGGACGAAATGCTTTTTGGCAACGAATGCTGACTAGCAATGTCAATCACTTTCACGCTACATTAGATTTGATAACCCTGAATCGGGAAGCTAAATCTGGCACCTAGTAATTACGAAGACTTCTATCTCCAAATCCTATCCATCCGCTATGAACGTTTAGATTGGAGATATCAACTTGAACATTTCTGAAATTGACAACTAAATTGGATTGTTTTCCGAGTCCCAAATTTCAATGTGGCACAACTGACAAATTCGCTTTTACGCCACCCTCCCACCTAGGGAGGTAACACCCAGAAAAAGAGAATTTGGAAAATTAGTTTAACCTTCGGCTCTCATCAGCTGAGCTCAGATACAGCCTCAGCAGAAGCATTCGATTGTTCGATTTGTCAGGGTAAGCCACCACTTTGCACATCCTTTGCTCATAGGGTAACAGAGATATTTTTGACCATCGGATGTATTTCCTACATATTATCAAATAAAATTATGCTTTCATTGTACATTTTTCTTCAAATTTGATTTTCGTTACAACTTTTGCACATAGTGAGACATATATTCAGAGGTCCTTTCTATAGTTCTCCCATTATCCAGTATAGGATAGGAGGCAACGACAAATGAGACCAATTTTCCTCATGCCAAATGTGGGGACGTCGTTGTCGAATGACATCCCATCATCGCCACTTGTTTGTCCGGAAAGGTCTTTGACTTTGGCGGTTGAGTGGTTCTATAGTTACATACAACATATACTCATGCTGCTGGAAGTAGTATGATGACATTCACAACTGGAAGCAGTCGTGTTCGCTCTTGTTCTTGAACAACTCCTTTATCCTTTCATAAGCTAAAGGAAATGGGACATTGTATTGCGCTACCACACGTTTCGTACAGGATCAATAGACAATAATGGCTGCCAGGAGGTCATTGTTGAAGTAGGTGTTGGTTTATTGTCATGTCTAGATGTAAGATAAAGAGTTTATTTAATTGGAATGACAAGTTTATTTTTCTGCGAAATACAGTAATATTTTGATTTTATCACTGCCCTGGTGAATTTTGGTGATAAAATAGGAAATGTGACAAAATCAGAAAAACAATAATTTTCATTTTTTTAATTTATTATAAATTTTAAAATACATGAACAGAACCCGTAATTTATTGTCTAGAAGGTTTACAAAAATCTTAACATGTACTCAGAAATTATTCATAATAAACCACACGCAGTGAAAGTTATTTCATGAAAACCATGGTTGTTTGCGGAAAAATCCTAACTGCCAGAGGCAATTGAAATGTATTAATAATAACAAATATGTAACATAGCAAATAAGGATGATAGTGTTAAGAAAACATGGAACACCTAGTCTATGAGATGAAATCATATATTAGATAAGCGGTTCTCAATCTGGGGTACATGTACCCCAGGGGGTACCTCGAACAAAAATGCATAATGGCGGATGTATTATAATTCCAATAAAAACTTATTCAAAAAAAAAATATATTGAAAAATATGCTTGCGAACTAAAACAAAAAAAAAGGTTCTGAAGCTTCCAGTTGAAAGACATAAAGCCTTTTTTTTTTCAAAAGCTTGGCTTCGTTGCAAGAAGCTTGGAAGCCTCCTTTCAAAAGGATCTTTCCTAAGCAACTCGGAAGCCTCCTTTCAAGAGGCTCGGAAGCCTCCTTTCAAGAGGCTCGGAAGCCTCCTTTCAAGAGGCTCGGAAGCCTCCTTTCAAGAGGCTCGGAAGCCTCCTTTCAAGAGGCTCGGAAGCCTCCTTTCAAGAGGCTCAGGCCTCCTTTCAAGAGGCTCAGAAGCCTCCTTTCAAGAGGCTCAGAAGCCTCCTTTCAAGAGGCTCAGAAGCCTCCTTTCAAGAGGCTCAGAAGCCTCCTTTCAAGAGGCTCAGGCCTCCTTTCAAGAGGCTCAGAAGCCTCCTTTCAAGAGGCTCAGAAGCCTCCTTTCAAGAGGCTCAGAAGCCTCCTTTCAAGAGGCTCAGGCCTCCTTTCAAGAGGCCTCAGAAGCCTCCTTTCAAGAGGCTCAGAAGCCTCCTTTCAAGAGGCTCAGAAGCCTCCTTTCAAGAGGCTCAGAGCCTCCTTTCAAGAGGCTCAGGCCTCCTTTCAAGAGGCTCAGGAAGCCTCCTTTCAAGAGGCTCAGGCCTCCTTTCAAGAGGCTCAGAAGCCTCCTTTCAAGAGGCTCAGAAGCCTCCTTTCAAGAGGCCTCAGAAGCCTCCTTTCAAGAGGCTCAGAAGCCTCCTTTCAAGAGGCTCAGGCCTCCTTTCAAGAGGCTCAGAAGCCTCCTTTCAAGAGGCTCAGAGCCTCCTTTCAAGAGGCTCAGAAGCCTCCTTTCAAGAGGCTCAGGCCTCCTTTCAAGAGGCTCAGAAGCCTCCTTTCAAGAGGCTCAGAAGCCTCCTTTCAAGAGGCTCAGAAGCCTCCTTTCAAGAGGCTCAGGCCTCCTTTCAAGAGGCTCCAGCCTCCTTTCAAGAGGCTCAGAGCCTCCTTTCAAGAGGCTCAGAAGCCTCCTTTCAAGAGCTCAGGCCTCCTTCAAGAGGCTCAGGCCTCCCTTTCAAGAGGCTCAGAAGCCTCCTTTCAAGAGGCTCAGGCCTCCTTTCAAGAGGCTCAGGCCTCCTTTCAAGAGGCTCAGGAAGCCTCCTTTCAAGAGGCTCAGGCCTCCTTTCAAGAGGCTCAGAAGCCTCCTTTCAAGAGGCTCAGGCCTCCTTTCAAGAGGCTCAGGCCTCCTTTCAAGAGGCTCAGAAGCCTCCTTTCAAGAGGCTCAGAAGCCTCCTTTCAAGAGGCTCAGAAGCCTCCTTTCAAGAGGCTCAGGCCTCCTTTCAAGAGGCTCAGAAGCCTCCTTTCAAGAGGCTCAGAAGCCTCCTTTCAAGAGGCTCAGAAGCCTCCTTTCAAGAGGCTCAGGCCTCCTTTCAAGAGGCTCGAGCCTCCTTTCAAGAGGCTCAGAAGCCTCCTTTCAAGAGGCTCAAGCCTCCTTTCAAGAGGCTCAAGCCTCCTTTCAAGAGGCTCAGAAGCCTCCTTTCAAGAGGCTCAGAAGCCTCCTTTCAAGAGGCTCAGAGCCTCCTACAAGAGGCTCAGAAGCCTCCTTTCAAGAGGCTCAGGCCTCCTTTCAAGAGGCTCAGAAGCCTCCTTTCAAGAGGCTCAGAAGCCTCCTTTCAAGAGGCTCAGGAAGCCTCCTTTCAAGAGGCTCAGGCCTCCTTTCAAGAGGCTCAAGCCTCCTTTCAAGAGGCTCAGAAGCCTCCTTCAAGAGGCTCAGAAGCCTCCTTTCAAGAGGCTCAGAAGCCTCCTTTCAAGAGGCTCAGAAGCCTCCTTTCAAGAGGCTCAGAGCCTCCTTTCAAGAGGCTCAGAGCCTCCTTTCAAGAGGCTCAGAAGCCTCCTTTCAAGAGGCTCAGAAGCCTCCTTTCAAGAGGCTCAGAAGCCTCCTTTCAAGAGGCTCAGAAGCCTCCTTTCAAGAGGCTCAGAAGCCTCCTTTCAAGAGGCTCAAGCCTCCTTTCAAGAGGCTCAGAAGCCTCCTTTCAAGAGGCTCAGAAGCCTCCTTTCAAGAGGCCTCAGAAGCCTCCTTTCAAGAGGCTCAGAAGCCTCCTTTCAAGAGGCTCAGAAGCCTCCTTTCAAGAGGCTCAGGCCTCCTTTCAAGAGGCTCAGAAGCCTCCTTTCAAGAGGCTCAGAAGCCTCCTTTCAAGAGGCTCAGAAGCCTCCTTTCAAGAGGCTCAGAGCCTCCTTTCAAGAGGCTCAGAAGCCTCCTTTCAAGAGGCTCAGGCCTCCTTTCAAGAGGCTCAGGCCTCCTTTCAAGAGGCTCGAGCCTCCTTTCAAGAGGCTCAGGCCTCCTTTCAAGAGGCTCAGAAGCCTCCTTTCAAGAGGCTCAGAAGCCTCCTTTCAAGAGGCTCAGAGCCTCCTTTCAAGAGGCTCAGAAGCCTCCTTTCAAGAGGCTCAGGCCTCCTTTCAAGAGGCTCAAGCCTCCTTTCAAGAGGCTCAGAAGCCTCCTTTCAAGAGGCCTCAGAAGCCTCCTTTCAAGAGGCTCAGAAGCCTCCTTTCAAGAGGCTCAGAAGGCTCCTTTCAAGAGGCTCAGAAGCCTCCCTTCAAGAGGCTCAGAGCCTCCTTTCAAGAGGCTCAGAAGCCTCCTTTCAAGAGGCTCAGAAGCCTCCTTTCAAGAGGCTCAGAAGCCTCCTTTCAAGAGGCTCAGAAGCCTCCTTTCAAGAGGCTCAGAAGCCTCCTTTCAAGAGGCTCAGGCCTCCTTTCAAGAGGCTCAGAAGCCTCCTTTCAAGAGGCTCAGCCTCCTTTCAAGAGGCTCAGCCTCCTTTCAAGAGGCCTCAGAAGCCTCCTTTCAAGAGGCTCAAGCCTCCTTTCAAGAGGCTCAAGCCTCCTTTCAAGAGGCTCAGAAGCCTCCTTTCAAGAGGCTCAGAAGCCTCCTTTCAAGAGGCTCCAGCCTCCTTTCAAGAGGCTCAGCCTCCTTTCAAGAGGCTCAGAAGCCTCCTTTCAAGAGGCTCAGAAGCCTCCTTTCAAGAGGCTCAGAAGCCTCCTTTCAAGAGGCTCCAGAAGCCTCCTTTCAAGAGGCTCAGAAGCCTCCTTTCAAGAGGCTCAGAAGCCTCCTTTCAAGAGGCTCAGAAGCCTCCTTTCAAGAGGCCTCAAGCCTCCTTTCAAGAGGCTCAGAAGCCTCCTTTCAAGAGGCTCAGAAGCCTCCTTTCAAGAGGCTCAGAAGCCTCCTTTCAAGAGGCCTCAGAAGCCTCCTTTCAAGAGGCTCAGAAGCCTCCTTTCAAGAGGCTCAGAAGCCTCCTTTCAAGAGGCTCAGAGCCTCCTTTCAAGAGGCTCGAAGCCTCCTTTCAAGAGGCTCAGAAGCCTCCTTTCAAGAGGCTCAGAAGCCTCCTTTCAAGAGGCTCAAGCCTCCTTTCAAGAGGCTCAAGCCTCCTTTCAAGAGGCTCAGAAGCCTCCTTTCAAGAGGCTCAGTAAGACAAATAAGACGCAGCATATATGGAGCTGAAAGCCGCTTTCGATACCGTGGACCACGAAATTCTGCTTGCTAAGCTGATGTTACTCGGCGTTTCATCAACGGCTACCAATTGGTTTAGGTCATATTTGCAGAATCGTTCGATGCGTGTGAAAATTGGCACGTCAGAATCAGAAGTTTTCGCAAACAAATCGGGAGTACCTCAAGGCAGCAATCTGGGCCCGCTACTGTTCTCGATCTTTATTAATGATATTTTCATGCTGTTGTCACAAGGCTGCCGCCTCTTCTACGCAGACGATTCAAAAATCTATTACGTTATAAAAACTTGACAGACTGCAACGAACTGCAAAATATGTTGTATATTTTTGCGGACTGGTGCTCAAGAAATCTCATGGACTTAAGTATTGAAAAATGCAACATCATTTCATATCACCGGAAAAACGCACAAATAATCTACGACTATGTCCTGTCTGGACGATCGCTCACTCGCGTTCAGCACATTAAGGATCTTGGCGTTATCCTGGATAGCGGACTTACATACATACCTCACTACGATGACATTGTAGCCCGAGCTTATCGTCAATTGGGTTTTATTTTCAAAATTGCCGGTGAATTCCGTGATCCGTTATGCTTTAGATCACTGTACTGTTCCATTGTGCGATCAATACTGGAATCATCCGCTGTTGTTTGGTGCCCTTTCCAGACCACATGGATCGCTAGGATCGAAGCCGTTCAACGGAAGTTTCTAAGATACGCTCTTCGATCCCTAAGGTGGCGTGATCCGACGAACTTGCCACCGTACGAGGAGCGGTGCCGGTTGATTAGCATCGAACCACTAGAGTTTAGACGGATCGCCGCTCAAGCTTACGTTTGCTGGGAAGCTGCTCACGGGTCACATCGATTGTCCAGCACTACTGTCGCAGTTAAATCTATATGCACCTGAAAGACCTCTTCGTCAACGTCTATTTTGCTTCTAGAACCACAGATTAGCAACTATGCACTACACGAACCAATTCGATTCATCAGTCGCCGCTTCAACGAATTCTTCGATATTTTGACTTTAATTCATCAGTTGACGTGTTTCGTCATCGGTTTCTAGACTTTTTCCGTACCGCTGGCCATAACCAATTAGTTATATTCATTTAGACATTCATTGTCAGTTGAATTATTTTAATAAAAAAATAAATAAAGACAAATAAGACAAATAAGACAAATAAGACAAATAAGACAAATAAGACAAATAAGACAAATAAGACAAATAAGACAAATAAGACAAATAAGACAAATAAGACAAATAAGACAAATAAGACAAATAAGACAAATAAGACAAATAAGACAAATAAGACAAATAAGACAAATAAGACAAATAAGACAAATAAGACAAATAAGACAAATAAGACAAATAAGACAAATAAGACAAATAAGACAAATAAGACAAATAAGACAAATAAGACAAATAAGACAAATAAGACAAATAAGACCAATAAGACAAATAAGACAAATAAGACAAATAAGACAAATATTTTATTTTTTTATGTCTTTATTAGAGAGGTTTGCAGCCCTGGGCTGGCTCACCTCTCGAAAGACAAATAAGACAATTAAGACAAATAAGACAAATAAGACAAATAAGAAAGATAAGACAAATAAGACAAATAAGACAAATATCCGGAGAAATATCCAAAGGTATCCTGGAGGAATCTCCAGATGAATTCCTTGAGAGATATCTGGACGACTTCCTGGTGGAATATCCAGAAGGAGGATTACCCGGAGGATTGTCTGGAACTCCTGGAAGAATACCCAGAGGAATTCCTGGAGAAACATCTGGAAAGATCTCAGGACTATTACATGGACAATTTCTTGGAGGAGTATCCGGACGAATTCCTTGAGGAATATCCGGATGAATGCCTGGAGGAATATTCTTAGGAACTCCTGGAGGAATTATTCGAGAAATATCAAGAGAAATTCCCGGAGGAATATCTGTACAAATTCCTGGAGGAATATCTGGACGAATTCCTGGAGAAACATCCGGAACATCCTTCTTCTTATTGGCATTACATCCCCACACTGGTACAGAGCCGCCTCGCATTTTAGTGTTCATTAAGCACTTCCACAGTTATTAACTGCGAGGTTTCTAAGCCAGGTTACCATTTTTGCATTCGTATATCATGAGGCTAGCACGATGATTTTGTCAAGCAAATGGAACCAAATCTGGCATGTGGAGGTTTCGGAAGCGAAGATATTTTTTTTGTGGTAGTCAGAAACCCCTCCTCCTTCTGGAAAGGGAGGCTCCCATACAAATGTAACAGAAATTTCAAATGTAACAGATATTTCTCCAGGAGTTCCAACGGATGTTCATGCGGATATGCGGATCCAGGAATTCGTCAAGATATTTCTCTGGATATTCCTCCAGATGTTCGTCCAGATATTCTGTCAGAAATTCCTCTTGGTGTTCCTCCGGAAATTCGTCCAGATATTCCCTCAGGCATTCGTCCAGATATTCCTCCAAGAACTCCTCCGGATATTCCTTCAGGAATATGTCAATATATTACTCCAGGAATTCGTCAAGATATTCTTCCAATAATTCCTCTGGATATTTATCAAAAAATTATTCTGAATATTCCACCAGAAATTCATCCAGATATTACCCAAGAAATACCGCCAAATATTCCTCCAGGAATTCCTCTAAATATTCCTCCGGATATTCCTCTAGGAATTTGTCCAGATATTACTCCAGGAATTTCTCCGAATATTCATCCATATTCTGAAAGCAATGGTGATCGATCTTGTGCCAGGCACTGAATTCCAACGAACGATAAACGGAAAGGGTTTTACCATAAACGCGATGATCGAACCGTTCTCGTTTATGTGGGAAAATCCTGACCTCATGACGATCAATGGTTCAGCAGAACCACAGTTGAGGATAAACCTGTAAGAATGAAGTCCCTGAGGAAGGTCTCAAACGGACCGAAACGTTGGACAAGATTAAATAACAGTGTTTTGATTTTGTCAAGACTGAAAAGCCATCTCCGAGACCTAATTGCTCGCTGAAAGTCGGCTCCCCATGGTGTCGCGTTCCGCTGGAATGTGTCTTTAGTAGAATACTGTGCCCTTCAAGCTAACATCGACACCTTGATAAACTGGTACACGGTGCAATGGAATGGAAATCAACGTCAAAATCAACTCAACAACAAAATCAACGGAAATCAAAGATCTAGAAGTTCGTCTGTCTTCGATTATAATATGTCTGCCGCCAGTGTCACAAGGGTAAGCACCGTCAAGGACCTTGGCGTCCAGTTGAATTTCAGGCTCAACTTCAATCTGCACAATGCTACAACAACCGCCAAGGCGTATGCATTGCTTGGATTTATAAAACGAAACGCTCAGCAGTTTGAAGATATAATACTGCTCGAAAACTCTCTACTGTGCCCTGGTCCGCAGTACACTAGAATACGCTGTCCTTGTGTGGGCTCCATATCATGTAGTTCAGAGTAATCAGATCAAGCGAATTCAACGGAATTTCATTCGATTTGCGCTTCGTCGACTACCGTGGAATGACCTCGTCCGCCTCCCCCAATATGAGCATAACTGTGGATTGATTCATTTGTCATCTCTGGCTAGCAACGGTTGTTCATGTTCATGTTCGATACCCTGTCCCACAACATTGACTATCCAACGCTGCTGAGTAATGTCAACATCAACGTTCTTGCTAGATCAACCCGCCATACAGATTTCCTACGTCTTCCAGCATACCGCACCGTTTTTGGATAAACCAACCCATTTGATACTTGTGGTCGACGTTTATTTTGCTAATAATATGACCACGTGTATGTCTACAAGTTGCATAGTTAGCTAGTAGTATTTGTCTGTACAATTAGTTTGAAGACAAGTAAATAAATAAATATTTATGATAATTGAAGGACAATCAACAAACTCAATGCTTTACTACTTCACTGAGCATAAGCGCAGAACTGTTTTAGATGGTCTGATGTCAAATGTAAAATTTCTAATAAAGAAACCACTCTCCTCAAACCGGTTCGAGTTGCATTAAGCCACGCAAATGATTTTCATCATCTATCAGCATCGCTGTCATTTTTGTTTGCATTCAGCATTTAAAGTTTTATTTCCTTTCCGGCAGAGTACACGTGTGTAACAGATATGTGTTTTCCACCATCCTTAACGATAACAGCGATGTTAGAACCTCAAGGGTGTCAGGGGGGTCAAGCTCTTGGGCCCGGTAATAGCTCTGCGACGAAGAAGTTTGCAATTAATGAGACGCTAATTGGAATTAAGTTTACTCATTATTTTCGTTGAGTGAGTAGTTGCCTGCGCTACTGCTGCTTCTGCTGCTACTTCTGCTGCCAACGAGGACTTAATAATGATGATGCTTCAATGGGAGGACGGATGCCGAACGGGGTAGGGCAGGTATAGGGATGGCATTGTTCCGGTGGTTAGGTTCGACAGAAAGATGCTGACGTGGGATCCAAGAGAATGGGATAAATTATGTCCTGCGAGTAAGATTAATGGGGATAACTTATGATTCGGCAAATAATGCGGTGTCGAACGACAGCTGCTGTGACAAAGTTCAAACACAGAGAACGGACATCCAAAATATATTCTTGGGAATGCTATTCTTGTTATCTAGACGAACATCAGAAAAGGTGTTACGTCCTTACGCCAACATTTGTTTTTACAGTTCCTTATCATATTATATACATAGACAAAGAACTGGAAAGTATACATTTTGGCTGTTACGTCCTTTTCCAATGTTGGTCTAGTTATAATCTCACGCAAAACCCGAAACGAAAAAATAATTCTTCAGAAAAGTTCACTTGGGAAATTTTTGTTGAGTTTAGTCATAGACGGCGTAACAGGAGAAATTATTTTATTTTCGAAAAACTAATTTACCTAATAGATCAGAATATTATCGTGATTCGGATGGAAGCCCATTCAGGATTCCGATGGAATCTCGTTCAGGATGCGGATGGAATTCCATTCGAGATTCGGATGTAATCCTATTTTGATAAGAATTAGCTTCCGAAGTGTACCTACATAATTTGCAAAATACTTCGGACCTATGTGATCGAATGAAATATTAATGCATGATTAGAACATCATTTAATATGTTCGTTCATAAATCAACAGTCATCATTAACAAATAAAATGCCGTGATGAGGTTCGAGTTTTCCTGTAATTGCCACGTCTTCAACAAATGCAGCAAACAGAAAACCATTTTCCGTGCTAAAAGTTTTCCCCGTTGAGCTGCAAAGCCAACTACCTATGCCGCAGTGAATGCAGTAAAACAACTCATCGTTGCAATTAAGGAAAGTTTCTGCCCTTCTATTCTACGAACTCATTATCTGCCGTTTCAACTACCGTGCCATCATCTTCGATCGTATAGACACACTCCTGTAGTAGGCGTACGACGCTAGAAAAAGAGATAATTTGCACTTTGCACTGAAAACTTACCCGGCAGAAGCTGGTTATTGATGAGATCTGCGTTTTTCGAAAAAGGGGTTCCGGAATCGTGGAGAGCAGCAGCGTGGGGATGAAATTGAAATCATTATTTTATTCACGTTTCACCGAATAGAGAGATATGGATTTCCGCCTTTTTTTGTTACCTCTTGAATCCGTCGGTGGACAGTGACCTTGTGCCACTGGTGATCATCGAAGCGAACCCGAGCCGGTTTGATATGCATCTCTTGTTTGCCGTTCGAGAGGCCCATCGTCAGCGAAACACCACCGTCTCGGAGGGCCAAATTCAGGTAGTCCGTTCCGTGTCCTGTGGTGAAAAAAAGGAATATAAAACGTAGGGGTTTTAGTTTGTGAGATGGCTGCTGGTCAAAATTATAGTAGGGTTTAATAGTGATTGCTGCATATGTTGCGCATGACTTAAATAGTGGAGTGGGGCGGAGTGAGTCCTTCCGCTCCGTACCTAATCAATAAGATACGAGGAATTGAAGCAGTTCAAGTTGGATGCATTTAGATTCTTTTTGGTCTCAACAATTTGCATGACAATCTTGTCGCTAATAACTGTGGACAATATTATTATATATTATATCAAATTATTCATTTTGTTTTTTCAAAAACTATCATTTTTTTCATGTTGTTGCGACAGTAACAGAACAGAAGGCGACACGAGAAAATACAAATTTGACTACAAAGCTAAGTCAAATTTGTATTTTCTCCAAACTGTAAATTAAGACAGCGGTTCTCAACCTTTTTCTTGAGAGGTACCCCTTCAAACTTTTGCAATTATTGAGGTACCCCCTATTTTTTGCTGTAAATGAAAATAAGCGTAGATAAGATATATGAAAAACGGCGCTCCATGGAGTTGGCTGATGTTTGCGATATTCCGTGAAAAATTTCATTTTAAAATAAATTTGAACATCAAGCTTCCTTCATTATTTTTTTGTCTGTTGGAGGCTTCCGAACCTTGGCTTCAGAGCCTCTTGAAAGGCGGGTTTCGGGCCACTTAAAAGGAGACTTTTTAAAAAACATTCCGAGCCTCTCCAAAAGAAATTTTCGAAGGGAGGCTTTTGGGCCTCTGTAAAGGCGGCTTTTGAGCCCTTGAACAGCTAGAGAGTGAAATCAAGCACCCACTAGTGCAGAGAATATTTAGCTCTCTTGCCTCATTTATACTGAGCTGCGCATTTCTATTGGAATGAATGTGTAAAAGAGAGGTATACAATACAATCCCTCTCTTTTCGCTAATATGATTTTGTATCTACACAACACTCACTCGCATCTGAAACACTGCCGATGAACGAAAGAAGCATCTTCACTTCACGCTGACCTACTGAACGATCCTTCCTCGGCACCACTTGGCTTGTCCAAAACTCCTCACTTTCAATGTATAAAACGAATGCTTTGTATTTGCCTCTTCCCTTGTTCGTGCAGCCTGCAGCACGTGATCGAGCGCACATCAATCAGTGCACCGAAATTAAAACCTCACTGCGGGCTAAAAACGAAGCATTCATTCGAATTTTCCAAGGCCTGATCCTCTTGAAGGGAGCATTCACAGGCAGGCTTCACAGCCTCTTGAAAGCGGCTTTCGAGCCACTTGAAAGTACGGTTATAATGTTCTTGGAAGATTAATTTCGCACCTCTTGAAGGGAAGCTTACGAGCCTCTTAAAAGGAAGGAAGGAAGAAAAGGAAGCAAAAAAAGCGTTCATTAATTCGTGAACTAACAAGTTCACGGTGTATTTTTTCGTGAACAACAGCCACGGATTCGGGAACAAAGTCACGTTTTCTGGAACGTTCTGGAAAACGTGACTGGTGTTCCCGAATCCATGAATTAAATCACGGTGTATTTTTGCTGGTTCATTCGGGAACGCTTTTTTTGCGTGCGACCTTTATAAAGGGAGGCTTAAGAGCTTCTTGAAAGGAGGCGTTTGAATCTCTTGAAGAAGGTTTCCGAATCTCTTGAACGGCGGCTTTCGAGCTCTTCAAGAGGGCTTCAGAGCCTCTTGAAAGGCGGTTTTCGAGCAACTTAAAAGGAAGCTTTTGAGTTTTTTGAAAGTATGCTTCCAAGCCAAGAAAGAAGAATGTCGAGCCTGTTTCAGGGAGGCTTCCAAGCTTCTTGAAAAGAGGCTTCTGGGCATCTTGAACAGCAGGTTTCTAGCTTTTAAAAGGATGCTTCAGAGCCTCTTGACATGGGGCTTATGATCCTCTTGAAGAAAGGCTACTGAGCATCTTAAAGGGAGGCCTTCAGAGCCTCTGGAAAGCGCCTTTAGAGCCTTGAAAGTCGTTTTTTTTAAAAGGCTTCCAAGTCTCTTAAAACGAGGCTTCCGAGTCTCTTGAAGAAAAGCTTCCGAGCCTCTTGAAGGGAGGCTCAAGAGCATTTTGTAGGCAGGCTTCAGAGCCTCTTGAAATGCAGCTTCCGGTCCACTTAAAGGGGACTTGTAAGAATCTTGAAAGAACGCTTCCGAGCCACTTGAGAGGCGGCTTTTCAGCCACTTAAAAGGAGGCTTCTAAGCTTTTTAAGGGAGGCTTATGAGCTTCTTGAAAGAAGGCTTCCAAACCTGTTGAAGGAGGTTTCCAAATCTCTTGAAAGGAGGCTTATGAACCTCTTGAAACGAGGCTTCGAGCTGCTTGGAAGGAGGCTTCCGAGAAGTGTAGAAGGATTATCACGAAGCAACTAAGCTTTTCGGAAAAATAGCCTTATGCCTCTCAAATGGAGGTTTCCGTACTTTCAGACTTTAGATTTTAGTTCAGAAGCATGTTGTTAACATATTATTTAATATTTTGTATCGAATAGGTAGATTAAATTGAAGATTTTTTAAATTTGTTCTTTCAACGTTTTGTCCTTTTGATCTTTTGTCGCACAGCCCTTAATACACTGTGCTTGTCTGCGAGGGCAGGATTCAATAGGCTTTGATTTAGTAATCATCATGCATATTATGTACAAGACAATGTTTTGAAAAAAAAATACACAATTATCAAAACATTATTAATAAGTTTAGATTGGAATTGTAAAACAACCGCCATTACGCATTCTAGCCCGAGGTACCCCTTGAGGTCAGCGAAGGTACCCCCAGGGGTACATGTACCCCAGGTTGAGAACCGCTGAATTAAGATATCCCATCGTTATTAGCTGGTTATGGAACAACTACTCGCAAAGGCAGCTGTTGAATAATTAGTAATACGTACGTGTACTTAATGGAATAGCGTGAGTTCAAGTCCCACCGGCATCGAAATCTTTTTTCGCAATGTCTCATAAAAACACCTTAAAATGGCCAACTTGACTATGTGTATAAAAATTAAACATCTTTTAAAAAAAAAGTAAATTATTTTATGTTCTCATTGCAATTCAGTGGCCCTTCTAATTGTTAGCCTTTGTTCACTGTCAGCTTTTCTAGGTTATAGTTAAGTTGTTGTAGTTTTAATTAGTTAGAATCCAGTTTTAGCTTTAATTCAATTCTATTACCTGCTCTAGTTTGTAATCATGCTAAGAAACTAGACTAATATTGATGGGATAAAGTCACTTTCTACTAGTTGAGTAAATTCAAGAAATTCCACACTTCGTCCAAGAAATCCACGTTGGAAAAATGTTATGGTTTTTCTCTGATGGAAGCTTATCAGTGATGACGTCGATCAAAGGACTTCGATAGAATAGGAGATGACGTCTTTTCAGTCAAGCGGAAGAACCGTTTGCGACAGGGCGACCAACTCGACGGTACCTGTGTTAGCATTCTCTCCCCGGTGCTTCCCTCTATTTATTAGGGTGGAGCACCTAGCACATCTATGTCGAGCCTTGTCGTAGGACACTTGAAGATTTCTTGTATAGTCTGCAAGCACTTATACTAGTGCGTTGTACGCCGAGTCAATTCCACCGTATTATCGTTGTAGGTTCACCGTTGCATCGTTTCCCATCATCTTTATGTGGAAGGCCTCTGCGATGATCCTGCTCTCCTGGTTTTCTATCCGTTCTGAAATTTCCGTATTTCCAAAATCAAAATTGTGTCCTTCTGTCATATAATGTTTTGCCAGGCCAGTATTTGCTTCCTATTTCCTTATGCTGGTTCTATGTTCATTGATTCGAGTTTCCAGCATACGGCCTGTTTGTCCCACGTAGACTTTGTTGTCACCTGTACCGCAGGGAATTGCCTACACTACATTTTTGGTTTTGTTTTTTTGGAATCGGGTCTTTTAATTTGCTTAATACGGTGTGTTTAATTTTGTTTCTTGGTAGGTATGCTAGTGTAATGTTATACTTTTTGAGAATTTTTGACAATTTCTCACTCAAACATGGTATGTATGGCGTTGACACGTATTTCGTTTCGTTCCTATTGTTGTCATTTTGCTGTAGAGTGTTGTAATGCTGGTGGGTTCTGTGTTTAAGCATCTTATTAATGAACCATCGTGGGTAATGATTCTTCATAAGAATTTGCCTTACTGTTGTGATGGTGTTGTGTCTTTCTGTTGCGTCTGTTAATTTAATTGCTCGGTCTATCAATGCCATCACCGCCTGATACTTCTGTTGCGAAAGGAACGCAGATCGATGAGGACAAGGTAATGTTTTCGCTTGACGTCACATCTCTATACACCAACGTACCGGTGGACTACGCAATAGAGTGTATAAACCAACGCTGGGAAGAAATTGAAGACCATACAACGCACTCGGAGTTTTCAAAGGAAAGTGCTGCGTACCATCTATGGTGGGGTGCAGATGGCGGACGGTACGTGGAGGAGGCGAATGAACCACGAGTTGCATCAGCTGCTGGGAGAACCATCCATCGTTCACACCGCGAAAATCGGACGACTGCGATGGGCCGGGCACGTAGCCAGAATGTCGGACAATAACCCGGTGAAAATGGTTCTTGACAACGATCCGACGGGCATAAGAAGGCGAGATGCGCAGCGGGCAAGGTGGATCGATCAGGTGGAAGATGACTTGCGGACCCTCCGTAGACTGCGTGGTTGGCGACGTGTAGCCATGGACCGAGCCGAATGGAGAAGACTCTTATATACCGCACAGGCCACTTCGGCCTTAGTCTGAATAAATGAATAAATGAAATGGGAGAAAAGAAAATTGTAACCAATTTGAATATTTTAAACTAATTAATTAAATTTGATCACAGATCTGATGATGGCTGAATGGAGTAAGCCGAAACGTTATTAAAAAACGGAAATTGTGTATTTTTCATCACCGATAAAAATCAACAAACCAGAAAATATAATGATATGGAAATGCTAATATCATCTTCCAAAATTAGACGCACATGTTCATGATAGAATTAGAGGCGAAAGTATAGAATTGATAGTACCGTTAGGATACGGCAGGCATGAAGAATGTGTTTTTTATAGAAGTCGATTTGAAAGCGAGCGGAGGGCAATGTTTGTGATGGCACATATCACACGACCTTCCTTCTGCCAAGCTCCCGTATGAATACGGTCCTGGACCTAGTCCACAATGATACGGAGCGTAACAATATGGTCGACACAGGATCTTCCGGCACGGAATCCGGCCTGCTGCCGCCGGAGAGTCGCATCGATCTTCTCCTGAATCCGGGCTAGGACAACTTTGCATAGAACTTTGAGAACGGTACACAGCAACGTAATGCCTCGCCAGTTATCGCTTACAGTCAGGTCACCCTTTTTGGGCACCTTCACTAAGATACCTTGCATCCGGGAAAGTTGGGGTGTCTCAGATATTACGAAATAAACGATGCAGTAGTTGAGCAGATGTCATGGGGTCAGCTTTGAGCATCTCGGCTGATACATTTGGCCGTATAGGACATTTGACCGAATATGACATTTGGCCGAATAGGACATTTGACCAAATTGGCCATTTGGTCGAACATGACATTTGGCCGAATAGGAAATTTGGCCGAATAAGAAATTTGGCCGAATAAGAAATTTGGTCGAACAGGACATTTGACCGAATAGGACATTTGACCGATTAGGACGATTGTATAACATTTCACCGAAAACTATTTCGCGGAATTCCTTTTCGCGGTTGAACATTTCGCGGAATAACATTTGGCGGTTTGTAACTTTTCGCGGTACGACATTTGGCGGTTTGTACCTTTTCGCCGAATGACTTTTGGCGGAATGTACCATTTCGCGGAATGCAGAATATTAATAAGAATAGCCTTTGTCCATTCAGCATTTCCAGAATTATTATCTGCGAGGTTTCTAAGACATATTACCATTTTGTATACATTCGTTTAACACGAGATTAACACGTTGAAACTTTTGTACCTAAAAAGTCGAAAAATTTTATTTTGATGAGTTTCCTAGAGCGGCTCAGAAGTTGAACCCAGACTTCTTCAGCATAGTCTTGCTTGGCAGCCTTGCATCTTCCCGCTAAGGAAGGCCTCCCAGAATATTTAGAAGTAGTTTTCAAAATTTCAATTGCCCCTTATACCGGGCAGATACATCCATTTAAAGAAGGCATGATCAAGTCTATTCGACTTATATCGGGCAGATGCGTCCATTTAAAGAAGACCTTATACCGGGCAGACGCATTCATTTAAAGAAGGCATTATCAACTCCCTTCGCCTTACACCAGGCAGATGCATCCATTTAAAAAAGGCGTTACCCCACCCTTCGCCTTATACCGGGCAGACGCGTTCTTTTAAAGAGGACATTATCAACTCCTTTCGCCTTATACCGGGCAGACGCGTTCTTTCAAAGAAGGCATTATCAACTCCTTTCGCCTTATACCGGCCAGATGCATCCATTTAAAGAATGCGTTACCCCTTGCTTCGCCTTGTACCGGGCAGACGCGTTCTTTTAAAGAATGCATTATCAACTCCTTTCGCCTTATATCAGGCAGATGCATCCATTTAAAGAAGGCGTTACCCCTCCCTACGCCTTATACCGGAGACGTGTTCCTTCAAAGAAGGCATTATCAACTCCTTTCGCCTTATACCGGGCAGATGCATACATTTAAAGAAGGCGTTACCCCTCCCTTCGCCTTATACCGGGAAGATACATCCATATAAAGAAGGCGTTACCCCTCCCCTCGCCGTATACCGGACAGACGCGTTCTTTTAAAGAAGACATTAGAAACATCTTTCGCCTGGTACCGGGCAAATGCATCCATTTAAAGAAGGCGTTACCCCTCCTTTCGCCTTATACCGGGAAGACGCGTTCTTTGAAAGAAGACATTAGCAACTCCCTTCGCATTATACCGGGACGACGCGTTCTTTGAAAGAAGACATTAGCAACTCCCTTCGCATTATACCGGGCCGAACATATGGTGGGGTTTCAGGTTTTGAAACCTGAAACCCGAATCACCGGATTAAGATTTGAAAATTAGTACAATATCGGTGTCGGGTTGGGTACGGGTTTGTGAGTTAAACAAAATCGGGTCCGGGTCGGGTACGGGCTTAAGAAATAAAATACTGAAAATTGTTTTATTCAGTTTTGTTAATTGTGAAGCTAGTTCGTTGCTTGAATTTTCCGGGGTAAACTTTTGTGCGAGCTTAAATAATTAAATTATGTCGGGTTCGGGTCGAGTACGGGTTTATGAATGCAAAAATTCTCGGGAACGGGTCGGGTTCGCATTAAATCTAAAAAAATGCCCGGATTGCATGCAATTAAAGCAGAAATCGGTAAATATTTGAATGATAATTATTCTAACTGAATTCGGCCAAATGGCATTCCGCGGAATGATTTTCGGTGAAAAGGTACATTCCGCGAAATATCGTTCGGTGAAAAGGTGCATTCCGCGAAATGTGTTTCGGAGAGTTGATACATTCCGCGGAATGTCGTACCGCAAAAAAAAATTCCGCGGAATGTTTTTCGGCGAAATAGTATACAACCATTAGGACATTTGGCCGAATAGGAAATTTGGCCGAATAGGACATTTGGCCGAACATGACATTTGAAAAGTGAGAAATGAGGAGTGAGAAGCTAGAAGTGAGTAGTGAGACGTCTGACTTCTCACTTCGCACTACTCTCTTTTTACAGTGAAAATGGAGACGTCTCATTACCCACTTCGCACTACTCAATTTTCATAGTGAAAAGTGAGTTTTAAGAAGTGAGAAGTGAGACGTCTCACTACTTGCTTCTCACTTCTCATTTTTCACAGTGAGCAGTAAGAAATGAGAAGTCAGTAGCGAGACATGAAAAGTGAGTAGTGAGACATTGAAATTCTCACCTTACACTACTCATTTTTTCAAGAGAGAAGGGAGAAATAAGGAGTGAGAAGTGAGACGTCTCACTTTTCTCTTCTCATTTGTCACTTCTTGCTGTTAAAAGTGAAAAGCGCGAAGTGAGTAGTGAGACGTCTTACTACTCACTTCGCGTTTCTCACTTTTTATTGTGAGAAGTGAGAAATGAGGAGTGAGCAGTGAGACGTCTCACTTTTCAAATCACATTTTTCACTTTTCAAATGACCTTTTCGGCCAAATGTCCTATTTTGCGAAATGTCTTATTCAGCGAAATGTTCAATGTGACCAAATGTTCTATTCGGTGAAATGTCCTATTCGGCTAATTGACCCTTTCCTAATGGTCTGTCCGACCAAATGGTATATTTGACCAAAAAACTTTCATCATAGTGGCCTTCGGCCGAACGGTATTCGGCCAAACGCCCCTTCTCCATTCTAACCGTCTGCAAAAAAACGTTTATTAATAACTCCGGACGGCCGTATCTCATGCGGCTGCTACACTGAGTGTTGTGGCCCGCTGCTCTAGTGACTGGAGGCTGCGGT
This sequence comes from Armigeres subalbatus, assembly GCF_024139115.2. Lineage (NCBI taxonomy): Eukaryota > Metazoa > Arthropoda > Insecta > Diptera > Culicidae > Armigeres > Armigeres subalbatus. Next base: position 87,521,325 of record NC_085139.1, on the reverse strand, counting down.
ACCGAAAGCCACTGCACCGAAGATTGCTGCACTTGAGGCTGCCGTAATGAAGGCTGATGCAATGATGCATCATACATTGCTGCATCGAATACTGCTTCACCGACGACTGCAGTCTGCTGCGCTGAAAGTTGTTGCACTGGAGACGAATGCACCATATGCTGTTGCACTAGAGATCTGAATTGCAATTTGTTGGGTCATCACGGTTTCCAATTGTCGCTTCCACATTCTTCGTTCTCACCTGATTGTATGCTGTCGGAGCCGCTGATGAATGATGCACCGGCGTACGTGTTGGCTCTGATTTCTGCAGACAACGTTATAGTCGCACCCGCAAAAAAATGAATCAGGCTCATACTACCGTAATCTGACAAGGTGACGTATACGCCATTTTCCAAAAATGGTGTTAAAGAGTTGTACTCATCGAGCTCTTTAACAGGAAAATTAAGAACATGCATGATGTAATTTGGCACATACGTCACTTTTTCAGATTACGGTAGCATAGCCACCAGATGATCAACGTTTGTTCGGGGAGTAACAGGGAGTCATCTGTGGTGTCAAAGGCAGGAATAGCTCGATCACGAAAAGCACTTCCACAGTTATTAACTGCGAGGTTTCTAAGCTAGGTTACCATTTTTGCATTCGTATATCATGAGGCTAGCACATGATACTTTTATGCCCAGGGAAGTCGAGACAATTTACAATCCGAAAATAGCCTAGACCGGCACCGGGAATCGAACCCAGCCACCCTCAGCATGGTTTTGCTTTGTAGCCGCGCGTTTTACCGGAGGGAGGAGGGCCCTGAAGCTTCTGGCAGTTGATTACCTTCTGCTGCGCTAGTTTTCGGATCCACACTATTCATGATTTACATTTCGTCAGTGTATACAGAGATGATGTGCGAGATTTAATTTTTCTTTTCTCTCAGAATTCACTCTTTAGGAACGATACAATCGGCAATAAAGAGAAGATCCTTCCTGTGGTTTTTGTGGTCACGCAGAGTTAAATATCAGCACAAACCTTCTTCTAAAATCCCTTTGATCTTCCTTGCTGGCTACCGGTGCTGTTATTGCACGGCAACCATTATGTTGATTCTTTGGGTAATTTCACGCATTTTGACCAATCACTGACCTAAGCTAAGCTAAGTTCTTCTTATATTCAATCGTCTCTAAATTGATCGTTTCAATAATCAGTTGCTTTCGCAGTACATATATTTTATCGTGACATTTCGATTACCCAGGTTCCCATGACTTCGTGACCCGCTGTAATCATAAACAAACACGTACCTATTCCTAATACCATATGCCTAATCATGCCACATTCTCTCACAGGCGTGACCTTCGCTATTTCACCGTCGAATGGCTTTGAAATGAAGTGGAGAATGAGCCCCCGAGTGAAAACGTTAGTCGTTCTACCTACACGCCGGATCCCGGCCCGGCCCCGGTTAATTTCGTGGATGAAGTAAGTATAAGCGTTCAGTATAAGTACTTTTGAGGCCGCTCCCGGCGCACTGTTGGATGTCGCCCCATGCTAAGCTCTCCCAATATGTCCCCAAACATTTCATCGAATTCAGTTTGCCTAGTTGGCTTGAGCTCCACGACGACACCATTGGCATCGACGTGGAGTCGCGTCACGCCAGTTAATTTCATGCTGTCACGATTCACCGCCACAACAGTACCCGGCCCGGCGCGGCTGTTTGGCGAATTTGGCACCGCTCAACAATGTGCGCCACATGAATAGAAAATCCATGTGGCTGCTGTAATCAGAACTTTTTCACGTGGCTTTGTCGGAAAAGTTTTCCAACATTTCTTGCAAAGTTGGATTTTAGTAACACGATTTTGCATTTCTCTCCATTTAGGGTGTACCAAAAAACTACAAAGGATGGGGCGGAAAACGGGATGAAAAGGGCCATTTTATATATGTCAAAATCGACAACGGAAATCCCTCGAACTTTTTATGGCACATACTGTAATTGAACCTGTCAGGAATGGGCTGCATTACGATGTGAAGTCTGTGCGGCGGTGCTCGTCGACGGAATGAGGTGCAGTAATTAACGTCGGGGTTTATTTATCAAACCGTGCATGCCGAGCGAGAAATCACCACCAGGAAGCGTGTTTGGTGGGGTTGATAGTGCGGTGGTAATGTAGGTAATGGATGCAATGTTCTTCATCTTTTCCTCGGCATTTACATCCATTTTGTTAATGGCTTATAGGATTCTGGTTGGCTTTTAGTTAAGTGCTGTAGATGCTCTTCTTCGACTATCGATTGAGATTTCAACAACAATGTAAAGGCATACATGATGTTCGTATTGAAAGATTTCCTAACCGAGGCCAAAATCCGAAAAGTCGTTTAGAAACCATTTGATAATATTTAAAACAAAAATCTAATCCCCCCATTTCGAACAGACCTTCATTACCACCGGTTGTTTGATGCCGTGCGTTCATCAACTAGGCAATCTCAGGCGAGCAGTATACATTATGATGCATTATAATGTACCTACATAAGGAAGGAAGGAAGTTTTATTTAGTAAAAATTGCATTATTATGAGCAGGATCACAAACATGCAATCACTGCCGTATACGTTTTGGTTCTGATGAAACATTCCACCGAAAACTTTCTAAGGGGTGAGATCGGCAAAGATCCCTCGCAGTTTGGTCACACTGGATAATCTGCATTGATTCTCCAACAAAAAAAAACATTCTCTCCATTCCACATAACCCGAATAAAATCAGAGGCTAAACTAACATCAATGTTCTGAGTATTACTGATGCAGAAAAGTAGAAAGGTCATAAGAAATTAGGTCCACAAAAATTTTTACGTGAAATGAAGATAAGTTGGAAGTTTGTGAAACATTCTAAAGTCATTAAAACGTAGTAAAAGTAAGTTGACCAGATGAAAATTTAAATGAATGTGAAACTGATTTTCGTAATCATGACGCTTTGGGTACCCAAAATAACCACATTCGAGATATTAAGCACATAATGTTTATGCTCTGTGAGTCGTTCACAGTAGCCGCTTGGCCGCTTAATGGACGACATTTAAAAAAAAGTCACGAAGAAGGTTAAGGACAGAGATGTTTCAAACGATAATTAGAACAAAGCAGACCGTCCCGGCAAAGCTGGAAGACGTTCAACCCTTTCGGGACGGATTGGTCATATAAGAGGCCTTGATAAAAGAAACGCGGATATGTAGGTGCCGCCAATCGAACCGTCAAAAAACAGCCAATCGTGGAGCAAGAGACCTGTCAAGCAGCCAAAACTTTGGCTCAAATACTGAAAACGGCTAAAAACGAGTTAGTACCATTTATGAATGAACAAACAAAGATGGAATGCATTTTACATTTGTTTTTAATAATATATGTAAAACAATGATGGATTATGAAATGCAATTGCTTTGTTTATTGGATTATATTGTCATGTGATGCGAACATATTAAATAGCGGTATTCACCAGTATAAACCTTCTCTTCCTTTTCATGTGTTATTATTTAGTGAAGAAGATTAACTGCAGTGTTGGCAAAGCTACATTTTCTATCCACGTTTATCTTATCAAAGCCTCTAGATCATATATGCCCAGCGTTTTAGATTGGCCGTGTAAAATCACGAGAAAAAGAGCTACGTCCCCACTTTTGTCAGCAAAATTGTCCTCCAATATGTTGGATTTACCGAAAAAATATCGAAAGTCAAGTTTGAACCTAGACCATGGTAATGTTTCCCTTCTGAAACCATGCAAATTAATCTGAAATGCTCGGATCCAATACCGCATTAATTGATAATTCTGAACACTTTTTGTTTTGTTACCCTGTACGTTAAGCCAGTTTTCAATTTTCAGAAATACAAGATGCTCAAGATTCTCCAAAACATTGACGAGTTCAGTCCAGGGTTTCTACCAGATCATCCAAGGTGTTTGTAATGTCTTCAACATCGGCATATACATCCGGATCAATAAGCATATGATCCTAATATCCATGATCATGAGATATCCAACGTCCACCAAAGTGATCTTGAGTTGATATAAAGTTATCTACCAATGGACAATGACTAAGGAGGCGTTGGTGTCGGGCAATCAATCCTATCAGATTGATGGACCGGCTAGGATGTTTAGCGATGCACGAAAACATGTTTCAGATCTTGGTTGATCGGGTAGATCAGCGGCTCCCCTGCGAACTTATTCTTTAAGCTCAAAAGATATATTAGAAACGGACCTGAAAACTAACGAAATATATGGCTCTCCAAGAACTCGTCTGAAATTTTCGTTATTCCGTGGAACTGTCCGATTAAAATTTATACAAGTTTATACATCAAGCTTCTTATAAGATTTTGAGGATTTTTAGAGTCTTCTGAGACTCCTGAAAGTAGGATTCCAACCTTTCGATAGGAAGCTTTTGAGTCACTTGGCTCCCGAACCTCTTGAAAGGAGGCTTCCGAGCCTCTTGAAGGGGCTTCAAGCCTCTTGAAAGGATGGTTCCGAGCCTCTTGAAAGAAGGGTTCCGAGTCTCTTGAAAGGAGGCTTCCGAGGCTCTTGGAAGGAGGCTTCCAGGCATCTTGGAAGGAGGCTTCCAGGCCTCTTGGAAGTAGGCTTCCAGGCCTCTTGGAAGGAGGCTTGCAGGCCTCTTGAAAGGAGGATTGCAGGCCTCTTGAAAGGAGGCTTCCGAGCCTCTTGAAAGGAGGCTTTCGAGCCTCTTGAAAGGAGGCTTTCGAGCCTCTTGAAAGGAGGCTTTCGAGCCTTCTTGAAAGGAGGCTTTCGAGCCCTCTTGAAAGGAGGCTTTCGAGCCCTCTTGAAAGGAGGCTTTCGAGCCTTTTGAAGGGGGCTTCCAAGCCTCTTGAAAGGAGGGTTCCGAGCCTCTTGAAAGAAGGCTTCCCAGCTTTTTGAAAGAAGGCTTCTGAGCCCCTTGAAAGAAGGCTTCCGAGCCCCTTGAAAGGAGGCTTCCGAACCTCTTAAAAGAAGGCTTACGAGCTTTTTGAAAGGAGGCTTCCGAGCCTCTTGAGAGCAGGCTTACGAGCCTCTTGAAAGGAGGCTTCCAAGCCTCTTGATGGGGGCTTCCAAGCCTCTTGAAAGGAGGGTTCCGAGCCTCTTGAAAGGAGGGTTCCGAGCCTCTTGAAAGAAGGCTTCCTAGCTTCTTGAAAGAAGGCTTCACAGCTTCTTCAATTGAGGCTTCCAAGCCTCTTGAAAGAAGGCTTCCGAGCCCCTTGAAAGAAGGCTTCCGAGCCCTTTGAAAAAAGGCTCCCGAGCCCCTTGAAAGACCTCTTGAAAGGAGGCTGTCGAGCCTCTTGAAAGGAGGCTTCTGAGCCTCTTGAAAGAAGGCTTCTGAGCCTCTTGAAAGGAGGCTTCCGAGCCTCTTGAAAGGAGGCTTCCGAGCCTCTTGAAAGGAGGCTTCCGAGCCTCTTGAAAAAAGGCTTACGAGCCTCTTGAAAGGAGGCTTCCGAGCCTCTTGAAGGGGGTTTCCAAGCATCTTGAAAGGAGGGTTCCGAGCCTCTTGAAAGAAGGCTTCCGAGCCCCGTGAAAGAAGGCTTCCGAGCCCCTTGAAAGAAGGCTTCCGAGCCCCTTGAAAGGAGGCTTCCGAGCGCCTTGAAAGGAGGCTTCAGAGCCTCTTGAAAGGAGGCGTCCGAGCCTCTTGAAAGAAGGCAAACGAGCCTCTTGAAAGGAGGCTTCCGAGCCTCTTTAAAGGAGGCTTCCGAGCCTCTTGAGAGCAGGCTTACGAGCCTCTTGAAAGGGTGCTTCCGAGCCTCTTGAAATGAGGCTTCAAAGCCTCTTGAAAGGAAGCTTCCGAGCCTCTTGAAGGGGGCTTCCAAGCCTCTTGAAAGGAGGGTTCCGAGCCTCTTGAAAGAAGGCTTCCTAGCTTCTTGAAAGAAGGCTTCACAGCTTCTTCAAATGAGGCTTCCAAGCCTCTTGAAAGAAGGCTTCCGAGCCCCTTGAAATAAGGCTTCCGAGTCCCTTGAAAAAAGGATCCCGAGCCCCTTGAAAGGAGGCTTCCTAGATTCTTGAAAGGAGGCTTCCGAGCCTCTTGAAAGAAGGCTTCCGAGCCTCTTGAAAGCAGGGGTGGCATTGTGCATCTCGATTCGAACGTAATTCTATCGAGTCGAACATGTTTGGCATTACGGGTTTCGATTCGATCTCGAAAACGACTCATCGTTCGAGTATGCTCGAGGAAGTACAAGAATAACGAGATGTTTTGGCATTGTGAACACTCGTTAGCACACTGAAAAACGACTCAAGTCGTATGAAAAACACTCGTCACCTTTATAGCTTTCGAATGTTGTTCGAGAGTTATTTCTTGCTGAAAGTTTTTAATTATATTTGTTATTATTTCTTTACAGGAAGAGAATAAATGTTTTATTATTGTCTCTTGAGGATAAGAATGTCATTATTACCTAATTTTATAGTTTCCAGATAATATCAAATATATTATATTAATTTATATATATTATATTAATATAGTATATTTGATAATATGCAATCTCTAATTATCTCGAAATCCGCGTAAAAAAGACTTCAATTAAATCGGTTTTTTTAAGTTTTCACGTATTTTTTGATTTCGATAAATCGTGTGAAAAATCTATGAGGAAAATCTGCGTAAAAATAGATGAGTTAAATAGAAAAACGCGCATGAGATGACCCAAGTGCATTCAACTAAAATACGTGGAAACATCAAAGTAATTTATTATCAAATCCTTCTTTAGCTTTAAATTATTTAGCTCAAATTTGGATCTGTGGCATACACTTGAATAAACATAAAACTTATAATTTGGGTCGAAACAATATCTCAATTTACAAAACTTGTCGTATCGGCATAATGTTTTAATCGGTTGCAACTGCTCAATAAATAATATTGCTTTTTTTTCGCCCAATTTGCTTGTTTATAAATTAGGTATCTGCCAATTCATGCCCTGAAGGATGCCTTTCCAACAGGAAACATGCTACACGCAGATGAAATTATTCATTCTTTCTTTTTACTCACATTCGCCATGCGCTGAAGGTTGTCTCTCCAGCGGGCGGCATACTAAACACGGAGACAGCTATCTCTTATTCTCTCTGTTTACATTTCGTTTGACAGAACATACTCGATTGAACTAGTACAGCACTATTCGAAATCTTGTACTGCGACTGAATGAAGTCGAACGAAATAGATAATGCCGCAATTTTTTCGAAACGAATCCAAAAACTTACGAATCGAGTGATTCGATTCGAGATGCGCAATGTCACCCCAGGCTTCCGAGCCTCTTGGAAGCAGGCTTCCGGGCCTCTTGGAAGCAGGCTTTCAGGCCTTTTGAAAGGAAGCTTTCGAGTCTCTTTAAGAGAGGCTTCCGAGCCTCTTGAAAGGAGACTTCCGAGCTTCTTGAAAGAAGCCTTTCGAGCCTCTTGGAAGAAGCCTTCCGAGCCTCTTGAGACCTCTTGTAAGGGTGCTTCTGAGCCTCTTGAAAGGAGGCTTCCGAGACTCTTGAAAGGAGGCTTCAGAGCCTCTTGAACGGAGGCTTCTGAGCCTCTTGAAAGGAGGCTTCCGAGCCCCTTGAAAGGGAGGCTTCTGAGCCCCTTGAGGAGGCTTCTGAGCCTCTTGAAAGGAGGCTTCTGAGCCTTTGAAAGGAGGCTGAGCCCCTTGAAAGGAGGCTTCCGAGCCTCTTGAAAGGAGGCTTCAGGCCTCTTGAAAGAAGGCTTCCGAGACTCTTGAAGGGGCTTTCAGACCTCTAGAAAGAATGCTTCCGAGCCTCTTTTAAGAAGGCTTCCTAGCCTTTTGAAATGAGGGTTCCGAGCCTCTTGAGAGGAGGCTTCCGAGACTCTTCCGAGGCTTCCGAGCTTCTTGAAAGGATGCTTCCGAGCCTCTTTAAAGGAGGCTTCCAAGCCTCTTGAAGGAGGCTTCCAGGCCTCTTGAAAGAAGGCTTCCAGAGCCTCTTGAAAGGAGGCTTCCGAGCCTCTTGAAAGGAGGCTTCCAGAGCCTCTTGAAAGGATGCTTCCGGAGCCGAGGAGGAGGCTCAGGCCTCCTTTCTTGAAGATGTTTAAAATTTGTTCATTCGACGTGTTATCCTTATAATAGTATGACTCACAGCCTTTCATACACTGTATTAGTTAGTTAGTCACTTCTCACTGCGAAAAGAGACGTCTCACTACTCACTTCACAATCCCCACTTTTTACAGTGAGTTGCAATAAATGAAATAGTTTCAGCGTTTAAAGTCGACATTCGGGTCTTCTGCCATCGAATCCGGGCCCGTCGTTGTACATTATATCAAGTTATAGATCTCGTAATATAAACAGATAAACACGGTAGTGCTTCACCACTAGAGCTAGAGCGCTGCACTGGGTGATTACCAAGGTTTTGGGAGGATGAGGTTCTGCCGCAGGAGTGGATGGAAGGTGTCGTGTGTCCCATCTACAAAAAGGGCGATAAGCTGGATTGTAGCAACTACCGCGCAATCACGGCGGCCTACAAGGTACTCTCCCAAATTTTATGCCGCCGACTAACACCAATTGCAGGAGAGTTCGTGGGCAGTACCAGGCGGGATTTATGGGTGAACGCTCTACCACAGACCAGGTGTTCGCCGTACGTCAGGTATTGCAGAAATGCCGCGAATACAACGTGCCCACACATAATCTATTTATCGACTTCAAAGCCGCATATGATACAATCGATCGGAACCAGCTATGGCAGCTAATGCACGAAAACGTAAACTGATACGGTTGATCAAGGCGACTATGGATCGGGTGATGTGCGTAGTTGGAGTTTCAGGGGCATTCTCGAGTCCCTTCGAAACGCGCAGAGGGTTACGGCTAGGAGATGGTCTTTCGTGTCTGCTATTCAACATTGCTTTGGAGGGAGTTATACAAAGGGCGGGGATTGACACGAGTGGTACGATTTTTACGAAGTCCGTCAAGTTATTCGGTTTCGCTGACGACATTGATATCATGGCATGTAGCTTTGAGAGGATGGATTGGACTAGTCATCAACACGTCGAAGACGAAGTACATGATAGGAAGAGGCTCAAGAGAGGTCAATGTAAGCCACCCACCACGAGTTTCTATCGGTGATGACGAAATCGAGGTGGTTGAAGAATTCGTGTACCTCACTGACTCACTGACCGCCGATAACGATACCAGCAGAGAAATTCGGAGGCGCATCATGGCAGGAAATCGTACGTACTTTGGACTCCGCAAAATGCTCCGATCGAATAGAGTTCGCCGCCGTACCATCTATGGTGGGGTGCAGATGGCGGACGGTACGTGGAGGAGGCGAATGAACCACGAGTTGCATCAGCTGTTGGGAGAACCATCCATCGTTCACACCGCGAAAATCGGAAGACTGCGGTGAGCCGGGCACGTAGCCATTCTGGCTACGGAAAGTAATCCGGTGAAAATGGTTCTCGACAACGATCCGACGGGAACAAGAAGGCGAGGTGCACAGCGGGCAAGGTGGATCGATCAGGTGGAGGACGATTTGCGGACCCTCCGTAGACTGCGTGGTTGGCGAACTGCAGCCATGGACCGAGCTGAATGGAGAAGACTTTTATGTGCAGCAAAGGCCACTCCGGCCTTAGTCTGATAATAAATAAATAAATGTAGAACAACAGTTTTTACTAAAAAATATAGTTTTGGCGTAAAATGCATCTTTCTGCCTAAATCTGTATCCTGGACCACAGTGCAATGTGTGTTTGATTTAATTTTCCTGCTGTTTCGTTCGAAAGTGTCATATGGCGTGAGGAACAATTCTTCACCAAGGAATCTGTTCTCCCATGAAGCTATCTCCTTTGTGATAATGCTTGGTGCTGAAGCATCTGTCCGCATCTTTATTGCTTTATTCCTCCAAGCCCTAAGTAGGAGCTATAGCCCATCAATTATCCAATAAGTAAGGGCGTCTCGGCTATTCAGGCGTTTGTTTGATAGTTTTCCTGCTGCAAGTTTAAAGTATCTGTCGTAGAGATTCCAATGAATTTTCCATGGACTGGCATATATCTCCTACCAAGATTAGAAAGAAGGTTGTTTTTCCGAAGGTATACGTGGATTGTATCGTATGTTAAATATACAAAAAAAGCCAGAGGCAGGACTTTTGTACCTCTGGCGCCGCCTTAAAAGGAGTCTGATAGAGAAATAGAGTTCTTGTGGCAGTACAGCTTAGTGCTCCTAATAGCGTAGCTGACCGAGAATCCAACTCGCCACCCATGAATTGTTACTGCTGTGCCTTTCCTAGCAAGGCCAACTGCACACCGTTTATGCCCTGCAGTGTTTAATTAATTGGATAAGTTATTATAATCTAATGGCGGGTAAGTGGTAATCACAAATCCTTGGCTAGATATCATGCCATACCGCGTATGATGTAATCCGTTTCCATTACTTTAGCATAGATCATCGGCTAATTCCACTTTGACCCAGTCAGACAACGTGCGAAAATTCCATAATACCAGTCGCGGCTCTCATTCCGGAAAATGAGTTTAGCATATCTATGTGTCTATCCGTATGTTCAGTGTGGAAGAGGCGTAGCCAACGAAAATCAATTGATTGATGGCTATTGCCGTACATGCACTCGTACGAGCAAGAATCGGGCCAATGGTGTACTTAAGTCCACCAGTGGGGCCGAGCAGGGTCGCCGGCGACGCAGCGGAGGTCATTATTCATCATTTTTTTTTTGTAATACGGAACTTTGTCATTTAGCTTTGAATGGGAGTTTTTTTCTATTGATGCTTCCAGCGTGTTCCGTGCGGTGTTAGGGTAATCATATTCGCACAAAATGCTGCGCGACCCAGAAGAAGCCGTAGTTCGAATTGCTGGAATATTCCTGTGGCAAATCATTTGGTAACTCTATTTCATCAATCGGTTAAATATGCAAAAACTTGACGGCGGCATCCTTCACTTGTAGATGACCATCAGTAGCAATATCCACTCAATATAACGATAATTAGCTGTGTGATAAATCGTAGTTGACAGTCTCGCTCTCTCGAGGCAGGGACAATAGTGACAATGCCAGTTCTGTCGCAGGGTGCGTGCGTATGATGCTGACAAGTAGATGTACGTACAGAAGCTACAGGACAAGCCAATTAACTTGATGGCACTCAGCTGGTCGGTTGGCTGTGACAGCAAGTGGTTTCGAATGGAGAACGAATGCAAAGGATTGAACGTTGACAAGAGGTTCTTGATTTTGAGCGGTAGAAATATATTAATCGACTGAAGGAGTTTTTTCTTGTGTCTGTTTGATATGGTAGAACATTATTTCATTTAAAATACTCATAACGGTGAAAAATATAAAGACACTTTTACTAATTTTTACCATAATTTTGTTATAGATTTGAAACATGAACATTTTCCAAGTCATCTCCACTTTGCCCAATTGTACATGGCGAAAACATTGGTATTTCTATTCCAATTTAAACGACACCATCAGCTCAAAACGAGTACACAGGATTTTGTTTTACACGATTTTTTTCGCTCGTATTTTTTATCGTGTGACTTCAATTTACCTCCAAACTCTTCGCAACATGTTTCAAAAAATTCAGAATAAATTGAAGAAAAATCACATGATAATTAATATGCGTTAAATATTTAGGATGAGTGGAAAAATGAGAAAATGTAAATCGCGTAAAAACAAAATCCAGTGTATAATAAAACAAATTTAAAAGCAATTTTCATCATACTTCGATTGATGACAACCAAATTATGTAAAATTTTCTCACAATCTGCACACCTAGCCATCATCGACATCGAAGAAAACGACGACGACGCATTAAACTTTCATTAGCGGGCTTCCAGTAGCTTGAATGAGAAGCAATTTCTCGGAACATGACCTATAGTGGGTAGCAAAATACCCGGCCACCTTCCACTAGCTTTGTGTTCCACCTCGCGCCAATAGTCAACGACGCCAATGCCAACGGGCGGTAGCCTGAAATTGAGCCATATAATGGCGTGTGGCTTGAGAGTTCCGTTTTTTGCCCTTGCGCTTCCTTCCTGCCCCCGCCCGTTCGCCGGAAAAATTACCCCATCGCAAACCGCGTGCCATCCCGCGCGGATTCCTACGTCGCCGCCCCATCGAGCGCGAACGACCTCAAAGATTTCGGTATTAGCATAACTTTAGGCGAACCCGTCGTAACAGCGAGAGCGCGCGCGGTAGCGTGACGCGACGCGACGGCAAAAGGTGGTGGCGAATCGATTTTTTATCGCAAACCGCTGCCATTTTCGCGGGTGACTTACATCGTCCACCGACCGCGTCCTTGGTAGGAGGTGGGTATCCCCAGTAACTTTGGCATGGAGTGCAAGTGCAGAAATGGCTGTGGTGCTTTTTTTTCTTCCTCTCACTCGGTTCTATGGAAGGCGCCTGAATAAAGATGCCCTGCGGGTTTGTTGCGTTGTTGTTGCTGCATTTTTGGGCGGAAAATATGCAAAAGTAATTTCGTGATAAAAATTTAGTGGCGTTTTTTTCAACGTTGAGAGTTGGTTGAGAGGTTGCAATTTTATAAATGGTAGAAATTTTGCTTTCACCTTGCAGGCACTATAAGAGAGAATGCAGTTTCGTTCACTTACGGCTAAAAATTTGACATAAATTGACAAGCAAAAAATGTGCAGGATTCATCTAGCGTAAAGTAAATCTAGCATGGGCAAAAAAAAAAAAATAAAGGGTCTATAAAATAATCGGTGAAATTTTAAGAGAATCTTCGAAAAAAACCTCCAGGGTTTTTTTCGGAATTCGGAAGAATTAAAGCAATTCTTCGACAAAAAATCCGGTAACTCTTGAAAAAGAATCTTTAAGCATTTCAGGATTTCCTCTTGTATCATATATCTCTAGGTTTTCTTCTTGGGGTTTCTCCCGGATTTACTCCATGGAATCTTCATAGATTTTCTACAGGCGTTCCTCCCAGATTTTCTCCAGGAGTGTTGGGAAATTCCTGGTGGGTTCTTGGAGCCTCCAAGTTGGAGGAATTTCCGGGCGAATTGCTTAGTGATTTTATGGGGAATTTCCGGGCTGAGTTCTTGGAACCTTTGTTGGGAGAATTCCTTTAGAAATTTCTTGGGGAAAGCTGAAGGAACTCCTGGTTCTATTCCTGGTGCATTTCTGGGGAATTCCTGGAAGAACTCCTTTAGGAATTCCTAATGAATTTGTGGAGCATTTTTTTGAGAATCTTCGGGAAATTTCTGAAGGAATTTGTAAATTAATTCTCTTAGGATTTTTTTTGACAAATTTCGGATGAAGAGCCATCGAATGTGCTACTAGAGTCGCCACATTATATTTCGCGAGTCGGAATTCCTGCCGACTACCGCTTGGGTCCGCCATCACTAACCCGTGAAAATGCGTGCGTGAATCCGTTTCGCCACCAATGAAAATTGCCCACGTAACAGGAATGCATACCTTCGTGGAGCTGAGACTGAAAACCGTGACATCACGTAAGAGATAATGTGCAAAGCACACAAGTGAGAAGAGAGCTAGGGAAGAGAAACCGCACACTATAGACGATTGCACGAACCAAAAACTCCATATAAAAAATGTAAACATTACCCTTATGAAACTTCACTCGCCATTTGAATTCGGGTAAAAAATGCCCTCATATGATGTCATAGGACGTCATGATGCAATGGTTCATATAGGAGATAGAAAGAAATGAATAAAAACAAACAGTAAAACGAACGAAACGCAAACCACAAACAGGTTGTAGGACAAAAGGTCGAAGATCAAAAGGTCGAAGGACAAAAGGTCGAAGGTCAAAAGGTCGAAAGGACAAAAGGTTGAAGGGTCAAAAGGTCGAAGGGACAAAAGGTCGAAACACAAATTCTGAGTCTCAAGTTCGAAGGGTCAAAAGGTCGAAAGGACGAAAGGTTGAAGAGTCAGAAGGTAGAAACAAAAAATCTGAGCCAAAAGGTCGAAGGTCAAAAGGTCGAAAGGACAAAAGTCGCAAGGTCGAAACAAAACAATCTAAGCCAAAAGGGGTTGTAGGACAAAAGGTCGAAGGTCAAAAGGTCGAAGGAAAAAAGGTCGAAGGCACAAAAGGTCGAAACAAAAAATCTGAGTCAAAAGGTCGAAGGTCAAAAATGAAAATGTCGAAGGACAAAAGGTTGAAAGTAAAAAGATCAAAGGAAAAAAGGTCGAAGACCAAAAAGTCGAACAACAAAAACTCGAAGGTCAAAAGGTCGAAGGTCGAAAAAATTAGGCAAAACGTCGAGAGTTAATCAACCATCATTTTGAACATTTATGTTTTACCTGATAATATTTCATAGTTGAATTTTTCCTTCTTTTAGTCATAGGCCGTTCTTTCGAGATTAGCATATTTATATTTATTTGTGTTTCACCTGATTAAATTTTGTTGTTGAATTTTTCCTTCTTTCAATCAAAGGCTTGTCATTCGAGCTTCGCACATTATTATTTATTTGTGTTGAACCTTATTTTCATTGTAGATACATTGCTTTCATAACCTTTTCTTTCAAGTTTTGCATTTTTATACCGCATATGAAATACCAAAAACACTTGAAAACATTTCATTCTAGAATTTTTCTTTTGTTAAAACACAGGGTATTCTTTAGAGGTGTATTGTCAAATCAATATTTTTATCAAAGTATTGCCAGGATTAATTAACTTTAATTTTAATTCCTTTTGTACTTTCGACCTTTTATCCCTTCGACCTTTTGCCTTTTCGTCCTTTTGTCCTTTCGTCATTATGTCCTTTTGACCTTTTGTCCTTTCGACCGTTTGTACTTTCGACCTTTTGTCCTTTCGACCTTTTGTCCTTTCGATGTTTTGTCTTTTCGACCTTTTGTCCTTTCGATGCTTTGTCCTTTCGACCTTTTGTCCTCTCGACATTTTGTGCTTTCGCCCTCTTGTTTTTTCGACCTTTTGTCCTTTCAACCTTTCATCCTTTCGACCTTTCGTCCTTTCGACCTTTTGTCCTTCGACCTTTTGACCTTCGACCTTTTGACACAGATTCCCCAAACAAACATTAGTCCCTGTTAGAATTAGGACAAAAAATATGCTCTTCGTTAGGCTGTTGCAGGCTGGACCAATCCATGAATCCTCATCGGAAAAAATTTAAATGGACTCGCACTTTGGAGAGTTTCATCCGGACAAATTAAATTGGGTCGTGGTCTCCTCAATGGAGTGGTGCTTAAGCCACGTGCTTTAATGCAGATCGGTTACTACCGGTTACAATCTTTGTACAGCAATTTCCAAATTGTACTTTTCAAATCAGTGAAGATAAGTAACGTGACATTATGTTACTGTGTACTGTGCCACAGTTCTGTGCAAAGTGAACTCAATTCAGACACAGGGGAAGGTAGACACAACTCTCCGACGGCAGCAAGTGGGATCCGTCCGAAAGATCATGTGAAAACCATATTTTCACGCTCCACATCAGCCTGGAGCAGGCTCCTGAATTCCAAGAGCCCAACTGATACCCATTTACAACGAAAATGCCTTCGCTCGTCTGAACCAGAAACTTTGTACGGCGCTCCTAGATGTAAACAGGGGAAGGGGGTTGGCCAAAGTGTG
The DNA here is from genome assembly GCF_024139115.2 of Armigeres subalbatus. NCBI lineage: Eukaryota > Metazoa > Arthropoda > Insecta > Diptera > Culicidae > Armigeres > Armigeres subalbatus. The sequence continues at coordinate 87,505,889 of NC_085139.1, read as the reverse complement.
GCGATCCATTCAAAATTTTCAGACGTTTCATATAAAAGGTGTGACATGGGGGGGGGGGGGGGGTTGGGTTGAAAATGCCCAATTTTTGCGTTACGTAATTAATGGATCTTCCCTTACTGGGCAAGGGAAAACTACAGGTGCTGAGTTTTCACAGTTGGAGAAAACCCGAGCGACCCAGGGCTACTGTTTTTGATTTGCACGAGATAGTTTTCCGGGAGCAAGTTTGCTCACTGGTTCGATCCGGGGAAAGGTACGGAGCCACTGGTGCCGGTTTCTCACAGTTGGAATAGTGGTCTATGCCTAATTGATATTTCGATGAATCAGCGTTTTAGCTGGGCTCTTAGCATTGTTACGGTGTTATTCGTAGATTGGACACTAGTGATACTCATGTTTTTCTTTTGAGATTCTTATCTAGAATGCTATCAGAAATCAAGAAGGGGAGTGGTCCTTGATTCCAGTCTTAGACAAAAATAACAAAAGCATGAGGATTACTACTCCTGTCCACGCCCATCTTCACCGTAACTAGGGAGAGGAAGGAAGTGTTGATGTGGTACTTATTTAACGAGAGGCCACCGACTTAGCGACACCCTCATAAGTACCACGTAGTTGGATAATGAGGAAGGTATTCGTTGGGTCAGGATTTGCCTGTAGCTGGCAATGCAACCGTGGTATATCACGTAAAGGTGACTACCCAGCATTACGGATCAAAATCAGCGTTTTAGCTGGGCTATGGCCAGAAACTTATCAACTGCGTCACGAGATTTCTCAGTTGTTGCAATTTAGCTTTTATCCGCTAGGAAGGTATCCTACGCTCCTTTGTCCAAGGTGTCTTAAATAGACCAATGCAAAATGCAATTGTGACGTTTGAGCGGGTCGTAGAACAAACGCAAAAGTGAATACCCCGCTCAGGAGTCAAAATCCATTAGGTGAATGAATTTGATGAGCTCCTGCACAGTTCTATGGAGACGATTTAATGCGTCAAACATGCTAAACTGCCATGTTGCGGAAGCTGGCCAATTTTATTAAAAGCAAACCATGCGCCTCATAAACGATTGTATTAAGGTTTTCCAACAAATCCATGGACCTTAGACCACTGTATCTTGCCTTTTACCTTAGATTATTGCCTTGTCTTCCCTGATCTATGCGCATCAAAGCAGGCGTTGTTTTGAACGATAAAGAGTCGGCCTGTTTGGTACAATCGGACACCGGGACGCATATTTGCCGCTGGCCGTGAGGAAGACCATTATCCGTTCATCACAGTCGAGCCATTCCAGTCTACGCTCATCAGCCTTCCCGGTCCTGTGTATGAATCAGGAGAGAGGGCCTTCCGCCAACCATCCTCACCCAAGCAGCACAAATTGTTTCACTACTGAACATTTCACTGTGTTGCAACTATTTGGAAAAAACAATCTTTGCGTAGGGACACGGCAGGTATTTTCTTCTGTTCGTCATAGTCTCGAAAACCAATAAAAGAGATGCTTTTTTGTAAAACTCATACGTACCAAATCGTAAGCTCAGGAGAAACGTTCTGCTATAGTGGAGTTCTAGCAAATGTACGTTGCTTTCGTTGGTTTTAGCCCCTATGACGATAGACGGAAATACCTGCCGTGTCACTATGGCCATCAAATATAACTCCCTTGCAATACGTACGATCTACCACTTCGAAGGGACTGCATGTTGACTCACAATAAAAACCATACGATTATGAAGTGTTGTACTCGGGTCTCCTGTTACTTGATAGCACCCTCACCGGAAAAAAATGTGAGTTGTCAAAACGTTGAACGATGCTAAATTAAACATAAAGACACATTCAGCTTATCTGCAACTTAATTTAAACAAACAAATAAACTTTGAAAGACGCATTGAAGTTACATGGTAAAAAAAATGCAAATTGATGATTTTGTTTCGTGTTTGCAACATCAAGTACAGTATTCTTTGGTTGTGTGTTTCCAAATGTCAAACGCGTACTGCATTGCAATGTTAATGAAACATTGATCACAATTCGAACGTTTTGACATCTTGATGCAACTTTTTCGTGCTTTGATGTTTTTCCAATGCACTATGGTCCAGGATACAGGTTCACGCGGTAAGATGCATTTTACGCCAAAACTATATTTTTTAGAATGAAACTGTTGTTCTACAAAATTGTTCGAAATAGTAGTAGTAGTAGTTTCATCATTACAGTATTGCAAGATTAACGAGAAAAGATGCATTTTCGGCCTAAAGTAAACTTAAAAAAACTTGTTCTTCAAAGTTGGTCTGTATACTTGGGCCCTTATTATAGAGTTATCAAAAAATATGGTGGATCATTTTATAAAAATATGAAATTTTTATTTTTTTATTTTGGAGAATATTGACATAGAATAATCTTTGCTATATCTTTTTATGTAGCTCCTAAACTCACTTGTTTAGAGCAATTTCAAGAAACAATATATATGATCTGCTCATTTCTTTTTTTTTTACGGATTCTTTAGGAAGTTTCTCCAGATTCTGTCGGACGTTCCTCCAAGAATTCTTTCGAAAGTTCCTCCGGAACCTGCTCCGAAAATTCCTCCAGAAGTTCTTCCTAGCATTCCTCAGCAAGCGATTCTGAGGTTTCTCCAGGAACTTCTCCAGAATTTCTTCCTGGATTCCTCCGGAAGTTCCTCCTGAAATTCCACCGGAAGATCCTCTCGGATTTCCTGCGCAAGTTTCTCCAAGTATTCTTTCAGGAGTTCCTTCAGAAATTCTTTCGTATATTCCTCCAAGATTTTTTCAGATATGCCTCCAGAGTTTCATTCGAAAGTTCCTACGAAGTTCCTGCAGGAATTCCTCCGCAAGTTCCTCCAAAAATTCCTTCGGAAGTTCAATGAGAAATGACTTCGGTAGTGTCCGGGAAGTTCCTCCGGAAGTTCCTCCGGAAGTTCCTCCGGGAATTCCTCCGGAAGTTCCTCCGGGAATTCCTTCGGAAGATCCTCCGGGAATCCCTCCAGAAGTTCTTCCGAGAATTCCTCCGGAAGTTCCTCCGGGAATTCCTCCGGAAGTTCCTCCGGGAATTCCTCCGGAAGTTCCTCCGGGAATTCCTCCGGAAGTTCCTCCAGAAGTTCCTCCGGGAATTCATCCGGAAGTTCCTCCAGGAATTCCTCCGGCAGTTCCTCCGGAAGTTCCTCCGAGAATTCCTCCAGAAGTTCCTTCGGGAATTCCTCCGGAAGCTCCTCCGCAAGTTTCTCCGGAAATTCCTCCGGAAGAATTCCTGTTACGAAGGACCTTCGCAACCTAGCGTCTACTTAATTAGCTCGACATTCCCAAATCGGACGCATTTTCAAGTCAATATCTCCCACATAATGTACATATTATAAAAGAACTAACCGTGGTGGAGGTTGGTGCTCGAATTCTTAGGGGCCCTACACAAGTTCCTCTAGGAATTCCTCCGAAATTTGTCCCAGGATTTCCTCCGGAAGTCTAATTATCTAATTATAACACACGTTGTTTTAAATAACAACCATTGATATAATTCTGGTATAATTTGATATGCCTTGATAATCGGGACTTAGCTTGCCATCCATCTGATGACTTGCCATGTAGGAGTTAAACATTTTCGTAGGTACGATCAAATCTGCGGTATAAATATTCCTTAAACACATCGGCTCCCAAAACATGTGTGAAGGTGAAGAATATTTATGAAATATGCAAAAATATCCACTGCCTATCGTTGGGAATCGAACTCACACCTCCCAGTATGCTAGACGAATTCTCTACCACTATGCTACGGTAAGTTTGTTTTGTCGGTATTCTTTTTCACATATTTAATTTTATATGCATAACTTACACATTTTGTAAAACAAATACCAAATGCGGACAACCTCCTATAGACCCAGGGCCGGACTTTGACGGTAGGTTGGACGGACGGTTGTAGCACCCAGTCAGATCCCTGTTTTTGAGACCTTCAATAAGATCCATTGCATCCAGTCGACTGGAAATGTCGTGATATCCCAGATATATTGCAGTTTGATTGATGCAGCATTTGCGCAGATTTCATGTGTTCGGCTTTCAGCATCGTTGCTGTTATGCGGTCGATTTTTGGACTCTTATTGGAATTCGTGTTTCGGGTGGTTAATGCGTCGCACTCTTGGCGGTACATGCCGAGGTGTTGAAGAAGTTGTTCGAAGCCAACATTTTAGCTGATCAGTGGGATCAGTGAGTGACTGACATGTTGTATTTTTCTCAGACATCCACGGATCTGTGCTTGCTCCACTCAGACTTTGTGAGGTACAATTACTTACTTACTTATGGATCCTGTACACCTCTGGTGGTGCAAAGGGCCGACTTGAAAGATCTCCATCCTGAGCGTTGCCCGGCTATCGCTTTAACCTGTTGCCAGGTTAGATTTCGGTCGACTTCTTTTATTTCTTTATTGAGGCTTCGCCGCCATGAGCCTCTGGGTCTGCCTCTGCTGCGATGTCCCGCTGGGTTCCAGTCTAATGCTTGCTTACAGATTTCGTTTCCGCCCCTACGTAGAGTGTGGCCGACCCAGCCCCACTTCCGATTCCGAATTTCTGTTGCTATCGGCCTCTGGTGACTACGACGATGGAGCTCGTTGTTTGAGATCCAGTTGTGAGGCTACCAGGCTCGAATTATATACCGCAGGCATCTGTTAATGAACACCTGCAGCCGTTGAGTGTTCTCCACTGATACACACCATGTTTCGCTAGCGTATAACAGCACAGATTTCACGTTAGAGTTGAAAATTCGTATTTTGGTGCGTTCACTTATCTGCCTGTTTTTCCAGATATTTCTTAAACTCGCAAAGGCAGCCATTGCTTTCTTGATCCGTGCGCCTATGTCGATCTTGGTACCGCCGTCTGACGCCATTTGGCTACCAAGATATTGGAAGCTTTCAACATTCTCCACTGGTTGCCCGGCTACTGTGAAACTGGAAGGAGTCACCGTGTTTACATCCAACGATTTGTTTTTGTTGACGTTGATGACTAAACCTGCCGAGGAGGAGCGATCGGCAAGGTCGTTGAGCTTACTCTGCATATCAGAGCGCCGTTGCGCGAGTAGTGCAACGTCATCCGCCAATTCGAAGTCGTTTAGGTGCTCCATGGTTATAGGCTGCCATAACAGCCCGCGGTTTGGTTCACGGTCAATCGCATCTACCAGAATCTCATCGATTACGATGAGGAACAGTAACGGTGATAGAATACATCCTTGCCTCACACCAGCTACGACCCGGATAGGGTCGGACAAGACCCCATTGTGCAGCACTCTACACGAAAAGGCATCGTACTGTGCTTCGATGAGGCCGATGATTTTCTCAGGAACCCCGTTGCGTCTCAGGGCGCCCCACAAATTCTCATGATTGAGACGGTCTAAAGCTTTTTCATAGTCAATGAATACCAAGTAAAGAGACTCTTGGAATTCGTTGACCTGCTCCAGAATGATGCGGAGCGTGACAATATGGTCCACACAGGATCTTCCGGCACGGAATCCGGCTTGCTGCCGCCGGAGAGTCGCATCGATATTCTCCTGAATCCGGGCTAGGATAATTTTGCACAGAACTTTGAGAACGGTACACAGCAACATAATGCCTCGCCAGTTATCGCATACAGTCAGGTCACCCTTTTTGGACACCTTCACTAGTATACCATGCATCCAGTCGACCGGGAAAGTTTCGGTGTCCCAGATATTACGAAATAAACAATGCAGTAGTTGAGCGGATGTCATGGGGTCAGCTTTGAGCATCTCGGCTGATATGCGGTCGACCCCTGGGGCTTTATTCGATTTCATGCTTTGGATGGCTGTTTGAATCTCTAGCAGTGATGGAGCTTCGGTATTGACGCGTGTTATACGTCGGATCCTAGGCAGATCATGCCGAGGTGGTGATGGTCTGGCTGGCACTTGTAAAAGTTGTTCGAAGTGCTCGAATTCGAATTCAGCTGGTCAGTTGGGTCGGTCAATAACTGATCAGTCGCGTCTTTCACAGGCATCGTTGCATTCTTCTTCGCCCCGCTTAAGCGTCGTGAGATATCGTAGAGGAGGCGAATGTCCCAGGTTGCGGCGGCTCTCTCTCCTTCGTCGGCCAGAAAGTCTGCCCACGCTCGCTTGTCCCGTCGACATGAGCGTCTAACTTCCTTCTCAAGAGCCGTGTATCGTTGACGGGCTAAGACTTTGGCTCCTCTGGTTTTCGATCGCTCTATCGCGGCTTTGGGTTCTCTTCGCTCCTCTATCTTCCTCCAAGTCTCATCGGTGATCCATTGTTTTCTCTGGGTGCGTAGTTCGTCCAGATTGTTCTCGCTGGTGGTGATGAAGGCATTCTTGATGGCGGTCCATTGGTCTTCCACGCTGCCATCTTCCGGAATATCTGCAGCACGCGTCTCCAGTTCTTCAAGGAAGGACCGTTTCACCGTGGCATCTTCCAGTCGGCGTGTGTTGAATCGTCGTCCAACTCTTTTATCCTGCCGACGAATCCGCGCAATGCGCAGGCGTATTTCGCCGATAAGGAGGTGATGATCAGAGGCGATATCGGCACTACGTTTATGCCGTACATCAAGAAGGCTCTGTTTCCATTTTCGGCTGATGCAGATGTGGTCAATTTGATTTTTTGTAAAGCCATCACAGGAGACCCACGTGACCTTGTGAACCGGTCGATGAGGGAAGAGCGATCCCCCGATCACCATGTCGTTATTACCACAAAATTCTGCGAACAGCTCTCCGTTTTCGCTCATTTCTCCGAGACCATGGCGTCCCATAATGCGCTCATGGTTCGAGTTGTCGGATCCGATCTTCCCATTGAAGTCGCCCAAACAGATCTTGATATCACCCTTCGGAATTCTATCTACGACGGCATTGAGTTGACTGTAGAAGTTCTCTTTGTCTTGCAGATCGGCAGCATCGGTTGGCGCTTAACATTGGATTATAGTAAGGTTTCGGACCCGTGTTCTAAATCTGGCAACGATTATCCTTTCACTTATAGATTCCCACTTCATAAGCGCAGAGTGTGCCTGAGCGCTTAGTAGGAAGCCAACTCCGCGATGCCGGGGAGCGTGTTCACCTCGTAAACCAGAGTATAGCAGAACTTGTCCCGACGGCGTTCTGTGTTCTCCAAAGTTTGGCCAACGGACTTCACTCAGTCCCAGGATCTCAAGCTTCATGCGGCGTGCCTCATTGGCAAGTTGTGCCAATTTACCCTGCTGGGCTAGGGTTAAAACGTTCCATGTTCCTATTCGTGTCCGTTGTTCCGCGCTAAGAGTCGTCGCCGTAAAATCAGTCCGTATTCTTTCATTATCGGATTCTCGAACAAATTGATGTTTCGGGAACAAAAGGTTGTTGGCCCAAGGTTCCCTATCCACCGGGATGGGGCTGCCATCTTAGGTATAGCTTCCGGGGGATAGCATTTCATACTCAGCCGCTGGATGCCAGAACAGACGCTGTTGGAGCCGCACCTCCTGGGTGGACAGACGCTCGATCAGTCGGGTCAAATTTGTTTAAAGTCCCACCCAACACCAGGACTAGGCTAGTGCGCTTTGAGCGGCACACGGTCGCTTTGATAGGGCCTGCTTGGGGACACATGCAGCTTTTTATAGAAGTTCAACAGAGCCCACTGTCGAACCCCACCACATCCTAGGCACCCTCTCACTCTAGCTGATGTCAGAAGGACAACAGTGCCCAGGCTGCACTACCAGCTAAGTACGCAACCCTTAGCTGGCGGTCAATTGTCATCGGAAGACCCGTGGAAGCGTGAGTATTGGAACTTGTGAGGACCAGAGCTATATTAGGCGCCCCTTCCCGGATGTCAACTCACCATTTCGCAGCCCCGTGAGGTACAATGGAGGAGGCGAATATCGCCAGTTGTTACGGCTTTCTCCCCATCGTCGGTCGGGTAATCCACCCGCGCCCGCTTGTTCCGTTTGTAACGGCGTATGAATTTCTTCTCTAGAGCCGCATTTTACGGGACAAGTATTCGGCTGTTCTGGTTCTTGCTCAATATGTGGAGACGGAAATGGAGCCGGAAATAGAGATGCTCGTACTATGAAGCAACACAGATCGTAGTAGTAGCAAAGGCTGCGATATAATGGGAAGACCCAGAGCAGTAAAATACGAGTCCCGTCAACGGTATGTAGCTCTCTAAGTGGGAGTCAGGTTTCGTGCTTCCATGTCGATCCAAATTCCATCATCCGACGAGAAGGTAAGTCAAATTCGCCAAAATGTTGAATGATTGATACGTCAACTACGAAATCATGAGCAGTATCGATAAACAGTGATTCCCGATTAACTTCCACAAAAAAACTCAAAAACTGCTGTTCAGATTGAGAGTTATCAATTGGCAAAGCTGACTTAATGCCAAATCATATGTCGAAGTAGAAGAATTTCGAGTGGGTGTAATTGGTATGTTGAAATAAATGATATTCCTCAGAGCAATGCACTCAGCATTACCCCACAAACTGTATTAAAAAAATCATGTCTGTCCACATTACGACCATTTCGAACCATGAAGTAAATAAACCCAAAATAGTAGTTCTTGCGTGACAGTGGTTCTATTTTATGTCCAAGCACGCCAGTTCCATTCTTGCTGTATTCACATTTCATAACAAATAAAATAGAATGCTGTACTATTGAAGTGAGACTACAGAGCAGTGATTGCTACAGCTATGATATGCGATGAAAAATCTAATTCTCTCTTTGCGAACGTCATCGCCAGTGGCCTTATTTCCACCCCACACAATACCACTGAAGCATGAAGAGCAAGCGAGTCCAATTTGAAATCATCAAAAATTCATTATTCAATTATCATGGCATTTTTTATGCTTCAAACACGATCGTATTGGTAGATGTTTATTGAGTGAAAAATGAACGGCAAATGATAAATTCTGAAAGACGTTAAAAACCAGCCAATATACACACAACACCCAGCGTGCCTTTTCGAGCATAAACATAGAAGCAGTTTTGCTCCAACATGTGGGAGCATTTTAGTTGCAAAAGTGTTTCGGAACCAAGAAATTAAACTGATCTGTCAAAAAATAGTATAGTAATTAATAATAGGAACTGTACAAGAGTACAATACCCGCTGACGGTGTTTGACGGTGAATATACAAATATTTGTATTACGGTTGGCTGTAAATAGTCATCGGCTGGGTAAATTTGTTTATATTATATTCCCAAAAGGCTGCGCTACAATCAACATACAGCCAACACACAAATTTCAGCCCAAAGCATCGCAACTGAATCGCAGCATTTTAAATTTGATTCGCAATAAATATTACGCTGGAGTTTGCATTGCTTTGAAGTGGTGCTGTGAAATGGCAAATGACGATTTTCCAGCCAAATATAAATCCGTGAATGGAGATGCTGAACTCTCATTTTGCCATTCAAAAGCAATGACAATTCATTGACATTTGGCATCATGACGCTTATTGCATAGCAAGGAATTGCGTTTCTCGTATCTCATATCAAACCATTTTCTGAAGCAAATATAAGAGAAACTGGAAATATCTAAAGAGTTTACTGGAAAAAAAAAATTTTAAATGTCTCCGCAAATGGCAAATCCAAAATTGTGAAGTTGAATCGATTCCAGAAGCACACCGCACGCCACTAAGTTATGACAAATCACGAATTTGAATCAAAGCGATTTCATAACTTTGGTTCCCTCCCGGAAAAACCTTATGCCTTCGATGCGTCGTCAAGTAAAGGATAGCCACCTGATTGGATTATCTTCACTTTCGCACCCAGTTTCCACATCGAATCGGATCACCATTCCCTGCACTATGCCACACTATCCAAGCGTCGCAAAAACCGAACTGTAGAAGAAGAAGGGCGTTGCGGTTGTCGTGCGTCAAGGTAGCAGATCCGCTTACAAGGTCCTCCATCCAAGTGTCGGAGTCAGAGCCAGGAGTCGGAGGAGCAATTATCTTAATTAGATTACCAACAGCACCGGGGCGCGCGCAAGCAGTGCGCTGTTCGGGATCCTGCCAAAGCAAAGGCGGGTGCTCTACCGTGGATGGATTGCGGTTTAACCCACGCTACGACCGTCCAGATTTCCCATCGAGTTTTCACTGACGCAGAAACGTTACCCGTTACAGAGTGTTTTCCTTTAAGCTGGCTCTGAACATAAACCAGAGTGCGGAATCCCGACATCCGGTTTGGGGGGATGGGAACGCGCCGCACCGATTGAACGAAGAACGCCATAGTAGTGTAAACTCTCGAGGTGCACATTAAGTAATATTTTTATTGCTCTCCAAGTTGTCATCATCGCCATCCAGGAGGTTTTCTTTCCCAGCTCTGCACAAACGTTATACGGTGTTGTATCCTTTCCCAGTCCCGTTCCATACCAGGTCGTAACACTGACTTCTAGTTTCTTTTTTTACGATTGGTTACTGCACAGCTACTGGCACTGTAAACCGTGTTGACAGGATCATCATAAAACAAAGGTTGTGTCGGTCGTTACTTTACTTCTTCGTTTGCTTCTTCGTCATCTTCATCTGCTTCACACAATTTCACGCTGCCCGTTTGCCTTGGCGATGGCGACTCAATGGCAGACAGGGGACTGCCCACAGGAATAAAATGTCCGAAGCACAAGCGTGGACATTACGCAGGACACTTTTTAACGATAGCACTTTGTAAAGATTTTCTGTTTGGAAAATTGCGCGGGACAGAGAAGAAACGATTTCGTTGCACAACAAAGGATCATTAATTTTAATCTAAGTGAACGTGTCTCGGCAGAGCTTGAGGATGAGGGTTAAATGACTGAATTTTCTTCTGTCGGAACAGGTGCTGATGTGACTTTTACATCGGTTATGTGTCCAGAATGTTTACTCCAGAATGTGTACTGTGCAAAGATTTTTTCTATTAAGATCTAGTTGTTAGTAATAAGTTCGGTTGGAGAAATGAAGCGTTTAGACTGACTAGCAATTAAGGTATTTTTCCAAGGTTTGGCAGTGTCTGAACACATTTCCATACCAGTTTAGATGTGTAGAAAGGTGTACAATTCTGCCATCTTTTCAAATGTTCGGCCGACAATGTCCATATCATCCGCGAAACAAATAAAGTGACTGGATCTGTTGAAAATCATACCCTGACTGTTACACCCGGCTTTTTGTATGAGCGACGCAGCAAAGCTGAAATAATAAAAATGACAGTTGTGCGTTGCTTCCTAGAACCTAGAAAACGCGAATACCTTTAAATTTGGATCCTGTGAAGATTGTCTTCAAGCCGAATTGAACGTATATCCGAAACTGCGAAATTGGTTTGTCCTTACATGTTGTTTGGCCGAAAGCGACATATAGCTGAAAGGGACATTCACCCGAACTGGTAGTTTAGCCCAATAGGTCATTTGGCAGAAAAAGCCATTTGTCCCGAAAATGTTCTTCCTGCAAAACAACCCTTCCGGTCGAATGGCATTTTCTGCCAAATGACCTATTGGGCTAAACGACTTTCTACAAAATTTAACTCTTACCAAATTGCATTTTTGGTCAAATGATCTATACGGTCCAACGACTTTTTCGGCCGAACGGCATTTTTAGTCGAATGCTCCTTTCGGCTGTATGTTGCTTCCGGTCAAACTACATTTTCGGTCAAACAATTTTCGACCTGATATAAGTTTAGAAAAACGTTCAGTTCGGCTTGGCCAAAAGGAAATTGGTTAGATGACTTTTAAATGACTTAAAAAATAGAAAGGTTACGAATTTGTGTTCAATTTTCATTTGACAATTTCAAGTGGCCATTTTTTATCATAATATTATTATCCATTCAGTAATTGACATCGGAAGTAATTGACCGCGAAAATCGGAAGACTGCGGTGGGCCGGGCACGTAGCCAGAATGTCGGACAGTAATCCGGTGAAAATGGTTCTCGACAACGATCCGACGGGAACAAGAAGGCGAGGTGCACAGCGGGCAAGGTGGAGGACGATTTGCGGACCCTCCGCAGACTGCGTGGTTGGCGAAGTGCAGCCAAGGACCGAGCTGAATGGAGAAGACTTTTATGTGCAGCACAGGCCACTCCGGCCTTAGTCTGATAATAAATAAATCAGTAATTGACATTTTGCCAACTAACATTTTCGGCCAAATGGCCAAAAGACATGTTTGTATAATGACTTTTATGACCAAAGATCGTTTCGGTCAGACGACTTGGGCTACGAAATGGTGAGTTGGCATCCGGGAAGGGGCGCCCAACATAGCTCTGGTCCTTACAAGTTCCAATACTGACGCTTCCACGGGTCTTCCGATGACAATTGACTGCCAGCTATGGGTTACGTACTTAGCTGGTAGTGTAGCCTGGGCACTGTTGTCCTTCTGACATCAGATAGAGTGAAAGGTGCGTCCTGTGGGGTCTGCCTAAGATGAGGTGGGTTTCGACAGTGGGCTCTGTTGAACTTCTATAAAAAGCTGCATGTGTCCCCAAGCAGGCCTCATCAAAGCGACGGTGTGCCGCTCAAAGCGCACTAGCCTAGTCCTGGTGTTGGGTGGGACTTTAAACAAATTTGACCCGACTGACGGAGAGCTGTTCGCAGAATTTTGTGGTAATAACGACATGGTGATCGGGGGATCGCTCTTCCCTCATCTACCGGTTTCCAAGGTCACGTGGGTCTCCCGTGATGACTTTACAGAAAATCAAATCGACCACATCTGGATCAGCCGAAAATGGAAACGGAGCCTTCTTGATGTACGGAATAAACGTAGTGCCGATATCGCGTCTGATCATCACCTCCTCATCGGCGAAATACGCCTGCGCATTGCGCGGATTCGTCGGCAGGAGGAGAGAGTTGGACGACGGTTCAACACACGCCGACTGGAAGATGCCATGGTGAAACGGTCCTTCGTTGAAGAACTGGAGACGCATGCTGCAGATATTCCGGAAGGTGGCAGCGTGGAAGACCAATGGACCGCCATCAAGAATGCCTTCATTGCCACCAGCGAGAACAATCTTAGCCCGTCAACGATACGCGGCTCTTGAGAAGGAAGTAAAACGCTCATGTCGACGGGACAAGCGAGCGTGGGCAGACTCTCTGGCCGACGAAGGAGAGAGAGCCGCCGCAACCGGGACATTCGCCTCCTCTACGGTATCTCACGACGCTTAAGCGGGGCGAAGAAGAATGCAACGATGCCTGTGAAAGACGCGACTGATCAGTTATTGACCGACCCAACTGACCAGCTGAATAGCTGGTTCGAGCACTTCGAACAACTTTTACAAGTGCCAGCTAGACCACAACCACCCTGGCATGATCTGCCTAGGATCCGACGTATAACACCCGTCAATACCGAAGCTCCATCACTGCTAGAGATTCAAACAGCCATCCAAAGCATGAAATCGAATAAAGCCCCAGGGGTCGACCGCATATCAGCCAAGATGCTCAAAGCTGACCCCATGACATCCGCTCAACTACTGCATCGTTTATTTCATAATATCTAGGACACCGCAACTTTCCCGATCGATTGGATGCAAGGTATATCAAGGAAGGTGCCCAAAAAGGGTGACCCGACTGTATGCGATAACTGGCGAGGCATTATGTTGCTGTGTACCGTTCTCAAAGTTCTATGCAAAATTATCCTAACCCGGATTCAGGAGAAGATCGATGCGACTCTCCGGCGGCAGCAAGCCGGATTCCGTGCCGGAAGATCCTGTGTGGACCATATTCTCACGCTCCGCATCATTCTGGAGCAGGTCAACGAATTCCAAGAGTCGCGTTACTTGGTATTCATTGACTACGAAAAGCTTTCGACCGTCTCAATCACGAGAATATGTGGGGCGCCCTGAGACGCAAGGGGGTTCCTGAGAAAATCATCGACCTCATCGAAGCACAGTACGAGGCCTTTTCGTGTAGAGTGCTGCACAATGGGGTCCTGTCCGACCCTATCCGGATCGTAGCTGGTGTGAGGCAAGGATGTATTCTATCACCGTTACTGTTCCTCATCGTAATCGACGAGATTCTGGTAGATGCGATTGACCGTGAACCAAACTGCGGGCTATTATGGCAGCCTATAACCATGGAGCACCTAAACGACTTTGAATTGGCTGATGACGTTGCACTCTTCGCGCAATGGCGCTCTGATATGCAGAGTAAGCTCAACGACCTTGCCGAGCGCTCCTCTTTGACAGGTTTAGTCATCAACTTCAACAAAACCAAATCGTTGGATGTAAACACGGTGACTCCTTCCAGTTTCACAGTAACCGGGCAACCAGTGGAGAATGTTGAAAGTTTCCAATATCTTGGTACCCAAATGGCTTCAGACGGCGGTACCAAGATCGAAATAGGCACACGGATCAAGAAAGCAAGGGCTACCTTTGTGTGTTTAAGAAATATCTGGAAAAACAGGCAGATAAGTGTACGCACCAAAATACGTATTTTCAATTCTAACGTGAAATCTGTGCTGTTATACGTTAGCGAAACATGGTGTGTATCAGTGGAGAACACTCAACGGCAGCAGGTGTTCATTAACAGATGCCTGAGGTATATAATTCAAGCCTGGTGGCCTCACAACTGGATCTCAAACAACGAGCTCCATCGTCGTTGTCACCAGAGGCCGATAGCAACAGAAATTCGCGATCGGAAGTGGGGCTGGGTCGGCCACACTTTACGTAGGGACGGAAACGAAACCTGTAAACAAGCATAAGACTGGAACCCAGCGGGACATCGCAGTAGAGGCAGACCCAGAGGCTCATGGCGGCGAGGCCTCAATAAAGAAATAAAAGAAGTCGACCGAAATCTAACCTGGCAACAGGTTAAAGCGATAGCCGGGCAACGCTCAGGATGGAGATCTTTCAACTCGGCCCTTTGCACCACCGGAGGTGTACAGGATCCATAAGTAAGTAAGTTGCGGAGGAATTCCTTCAGGAACTTCTGTAGGAACTTTCGAATGAAATTCTGGAGGAAAATTCGAAAAAAAAATTGAAGGAATTTATTCCTGAAAGAATTCTTGGAGGAACTTTCCTGGAGCAGGAAATCCGGGAGGAACTTCCGGAGGAATCCAGGAAGAAATTCTGGAAGCGTTCCTGGAGAAACCTGCAGAACCGCTTGCAGAGCAATGCTATGAAGAACTTCTGAAGATTTTTTTTGAATTTTTTTTTCGACAGAATCTGGAGAAACTTCCTAATGAATTTCTGGAGGAATTTCCGGAGGACTCTTATTTGTGTTTTTACCGGAATTATGTACAACATAAAAGATAGTTTCCGGAGGAATTTCTGGAGGATTTTCCGGAGGAATTCCTAGACGAACTTCCGGAAGACTTTTTGGAGAAACTATCGAAAAAAATTCTGGAGGACTTTCTGGAAAAATTTTTGGGAGGATCTATCGGATTTGTTTTTTCTTTATTTAAGTGTTTTTCAATCGAAATTATGTACAACACTACGGAGTTTCCGGAGGAATTTCCGGACGATTCATGACATCAACTAACATTATTCTTACTGCTCTGATATATATAAGGGAACGTCCACAAATTACGTAACGCTTATAGGGGGGGGGGTTGAGGGAAGTGTACAAAATTTTCAGAAGCTTCATACAAAAAGTGTGACTAAGGGGGGGGGGTTTGTTAAAGTAAAATTTTTGCGTTATCCTTTAACTAGTATTTAATTAAAAGTTTATTTTAATATTATTGAAATTAAATTAAATCGTCTCTAGAAATAATGAAACTCTCATTTTAACCCTATAACGTCAAATGAAACCTGTCCGTCAAATCCGCATGCATTGCGTTTTGCAACAGCGGAAATGATGCGGATTTTTTTTAGTATAAACTGTCGACAAACCGCTTGCCGTTGCCGTTCCGTTGTCGCACTCCATTGCGCTTCCCCCTTAACTTCTCTAATGGGGGCAATAAAAAGAAATTTACGAATCTACCATTTTTGCGAATGTTCCGGATCTTCCATGGGTCCACCTGGTGGCTACAATGGTCCGTGTGTAATCCTATTCCATAGTTAGGGTTCGACAACAAATGGTTCTAAAAAAATTCGGCGCTCCACGATGAAATTAAAGAATTTACCATTTTTATGCTTGTTCCAGATCTTCCTGCAGTCCACTTGGTGACCACAATGGTCCGTAGGCTCGACAACAAATAATTCTAAAAAAAATATCCCGGCGCTCTGCGGTAAAATGTTCGAAAGAGCAGAAAGCTACAGTGTTGTACAACAACACAATGCAACTTGGTTGTACAACATTTGACTCCGCCCACTCGAAGTCTGAGCAAAATCAAACGGTTTTGATTTCGTCCGATGAACTTTATGGAATGTACACACGGTCAAGCAGTTTGACCAACATTGACTCCACCTCTCGTTTGTTCAAACATCCATCAAGTTTTACCAACAGCGTCACGAACAATCAATTTATTCGACCAACAATATCACACACGAACGACCGAAGCGCCAACTTGAGCACCAACCATCAAAAATATATGGGGTTTGTGCAACTTCACTACAAATGCTCAAACATGTTCGGCGAACCTTGACTCCGCCCCCGACAACTCAAACCAAAATCAAACCGTTTTAATTTTTCCAACCGAGCCGCCAACCGAAGCGTTTTCTTGGGGCGGAGTCAATGTTCGTCAAACTGCTTGACTGGTGTGTACGTTGCATTACAACTTTGAAACCGTCTGTCCAACAGTCGTACAACTTGCCCTCAGACGGTCCGATATTACTCCGACCGAAACAAATTTGCTGGGGCGGAGTCAAAGTTGTACAACATGTCGGATCGTGTGTGGGGCTTATGGCTTTTCCCCAAACGTGACTTTTAAGTGCTCTTGTTGTGTAGAGGTTACTTCGCCTATCTAGATAATAGGAGGTGGAGGTATCGAGTCCCACCAAGACATGTGGATTCTTATTCGCAAATTTCATATTAATTTGTCCATTTCGAAACATGTGATATTTAACATTAAGATATTTAACAAAAAAATGATTTTCGTACGGCCGAGTTGCCGAATAATATGTAATTAACCAGAATATTCTCGGATTTCATCTGCATGATTGAGGAATGGGTTGATAAAAATCTTCGTTAAACGAGAATGAATCCAATAGTCCATCATTGTTAATCAAAAGATTTAATGATTCGAACTGAATAATGTATAATGTCACGCAAAATAAGAATACTTTTCCTAACGGTTCCATCTTTCGAACTTCTTATTTACACTCTGAACCGTACGTCCACCTTCGACGCAGTTAACGTAAGACTACTTCATTGAGTTTCAAAATACTAGATATGACATGATCTCCCCTACACGAGAACGGTATGCAATCCGCACCCATCCACGGGACAAAATGGCCATGAAGACAACACAAACAACCATGCGTTCGCCATTATTTTCCATGCAATTGAGTAATTTTACATCACCACTCGGGCGTCTTGCCCCAGGACCATTTTTAAATTCATTTTCAATTTTTTGTTTTTTTGAAGAGCAGATCATTGTGAAATGTAGCTAGTTTTGTAAATCTTGCTTCTACACGCTGAAATGGTTCGATATTCTTGTTTATATTGGTGAAAACATCGGAAAAGCTTAAGAGGTGCAGTTTGGACTGTTCTTCCCTAAATCTAAATCAAATGCAAGGACTACGATCGACGAGAGGAGGTCTGACTAATAGCTGAATTCCAAGTTTGACGGCACCGTTAGCCAATTGGTTCAATTTACACAAGTCTCCATATCTTATGTTGCTCCACCCACCGGAACAGGTCTGCGTCGTCTTTCCCCCTTTGTTATGCAGTGTGTTCATAGAATTAATGAGCAGAACATGTAAACTGCATCGAATTGTGTATGTGCGCTCCAGGTTCTAAGCCACATCCAGCTGCTGCTGCTGCTGCTAGTAATAACAACCATTATCTATGCACTGTAATGTAGGTGTTTCGCTTTGCCGCGTCAGTTTACTGCACCGCAATTCATTACCGCTCTTGACCGCTGCCGTAAATTCTGAAGGATGTTTATGGCGGAATGTTCAGCATTGGGGTCCACAATGTGAATTTAACAGTGAAGGCTTAACGTGCTTCGGAGAGCTGGCTTCAATATTCCGCTTTGTTCCATAAGCTGATAATGGAAATGAAAGTTGTACTGGAGATGTTTTGGGATGGATAAAAAGCTTTGCAATGTGGTTGGTATTGTGAAGAGAATATCGGAATAGAAGGTGTAGGGAAACTGGACACACATGATCCCCACTTTTTGTTTAGCATATTTCTCGATGTAACATGCACAGATTTGCACGCTTCTTGGTGGACTTGATAAAGAATTTAATAGGCTATTCAAAACGTCATTGGAAGCAATTATTTGTTCATGAGAGTTATCAAAAAATCGATTTTGCTGAAAGATAGGAAATTTGGTATTTTCAAAACCTGCGGGAGACTTGATCACCATATAGGGGGAAATTGATCCCGTTATGAGCTGAATATGTTTAGGTTCTTCCAAGTCTAATGAAAGGGCGAATTGATCTAGCTTCAAATCCTAGGAATTCTTCATAGTCTGTCGTAATAGCAGTCGTGCGAAAATTAAATAATGTTGGTTTTAAAAAAGGCAAGTATTTTGGTTCTCGAATAGAGTAATAGTGACAGATAGAATGTCTGCTATAGCAACAAAATTGGCATAGTGATGATGATTCATCTGCAAACCATTCACTCCATTAAAGGACAGTGGTCATATCAAGCACAACCATGATGTGCCCAAGAGGATCTCGTTTTCTGATTGATACAATTATGATTCCAAAAATGGTTGATAGATACATAAATATATCTTTGTAATTTTAGAATCTATTTTTTTTTATTAAATGTCTGAAAATTGGCCACACTGCGAATGCCATGGCCAATGGTAAATATCCCTGTTTTGAGATCAATAAAAAACTTGTGATACATCGAGATCGCCAGACTATTTACTACCAATACCACAACCGTGATCATACCAGGATGGTGACTTTATACATCAATTAGGTACTGTCACGCATCATCATGTGTGTAGTGTGTGTTATTATTACACAAATGCGATTTCTCTTAAACAACTGACTAAAAGTTGTTGAATGTGCTTATTATTGAAAAATTCTTTAAGAAGATTTACAAATAAATGGTAATTGTAAGCAAACTTCTCCTAGTTCAAACGGAATGAATTTAGTACCAGATCGAACAACTGATTTTAATCCCTGTGATTTGTTGAGTATTTTCAAAGCCTAATTTATACACTTTTTCATAGAAAATAATGTTAAAATGCATTTAATAAAACTTATCAGAAATAAGGCTATTGAGAAATTAGAATTGCGCTTGTATCGTCTGATTGACAAAATTAAAGAGAAATTAAATTTATTTATACTTTTTAACTAGAAAAGAATTTGAACAGATCAATTAGTTACATACAATACAATAATATGCAACGGTATACAACAAACGCCCTAATATATGCAATTTCGGGATCAAGTGTGTCCAAACTGTGGGGGATCAAGTGTGTCCATGTTGATTATTTATTTTGTTCTGTTTTTAGTATTCAATGGAAAATAAGCAATAGTTAATTGAATGATTTTATTCAATTCTACAACAATAAAACTTTGTTCAGTAAAAATTTGGTACGTTTTGGTTGGACATATTAAAAGTTATTAAACTTTTTTCTTCTGAAGAGAAAAAGGATTGAGAATGCTCAAATAATAAAACCTCTTTAAAACCCATATACATAAAGTAACTAATATCAAATGTTACTCAGATTCAATTATCTATCTAACGGATCCGTTTGCACATATCACTGGTATAAAAATGTGATTAGTTTTCGAGAAAACAGGGGGGGATCATGTGTCCCCGGGGATCATGTGTGTCCAGTTTCCCCTACAGACCCATTTACTTTGCTATCTAAAGAGAATTTTATTTGAATTCTTCCCTACTTGTTGATAATCCTCTCTAAATTCCTTTCGAATACCTCATTTGATTCTGCTTGCAGATTATCTTCTAATATATGTAATTCATAATATTTATCGTATTCCTTGGTTTCTCCTTCAATGAAATGTATAAAAGGTTATTATAGCGAAACCTTCCCCAACCCACATAATTTTTAATCACCAATTAAATTGGCTTTCATTAGATTGTCGTAAAAATCCAATCCAAATATAAAAATCCAAGTAAGTTATCTGATTTTTTTAATCAGTAGAAAACGAATAAGGAGCATTATCGCCTGTTTTCTGACTGCACTCTAAATGAACGGTAGTATAACTATCGGCCGCACACTGAATATAATGCAAGCAATCACATCCCTGTTTCGTTTCTATATTTTTAAGAATCCCCACTTACCTGTATAGAACAGCAGCCCGTTCGGCTGCCGGGTCCGGAAGTAGAGCGTGATGGCGTCTTGTGCGCTAACGATCGGTTCCCCGCCAGTTTGGCCCAGGTCGTACGAGAGGAACTCCGTCCCGCGAAAGGTTGCCTCCGAGGGGGCTTTATCTGCGAAGAAAAGGGAAACAAAGTGGAAGAGGAAACGGTGAACGTTAGTTTGAATTGCGAAAACGGATTCACATCCGGAAAAAAAGCTTTTACGTTTATGGTATGAATTTGGGAATTTGAACGATGAACTTTGTTGTGGGAATTTCTACTTCCAAGTGTGTTTGACGGTTTGGAAAGTGTAAGTGCACAGTTATCATTCCTAAAACCATATATTTGGCAGCACATCGATACATTAAAAATGATTTATTTACAAATTTACAAATGATTCACGATTTTTTGACAATATATTTCTAATGTTTGTCGATTTCTTACATCGACTTATAAATTTGCTATCAGTGTTGATAAAAACATTCACAAATTTCAATCAACGAGCTCTCCCGCGCAAGCAAACTCGTTAGCGGATTTGAAGGAATGCATCACATTCGAGTTTTGCATGCTAAATCGCATCGTTTCACTCATTTTCCTAAAAATTATTTCGCTCCAAAAGCGTTCAATTTGGAGGATATTTATTGTTTACACACGCCAGAGTGTCCATTGTTCTATGTGATGGACGCCAATTACTGTTTTTTTTAACAAAGCAGACCAAAAGACAACAAACGATGATTCAATTGACCTTTCCCGTCTTTCCCGCCAATCCAAAATTCAACAGGGATAGAACAAGCCACAGCGGTATATAATGCGATTGTCGATTGGGATCTTTAAGTAAAGTATGTTTTGTGTTAATTTCTTTATTTAAAACTGTAATAATAATTCATATATTTTTTTCTTCAAGGATTATGTTTACATCATTCGACACAACTGCATCAAACAAAAAGAAAAGCGTGTAAACATTTAGACAAAATGTTTAAGAGACAGCTAATTGGGCTTCCCTGTAGGCATCACATTCATGAACTTTTGGTAGGCAATTCGAAAATTAACAATCTCCGAATGTCGAAATTTTCAAGCGATTTCAGACGGAATGGCACCGCCTCGAAAAGAGTTCGTATCACTCAAGTATGACAGATACATTCGTTAAATTATCAATAACAGGAAACGGGAGAAGTTCCTTATTAGAGTATTTTTGGACGACAACTTAAGGTCTGAGGGAAGGGGTTTCCGTTAAAAAAGCACGTGGTAGCACTCTCTGAGAGAGAAAATTGCCCAATTTAGCCCGTCAGAAGAAGAAGAAGAAGCCCGCCAGAATGATTCTGTCAGTGTCGCCAAAATTATGTCATCATTTTGCAGTTTACTTTAGCAGCTTCAGAATTTGCCGTAAACGGAGAACAAAAGGAATTGGCAAAAATGGGGAAGAAATTTATCACTCATGCAGTGGTTCGGCGAGAGAACAACAGCAGCGCCGACCAATCACGCAATGAGGAGATCAAAATAAACAAACTCCAGCTGGTTTTGAAAAATGAAAACATGAGCCATTTCTAGAACAACATTAGAAAATATCGTGAGAGGATTTCTGTACAACGTTTCCACATAAGATTTGAGTTACTCCAGAAATTCCTTCGGATGTTCCTCCAGGAATTCCTTCGGAAGTTACTCCAAAAATTCATTCGGAAGTTACTCCAGGAATTCCTCCGGAAGTTTCTCCAGGAATTCCTCCGGAAGTTCCTCCGTGAATTCCTCCGGATGATCCTCCGGAAATTCCTTCGGAAATTCCTCCAAGAATTCCTTCGAAAGTTCCTCCAGGAATTCCTTCGGAAGTTCCTCCAGGAATTCCTCCGGAAGATCCTCCAGGAATTCCTCCGAAGTTCCTCCAGGAATTCCTCCGGAAGATCCTCCAGAATTCCTCCGAAAGCTTCTCCGGGAATTCCTCCCAGAATTCCTTTGGAAGTTCCTTCAGAAATGCCTTCGGAAGTTCCTCCAAGAATTCCTCCGCAAGTTCCTCCAGGAATTCCTCCGGAAGTTCCTCCAGAAATTTCTTCGGAAGTTCCTCCAGGAATTCCTTCGGAAGTTTTTCCAGAAATTCCTGGGGAAATTCCTCCAAGAATTCCTTTGGAAATTTCTCCAGGAATTCCTTTGGAAATTCCTCCAGGAAGGAATTCCTTTGGAAATTCCTCCAGGAAGGAATTCCTTTGGAAATTCCTCCAGGAATTCCTTCGGAAATTCCTCCAGGAATTCCTTCGGAAATTTCTCCAGGAATTCCTTCGTAAATTCCTCCAGGAATTCCTTCGGAAGTTACTCCAAAAATTCATTCGGAAGTTACTCCAGGAATTCCTCCGGAAGTTCTTCCAGCAATTCGTCGGGAAGTTCCTCAAAGAATTTCTCCGGAAGATCCTCCAGAATTCCTCCGAAAGCTTCTCCGGGAATTCCTCCGGAGGTTCCTCCAAGAATTCCTTCGGAAGTTCCTCCAGAAATGTCTTCGGAAGTTCCTTCAAGAATTCCTTCGGAAGTTCCTCCGGGAATTCCTCCGGAAGTTCCTCCGGAAGTTCCTCCAGGAATTCCTTTAGATGTTCCTCCAGGAATTCCTTTAGAAGTTCCTCCAGGAATTCCTTCAAAAGTTCCTCCAGGAATTCTTTTGGAAGTTCCTCCAGGGATTCATTCGGAAATTCCTCCAGGAATTCCTTCGGAAGTTCCTCCAGGAATTCCTTCGGAAGTTCCTTCAGGAATTCCTTCGGAAGTTCCTTCAGGAATTCCTTCGGAAGTTCCTTCAGGAATTCCTTCGAAAGTTCCTTCAGGAATTCCTTCGGAAGTTCCTCCAGGAATTCCTTCGGAAGTTCCTCCAGGAATTCCTTCGGAAGTTCCTCCAGGAATTCCTTCGGAAGTTCCTCCAGGAATTCCTTCGGAAGTTCCTCCAGGAATTCCTTCGGAAGTTCCTCCAGGAATTCCTTCGGAAGTTCCTCCAGGAATTCCTTCGGAAGTTCCTCCAGGAATTCCTTCGGAAGTTCCTCCAGGAATTCCTTCGGAAGTTCCTCCAGGAATTCCTTCGGAAGTTCCTCCAGGAATTCCTTCGGAAGTTCCTCCAGGAATTCCTTCGGAAGTTCCTCCAGGAATTCCTTCGGAAGTTCCTCCAGGAATTCCTTCGGAAGTTCCTCCAGGAATTCCTTCGGAAGTTCCTCCAGGAATTCCTTCGGAAGTTCCTCCAGGAATTCCTTCGGAAGTTCCTCCAGGAATTCCTTCGGAAGTTCCTCCAGAAATTCCTTCGGAAGTTCCTCCAGGAATTCCTTCGGAAGTTCCTCCAGGAATTCCTTCGGAAGTTCCTCCAGGAATTCCTTCGGAAGTTCCTCCAGGAATTCTTTCGGAAGTTTCTCCAGGAATTCCTTTGGAAGTTCCTCAAGGAATTCCTTCGGAAGTTCATCCAGGAATTCCTTCAGAAGTTCCTCCAGGAATTCCTTCGGAAGTTCCTCCAGGAACTCCTTCGGAAGTTCCTCCAGGGATTCCTTCGGAAGTTCTTCCAGGAATTCCTTAGGAAGTTCCTCCAGGAATTCCTTCGGAAGTTCCTCCAGGAATTCCTCGGAAGTTCCTCCAGGAATTCCTTAGGAAGTTCCTCCAGGAACTCCTTCGGAAGTTTCTCCAGGATTCCTTCGGATGTTTCTCCAGGAATTCCTTCGGAAGTTCCTCCAGGATTCCTTCGGAAGTTCCTCCAGGATTCCTTCGGAAGTTCCTCCAGGAATTCCTCCGAAAGTTCTTCCAGGAATTCCTCCGGAAGTTCCTCCAGGAATTCCTTCGGAAGTTCATCCAGGAATTCCTTCGAAGTTCCTCCAGGAATTCCTCCGGAAGTTCCTCCAGAAATTTCTTCGAAGTTCCTCCAGGAATTCCTTCGGAAGTTTTTCCAAAAATTCCTGGGGAAATTCCTCCAAGAATTCCTTTGGAAATTTCTCCAGGAATTCCTTCGGAAATTCCTCCAGGAATTCCTTCGGAAATTCCTCCAGGAATTCTTTAGGAAATTCCTCCAGGAATTCTTTCGAAAATTCCTCCAGGAGTTCCTTCGGAAATTCCTCCAGGAATTCCTTCGGAAATTCCTCCAGGAATTGCTTCGGAAATTCCTCCAGGAACAAGAAGTTCCTCCAGGAATTCCTACGGAAGTTACTCCAAAAATTCATTCGGAAGTTACTCCAAAATCATCCGGAAGTTTCTCCAAGAATTCCTCCGGAAGTTCTTCCAGCAATTCGTCGGGAAGTTCCTCAAGGAATTTCTCCGGAAGATCCTCCAGAATTCCTCCGAAAGCTTCTCCGGGAATTCCTCCAAGAATTCCTTCGGAAGTTCCTCCAGAAATGTCTTCGGAAGTTCCTTCAAGAATTCCTTCGGAAGTTCCTCCAGGAATTCCTCCGGAAGTTCCTCCAGAATTTCCTTCGGAAGTTCCTCCAGGAATTCCTTCGGAAGTTCCTCCGGGAATTCCTTTGGAAATTACTACAGGTATTCCTTTAAAAGTTCCTCCAGGAATTCCTTCGGAAGTTCCTCCGGGAATTCCTCTGGAAGTTACTCCAGGTATTCCTTTAAAAGTTCCTCCAGGAATTCCTTCGGGAGTTTTTCCAGAAATTCCTGTGGAAATTCCTCCAAAAATTCCTTTGAAAATTTCTCAACGAATTCCTTTGGAAATTTCTCCAGGAATTCCTTCGGAAAATCCTCCAGGAATTCCTTCGGAAATTCCTCCAGGAATACCTTCGCAAATTCCTCCAAGAATTCCTCCGGAAATTCCTCCAGAAATTCCTTCCGGAAATCCCTCCAGAAATTCCTCCATAAATTCTTCCAGAAATTCCTTCAGGAATTCCTTCGGAAATTCCTCCAGGAATTCCTTCGGAAATTCCTCCAGGAATTCCTTCGGAAATTCCTCCAGGAATTCCTTCGGAAATTCCTCCAGGAATTCCTTCGGAAATTCCTCCAGGAATTCCTTCGGAAATTCCTCCAGGAATTCCTTCGGCAATTCCTCCAGGAATTCCTTCGGAAATTCCTCCAGGAATTCCTTCGGAAATTCCTCCAGGAATTCCTTCGGAAGCTCCTCCAGAAATTCCTTCGGGAGTTTTTCCAGAAACTCCTGTGGAAATTCCTCCAAGAATTCCTTCGGAAATTCCTTCAAGAATTCCTTTGAAAATTCCTCCGGGAATTCCTTCGGAAATTCCTCCAGGAGTTCCTTCGGAAATTCCTCCAGGAATGCCTTCGGAAATTCCTCCAGGAATTCCTTCAGAAATTTCTCCGGGAATTCCTTCGGAAATTCCGCCTGGAATTCCTTCGGGAACTCCTGCAGGAATTCCTTCGAAATTCCTCCAGGAATTCCTTCGAAATTCCTCCAGGAATTCCTTCGGAAGTTCCTCCAGGAATTCCTTCGGAAGTTCCTCCAGGAATTCCTTCGGAAGTTCCTCCAGGAATTCCTTCGGAAGTTCCTCCAGGAATTCCTTCGGAAGTTCCTCCAGGAATTCCTTCGGAAGTTCCTCCAGGAATTCCTTCGGAAGTTCCTCCAGGAATTCCTTCGGAAGTTCCTCCAGGAATTCCTTCGGAAGTTCCTCCAGGAATTCCTTCGGAAGTTCCTCCAGGAATTCCTTCGGAAGTTCCTCCAGGAATTCCTTCGGAAGTTCCTCCAGGAATTCCTTCGGAAGTTCCTCCAGGAATTCCTTCGGAAGTTCCTCCAGGAATTCCTTCGGAAGTTCCTCCAGGAATTCCTTCGGAAGTTTCTTCAGGAATTCCTTCAAGAATTCCTTCGGAAGTTCCTTCAGGAATTCCTTCGAAAGTTGCTCCAGGAATTCCTTCGGAAGTTCCTCCAGGAATTCCTTCGAAAGTTCCTCCAGGAATTCCTTCGGAAGTTCCTCCAGGAATTCCTTCGGAAGTTCCTCCAGGAATTCCTTCGGAAGTTCCTCCAGGAATTCCTTCGGAAGTTCCTCCAGGAATTCCTTCGGAAGTTCCTCCAGGAATTCCTTCGGAAGTTCCTCCAGGAATTCCTTCGGAAGTTCCTCCAGGAATTCCTTCGGAAGTTCCTCCAGGAATTCCTTCGGAAGTTCCTCCAGGAATTCCTTCGGAAGTTCCTCCAGGAATTCCTTCGGAAGTTCCTCCAGGAATTCCTTCGGAAGTTCCTCCAGGAATTCCTTCGGAAGTTCCTCCAGGAATTCCTTCGGAAGTTCCTCCAGGAATTCCTTCGGAAGTTCCTCCAGGAATTCCTTCGGAGATTCCTCCAGGAATTCCTTCGGAAGTTCCTCCAGGAATTCCTTCGGAAGTTCCTCCAGGAATTCCTTCGGAAGTTCTTCCAGGAATTCCTTCGGAAGTTCCTCCAGGAATTCCTTCGGAAGTTCCTCCAGGAATTCCTTCGGAAGTTCCTCCAGGAATTCCTTCGGAAGTTCCTCCAGGAATTCCTTCGGAAGTTCCTCCAGGAATATTCCTTCGGAAGTTCATCCAGGAATTCCTTCGGAAGTTCCTCCAGGTATTCCTTCGGCAATTCCTCCAGGAATTCCTTCGGAAGTTCTTTCAGGAATTCCTTCGGAAGTTCTTTCAGGAATTCCTTCGGAAGTTCCTCCAGGAATTCCTTCGGAAGTTCCTCCAGGAATTCCTTCGGAAGTTCCTCCAGGAATTCCTTCGGAAGTTTCTCCAGGAATTCCTTCGGAAGTTTCTCCAGGAATTCCTTCGGAAGTTCCTCCAGGGATTCCTTCGGAAGTTCCTCCAGGAATTCCTTCGGAAGTTCTTCCAGGAATTCCTTCGGAAGTTCCTCCAGGAATTCCTTCGGAAGTTCATCCAGGAATTCCTTCGGAAGTTCCTCCAGGAATTCCTTCGGAAGTTCCTCCAGGAATTCCTTCGGAAGTTCCTCCAGGAATTCCTCCGGAAGTTCCTCCGGGAATTCTTCCGGAAATTCCTCCGGGAATTCATTCGAAAGTTTCTCCGGGAATTCTTTCGGAAATTCCTCAAGGAATTCCTTCGGAAGTTCCTCCTGAAATTCCTTCTGAAGTTTCTCCAGGAATTCCTTCGGAAGTTCCTCCAGGAATTTCTTCGGAAGCTCCTCCAGAAATTTCTTCAAAAGTTCCTCCAGGAATTCCTTCGGAAGTTACTCCAGGAATGCTTTCGGAAGTTCCTCCAGGAATGCCTTCGGAAGTTCCTCCAGGAATTCCTTCTGAAGTCTGTCTGTCAGTCTGTTGTATGTGAATGTGCGCAAAATGAAATTCACTCATGCTTTAGGAACTCATCTTGAACCTACTTGCTTGCAACAAAGTGCATTCGGTGGGAATCGTTGCCCATAGTTTTCTATTGAAAATTGGGTCGATCGGACTTCATCTTTTTCATTGGCATTACATTCCCCACTGGAACATTGCCGCAACGCACTTTAGTGTTCATTAAGCACTTCCACAGTTATTAACTGCGAGGTTTCTAAGCCAAGGTACCATTTTCCATTCGAATATCATGAGGCTAACACGATGATTCCAAACCGAAAATTGTCTAGACCGGCACCGGAAATCGAACCCAGCCACCCTCAGCATGGTCTTGCTTTGTAGCCGTGCGGCTAAGGAGGGCCTCGATCCGGATTACTGTCCGACATTCTGGCTACGTGCCAGGCCCACCGAAGTCTTCCGATTTTCGCGGTGTGTACGATGAATGGTTCTCACAACAGCTGATGCAGTTCGCGATTCATTCGCCTCCTCCACGTACCGCTTACCGTCTGCACCTCACCATAGATGGTACGCAGCACTTTCCCCTCGAAAACTTGTAAGAGTGCTCTTGCAG
Organism: Armigeres subalbatus; assembly: GCF_024139115.2. Taxonomy (NCBI): domain Eukaryota; kingdom Metazoa; phylum Arthropoda; class Insecta; order Diptera; family Culicidae; genus Armigeres; species Armigeres subalbatus. The sequence goes on along the minus strand of NC_085139.1, from coordinate 87,477,913 downwards.
GAGCCTTCACAGAGCCTTCAGGAGCCAGACCACACTTCAATTCGCTTCCCAAACTCTTCTTAAAGTCCCAACCCAAGATCTTCAATTCTCAATTTATTTTAGTTCCTTTCCCGAAAATTGCAAAAAATATCTAGTAAATGTTAAGACCCAGAACAAAATTAGTAAAATTTTCCAAAGTCGTTTCTTCGTTTATTGCTAGCTTCATGCCTACTAGGGTGCCAATGAAAAAGACATTTTTGAATTTCAAAAAATTACATTGCTTACAAGTTTCATTACCCCACAATATGACCCCATGCTAAATTTGAGCTCAATCGGACATGGTTTAGAGAGAGTGTTTAGAGAATTTTAATTAATTTTAATCAAAGTTTTGAAATTTTTACTTATCAAAATGCATGAAACTTTGAGAATTTTTTTTTTAAAGCGAGGGTGGCTGGGTTCGATTCCTGGTGCCGGTCTAGGCATTTTTGGGTTGAAAATTGTCTCGACTTCCCTGGACATAAAAGTATCATCGTGTTAGCCTCATTATATACGAATGCAAAAATGGTAACTTGGCTTAGAAACCTCACACATAATAACTGTGGAAGTGCTGAATAAACACTAAGCAGCGAGGCGGCTGTGTCCCAGTGTGGGGATGTAATGCCAATAAGAAAAAGAAGAAGAATTCGGTGAACGATCCGACGGGAACAAGAAGGCGAGGTTCACAGCGAACAAGGTGGATGAATCAAGTTGAGAACGATTTGCTAACCCTCCGCAGACTGCGTAGTTGGCGACGTGCAGCCATGGACCGAGCTGAATGGCCAGTCCGGCCTTAGTCTGGAAATAAATAATTAAATTTGCAAAATTGTGAGACTTTTATACAAAAAATTTAAGCTCACAAACAAATATTGTAAAAAAAAGCTTGCCAAATTGAAATTTCTCATACAATATTTGCATGGGAATCTAGCATTTTCGCATATGCCCAGTTCTTATACAGATTTTGGTAGGTTCCTAAAACGTGAGTGAGTTTTATTTTGCGCATATTTACACACAGACAGACATTATCCCAATTCGTCGAGATGAGCCGATTGGTATATAAAACTATGGGTATTCGGACCTTCTATCACAAAATCGTCATTGAAGTGAATAAATAGCCTTTTCGTTAAACTATGGTGTACGAGAAAGGCAAAACGGGGAAGGTGACTGCAGCCTCGTGAGCGAATTGCTCACGAATTGTCTGCCTCATAATGCTGAAAATTTGATCTGATAATTCGACCCGAAATACTTCCGGCTCTTATCCAAGTCACTGTCGAGCTTAGTAGGCGGAGAAGGCATATTGTTATTCCAATCACGTGTTTCCTTCAAGTCCCATACCGATCCGGTCGACCAAACTCCATGGGAGTGATTCGTCATACATAAATGGAAATTAGTCGAACTCTGAGTAAAACTATACTCGACTGACTTCCGTTTCAGACCCGACAAGGTCTATTCGAAGCTGAGATGGTAGAATTCCTAAAATAACTTTAGCCAAACAGATGCAAGGCCAGGTCCGCAGGTCTGAGAACCTGCGCTGCATGTAGCTTCTGAATAAATTTACATCTGCAAAGGTGAACAGTGCTTTTCTTTCCACCCGCTCCATTCACGTGTAACTGTTCCGGAGAGGGGGAGGAAGGTATATGTATGAATAGATTGCATGTTTGTGTCGGGTGCTTGTCAGTCAAAAAGATGACCGGATAGGGTTAGAGGAAGAAAGGTATTTCCCTCTCACAAGCACAAGCCGTCAATTCATTCCGGATTCGAATGTACCTGCCGGCTGCGGACGATGATAGATGATGGCAGCAAACTCTTATGCAGAATGACGTACGAATGGGGGTGTGAAAATGGTGGCAACGATCGACACGTGGCTTCTTTCGCTAGAGGCCAGAACCCAACAACAGCGATAGAGAGGAATGGCACTTCCACCACGAAGCTAGGATGTAGTGAACGGGAATATTAAATTTTAATTGAGTTGAATTTACAGCTTCATCATCTCCGCTTGTCTAGCCACTTCAAATTTTAATTGGATCGTCGTTCTGGCTTGTGATTTTTGCAACTCATTTCAATTGCAGTTAGCCATTTTCAACTGTGGGCGTGTGGCGGTAGTTTGAAGTGCGACATTCAAACTTCAAGCGGCAGAAGATCGATAGTTATGTGCCTATGTAGGAATTGCACAAAGTGAGCACCACTAATTTTGAACTAAATTTGGCTTTGAGTTGAAGAAGAACTTTGATTGGTACTACGTTGCGGAGCATGAGGTGGCGACAAAAAAAAGCAAGCATCATAATCGGATGTCAAAAGTTTTCAAATTTTCCACGCGTACGTATTCGGTGCGAACTTTTGCTCTCTTATGTGACAGCAACTCCAATGTCATTGGCGAACAGTGAGCGTGTCAAATGTTAAGTTGCAAATTTTTGGAGTTGGTCTGCTAAAGTTTGTTCTATCAAATTGTGGAATTTTGGGACCATAAGTCAATCAAAATGATTTGTTTGTGCATGGCACTCATGAGGATGAATATTCTGATCAAATCATGATTAAATAGCTGAAGCCACCGTCGTAATTGTGGGATAGTGCACTTTTATTCTCGATACCGCGTCTTTGGATCATAGGCGAGAAATAAACAAGTATTTGCTAAAACTATACAAATTCAATTTAAAGAATATACTCGCCCTCCACGTGGCGATCCAAATTGACTGACGCCTACCCGAAGGAAGTTCGTTGCTCTTGTGGATTCTTCTGGATGGTATGACTCAGCGGGAACTGATTTACTGTTTTGCTGAAGTACGAGGGCTTCCGGTGTAGTGAAGCTCCCTCCCGATACCATATACGAACCCAAAGAATAAACCCAGTTACGCTTGCTTCACACTTACTTCTCCTGATGTTATGCCGTTTCGAATATAGGGGGAACATATTCATAATTTCGGATGCGCTAACGACGGAAGGCTTCGTGAGATCATCAGTGCTTACAAGCACTTACAGATGCAGCTGAACCAATGTAAAAGAGATACAGGAAGCTTTGTGACAGACGATAAATAATTGTGCAGGGACAATAAAAAATAATGGAATTTGGCACTTGGCCATTCGTAGATACGTAGATACGTAGATACGTTTTAAAAAATATTTGTGTAGAGGAGAATGGTACAAAATGCTCCATCGTGGTTTCCCGATCGTTTACCAAATAAAAACTCAAATCATGATACTTTTCAAAATGAAAGAAAGAAAACTCAAGAAAACTCTAAGATGCGCGGCTACAAAGCAAGACCTTGCTGAGGGTGGTTGGGTTCGATTCCTGGTGCCGGTGTGTATGTGCGTCGATCAAGTACTACGAATAATTTGATCAAATCTCATGCTCCATAATGGGCACCATTACAGGGCAGGTTACGAAGACTAGTACTAAAAAAAGGATTTACTTCTGAAATACCTGAGAAAGGTTTCTTCAGGAAGTGTAGGGAAAGGGATGTACTAGTTATTCGTAACAGGTAAGGTACACTGGGGAAGTGGAAAATCGATAGTTCATGTTCAACTTATTGTAAAAGCGGTTTAAACGATCTAAATGCATTCAATCATTATGGGCTCTCAAAAACAGTCCATTTTGCACCAACTGTGCGGTAATTCATACTATTTTAGTAGCTTGAAATTTATAAAAATAGATCTGAAATTTAGGAGTTGTTTTTCCACTTAACCCAGTGAAATGGGGTAAGTGAAAAATCCAAATTATCTTGACCTTCAATTGGGATCAGTAGTGGTATATGATTAAAATCAAGACGGTAATTGCTATGAGTATCTTTTGTTGAATAATTTCGTTGGATTAAAGGAATCCCTAGGAATTCTTGTAATATGTAGGAGAGGGGTGGTTGTGCCTTTTCAAACACTAAGTGTACGTAAAATCTGTATATTCGCCCCAAAGATGAACTTTTTTGAGGAAAAATGAGATTTACAGTGTTACATAAACTTATCGACTCAGTTTAACGAATTGAGATGATGTCTGTGTATGCGTGTTTGTATGTATGTGTGCACAATATACGTACAAAATAATCACCTATTTTCATGCATTTGTTCCTAACCGATTTATTCGCAACAAATTGCATTCAACGGCGAAGCTTTTATGAATGTAAAGGAATGTGTATTATGGAATATATTTACCTATCAGTGATATTTTATCTTTATTTTTCGACATTTTCTTTTGAATAATTTCTCAGTGCTTGATTTTTTGGTCGGAATATCATAATCGATTTATAGAAATTACTGGAATCGGGTGCTTTAACTGGATTTTGAATTGTTCCAATCGGTTCGACTCGGTGCCGGTCTAGACAATTTTTAATTTGGAAATCGACTTCCATGGACATAGAAGTATCATCGTTTTAACCTCATGATATACGAATGCAAAAATAGTATCTAGGCTCAGAAACCTTGCAGTTAATAACTGCGGAAGTGCTTAATGAACACTACGCTGCGAGGTGGCAATGCCCTAGTGGGGATGTAATGCCAATGAAAATCCCAGAAAAATTGCTTACGTAATAAGTGTACGACCCCTAAGGTGCTGCGGACAATACTCGGCGATAAACAGGAGATCGGCATCTGGCGGCGTCGCATGAATCACAGGTTAGGGTAAATGCGGGTGAGCTGTCACACCTTTCTCAACCTTTGGGGACTCGCGCCGTTGTAAAAAGGACAACAGCTTCGAAAAAAGCATGCTTCTCGTTCACAACACAGGCGGGACTACGTGAGCGGTCCAGGATGAAGCGAGTCCCGGAAGGTTAACCTTTACGATACCAACAGACCAAAACGACTGAAATTTATTTTTCGATTTGCCCTCATTTCGTCAATGATCAACAGAATTTAACAAAACAGGTATGGTTGGAACGAACATTTAATCACCCTTATTCTTGTTTACGTACGAACGCGCTTTCGAACGAAAGCTGATGCGCATTTTCCTTTACGCCAGCAAAAACAAAAGGGGAAACGATTCGAAAGAACTGCATTCGTTCGAAGGTTTCGTTCGTCCGTAAACAAGAATAGGGATGAATATATTTTCAGGAGACGGTTTGCGGATGTGAATTTTCATATTGGTTCCGGATTGAGGCCAAAACCCCGTGGGGTACCTATAGTAACCCAGAATGTAATTTTTCCAAGAAACTCACGAAAAAATGATTTTGTTCATGGAAAATCTATGAATGGTGAATCTAAATGCAAGCATATGTTATATTTGAGATTTCTAGGACCAAGCAGTTGGTTCCGGGTACATGGCTGCTTGATATCGGTTCCGGTAGGGACCTAAAGGGGATACTTCCAAAATGGATGTATTGGATCCGTTTGAATGCCCAAATGTCTTGAATTCACTCACAAAACCATAAAGAGCTCATGCCGTGTACTTTTAAGTGTGTTTGATAACCTTCAGGTGCTCAATGAGCCCAATGAGGACATTTACGTATTTGATCATATTGGTGCCGTTCGACGGCATAAAAATTGTGATTTTACTCGAATAAACGATTGGAACTAATGCTGAGTACTTCCAAATGAGTTTGGTCTTCCTCAGGAGGCCAACATGGAACCGGTTCCGGTGGAAACCTCTTTAAGGACATTTAAGGAAAATTTTGCCACGTATTTCCAAGTGTGTTTGTTTTTCATGACCAAAGTTCCTCCTGGAAGTTCCTCCCGGAATTTCTCCGGAAGTTCCTCCCAGAATTCCTCCGGAAGTTCCTCCCGGAATTCCTCCAGAAAATCCTCCGGAATTCCTCCGAAGTTCCTCCTGAATTCCTCCGGAAGTTCCTCCTGGAATTCCTCCAGAAGTTCCTCCCGGAATTCCTCCGGAAGTTCCTCCCGGAATTCCTCCGGAAGTTCCTCCCGGAATTCCTCCGGAAGTTCTTCCCGGAATTCCTCCGGAAGTTCCTCCCGGAATTCCTCCGGAAGTTCCTCCCGGAATTACTCAGCAAGTTCCTCCAGGAATTCCTCCGGAAGTTCTTCCAGGAATTCCTCCGGAAGTTCCTCCCGGAATTCCTCCAGAAGTTCTTCCCGGAATTCCTCCGGAATTCCTCCGCTGATTCCTCCCGGAATTCCTCCAGAAGTTCCTCCCGGAATTCCTCCAGAAGTTCCTCCAGGAATTCCTCCGGAAGTTCCTCCAGGAATTTCTCCGGAAGTTCCGCCACTAATTCCTTCACAAGGAAGATCTACAATAGTAGTTTCTGGACAAGTTCCAAGAAGAATTTCTAAGATCCCCCAGGAATTCATTCAAAGTTCTCCAGAGAATTCATTCTGAATCCCCCAGGAATTCATTCTGATTTTCCCCAGGAATTCATTCTGATTTTCCCCAGGAATTCATTCTGAACTCCCCTAGGAATTCATTCTGAATTTCGCCTGGAATTAATTCTGAACTTCCCCAGGAATTCATTCTAAATTCCTCCAGGAATTCATTCTGAATTCCCCTGAGAGTTCATTCTGAATTCTCCCAGGAATTCATTCCGAATTCCCCAGGAATTCATTTTGAATTTTCCCAGGAATTTATGCCGAATTCCCCCAGGAATTCATTACGAATTCCCCCAGAAATTCATTTCGAATTCCCTCAGGAATTCATTCCGAATTCCTCCAGAAATTCATTCTGAATTTCCCCACGAATGCATTCTGAATTCCCCCAGGAATTCATTCTGAATTCCCCCCGAAATTCATTCTGAACTCCCCCAGGAATGCATTATGAATTCCCCCAGGAATTGATTCTGAATTACCCAAAGAATTGATTCTGAATTCCCCTAGGAATTAATTCTGAATTCCCACAGGAATTCATTCTGAATTCTCACAGGAATTCATTCTGAATTCTCACAGGAATACATTCTGAATTTTCCCAAGAATTCATTCAGAATTGCCCCAGGAGTTCATTCTGGATTACCCCAGGAAAACATTCTGAATTCCCCACGAATTCATTCTGAATTCCTCCAGGAATTCATTCTGAATTACCCAGGAATTCATTCTGTATTACCCCAGGAATTCATTATGAATACCCCAGGAATTCATTATCAATTTCACCAGGAATTCATTTTGAATTCCCTCAAGAATTCATTCTGAATTCCCCCAGGAATTCATTCTGAATTCCCCCAGGAATTCATTCTGAATTCCACTTAGAATTCATTCTAAATTTCCTCAGGAATTCATCCTGAATTTCCCCAGGAATTCATTCTGCATTCCTCCGAGAATTCATTCTGAATTCCCCCAGGAATTCATTCTGAATTCCCCCAGGAATTCATTCTGAATTCCTCCCAGGAATTCATTCTGAATTCACCAAGGAATTCATTCTGATCTCTCCCAGAAATTCATTATGAATTCCCCCAGGAATTCATTCTGAATTCCCTCGGAATTCATTCTGAATTCCCCCGGAATTCATTCTGAATTCCCCCGGAATTCATTCTGAATTCCCCCGGAATTCATTCTGAATTCCCCCGGAATTCATTCTGAATTCCCCCCGGAATTAATTCTGAATTCCCCCAGGAATTCATTTTGAATTCCCCCAGGAATTCATTTTGAATTCCCAGGAAATCATTCTGAATTCCCCAGGAATTCATTCTGAACTCCCCAGGAATTCATTCTGAATTCCCTAAGAATTCATTCTGAATTCCCTAAGAATTCATTCTGAATTCTCTCGGAATTCATTCTGAATTCCCCCCGGAATTCATTCTGAATTCCCCCCGGAATTCCTTCTGAATTCCCCCAGGAATTCATTCTGAATTCCCCCAGGAATTCATTCTGAATTCCCCCAGGAATTCATTCTGAATTCCCCCAGGAATTCATTCTGAATTCCCCCAGGAATTCATTCTGAATTCCCCCAGGAATTCATTCTGAATTCCCCCAGGAAATCATTCTGAATTCCCCCAGGAATTCATTCTGAATTCCCCCAGGAATTCATTCTGAATTCCCCCAGGAATTCATTCTGAATTCCCCCAGGAATTCATTCTGAATTCCCCCAGGAATTCATTCTGAATTCCTCCAGGAATTCATTCTGAATTTTCCCAGGAATTCATTCTGAATTCATTCTGAAGGAATTCATTCTGAATTCCACCAGAAATTAATTCTGAATTCCACCAGGAATTCCTTCTGTATTACCCCAGGAATTCATTATGAATTTCAGGAATTCATTCTGAATTCCTCAAGAATTTATTCTGAATTCCCCAGGAATTCATTATGAATTCCCAGGAATTCATTCTGAATTCCTCCAGAAATTCATTCTGAAATCCCCAGGAAATCATTCTGAATTCCCCAGGAATTCATTCTGAACTCCCCAGGAATTCATTCTGAATTCCCTAAGAATTCATTCTGAATTCCCTAAGAATTCATTCTGAATTCTCTCAGGAATTCATTCTGAATTCCCCAGGAATTGATTCTGAATTTCCCAGGAATTCATTCTGAATTCATTTTGAATTCCGCCACGAATTCATTCTGAATTCCTCCAGGAATTCATTCTGAATTATACCAGGAATTCATTCTGTATTACCCCAGGAATTTATTATGAATTCCCCAGGAATTCATTCTGAATGCCCCCACGAATTTATTCTGAATTTCCAGGAATTCATTTTGAGTTCCCCCGAATTCATTCTGAATTTCCCAGAAATTCATTCTGAATTCCAGGAATTCATTCTGAATTTTCCCAGGAATTCATTCTGAATTCTCACAGGAATTTATTCTGAATTCCCCCAGGAATTCATTCTGAATTATCCCAAGAATTCATTCTGAATTCCCCCAAGAGTTCATTCTGGATTCCCCAGGAAAACATTCTGAATTCCCCACGAATTCATTCTGAATTCCTCCAGGAATTCATTCTGAATTACCCAGGAATTCATTCTGTATTACCCAGGAATTCATTATGAATACCCCAGGAATTCATTATGAATTTCCCCACGAATTCATTTTGAATTCCCTCAAGAATTCATTTAGAACTCTCCCAGGAATTCAGTCAGAATTCCCCCAAGAATTCATTCTGAATTCCACTTAGAATTCATTCTAAATTTCCTCAGGAATTCATTCTTAGCTCCCCAAGGAATTCATTCTTAGCTCCCCAAGGAATTCATTATGAATTCCCCCAGGAATTCATTCTTAATTCCCCCAGGAATTCATTCTGAATTCTTTCAAGAATTCATTCTGAATTACCCCAGCGATTCATTCTGAACTCCTCCAGGAATTCATTCTGAGCTTCCCCAGAAATTCACTCTGAATTCTACTAGGAATTCATTCTGAATTCCTGGGAATTCATTCTGAATTCCCCAGGAATTCCTTCTGAATTCCCCAGGAATTCATTCTGAATTCCCCAGGAATTCATTCTGAATTCCCCAGAATTCATTCTTGAATTCCCCAGAATTCATTCTGAATTCTCCCAGGAATTCATTCTGAATTCCTCCAGGAATTATTCTGAATTCCTCCAGAAATTCATTCTTTATTCACATGAATTCATTCTGAACTCCCCAGGAATTCATTCTGAATTCCCTAAGAATTCATTCTGAATTCCCTAAGAATTCATTCTGAATTCTCTCAGGAATTCATTCTGAATTCCCAGGAATTCCTTCTGAATTCCCAGGAATTCCTTCTGAATTCCCCAGGAATTCATTCTGAATTCCCCAGAATTCATTCTGAATTCCTCCAGAATTCATTCTGAATTCCTCCAGGAATTCATTCTGAATTCCTCCAGGAATTCATTCTGAATTCCCCAGGAAATCATTCTGAATTCCCCAGGAATACAATCTGAACTCCTCCAGGAATTCATTCTGAATTCCCCTAAGAATTTATTCTGAATTCCCTCAAGAATTCATTCTGAATTCTCTCAAGAATTCGTTCTTAATTCTCCCTGGAATTCATTCTGAATTTCCCCAGGAATTCATTCTGAATTTCCCCAGGAATTCATTCTGAATTTCCCCAGGAATTCATTCTGAATTACACCAGGAATTCCTTCTGTATTACCCCAGGAATTCATTATGAATTCCCCCAGGAATTCATTCTGAATTCCCTCAAGAATTTATTCTGAATTCCCCAGGAATTCATTCTGAATTCCCCCAGGAATTCATTCAGCATTCTTCCAGAAATTCATTCTGAATTCCCCCAGGAAATCATTCTTAATTCCATCAGGAATTCATTCTGAATTCCTCCAAGAACTCATCCTGAATTCCTCTAAGAATTCATTCTGAATTCCCCTAAGAATTCATTCTGAATTCTCTCAGGAATTCATTCTGAATTCCCCCAGGAATTGATTCTGAATTTCCCCAGGAATTCATTCTGAATTCATTCTGAATTCCCCCACGAATTCATTCTGAATTCCTCCAGGAATTCATTCTGAATTATACCAGGAATTCATTCTGTATTACCCCAGGAATTCATTATGAATTCCCCCAGGAATTCATTCTGAATTCCCTCAAGAATTTATTCTGAATTCCCCCAGGAATTCATTCTGAATTCCCCCTGGAATTCATTCTGAATTCCGCCAGGAATTCATTCTGAATTCCGCTAGGAATTCATTCTGAATTCCGCTAGGAATTCATTCTGAATTCCGCTAGGAATTCATTCTGAATTCCGCTAGGAATTCATTCTGAATTCCGCTAGGAATTCATTCTGAATTCCGCTAGGAATTCATTCTGAATTCCGCCAGGAATTCATTCTGAATTCGGCCAGAAATACATTCTGAATTCGCCAGAAATTCATTCTGAATTCGGCCAGAAATTCATTCCGAATTCCGCCAGAAATTCATTCTGAATTCGCCAGAAATACATTCTGAATTCGCCAGAAATACATTCTGAATTCGCCAGAAATTCATTCTGAATTTGCCAGAAATTCATTCTGAATTCCGCCAGTAATTCATTCTGAATTCTCCCAGGAAATCGTTTTAATTCCCCCAGGAATTGATTCTGAATTCCATCACGAATTTATTCTGGACTCCCCCAGGAATTCCTTTTGAATCCCTCCAGGAATTCATTCTGACTTCATCCAGGAACTCATTCTGAATTCCCCCAGAAATTTATTCTGAATTTCCCCAGAAATTCATTCTGATTTTCTTCAGGAATTCATTCTGAATTTCTCCAGGAATTCATTCTGAATTTCTCCAGGAATTCATTCTGAATTTCTCCAGGAATTCATTCTGAATTTCTCCAGGAATTCATTCTGAATTTCTCCAGGAATTCATTCTGAATTCCTCCAGGAATTCATTCTGAATTCCTCCAGGAATTCATTCCGAATTCCTCCAGGAATTCATTCCGAATTCCTCCAGGAATTCATTCTGAATTCCTCCAGGAATTCATTCTGAGTTCCCCCAGGAATTCATTCTGAATTTCCCAGAAATTCATTCTGAATTCCCCAGGAATTCATTCTGAATTTCAGGAATTCATTCTGAATTCCCCAGGAATTCATTCTGAATTCCCAGGAATTCATTCTGAATTTCAGGAATTCATTCTGAATTTCAGGAATTCATTCTGAATTCCCCAGGAATTCATTCTGAATTCCCCAGGAATTCATTCTGAATTCCCCAGGAATTCATTCTGAATTCCACCAGGAATTCATTCTGAATTTCCCCAAGGAATTTATTCTGAATTCCCAGGAATTCATTCCGAATTCCCCAGGAATTCATTCTGAATTTCAGGAATTCATTCTGAATTCCCAGGAATTCATTCTGAATTTCCCCAGGAACTCATTCTGAATTCTCCAGGAATTCATTCTGAATTCCCCAGGAATTCATTCTGAATTCCCCGGAATTAATTCTGAATGCCCTCAGAATTCATTCTGAATTCCCCTGAATTCATTCTGAATTCCCTGAATTCATTCTGAATTCCCCTGAATTCATTCTGAATTCCCCAGGAATTCATTCGGAATTCCCCAGGAATTCATTCGATTCCCCAGGAATTCATTCTGAATTGAGGAATTCATTCGAATTCCCAGGAATTCATTCAGAATTTCAGGAATTCATTCGAATTTCAGGAATTCATTCGGAATTCCCCAGGAATTCATTCGAATTCCCCAGAATTCATTCGGAATTCCCCAGGAATTCATTCGAATTTCAGGAATTCATTCTGAATTCCTTAGGAATTCATTCTGAATTCCTTAGGAATTCATTCTGAATTTCAAGAATTCATTCGGAATTCCAAGAATTCATTCGGAATTCCCCCAGGAATTCATTCTGAATTCCCCCAGGAATTCATTCTGAATTCCCCCAAGAATTCATTCTGAATTCCCCAGGAATTCATTCTGAATTCCCCCAGGAATTTATTCTGAATTTCTCCAGGAATTCATTCTGAATTCCCCCAGGATTTTTTTTCTGAATTCCCCCAGGAATTCATTCTGAATTCCCAAAGAAATTCATTCTGAATTCCCCAGGAATTCATTCTGAATTTTCCATGGAATTCATTATGATTTCCTCCCAGAAATTCATTTTGATTTCCCCCGGAGCTCTTTCTGAATTTCCCCTGGAATTCATTCTGAATTACACCAAGAATTCATTCTGGATTCCCCCAATAATTCATACAGAATTCCCCCAGGAATTCAGCCAGATATTTCGGTTAGCAGAATAAATGGACGGATGAACTGATGTAAAATGATTTCCGTTTTTTTTTTGTGCGAGTAAAATACCGCAAGTCAGTCAAAAAGCCGCTTGGTGCGTTATGGCTGAACCCCGACCAAATATGAAACGAAGAAGAAATGGATACTAGATGGTTTGGCTGCCTCGTTCTCCACCTTTTCAAGAAGGGGAAAAGACTATCAAATCTTGTCCCATATTCTATTTAACATACTGAGACCGCTTGCAGAGTCTTTCGTCGGCGAATAGCAATCCTATTTTAATGAGGGCCGATCAACGAGTAATCAATATTTTGTCCTAACAAAAATCCTCGGTAAGAATACTAAGAATACAACTTCAGACACATTATATTTTTATCGACGTCAAAGCACAATACGAATCAATCAGTGAAAAGAAGCAAATTGTGGCAAACTATGCACGAATGTGGTGTTTGGGCGAAACAAATTTGACTCATGCATGTAACGCCTTATGATACCGTTTTGACTCAAATTCCGAGCATGACTCATAATCCGAACACTTGTTTTTAAATGGCCATTTGGGCTTTATTCGTGTAATTCTTTCCATAGGATCTTGAAAATCATTTGTAATCTTGATCCTCAGACCTGAAAACCGATAATTTTTTTAGTTTTAGGGTGCTAAAAGGCCAGTTTTCGGAATATGAGTCATGTTCGGGATTTGAGCCAAAACGATATACGAATGCAAAAATGGCAACTCAGATTACCGTTTTGACTCAATTCGCAAACAGACCAAGAAACAGACTCATTTTCCGAACACACACTACATGAAGATTTATCTGAGCTCTGAGCACTTCGTTATTTTTGCATAAATGAACGAATTTTCCCGTCAGGCCTACCGATCAAGGACATTATAATTGTCCAACATTGAAATATCTTTGTAAATTTTGCATATCTGTGTTTTTAAGGTGGTGTTCGTAATTTCAGACAATTTTTAGTATGGGTGTTCGGCATTTGAGCCAAAGTTCGGCAGAATCTAGTATTGATAGTTACAATCATTAGAATATGAAAGTTGAATTCTTTCTGATGGAAGCTGATGGAAACTATTGATCTATTAAAATATTTTAATTTGTGTGCCATAAAGACCTCCGAAGTGAAAAATGTTAAGTATTCGGAATATCAATATCAAAAAGGTAGAAATCTCGCTGTGCAACTGCTTTGGGGTTGCAATATGCCAATGTTGAAAAATATTTGTTTTGAGTTGGAAACGATTTATTTCATAATGCAGGCATTTCCGAAACAAGCTCGATGAACACGATTCCGACGCTGTCGATTGACATTATTTCTCGAATCGTGATCACTATCATTTGAAGTAACATAATTTGCAGTTAAGGTATTGTTCAAACATTTGCACGAATCACTGCCATGAATGTAATTCAGAAATGCAACAGTTCGTGCAGCTCACTTGGAAAATCATGACCATTATCCGCCCACCATCGCCGCCTAAACATGTTATTACACCTCCAATCGCCCATTATTCCGTTCATAAAATCGACCATTACAAGCTCTAAAGCGTTTAGGCCTGCCTGCCATATCGTTGTTATCGTCATCGCATCTCCCGTTGCTCTCGGTTTGCATGATTTAGTAGGGTAAAATGCCCGATAGTGGATCCCCTAGTAGCGAATTTTTGCTCTTCCTGGCATAAGGAGTGGAAATTATCAAAATATTAATTTTGCGTGATATCTAATATCAAGCTCTGCATCTCCTCTTCATGATACATACATGAAACACTCAAATACTCGACGTTATTCGTTGAAATTAACATTTCAAAGTCTGACTGAATTCGCCCTATAGTAGACCCCCTGGGGGTCAATAATAGGAAATTGCTTCCCTATAGTCGACACTTCATTTGATTTTTATGTACCGTTTCGAAACGTTCTTCTTCCCTATTATGGACCCCCCACAATATTCCTATAATGGACACTCTCGTGTTTATTTTTTAAAGAATTGTAAAAAATCATCTAATTTTAGTTTTGATAGCATTTCCAATGCATGTAATCAAATCATAGGATCTTAAGGTAGGTTCTCCCGATGGAATTTCATAGCAAAATGTTTACATTGTGCTGTAATAATGCAAAAATGGCTGGGGGGTCCACTATTGGTTGGGGGTCCACTATTGGGCACTTTACCCTAGGTTCAACCGCGAACGAAAAGAAACAACGTTACTAATTATACTGTGTTTCGTTGGAAAACAGCTCCGAGGTCCGGAAACAAAGCATCCCCGTTACAATTTAGTGGGCACTAACATGGTCCAATTATGGACTCGTTAATTTTTGAACCTCAAAGCAAGGCGCGTCCTGCCGTGGAAACTTGCTTCTACATGGGTTGTTGTGAGCGGCGAACATGCGGCTCGTCATTCGAAGGATAATTTTTCGGCCGCTAAATGATCAAAAGTGCCCTAAATCGCGCGGCTGCTGCCAATCGTTAATCTCTCGTCGTTCGGTCCCCATCGACGAAATCGGCTCATCCCCGAAAATCGTTCCCGGGACCAGCTCAATCAACTAGTCCATTGTTGCGTCATGATGGGATTTACAAAATTGAATTAATTACCCGTGACACAGCACAGCCAGTCCGGTGTTGTTCGGCGCAGAGTTGCCCTTCCCATGCGAGCGGGCCTGCCCGATGTCACGTTCACCAATTCCATTGGAGGTAGACATTATGAACAAAGGACTCTGCGCTACGAACAGTTGTCACGGCACAAGGCCGGGTCACGGTGAGCGGCCGTGCAGCAGGACGACAACATCATCATTGAACCACAGACGGCAAGCGACAGAAGAATGACCTGGTTTTATCGTTATCGAAGACCAATGGCAGCAGCCGCCTCCGCCGCCGCCCGTGTCACCGGGCATTCGATCGACTACGACGGAATGATAAACGAATCGAACGCAAATGTGGTGCGGAAAAGCTGCCACGTCCATCTGTACTGCTCCTGGCAATGCGTACAGGGTCGAATGGTTAGATAGGGTTCGTTCGATTCAAAATATCATGATGCAAATAGGGACTCGGGCCAGAAAAAAAGCAGGTTTACAAACAAATGGTTTTCTTCTTTGACTCCATGACTCCATGACTACAGTTAGTGAACCATGATTCAAATTTCATGAACTCATTAAAACTTCCGAAATTATTAATTAAATAATCTATGTGTTGGCCATTCCATGAATTTGTATCTTATGTTGCAGAAAAGTACTCGAAAAATTGGAAAAATTGCAAGCAATATTTGGAAAACAATTGAATAATTTAAAGTATATTGATTGCTTCGAGATAATGCCGGAAATTCTAATAAATTTTAACCGAAAATACTATTGAGTTTGTACGAAAATTTATTCTGAATTTTCATAGACACCCCATACTTTTAAATTTTTAATAAGCAAAAAGAAAAACGAGAGGGCTCCATTTTTTTATGAAATTCTGAAATTCAAAACAATTGTCGGTATAAATTTTTAGGAATTTTTCGACAAAACTAAGAATAATTTCCCATTTGCTACGAAAAATTATTTTTAAAAATAAAAGTTTTACCAGACATAAACAATCAAAAGGATTTCCGGTAGATATTGCATTTGCTTATTTCTTTCCGTAAATATTGATCTCCATTACCGGTCAGACAACCTTAAGTTCAATTTCAAATTGTGTAAATACTCTTAGCCAGTGGATGTTTGCAGACATTTTACTTGAGATCTGCATTATTTAATACAATATAATAATAGGCACAAGGAAAAACTAAGTAATTTTTACTTTTGTCCTCCTAATTGGCATTGCATTCCTATCAAATGTTGAGTTCCAAAGAAAGCAAGATTAAAATTTATACCGTTTCGGGGTGCGAATCTGGCAACCCCTTCCGATTAGCCTTCCCTTGTAGCTGCGCCTTTTTTCACTGTGTCAAAAGCAACGCAAGGTATAATGGCAAAACTGTGCGAAAGGAAAAAAGTTTCATGTGCGTATAGGGACAGCGCGCTACTACAGTAGCAGGTCGTGGGACTACATCAAGCAGCCGCACAGCGATTTTTCTGTACTGATCAGCTTATTTGGTCCCTATAAGCTGCTGGAACTGCTGTCGACTGACTGACATAGCAGCACAAATGGTCCACCAGACAGGAGACAGGACACCATCTGCTAGGGCCATTTGTTTACCGTTATTGAGATCGAACATATTTAGCCGCTTTTGATGGGATTTGCTTTTATGGCAAATTCCGACTGCTTCGGAGTAGGTACGCTCTCATGTGTTGGGTTTTTTAGTGGACGTTTAGTGCTGATTGCTGTTGCGGGTTGGGTTTACCGATTTGGGGCGAAACCGATGCTAGAGAGTTCTATGTAGGTATAGGCAGTCAGAATCGAGAACAGTCGTGCCGATGCTCGTTTCGAAACAGCTGGAGCATTAGTGGTTCGCGGAAAAGCCTATTATTCAGACTTCACGGGCGGATATGGAGTTAAAACACCATCAACGGGCGCACACAGGCCTTCCTCTTCAAAAGGTACTGATCGTGCTGATTTAAATTTTCAATTCGCTTCGATGGGAGAGTAAAAATCAAATGGGATTAGTGTGATGCTGCTAATTTTAAGATGCTTATAAAATTGTCAACATTGTTCTATAGAATATCCTTTACAGAATTATTTTGACTTTATAATTGCAATTTCCTGAATTAGCACACTTTTCCAGATGGCAAAACATCTCTGGCAATGCTTTCACAGCTTTCTACATCTTACATTCTGATTGTGATAACGACGATTCTACAACAAATACAGGAAAACCAAGTACCTACCCGAATAACGTTTTCCTGATCGACATTCATCCGAATAACATGTACCCGAACGCAACATTTACCCAAGTGTAACATTTACCCGAATTGAGGAAAAGAGGTGCAATGTTTCATACGGATAAATGAATATCGAGAGTTGAAATGTTTCCATTTCTCTTCCTTTGCCAAGGCATAGATAGAAGCTTTATAAGAACATACTAAAAACAGAGTTATTTGGAGTAATCCATTTCACAGAAATGCCATCAACAGCATTGTACCAGAACCGTCGAAAGGGCTTTTTCCCCTCTTCTCATACAGCAACAGAATCATGACAACCACCAGAATGGCCAAGATGGATGGGATTTGAATTTATCACACTCGCAAGCCGACATTACCGATCATAGAAAACTGAAAAACACTAGTAACGTGTCAATTATTTGAATTCAATAATTGTTTCAATGATGATTAATCCTAACTGAATTTCGCCAAATGGCATTCCGTTCTACATTTCTAAAGCAGTTTTAGTTTGGGAAAAAAAAAGTTTGTTTCTCAGACAGTTGTAAATACACCACAAAAACAATTATTGATTTATTAATATTTTTTCGATTATCACTGGAAACTATTTATTGTGTAAATGATGCTGTTAGTGGATTGGTGTTCGCAAAAGATATTTTAGTTACAAGATAAAGATTGTCGCTGTCGTCGATGTCCGGAACATATTTTGCTGGCGAGGATAGGGTGCTAAATGTCAATGAAGGAATAATGATTTGACAGTTCGGTACCCAACATGTTTCGAACAGCGAACAAAGGGAACTGAAGCGACAATCTTTATTTTGTAACTAAAATATTTTTTTGTTCATGAGTTGAGCTAAGATGCCAAACTATCCTACGTTGTGTATAGTCCAGAGTAACACTCACTATTCTTTCTGGGGTAATTCCAACTCTTTGATCGTTTCTTCCACATATACACGGTACATACTTAGGGCCGTTTTCTTCACCTCCGCTTAACTCGTAAGCGGTGCTTACCCATACGTTTAAACCTGGTTTAAGCACTAAGCGGAGGTGAAGAAATTGACCCTTAGTGAGATAAAACTACAATTTATTTAACTTGTCTCAAACTCGAACATCTTAAACTTCCAATTTATTGGTTTTAATAGAAATAAGACGCTATCCGCTTTTTTGTTGCCGGTTCGGTTATCATTTGGTTACTTAGGTTTAAACGTATGGGTAAGCACCGCTTACGAGTTAAGCGGAGGTGAAGAAAACGGCCCTTACTGATCTAACTGCTCGGTGCGGTCGACGCTGTCCGATGCCTGTTCGTGTTTTGTAAATCTGTGTTGAGTGTTACGGTATTAGGGGGTCTGGGTCATTTGGCATAAAGTCATTTGACATAACGCAATTTGGCATAAAGTCATTTTGTATAAGGACCATTTGGCATAATGGTCATTTGGCATAACGGACATTTGGCATAATTTTGAACTGCAAAAAAAGAGTGGGTCAGTTGGCCTAACGGACATTTGGCATAATTTCGGACTGGGAAAGCGAAAGGGATATTTCATATGTTGTTTAGCGTAGATAAAGTAGGTCGAGGCTGTTTTCTGATAGATTTAGGCTGATGGTAGACATTTTCCGGAAGAACGGAATAACAAAACGGCAGAACTATTTCCGAGGGAGGGATCACATCCATCATTGACTTATTCCGGCCACATGCCTACCTTTAAAGTAGGGATTACATCCACCATTGCTTCAATCCGGGCATGCGCCTTGATCAAATCCACCATTGCCTTAATCCGGGCAAGCGCCTAACTTTAAAAACTCAAGCAACACACTTGTCGTAGACGAGTTACTTAAATCAATCAAGTCACATATGAGTTATTGCAACCAAATCAATCTGAATTGTTCTACTAGGGAATAGATCACATCTACCATTGATTTATTCCCGGAAAGCGCCTACTTATAAAAAAGGATCACATCCACGCTATAATCCGGGCAGGGCCTACTTTTAAAGAAGGGATCACATCCACCATTGCCACAATTCTGGCCACACCTACTTTTGAAGAAGGGATTACATCCACCATTGCTTCAATCCGGACAAGCGCCTACTTTTGAAGAACAAATCCTCCATTGCCATAATCCGTGCAAGCGCCTATTTTTAAAGAAGGGATCACATCCACCTTGCCGGGCAAGCGCCTAGTTTTAAAGAAGGAATCACATCCACCATGATCTTAATCCGGGCATGCGCCTACTTTTAAAGAAAGGTTCACATCCACCATTACATCAATCCGGACAAGCGCCTTATGTTAAAAAAGGAATCACATCCACCATTGTCATAATCCGGGCAAGCGCCTACTTTTAAAGAGGGATCACATCCTCCATTGCCATTATCCGGGAAAGCACCAAGAATGATTCACATCCTTCATTGACATAATACCATGGCCATAATCCGGGCAAGCGCCTACTTTTAAAGAAGGAACCACATCCACCATGACCTCAATCCGGGCAAGCGCCTACTTTAAGAGAAGAGATCATATCCTCCATTGCCATAATCCGGGAAAGCGCCTACCTTTAAAGAATGATTCACATTCTTCAATGCCATTATACCATGGCCATAATCCGGGCATGCGCCTACTTTTAAAGAAGGGATCACATCCACCATTGCCTCAATCCGGGCAAGCGCCTTCTTTTAAAGAAGGAATCACATCCACTATTGTCATAATCCGGGCAAGCGCCTACTTTTAAAGAAGGGATCACATCCTCCATTGCCATAATCCATGCAAGCGCCTACTTTTAAAGAAGGGATCGCATCCACCATGACCTTAATCCGGACAAGCGCTTACTTTTAAAGAAGAGATCATATCCTCCATTGCCATAATCCGAGCAAGCACCTATTTTAAAGAATGGATCACTACCATCATTGCCATAATACGGCCACACGCCTACTTTTAAACAAGGTATCATATCCCTAATTGCCATAATCCAGTCACACGCCTTCTTCTAAAAAAGGATTACATCCACCACTGCTCTAATCCGGGCATGCGCCTACTTTTGCATTGCATTACAAATACATTTTTCCAATGTCTTTTTAATATTGTTATCGACGGGTGTTGTGTTATATTTACTATTCCGGGATATCCCCGCATCACTTAGTCCGTTTAACGAACGGAAAGAAAAATTATGCCAAATGTCCGTTATGCCAAAAGACCCTCACAATTATGCCAAATGGCCTTTATGCCAAATGACCGTTATGCCAAATGGCCTTTATGCCAAATGACCTTATGCCAAATGGCCCGCTCCCGGTATTAAGTACAGTATAATGTGTCTTCTAGTGATTGTGAGTATAACAGTTTCTATTAGGGTGTTCATTGTTATTTATGTTTCGTAGCTTTAAGATGATAATTTACTAATCCTAATTATTAAGTTTTTTTTAAATCTAACAACTAACAGATACATTCGGGTAAATGTTTTCGGGTATTTGTCATTCTGGTATTTGGGTTTTTATTAGTGATAGAATCGATTACGGCATTCTGGGATAGGCGGATTTTTTGTTTGCGTCTAAATCATCGAACCAAAATGTTACTAGGAAAAGGACAAAAAAGAAATCAAAATTGCATAGACCATTTTTTTAAACCGTTTCTCTCAAGCTTCGGCACCTACTGTTCCGATGCTGGGCCAATAGGCCAAAGGTCATTTTGTCGAATCAGCAGTAAGAAATGAGCAGTGAGTATTGAAAAGTGAGAAGTCAAAAGTGAGAAATAACAAGTGAGAAGCGAGAAGTGATAAGTGAGAAGTAAGAAATAAGAAATGAAAAATGAGATGGGAAGTGAAAAAGAGAAATAAGAAATAAGAAGTGAGATGTGAGATGAGAAGTGAGAAATGAGAAGTGAGAAGTGAGGAGTGAGTAGTGAGAAGTGAAAAGTGAAAAACGAGAAATTGGAAGTGAGAAGTAAAAGCGAGAAATAAAATGAGAGAAGTGAACAGTGCGAAGTGTGAAGTGATAAGTGATAAGTGATAAGTGGGGATGGAGGAGCAAAGAGTGAAAAGTGAGCAGTGAGAACTGAGAAGTAAAGGGAGGTAGAAGTAAGAAAGAAGAAGAAAAAGACGAATAAATAAGTTAAAAGGAAGAAAGAAAAAGGTAGGAAGAAGAAGAAAGAGGAAAAGCGGGCGAAGAAAGAAGGAATGAGAAAGACGGAGAAAAGAAGATAGAAGTAGAAATAAGTAAGAAATTGGAAGAAGGTTAAAGGAAGAAGGAAGAAAGAAGAGGGAATGAGGAAGCAGAAAGAAAAAAAAAATCGGTAAAGGAAGAAGAAAGAAGAGAGGGAAAATTAAGCGAAAAGAGGAACGAAGGAAATTTGAAAGGGTAATGATTAATTTTCAATTTATTTTCAATTTCATTTTCAATTTCAGAAGAAGAAATAATGAAAAATCGGAAGAAAGTAAAAGAAAAAGGGAAGAAAGAAGTAGAAATAGAGAAAATGTAAAGGAAAAGCAAAAAGAAAGAAAGTAGAAGTAAGAGAGAATAAGAAAGAAGAAAGGAGAAAATAGGTGAAGAAATAATAAATAAGAAGAAAGAATAGAGCAAAAATAAGAAAGAAGGATTAATTTCACAATTTTAAATTTTTACATCTCTTGTCTTACCAGTCAAATCCCACTTCTCGCTTATCACTTCTCGTTTCTCATCTCTCATTACTCATTTTAGCTCACCTCTCTCACCCCTCAGGCCGCAATTCTCAATTCCCCATGCTCACTTCTTACTTTTCGGCAAAACATACTTTTGCATATGAACAATAAAGACGATCAGGAGATTCCATAAAGAATAGTTTTTCGATCTATAACTGCTAAAATTTAGCAATCAATAGGGAAATATGTTCCATAACATGGTCAACAAAACAATACAATTCTAGCTATTTTTCCATGAACGACATGGAAAATGATCCATAAGAAACTATATTTTGATACATAAAACTTCAAATTTGCGCATTTTTTATCGTGTTGATGATTCATAATTTCAGTAATATGATCCATAATTTTAATTATATGATCCATAATTTTGTCCATTTGATTCATAGCTTTGTTCAAAGGATCCATAGTTTTGGTGATATGATCCATAAATTTTGAGAAATGATGCATAGATTTTAAAAAATGAGTGGATCAATTAATATAGTTTCATTAGCCTTTTTCTAAGCATTATGGACCACATTATCAAAATAATGGATCATATAAACAAAATTATGGATCATCGCAAATTTTAAATTTTATGGATCAAAATATAGTTTTTATGGATCATTTTCCAAATTTTCCAAATTATTCTTTATGGAATCTCCCGAACTATTTTATGAATTTATGGTAGCGTTTTGAGGAACATTCAGATGTTATTTACAGATCGTTTTTCATTTTTTATGGATCGTTTTTGCACATTGAACGGTGCAAAGTAAGGGCTGCCTTACTTTTCACTTCTCACTTCTTACTTCCACCTAATGGTAAATAAATGTTAATGAATCACAAACAGTGGTTGGTTTCTTACCCGCCGCTGCCGTATCCAAGCGCTAACGTATATGTAAATATAGCCAGCATGAGCTAACCACCTGAAGTTTGCATGGCGAAAGACATCTAACGCGGGTTTTCTCAACAGTAGGAACTTTTCACGAAAAATTATTTGGTACCAGTTATGTGAGAAGGTGTCCGCTACTACGCCTATCAAATATTTTTTCGATTAAGGTGTTTATTTTCGAGATATTAAACTTAAGATGCCCTTCGCCATACTAATTTCCGAAAGTTAACTCCTAGTATGTCGCTGTAAGCATGCTTAAAGTAGGCGATCCATTGATATTCAATTTTTCTGATTTTTAAACAGCGGATTTTTTTAACACACCACAACCCAAATTTTTGTTATCGCACAACATAACTAATTTGCTTTCTAAAATTGATTCGATCACGTTTTGGGCAATTCAAATTTTCATTTCGCAAATTTGACAATTTCATAGGGGGAATGACGGCTTTGGCAGGTTTTGTTCTATTATTGTCAGGGGTTTTTAATAACTGAATATGCTCAAATTTGGCCTAAACATTCTTTGCATATCAAAGAATATTGTGGCCAAATTTCATAAAATTTGGTCGACAAAAACCCCCCTGACAAAAAAAGAACAAAACCTGCCAAAGCCGTCTTTTCCCCTGTTTTGATTAAAAAACAAATATTTTTCGACTTTTTCATCCAATAAAGTAATTTCTTCAATTTTTTCTGAAATCTCTGCATTTTTTAATTTTCAGGGTTGATTCTTTATTATGCGTGTAAAAGGCTGGATAAATAGTTCAGAGAGTATTATTCCTCACTACTTCTATTGAATAAGGTTAGTTCTGGAAAAAAAAAACTAAGCTACAAATATTTCATTCTTCTAAAGTATACTCGCTCAATCACGGAAAATAAATAAAAATCTAAATTTTAAATTTAAAAAAATTGTAGGATTTTGAGAATTAATTTTAACCAACATGCATTGATGCTAATATCATTGATCGGCTTCAAAAACTTTTCAAAATCTGAACAATTGAAAGTAACAAAAAAACAAATTGTCCCGTCTTGGGTGTTAGAGGGTTCACTATCGGACAAGTTTGGCGCAAGGGTAGTATATGAGCGCTGCCCATATACCACGTGGACAAGTTTTGGTCAGTTTTAGGTGCTGCCTTCCCCGCGTTCATAATTACAATTTAATTTATTTATTTAGCTTACATATAAACAGATGACACTGAATCCCCAATTTGACGCCACAATACACGGTTCGAGGCCACATCTCGCCAAACTCGGTTGGGCCTCCGCGCTCATCAAATTGTTTTGCACCACCCACTTTGTTCACTGCTCTCCTCGGCTTCTTGTAGGTGCCTGCAGGTTTGGAAGCAAACATCTTTGCAGGGATACTGTCCGGCATTGTTCATCGTATCCTTCCAACATTGTATTGCAATCTCGCATTAGTTTCGCGTACAGTTTGCCATAATTTGCGACATATGCACAGATTGCATTAAGTAAAAGACAGTCCCTTGCATTAGGTCTCCGGTCACGAGAAAATAAGAACTGGTTATGTGTTTGTGTCTACATTTAATCTAACTTTACACTCCCATCGAGGAGTGAAATGCTGTATAATTTTACAACCTCTGCAATCTTACAAAAAATACGGTCTAAGACGGGTATCGAACGCGTACCCTCCACCCTTTGCACATCTAGCCTGACGCGCTAAGCATCTGGACTATTTACCAGATGAGAATCGATGTGACCAAAGGTAATCATGATCCACGTTTCATGCTATGCGGATGCGACAAGTGAAAGGGTAACAGGGATAGGAATGAGTGATACGAGTGTAATAAGCACCATGCATATTTGTGTCTGTTTCCGTTATCAAGCTAAGTGGAATCGGGAAGATTGTGTTGGTTAAAGTTTTATTGCTGTACACGATTCATATACTTGTTCTAGGAGGAGCCAACGAGATTCGTTTGGATGTATTGATCGAGACCAAATAAACCGACTTAATGCAATGAGCTATATTAACAAGTATGACATTATCTGATCGGTTTGAATGCGAGATTTGATACAAAATTCTTAATACAAAGAATGTCACACAGAATTGTTTTGGGTGTAAGGTCATAAGGGAATGTCGTTAGTCAGATGGGTTCGTCTACTCACATCTGACTGTCGTGAGATTGTTAGCCAATCCTGAAATTGATAAAATTTCTAGATGAAGTATTTAATATTGCTACGGCATGACATATACTACACCTTCGAGAAAAAACAGCAGATGCAGGAGAAATACCAAAATTGTTATAAAATATTGCCTGCTTTGGCTGGATTGCCTCACATGGAAAACTGAACGAATGCTCTTCGCGAACCAAAATCCTTCGACACACCGATAGTCAATGGTCGTAGCAGCAACAAAATGCACTTGTCATAAGACGAGTTTGTACAATCCCATTTAATTCCACCACTTAATTGTACCTTGACAGATACGTATTTCGATCTCAACAGTAAGGTCGTCTTCAGTGTCTCGTACTTGACTCGACTTCGAGACACTGAAGACGACCTTACTGTTGAGATCGAAATACGTATCTGTCAAGGTACAATTAAGTGGTGGAATTAAATGGGATTGTACAAACTCGTCTTATGACAAGTGATGACATTCCACTAAAAAGCTCAAAATAATTTTCTTAACAACAAAATGCACATAATCGAATATATATCGCGGAATATATTTTTGCGGTTGAACACTACACGATATAACATTTAAAGGTATGTATCTTTTTGCCTTACGACATTTGGCGTTTTGTACCTTTTCGTTGGATACCATTTTTCGCAATATTTTATTTAGCAGGCTTGAATTTTCCAGCTAAGAATAATGTAGAATTCAGCAGATTGTCGTTGTCTCAGATTAGCATAGTTTAGGAAAGATTCTTCTTTTTCATTATATACTTCGTTTTCTTCTTGGCATTACATCCCTCACTGGGACAATGTCAACACGTAGCTTTGTGCTCATTCAACATTTCCAAAATTATTAACTGCAAGGCTTCTAAGTCAAGTTATCATTTTTTTTACATTCGGAGCTTTGATGCACAGAAAAGTCTTCCAATCGAAAATGTTTGTAGACAGCATCGGGAGTCGAATCCAGCCACCTTCCGCATAATCTTGCTTCGCTGACTAACGCCTCTCAGAATAGAAGCAGTGTTCAATATTGTATTTGCACCTGACAAACCCTTTATTATACCCGGCCGGTAAGCCTCTTTAATAAAGGGATTATTTGCTCTCCATGCCCTGCTACGGACAGACTTTTTGTTTTCAATAAACCATTATTTATTTCATCTTAAAGAAAGCATAATCTCCTCCCTTTACCTTACACCGGCCAGATGCGCTCATTCAAAGGAAGCGTTGCCTCCTTTCGGGAAAGGGTCGTTTGATTGAATGTCATTCGGTCGAAAGCCGGTCGTTTGGCCAAAAATTTCCTTTTGTTGAAAATGTCATTTGACATTTGATTATTTGACAAGCAAATGACAGTTTTACCATTCGGCCAAATGATGTATTTGTCCAAACAACTTTTTCGCCCAGTTCCGGTAAGTGACATGTTTGGTCGTATGACCGTTTCGGCCGAATAACAAAGTCGATCAAATAATATTCCGCCTAATGGCATTTGGTCAAGCGGCTTTTTCCATCGTTACTGAAAGTAATTCAGCAGGAAGCCATTTTTTCGAACGCAATTTGGTCGAAAAATAAGCTAAGCCGTCATCAAGACGAATTCGAATTGGGCTGAATATTAATCGTTGGCCCATATGACCCGTTCAGAAAATTACATTTTAATCCGTATGCCTCATTTTTTCTGTTCAACGACCATTTCGATCCAACAGCATTTTAGACGAAATAACCTGTTTTGTCTAATGATTTTTCAGCCAAATTATCAGTACGTCTCTTTCAGGTTTATATCCCTTTTGACCAAATCATTTTCGACCTAATAACTGTTTGGTTTGTTTAGTCAAATGACCTATCCAGCCCAACAGCTTTGGCTTTGTGCCCTTCTGTCAAATGGCTTTCGGCTTCCGGGCAAACGACCCTTTCCCCTGCGGAAATTTCACACGAAATTCAGCCGAATTTCCATAGAAAACTCTTTAGAGATTTCACGAGAAGTTGTTCAAAATTCGCACGATTTTAAAAACAAAAAAACATGGAAAATTATTTGGAATTTTCTCGGGATATTTTGGGGCAGTTTGGGCAGGAAATTCTTTCAAATTTCCGCACAATTTTACCCGTGACAAACTTGTATTGGATGGAAAATTATTGATCAGTAAGAGGTGTTTGGTGGATCGCGATGTGGGGTATATGTAGGCTCTCTATCCCTTTCTTTGCTCGTCTGACATCAAAGTCTTCTATTTTTCTTCTTTGTATTTTTTTTTTCTTGTGTGACATGAAGCTTTAGCCATCCGGAAGATACTTCCTGACGAACCACAAGTCCAGCACGACGCTGCGTTACACCGTTGATGACGCCAAATACCCAGACGAGCAGCTTAAATACCTCAAACCAACCCCGTCGATCCTGAAATTACGCAAAATGTGCCAAATAATGTCAGCAGCGGTGGTTTGGCACCTCTAAGCGTGAAAAGTGAGAAATGGAAAGTACAAGGCGAAAAGTGACACGTTGTTTGGCTGAATAGATCATTTTGAAGATATGTAATGCGGTATGATCGAAATGGTCGTTTGTCAGAAAGCGTTTTTTGACCGAACGGGTCCTACAGCGGAAAATTTCGTCTTGCCGAAAAATTCGTTTGCCAGGCAGGGCCATTTGGCTAAAAATGTGATATGGCCTTAAATATTATTTAGCCGAAATGCCGTTTGTTAGAAAAAGTCATTTGGCTGAAAATGTTGTCGTGATTGGCCGATAAATAACAAATATATTTATTATCATTATACTGCAAGTGAGTTGTAAAATATCTCTTCTAATTTTTTATTTCTCACTTTTCACTTCTCAATCCTTATTTTACTGCGAAAAAGAGCTAAATCGTCAGATAATCGTCAGAAGAGATTTATTTGAAGTAGGAAGATTCTCTTCTCACTGCTCTTTTCTCACTTTTTATTTATCGATTCTCACAATGCACTTTTTAGCAGTGAGAAGTCAGAAATAAAGAAAGAGAAGTGAGTAGTAAGACGAATCACTTCTTGCTTCTCATTTCTCACATTCAAGTTTTGATTTCTACATAACTATGATTAGGTATCATTAATCATTTCCCTTCTTTCACATTCGCTGTGTGTCCGGCAAATGGTTTTTTCGTCCCAATGTCTCTTTTTATCGAAAGACCATTTTGGCCCTACAGCATTTTCGGCCAAACGACCAGCTTTTAAGAACATTTTAGGCCAAATTACTCTCGGCATTCGGCCAGACGGGGCTTACCCCTGCTATTAGATTAGAACCCAAGAAGTAGGATGTCTTGGAAAGAAGCAAAGTAGGAGAATAAGGAAAGAGATAGAGGGTTTTACTCTGATGAAGTTTTTCCACACAACGCAAAAGGGCAAATTTCTCTACATATAAGCAGATATATAATTATAGTTTCAAGACAAAATTTTCAAAACGACTTATCTGCTTTTGTAAACAAAGATTCAAACGACGATTTGACGAATCTGATAGCTCTCCCACGCAAACCAACACCATCAGCAGGCAGCGGAATCCTTTACCAACCTATTGATGGTGTTGGTATGCGTGGGAGAGCTATCTGATTCGTCAAATCGTCGGTTGAATCTTTGTTTACAAAAGCAGATAAGTCGTTTTGAAAATTTTGTCTTGGTTTCAAAATGTTAAATAATAATTATAACTAGTGCTGCAACATTAAAGAAGTCACAGTTGATATTTGAACTAGTCAGTCAGATGTCGAATTTCAAAATTGAAACCCTCGTCCCGTTCCATTCCTTCTGGCTGGCAACCGAGTCGCAATGAATGCCATAATGCCGGTAATGGAGCTACATGTTCACACATTTTATTGGGCTCGTTTGTAATGGCGCTGGCATCATCATAGAGTTTTACATTTTCGCTTTTCGCACTCTTGTCGTATACTGCCACCACCACTCGCACTCGAGTCGGATTACATTTCAATTTGTTTGCTCAAGCGATCCGAAAGGATTGACTGCGAACGTCGTCGTTTTGCCGTTTGTAGACGCGTGTGACTGTGTCACGCGCCATGTGATTCGCGTGAAATTGTGTGTAAATAAACCGTGGGATGACGCACGAACCGTGAGAAGATTTGTCTAGGAAAAAGGATAATTATTTAATGATTTTAGGACAAATGAAAAATAAACTTGGGTGATAGCAGTTGCTGTTAACGTTAAAATTTAAAATGGGGTTCACATTCGCTTTGGATCGTACATGACGGGTCTACGAAAATTAGCCAAATTATCCATGAAAATAAACACTGTATTTGAAGTTAAGTTCATAGATACCATCAACAATTAAAACGCTGGTGATACGAACGATTGAGATTCGATAGAACAGATTGTAAAAATAATGCACGTCGAGTTTAGTTTGTTCGATTTCTGTATTTTAGGACAATCTAGGCATTCAAACTTTGGTTTGGGATACAATGAGCGTTTTTTCTTGTTTGCTGTTTTACTAAGCCGTTTTAAAAGCATAATCGGATAATATGGGCAATGGGCGTACTTTTCTCAAAATGTGTCATGCGGATTAAGCATGATATTTTCCCAAATCGAGCGTGAGGCTACTCCAGAAAGCTGATCAATACGGTCAGCACCGAATAAGCGTACCACAGCACCGAACGACAGGTATCCAATGACATCTCAAATAAATTAGCGCAGGTAAACCCGATCTTCTTCTGGGTACATTGCATCACGATCAGTATCATCTGTCGCATGTTTTTGTATTGTCGACGGAACGCTCTCGTGTTGATGATTTTCATATTCCAATCCGAGCAATAGAGTTGGTAGTTGATGCCAATCACCTGTAAGACATCTGTTGAATTCAGTTGGAAAGATCGCATAGCAGCCTTACCTGTTCCTCCACTTGATCGCACAGATATCCGTACAACAGCAAGTTGGACAAGTTTGTGAATACTACAAAGACTGTAATCGGGAAAATGCCGTCGCCGGTACGTTGAATGTAGACGCTCATAAATGAGGACAACACGATGGTAGCAAACTCGACGCCTAACTGAACCAAAAAATAAATGTTCAGCTGGCGACGGATGGTATGCGCTGTCCTGAGGAGCTCCTGATGGCGATTCACGCACACCTTGAACCTCTTTTCCACGTAATTCCATTTCTCTCTGCTGTCCACGGTGTCAACGCCATCGAAGACATCTTTGCAGTTGTACCCAAGCAAACGAAACTCAAAGCCCAGGGCAAGAAGCACCGAGCATACGGCAATAATCGAATAAATGAACATCGTTAAAAGGACTACAACAACTATTGGGTTCAAGACGGTGTTTATCTTATCCAACGAATCGTTGTGCAACCATGACAAAGAAGATTCGGATGGTTCATTAATGGCCAAAATTATCGCCGATAAGATGGCCACTATTAGGTAATAAATGAAGAACCAGTTGGCCTTCCGAATGAAATTGAATCGTCGATCATCCGGGGTTTTCCGTTGATTGTCCAGCAGACAAACCAACACTGGCTCCAGTTCGTGTCGGTATATCGCTAGAAAGCCCCACATAATGACGCACAGAACTCTTCTTGCAGTCGTCAAAACGATAATGAAATGCTGATTAACAAGCGACCTGTAATAACCGATGATCGCAACTTCGGCCAAAACGTACAACAGGCTTAAGCCTATAAGGAGCCGTCTGACAATTCGAAGTGTGGTGGAGTTAGAACCCTGATGGTTGAAAATACCGACCAACGAATTGCAGAAAATCATCACCACGAATGAATTGTCGCTGTTGTTGAAGGCACGGTACTTTCCGACGAGGAAAGACCTTACGTGTCGATATATCCTGAGCATCTCTGGGAACCGGGCAGAACTGAACAACCAACTTATGACGATGATGAAAACGAAAAAGAACTTTCAAACAGATGTCCGAATTCTCACCAAAGTCATGAGCAGTAATGGCGATAATCACTCTTTCGATTATTAATTGACGGAAATACTTTTTTGGAATGACTTTTTTTTACTTTTACTTTTTTTCATTCCACGAATTTCATCGCAGTTAATCAGTTCGAATCAGACTTCAACCATGCTCAGGCTTCACCGCTACACGAATTCATTTCTTCTCGAAAAGTGTCGCAACTACAACAACACCGACAACTCCTTCGTGGTGATGATGTTCTGCAACTCACTTTGTGGCATTTTTGACAACCCGGGTCAACATTCCGTCGCACTTCGAGTTGGCAAGCTGTGTTCGATCATTTTCACCGTATTCTACTGTTCAGCCGAAGTCGGATCTCTCTGCTACTTTAAACCGTTCGCTTTGAAATACTTCAACATCCTGTTTATGACGTTCGGCAGAGTTTTGTGTTTAATCGGGTGGACTTCACTGGCTGTCTACCGTCGGGAATTGAAACAAATCTGGATGTACCTTTTGGATACCCAACGGAATGGTCCGGATGATCGCCGACGAAAATTCATTCGTTACTTCAATTGGTCCACACTGGTTTACCTGATTTTTGGCATCTCCCCAACAGTAGCTTGGTTCTTTAATAGGCCAACCGAATCGCCACTTCAATTCTTCGAAAGCCATCTTATCGACGAACTAAATAGTGTCCTGAATCCTCTCGCAGGGATAATTTTAACTTTATTGTTTATGTACACAATCATAGTTGTTTGTTCGATACTTTCTGCGCTCAGTCTAGAAATTCGTTTACTTGGGCACGATTTAAGCCATATCTTCGATACCGTTGACATATTGAACAGCACTGAAAAATGGAATCAAGTTCTGCAGGCCTTCAAGCAGTGCGTTTGCCAACACCAACTTCTGCTCAAAATGGCCGCTGCCTTGCGTCTTCAGCTAAAGTCCTACTTCCTAGCTCAGCTCAGCGTTTATTTCTTAATAATTGTTTTCTGCTCGTTCCTGTACATTTACAATAGTCGCTCTGACGTAGAAAACGTTACATTTGCTGTTTTTGCAGTGGTCACTCAATTGTCTAATTTGATGCTTTACGGATTGCTGTGCGATCAATTGGAAGAGCAGGTAAGTGCTTATGTGCTTTGCAACAGACATTTTTAAATAATGCTTAGGAATATCTTCCAGATGGTCGCAATCAACTACTGTCTGTACTGTTCCGCATGGAGTAGCAAAATGATTTTCATCAAACAATTTCGCCGCCAATATAAAAATCTTCGTCAGCTGATCTTAATTATGATGGGACGTACACATAAAAAGATCGGATTTACTTGCGAACGTTTCTTCGAGATGTCTTTGCAGACTTGCCGTTCGGTACTGTGGTTCGCTTACTCGGCACTAACTGTATTATTGGTCACCTTTTTGGAGTAGTGAAGTCATACACTGAGATCAAATCAACAATATTTTTTATGTGCACAAACTATATAGAAGCAAGCCGGCTTCCCTCAACTCGGTTTTATGTGCAGCATTTGAAATATATTTATTGGTAATAGAATTTAAATGCCAAACTTAAATCGCAAGTAAATTTTCAATGCAATGACCAATAATAAATCAAATATCAATACACGCACATGAAATACATTAGCGTTGAAATTAATATTTATTGTTTGAAAACCACCAACATGGCGGAGAAGCAAACCAGAATTTGCCTCCAAAATACGACGGACCCACTCAGCGTATAACCAAGTTGGAGCAGAAAAAGATCTCCAACATCGGAATTTTGGCCCACATTGATGGAGGTAAGTGGAGAGAACAAAAAAATTGACCTTGTTCTATAAACAAACTGCAGACCTTTACAGGAAAAACCACCATCGAGATGATGCTGTTCTATTTCGGCAAATTGCACGCAAAGTGCTACACGATGATGGGGTTTCTGATGCAGGAACGACACGAACTCTTGCGCGGCATTACGATTTGCAGTGTGGCATCGGATAACTCTATTGGGTGAAATAGGCAGTGCGAAACATGGCTCCACCAGAAAAGATCATGGATGTCGCGGTTATGCCACCGCTACTAAAATACGGTGAACCCACTCAGCATTCGAGTGGAGAAATGAAGAAAAACAACATTCCCAACATCCAAAATCTTGGCTCACATTAATAGAGGTAAGTGAATATGACAAAGAAATGGACATTTATATTCATAATCTTTACATCATTTACAGAAAAAAAAAACAGTGATGGATTTACTGGTGCAGTAGCGCGAAGGCGGTATCACAATTTGCAGCACGGCGAACAGCTTTGATTGGCGAGACCATCGGATAAATCTTTTGGAATACTCCGGGGAAAATCACTTTCACGATGGTGGTCGTTTTGAACGGATTGGCGCAAATCGGTGTGGATTTGGGCCGGTATATACCGACTGCCGCGGGTGGGTTTCGTTAATTAAGAAGATCCATTTTGGCAGCACCTTCGTTTCCGTCCCCACGGAGCGGCACTCCAAACTTGCGTCTAAGTACACGATTGGATCGTAATATTTTATTTACTACGCAGAAGTTCTTGTAAATGTCCGAAGTATAAATAAATATTTCTTTGTACTTCTTTTTTTTTCACAAATTATTTACAAATACCCATAATTAGATCGGATTGGCTTTGAAAACAACTCACATGATTATTATTATTACTGCACATAAAACATATTAATCTATTGCTATAATAAATATTCTAATTGCATTTGAATTCTGTTAGTGCGTGCACATAAAATATAAGAGAAGCAGAGCTTTTTATTCTATGTGCAAGACTAATATAGTACATGTGCAAAGCTTGATTGCAAAAATATATGTGCAGTGCACATAAATTCTAGATGGAGAATTATCTCAGTGCCACGGCGTGTTCAGTAGAACAATATTATCACAAAAAAATGAGCATGGCTAAAATTTCAACTACGTGAAAATATCAGGGGGAGAAGGCGTAGCACTGAATCCCTACCCCAACATGTGCGACATCTGGATTTGGTTCTAAACTGTAAACAACAGTGTTAATTCTCTACCACCTTTTCGTTATGGCGAGGCAATTTTTATGCACACTTTTGTTTTCGATATTTTATCAAAAATAAACACTCAATCATGCAGCAATATAATGATGTGATATGCTTGATTTACCTGCTTGATTATAGGGACTCGAAAAAGAATTTATTTTCAGTAGCTAACCGAATATAAAAATGTTCACATTAACGATTGCGCCCTAACACCGGTTCTAAGCTTCGATGCAGAGTTCACGAGCTTTGTTCGCCAGTGACAAGCGTATGAGGCCCTTGGAAAATATAGCTTCTTATCTTTCATTTCCTGGGTATTTAAAAAAAATCTACCGGGGGGTCCCGAACAACTTTTTTTTTCCTTTCCAAATGGAACCTGCATTCTAATCTAATACCAGCTGCCAGTCACGAGTCCCTTACGAGTTGACTCGTCATTTATTTTTTAACTATTTTTCATGAATTAAATGCAAGGAATGAATATTCTTCATGTTCTTTTATTTTGAACCTAATTTAAAAGGCTCAAATATGGAAAAGCATGACGGAGCCAAAATTATTAAGTTCAACATTTGGCTAGCAAACATACTGCTTCGCAAGGGTTGAACCCACTGATATTTTTAACAGTGTTTGTTTAGTTTCAATTTTATACTTTTTGGATTTAAATGAAAATTAGCGAAATTCGTAGAAATTACAGTCCCATCCCGATTTTGGCATTGTGGCATTGTTTAATTCGATTTTCTAAATGCGCTGTCTAGCCATCAATTGCATAACGAACCTTTTGGTTCCAGCATGTTTGCCAACAGCTCAATAGTAATGGTAACCAAACTCTTACCAAACATGTAACCGTAAGGCTCTCGAGCAGGCATTGACTTAAATCAGATCATGAGAAAAAATATTTAAAGCTCTTTTTAGAAAAACTCGTCGAGTCAAGTACGAGGCACTGAAGACGATCACACAGTTGTGGTCGAAATCCTGGTGGAATTAATACTTAACTCGTCTTAGACGGTTCAGATCATGAGAAAAAATCGGGTCTAAGCCTACTTGATGCTCTGCCGACTACCGCGGGGCAAGTTATGAGCTTCCTAAGATCTTTGAAATTGAATGTTCAATGATTCATCGTTTATTGTTGCACCGCCTAGTTGCAGAAAAGATAAAAGCCTAACTACGTTTAAAAACGCTCTCAAACAGCTTTTTGCCAGGGAATAATTAGGTTCATTAGTGTTAAAATAAGATAGTGCATATGTAGCAGCATATACTTTGAAAATCATTAGTAGATTACTTATGTTGTTATGAAGTAGTATTAAATAAATAAATAAATAAAAATATTGATCTTCAACGCTCACCATTGGAAATTGTTGATTCAGTGTTATCTGTTTAGATGTTAACTAAATAAATGAAATGAATGAATGGATACTTCACCACGGCTTGGCTTGTTAGACGATGTTGCTCATTGTTTATCACAGCAACGATCGCTCCTACTCGTTGTTTGTCATCCATCTAAGTGAGGTAGTTCACTCATTGGCTATAATTAGCATATATTGCAATAGATCAATGCTCACAATCAGGGGTGCGAATTCTCAATCTCAGTGATTGAAATTTGTTGGATATTGATACCATTCCCTCCTCACACTCACTTCCTAGCAGTGAAAACTGAAAATGATTAGCAGCAACAATCAAAGATAAAGTAAACAAAAGACCTCTCTTCTCATTGCACACGCAGCCCGCACTGACAGTCTATTCAGTTCACTCGCTGCTGTGTGAATGCGACGGCCCTATATAAATGCATGGGTGAATTCTATCACTTGAAAGACAATGACAGGAAATTTGTGCCGAATGATCATCAGCTTCTGCCCGCTGTTGGCAAACCGAGTTTGCTAAGCTACTCCTGCTTTGTCGTTCTGACTGAAAGGCACCAAAGGCAAAGAGGAGCAGAGAAAAATACAAAACAAAAGAATCACACTCAGCAGGCATTGTTGATAAATTGCACCACTGCTCACAATCCTCACTCACACTTCCAATGCCTGCTCTCGTGTGTTCTGTTTGTGATGGCGAAGTATCAGAAGTGGAGTACCTCCTTTTAAGTTGCCATGAGATCGCTGGTGTAATTCTAGCTGATTCGATAGGCGAGTGATGCGTCACATATGGTTTTATTATTATTTATTTACTCTAAGACCGGAGTGGCCTCTGCGGTACATAACAGTCGTCTCCGTTTACTGCTGTACGTTACCAGTCACGCAGTCTACGGAGGGTCCGTAAATCGTCTTCCACCTGATCGATCTACCTTGATCGCTGCACACCTCGCCTTATTGTGCCTGTCGGATCGTTGTAGAGAACCATTTTTACTCCAAGTGCTCGTTGGTCCTCCACAAGCATTGCCCAGATCTCGTACGTACGCTTTCGTGCCACGTTGCGTCTCCGAATTTGTCTGCTGATATCGTTATCGGAGGTCAAGTGAGCCCAAGTACACGAATTTTTCAACAACAACCACCTTGTTTTTGTTGAATAGTCGTTGTCCTCTCTTGAGCCTACTTCGTCTTCAACATGTTAATCACTAGTATGGAGAACTGGAGTGCGATGAGCTGCAGCGAGCACCAGTAGGTTGACTGCTATTGAGTGTCAGAGGTGGCATGCCGCAAATGGTCTTCCAGCTTCCACTTGGCCACACTATCACTCGTAGTACGAGGTGCACATAGTGCGCATGGATCAATCATTGCCGCCTAAAATATTCCTGGGTTGAGTGCTAGGAGACCGACTAGTGCAAAGGGATTTGGTTTTAGTGAGTCGGGTGCAGTTAACCCATACTCACATACGGATACGCTTGACCAATGTGCAGAAAGCAGATTTTCGTTACCATTTCCTAAAACAATGGAAGGTCTTATGCCTTTCGTTCATTTTTTCCATAATGTCAGCGAAAATTGTGCACAGAAGTTTACTCTTAATCACACCGACCACAAGAAAGTTTGACTCCATAAAAATCCATTATATAAGAATCCGAAATTTGTAACACATTTAGTCATCTTGTATTCGTCGGATCGGTATTTGATTTATATAGAGAATTATGATAAAAACAAGCATTTTCGGTGGACATAAATGTATATGAGATGTCAGATTGAAGTCAGCACTTCAATGGACTACTATAGAAACGTTTTTTATTATTACAATTTTTTGTAAGGACATGGCCGACGCTATTGTTAATTTCAAATACTATTTATTATTAAATTTGTATTAAGAAATTGGCTAATTAGTTACATTATGTTTTTATTACCATTCTTGAGTTTGTTTTAATTTAGTTTGAGCTGCAATCTCCAAGGTATGAATAATATCGCAAAAATGACAATTATGATGCACGTGCATCACTTAAACACACTCCACATACTTTGTAGTACATATTCTAAGTATTTAGCTTCAATCATGCAAACAAAAAAAATGAAATTTTGTATGAAATTTTTTTCCCGTTTTTGGCAACATCCCCATTTTGGCAACATTAAAATCCGGTCGTGTTGCCAAAATCGGGAAGGGACTGTATTCCAGATAATTGAGAAATTTCAAATTGATTGTTTGAGCTCAAAAAACGACAGGATTCCGACAATCAAGACATAACGATTTCTGAAAACCTAATGATTTTTTATAACATTTCCAAGATAATATAAAACTATTTTAACCTACCGAGATAAGCATGCCAAGACCATGCTGCAGGTGGCTGAGTTGTATTCCCGGTTCGGTCTAGGAAATGTTTAGTTTGGACATTTCCTCGGCATTTCTATGTGGGATGGTTTATAAAGATATTTTTGGTTTTGAAAGTAAGGAATACATTTTATTCTATGGAGTTTTTATAAATATTAACGAGGCTTAATAATTAGTAAAGCTTTTCTAAATTACGCTTCTGATAATTGTTGAGCTAGATTTTTTCCACTAAATAGATGAATAAAAGTAAAGCTCATCGATTACTTCAAAGTCTGGTGGTTGTACCAAGAGTCATGAAAATAAGTGCCTTTTTAGAAGAAGATGCATTTGATGCATAGGGCAGGAGATTGATTTTCGTTTACTGGTTAACTTTTCTGAACTCTTAGGCAATTTAGATTTTATTAGAGTCATCCCTTCAGCACGATTTTTGTGTCTAAAAATTCAAACTCTTCTCCAAAAACTTCTAAAACTACCCTGGTTCTGATCGTCCAGGTTTTGTGTTTGCGTTTTATGTTGGTGGTATTCGGCTTGACCAAATAATTGAACGTTATTGAAAGTGATTGCCAAAAGCAAAATAGCAATAATGCGACAACACAATGAAAAGTGGACTAATTTTTAAATTGGTAATGAATTTCGAGTGAAAATAATCGTTTCGAATGAGTATTTCTCCAAGCTCACGCAGTGCAATATCATAGAAAGTTACATGTTTGCCACAACATTTGTAGTAAAATGAATTTGCTTGTCTGGATGAATCACTCGTTCTCAACAACTATGCATCGCAGCGATATGATCTCTAGGACAAAATACAGTACATATTTTTAAGTTTTTTTTATACCCATGTCACTTTTTGTTGAAATCAGAAGAGATTTTATTTTAAACTAAAAGCTAGATATTTACTTCCATTTTTGCCTTTATTGTGCACTTAGCATGACTCATTTTTGCACTCATCTGTTTACCGTATATCAATTGAAATCTGATTTCTATTTGAATGAGGTATTAAGGATTTCTATGAGCATTTTGGATAGTTTTTAGAGATAAATTGAAGTTACACAATCAAAAATACGACAGAAAAAAAGTGTAAAAAGTGAATTATGTGTATTACTTCTCCTTCTTCGTTTTGGCATTACATTCCCCACTAAGGCATTGCCGCCTCACAGTTGAGTGTTCAATCAGCACTTCCACAGTTATTAACTGCGAGGTTTCTAAGCCAAGTTACCATTTTTTACCATAAGAAAATTATTTTGAGCTTTTTAGTGGAATGTCTTCACTTGTCATAAGACGAGGTTAATACAATCCCATTGAATTCCACCACTTAATTGTATCTTCGGAGACGAGCCAGCCTCGGGCCAGTACGAGACACTGAAGACGGCCTTACTGTTGATGTCGAAATACGTATCTGTCAAGATACAATTAAGTGGTGGAATTCAATGGGATTGTATTAACTCGTATTATGACAAGTGATTTTTTTACCATCAAATTTACCACCAAAGTTTCTATTTTGGTATATATTTGGGAAAGAATTGGGTGTATATGTGCATAAGATGACGATGCAGAGCATAATCTCCATCCAAGCCTTTCTTAGCTGTTTGCAGGGGATAACATAAATATATCGAGTTCGGTTTCGTCATGCACTTTGACGCTTGAGCTCCAACAAACTATTAATTTAGACTATAACTTGGTAATTTCGGTACCCTGAGTTTATATACGATTATTGGAATAAAAAATCCAGGAATTTCATTTTAAATGGGACGCGATAAATAATAATCGTTGGTCTTCCAACTACAAAGATCCGTTTCAGGGAGAAAAAAAAAGTTGTTCGAGACCCCTCGGTAGATTTTTTTCAAATAGTCACGAAATGAAAGCTTAAGAGCTATATTTTCACGTAGTGAAAGTTTTGGCGATGCTCATTTTTTTGTCATAAAGGTCCCCCATACACACGCCGTGCAGTGTAGTTTCTCAACCGAAAACTCATTTCATGTGCTCAAACGTGTATGTATATAGATTAATGCAAGGTATTTAAAATGACGTTTTATAACTTATGATCTTTTCATCGATGGTTGCTTATTGCATTTTGATTGTAGAATTAAAACATAAATTGTGAAAAAAAAAATCGATACCATTAATGTATATTTTGTTTTAGGGCTGATTCAAATATGACGTCTACTGCTTTTTTAGATTTTTAGACAACGTCTTCCCCTCCCCCCCTTTTTGTCAAGCTTTTCGTAGATCAAATGTATGTGATGTCACAAAATCTTGTTGGATATTCCGGCATTCGTTTTAATTTGCATATAACATTCGATGGGTAATACTATTTTTGTCCTCTGTAATTCAATCATTTCGAATCTGTATTTCAAATATAACATTCGTAGACCATAACACTTTCGTTTTCAAACATGTTAATAATATAGAAGATTACAGTGATATGGGAATGCCAATATCTTCTTCCAAACATAGACGTATGTTTCCGTGATAGAATTAAAAGCAAAAGTATAGATTTGATATTTCAGCTAAGGGGCCTTACACAAAATAACGTAACGCTGTAGGGGGAGGGAGGGGTTAAGCCGAGCGTTACGATCCATTCAAAAAATTAAACCTTCCATACAAAAAATGTTATGAGGGAGAGGGTGGGGGTTCAAAATCATTTAGCGTTACGTAATTTGTGAAAGAACCTTTAGTATAGGGCAGGCATGAAGTGTGACAATGTTAACAGAAAGCGCTGGTGGGAAATGTCAAACTCGAAAGAATACGATGCGCGCCCCCTTCATGTGAAATTCGCAATCAATTATATTCAAAACAATCATGGTCGATGAGAATTCCTTCAGTGTTATACATTTCCCTTCCTCTTCATACGTAAGCTAGCCGAAGGAAGGTCTTACGATTTATATCGTCGAAAAATTTGGCTTTCGTTCGCTTCAAAAATATCCACTTCTAGTTCTGTATGAATATCCTTCATGCCTGCCGTATCCTAACGGAACTATGTAATCTATACTTTCGCATCTTCTATATGAAATTCTATATGAAATTGAAGCTTGCTTTGTATCGCCTTCACAGATCGGAAAGCCGAGCGCGACTAAACTTTTAGGTACACCACGTCGAGGGCTTTCACCCAGAAGTGAGCTTACATTCCGTGTATGACAGTTGTTTTTGTTGCCATATTTTCAGTGGGTTCATAATTCACAAGTTGGTTAATTGAACATGGGATCTGCTTGTTCACAACCATAGTTGAAAAAGTTGGGATCTATTAGTTGAAATGAATATCGCCGTCATGAATACGTACTGAGCAATGCGACCGCTGGAAAATTATGAATTTGAAATAGAACTTCGTTGCTTACTTGCTTGAAGCATAGTTGTACATAGTTATTGTTTCTGAGACTGATTCTTCCCCAGTACTGTTACGCTTGTCACCATTGATTTTGGGTTCCATTAATTGTAAATAGTTTTTGTATATAGTGTCTTTTTTCCTATTATTATATTATTATTTTTGAATGCTAGTACTTGATAATTGATGGGCTACAGCTCTTCGATGAACCTACTCCGAATGGAGTATCCTTCTCCACTGGACTCGATCCTGGGCCAATCGCTTCCAGTCGCCCTGAACATTGAGCGCCCTCAGTTCCTCTTCAACTGCAAAAGCCATCGTGTACGCGGCCTTCCACGAAGCCTTCGGCCTCTTCCGGGTTCTCTACTAAATATTATCTTCGCTTGACGTTCTTCCGGCATTCAAACAACGTGACCAGCCCACCGTAGTCTGCCGTGTTTATTAAGCTTAATAATGTTCAGCCCTTAATACATTGTCTCGGAGCTACACAGAAGGTGGCGCGTGGACTCGAGGAATGGCTAGTTCAGGCGCAAATAAGAGGTGGTCCAAGGGTTCGGAGTCGGCTTCATGGGTCATACCGGTGGTCATGCTCTGTGGTCGAACTCGATCCTTTTATCGAACAAGTGGCCGCGCGAAGAACAACATGGTATCGTCGTTTTCACGGCGTCGGTCAACCGGGCGGTTTCCGAGTCTGAGGACGGAAAGGGGTCCTCGTCAAGGCTGGGGCAGGCGTAGGCACCGCATCGGCAAGTCCCTCTGTGTGTTGGCGAATATGCCCTACCATGGTGTTCTTCTAAAAAAGCGAGTCACGATGTTCGATGCTGCAAGGACACGCAGCTAACCTCGAGGGTGCGTTGTGCACTGGCCCCCCTTTGTAGCATTACTTGCTGGCTGTACCGAAGGGACGATGGGCTTGGCGGCAATGGAAACGGTTTAGCGGGTCGGGGATGTAGTCCTGCCTCCCTCGTTTGTTGTTGGAAGTGGTCCCTAACCCCGCACGTTCTGGACAACCCAGGACGTCTGTTAAGCAGACTCACCCTCTATTGCTAAGGAAGAAAAAATTGGGCCGCCTGGGAAGCAGCCCAAGTAACCGAGAAGCTATATTTGATTGTGAAAAATTCAGCCCTAAAAGTTTACTTAAAGTGAAAAAGGGCACTTATAAGACCGAATAAATGGTTCATTACAATGAAATGTTGAAATAAAGCATCAGTAATGCATCGCTGCATTCGAAATGCTGAATAAGAGTATCGTTGTCTGACAGTTGATAAATAAATGCAACTTCACAACGATTAGGGGCAGCAGAGACTATGTCCAAGGGCTTGACGATCCCTCCCCAGGCCATCTGCGAGCAGTTTTCACGAAAACATGAACCGCGTTTAAACAAGTGCAGTTTTCCCGTGTGCAAGTTCGCACTCAAACATGTATACTAGATCCAAACCGAGTTCATCATAAACCGAACCAAAATCGCACCCAGTTTGAACACGAGTGTGCGCCCAAGTTCAAACACAAGGGTTTGAACATGGGAGTTTAAGGTTCCCCCAAACACACGCGACGCGACAGTCGCGTCGCGATTCTATCGCTTGGCGACAGCGATTTTGTCGCCGTTGGTATGGAAGCGTAAATAGAACATTGCCTGCAGCGACCCAACGATAGGATCGCGGCGACTAGTTGTCGCCGTCGCGGCGATGAAATCGCTTAGGTCTGGGGAGCCTTTAAACATCAGTAGTTTACACACATTAAGCTGTTCATCTGTTCATGTTGGTCAAATGGTTTCTCTTCTTTAGTAGAGGTGGTAAGTCCTTTGGCGTTCACTCAGGACAATAGTGAATCCTTTTCTTTGGATTTGTGGTTTCAGTTTTATAAATAGCACCTTTCAGGTGGTGGAATAGCTGAATAAGATACTTAACCCTCCCACAGTTTGTGCTTGGCCCGATATCTCAATATCACAACAATTTGTTTACTCAACGTTTTGCATACAATCTTCAGATATTATTCTTAATGTTCCTAACAACTGAATATTATGTGCATTTTCCCGGTAAGACAACCGGTAGCCTCCAATGTAGTGATTTATCCTTGCGTTTATGTTCTAAACGAGGTAAAATACATAAGTCTCGGTTTGTGTGTCTAAAATGTAGACCATTAGTTATTTTATATCCGTTACATATGCAAGCATGCATTTTGTTTTGTTAGATACGATGGGATATGTATATCATGAATAAAATATAGATGTTGGTTACAAAAGGTTCAAAGACACACTTTTAGTGGGGGAGGGTTTTTGGTTGTTAACCAAAAATTGAAATTGATAGAAATTTAAAAAGATAGTAGGGGGTCTGTTTATAATATATTCTATCTAATTCCCAAATTGCGGAGCTCCAGGTCAGAAATGAGCCTACAAATCCTTAAACATAAAAGTCCTATAAACTGCATGGTTCTCATAAAAGATAAAATCTTTAATTATTACAATCTAAAAAATTAAAAAACCGGAATTAAAGCCCCGTTGATCATAAGGTTCTTCAAAATGGTTAAAACTCTACTCTTCCTGGAATAAAGAAATCTCTTTGCAATCCAGAACTTCGCTTCAGATTCTCAGTGTGTTTAACAAGTACCACCGCGAAATAAGTAGAATAAATTATCCCCTTATAAACGTGTCAGAAAAATCTTATTCCAAAATTTCAGAAATATGCACTAATCAGTTTTTTTTAGTGGTTGCAGAATCCCAAAATCAGAAGAAGAATCGCTTTCAGAACCTCTGAAAATGGAACAAAAAGCTCCG
The DNA here is from genome assembly GCF_024139115.2 of Armigeres subalbatus. Taxonomy (NCBI): domain Eukaryota; kingdom Metazoa; phylum Arthropoda; class Insecta; order Diptera; family Culicidae; genus Armigeres; species Armigeres subalbatus. Next base: position 87,434,295 of record NC_085139.1, on the reverse strand, counting down.
CTCAGAGCAGATTCGAACCTAAGACGTCGTGAATGAAAGGCCTGAATCAAGACCTCACCTCTATAAACGCTTCGTTATGCAAGTGCAAAAAATGTGCACAACATGTTTCAATTTTTCAATCATACCTTCATTGAAGTTTGGTTAAATTCTCCTATTCGAGAAACGTGTTGTTGAAACGTGAAGAATCAACAATAATTTCCCTAGCAACCCGTTCATTTACCCAGGCGTAGCATTCTCGTGTGCAAGCGCACATGTTTGAACCCAAGATTAAACTCGATGTTTGAACATTGTTCATTGCGCCTGGGTGTATCGGTGTTCAAGCTCGTGTTCAGATTGCTATGTGCAAGTTCGAACATAGCAAGCAATGTTTGATTGGGTGCAAAAACTTACGTGAACATCTCACACATGTTGCACCTTGAAGACTGACCATTACGAACGACATAGAAGACAATACGACTCGATACAATCGGCAACGACCTAGGCGACGAATAAAGGATCACGATTGGAAGCTTGGAACATGGAACTGCAAGTCGCTAGGCTTCGCAGGTTGCGACAGGATAATCTACGATGAATTACATCCCCGCAACTTCGATGTCGTAGCGCTGCAGGAAATCTGCTGGACAGGACAGAAAGTGTGGAAAAGCGGGCATCGAGCGGCTACCTTCTACCAAAGCTGTGGCACCACCAACGAGCTGGGAACCGGCTTCATAGTGTTGGGAAAGATGCGCCAACGCGTGATTGGGTGGCAGCCAATCAACGCAAGGATGTGCATGCTGAGGATAAAAGGCCGTTTCTTCAACTATAGCATCATCAACGTGCACTGCCCACACGAAGGGAGATCCGACGACGAGAAAGAAGCGTTCTATGCGCAGCTGGAGCAGACATACGATGGATGCCCACTGCGGGACGTCAAAATCGTCATCGGTGACATGAACACTCAGGTAGGAAGGGAGGAAATGTATAGACCGGTCATTGGACCGGATAGTCTGCATACCGTATCGATCGACAACGGCCAACAATGCATAAGCTTCACAGCCTTCCGTGAAATGATAGTCCGAAGCACTTTCTTCCCTCGCAAGAATATCCACAAAGCCACATGGAAATCACCTAATCAAATAACGGAAAACCAAATCGACCACGTTCTAATCGACGGTAAATTCTTCTCCGACATCACGAACGTACGCACTTACCGCAGTGCGAATATTGAATCCGACCACTACCTCGTTGCAGTATGTCTGCGCTCAAAACTCTCGACGGTGATCAACACGCGTCGGAGTCGTCCGCCGCGGCTAAACATTGGGCGGCTGCAAGACGGTAGACTAGCCCAAGACTACGCGCAGCAGCTGGAAGTGGCACTCCCAACGGAAGAGCAGCTAGGCGCAGCATCTCTTGAAGATGGCTGGAGAGATATTCGATCCGCCATTGAAGACCGCAACCGCTGCACTAGGCACGGTGGCTCCGGATCAGAGAAACGACTGGTATGACGGCGAATGTGAGCAGTTAGTTGAGGAGAAGAATGCAGCATGGGCAAGATTGCTGCAACACCGCACGAGGGCGAACGAGGCACGATACAAACGGGCGCGGAACAGACAAAACTCGAGTTTCCGGAGGAAAAAGCGTCAGCAGGAAGATCGAGACCGTGAAGAGACGGAGGAACGGTACCGCGCTAATAACGCACGAAAGTTCTATGAGGAGTTGAACTGTTCACGTAAGGGCCATGTGCCGCAGCCCGATATGTGTAAGGACATAAACGGCGACCTTCTTACGAACGAACGTGAGGTGGCGGTGGCGGCAGCACTACGTAGAACACCTGAGTGGTGATGTGGCAGACAACGATGACGGCATGGTAATGAACCTAGGAGTATGCGCGCAGGACATGCGACTTCCGGCTCCGAATCTCCAGGAAATCCATGAGGAGATCGGCCGGCTGAAAACAACACAGGTGATGCACTGGCTAGAGCGCTGCACTGAGTGATTATCAAGTTTTGGGAGGATGAGGTTCTGCCGCAGGAATGGATGGAAGGTGCCGTGTGTCCCATCTACAAAAGAGCGATAAGCTGGATTGTAGCAACTACCGCGCAATCACATTTGCTGAACGCCGCCTACAAGGTACTCTCCCAAATTTTATGCCGAAGCGACGATGGATCGGGGAACCTTGGGCCAACAACCTACTGTTCCCGAAACATCAATTTGTTCGAGAATCCGATAATGAAAGAATACGGACTGATTTTACGGCGACGACTCTTAGCGCGAAACAACGGACACGAATAGGAACATGGAACGTTTTAACCCTAGCCCAGCAGGGTAAATTGGCACAACTTGCCAATGAGGCACGCCGCATGAAGCTTGAGATCCTGGGACTGAGTGAAGTCCGTTGGCCAAACTTTGGAGAACACAGAACGCCGTCGGGACAAGTTCTGCTATACTCTGGTTTACGAGGTGAACACGCTCCCCCGACATCGCGGAGTTGGCTTCCTGCTAAGCGCTCAGGCACACTCTGCGCTTATGAAGTGGGAACCTATAAGTGAAAGGATAATCGTTGCCAGATTTAGAACACGGGTCCGAAACCTTACTATAATCCAATGTTATGCGCCAACCGATGCTGCCGATCTGCAAGACAAAGAGAACTTCTACAGTCAACTCAATGCCGTCGTAGATAGAATTCCGAAGGGTGATATCAAGATCTGTTTGGGCGACTTCAATGCGAAGATCGGATCCGACAACTCGAACCATGAGCGCATTATGGGACGCCATGGTCTCGGAGAAATGAGCGAAAACGGAGAGCTGTTCGCAGAATTTTGTGGTAATAACGACATGGTGATCGGGGGATCGCTCTTCCCTCATCGACCGGTTCACAAGGTCACGTGGGTCTCCCGTGACGGCTTTACAGAAAACCAAATCGACCACATCTGCATCAGCCGAAAATGGAAACGGAGCCTTCTTGATGTACGGAATAAACGTAGTGCCGATATCGCGTGTGATCATCACCTCCTCACCGGTGAAATACGCCTACGCATTGCGCGGATTCGTCGGCAGGAGGAAAGAGTTGGACGACGATTCAACACACGCCGACTGGAAGATGCCACGGTGAAACGGTCCTTCGTTGAAGAACTGGAGACGCGTGCTGCAGATATTCCGGAAGGTGGCAGCGTGGAAGACCAATGGACCGCCATCAAGAATGCCTTCATCGCCACCAGCGTGAACAATCTGGGCGAACTACGCACCCAGAGAAAACAATGGATCACCGATGAGACCTGGAGGAAGATAGAGGAGCGAAGAGAAGCCAAAGCCGCGATAGAGCGATCGAAAACCAGAGGAGCCAAAGTCTTAGCCCGTCAACGATACACGGCTCTTGAGAAGGAAGTAAAACGCTCATGTCGACGGGACAAGCGAGCGTGGGCAGACTCTCTGGCCGACGAAGGAGAGAGAGCCGCCGCAACCGGGGACATTCGCCTCCTCTATGATATCTCACGACGCTTAAGCGGGGCGAAGATGAATGCAACGATGCCTGTGAAAGACGCGAATGATCAGTTATTGACCGACCCAACTGACCAGCTGAAACGCTGGTTCGAGCACTTCGAACAACTTTTCAAGTGCCAACCAGGCCATCACCACCTCGGCATGATCTGCCTAGGATCCGACGTATAACACGTGTCAATACCGAAGCTCCATCACTGCTAGAGATTCAAACAGCCATCCAAAGCATGAAATCGAATAAAGCCCCAGGGTCGACCGCATATCAGCCGAGATGCTCAAAGCTGACCCCATGACATCCGCTCAACTACTGCATCGTTTATTTCGTAATATCTGGGACACCGCAACTTTCCCGGTCGACTGGATGCAAGGTATCTTAGTGAAGGTGCCCAAAAGGGTGACCTGACTGTATGCGTTAACTGGCTAGGAATTATGTTGCTGTGTACCGTTCTCAAAGTTCTGTGCAAAATTATCCTAGCCCGGATTCAGGAGAAGATCGATGCGACTCTCCGGCGGCAGCAAGCCGGATTCCGTGCCGGAAGATCCTGTGTGGACCATATTGTCACGCTCCGCATCATTTTGGAGCAGGTTAACGAATTCCAAGAGTCCCTTTACTTGGTATTCATTGACTACGAAAAGCTTTCGACCGTCTCAATCACGAGAATATGTGGGGCGCCCTGAGACGCAAGGGGGTTCCTGAGAAAATCATCGGCCTCATCGAAGCACAGTACGAGGCCTTTTCGTGTAGAGTGCTGCACAATGGGGTCCTGTCCGACCCTATCCGGGTCGTAGCTGGTGTGAGGCAAGGATGTATTCTATCACCGTTACTGTTCCTCATCGTAATCGATGAGATTCTGGTAGATGCGATTGACCGTGAACCAAACCGCGGGCTGTTATGGCAGCCTATAACCATGGAGCACCTAAACGACTTCGAATTGGCGGATGACGTTGCACTCCTCGCGCAACGGCGCTCTGATATGCAGAGTAAGCTCAACGACCTTGCCGAGCGCTCCTTTTCGGCAGGTTTAGTCATCAACGTCAACAAAACCAAATCGTTGGATGTAAACACGGTGACTCCTTCCAGTTTCACAGTAGCCGGGCAACCAGTGGAGAATGTTGAAAGCTTCCAATATCTTGGTAGCCAAATGGCGTCAGACGGCGGTACCAAGATCGACATAGGCGCACGGATCAAGAAAGCAAGGGCTGCCTTTGCGAGTTTAAGAAATATCTGGAAAAACAGGCAGATAAGTGAACGCACCAAAATACGAATTTTCAACTCTAACGTGAAATCTGTGCTGTTATACGCTAGCGAAACATGGTGTGTATCAGTGGAGAACACTCAACGGCTGCAGGTGTTCATTAACAGATGCCTGCGGTATATAATTCGGGCCTGGTGGCCTCACAACTGGATCTCAAACAACGAGCTCCATCGTCGTTGTCACCAGAGGCCGATAACAACAGAAATTCGGGATCGGAAGTGGGGCTGGGTCGGCCACACTCTATGTAGGGGCGGAAACGAAATCTGTAAGCAAGCATTAGACTGGAACCCAGCGGGACATCGCAGCAGAGGCAGACCCAGAGGCTCATGGCGGCGAAGCCTCAATAAAGAAATAAAAGAAGTCGACCGAAATCTAACCTGGCAACAGGTTAAAGCGATAGCCGGGCATCGCTCAGGATGGAGATCTTTCAAGTCGGCCCTTTGCACCACCGGAGGTGTACAGGATCCATAAGTAAGTAAGTAAGACGATGGATCGGATGATGTGCGTAGTTCGAGATTCAGGGGCATTATCGAGTCCCTTCGAAACGCACAGAGGGTTACGGCAAGGTGATGGTCTTTCGTATCTGCTATTCAACATCGCTTTGGAGGGAATAATACGAAGGGCAGGGATTGACACGAGTGATACGATTTTCACGAAGTTCGTCCAGTTATTTGGTTTGGCTGACGACATTGATATTATGGCACGTAACTTTGAGAGGATGGAGGAAGCCTACATCAGATTGAAAAACGAAGCCAAACGGATTGGACTAGTCATCAACACGTCAAAGACGAAGTATATGATAGGAAGAGGCTCAATAGAGCTCAATGTAAGCCACGTAAGCCACTCACCACGAGTTTTTATCGGTGGTGACGAAAGCGAGGTGGTTGAAGAATTCGTGTACTTGGACTCACTGGTAACCGCCGATAACGATACCAGCAGAGAAATTCGGAAACGCATCATGGCAGGAAATTGTACGTACTTTGGACTCCGCAAAACGCTCCGATCGAATAGAGTTTGCCGCCGTACCAAACTGACTATCTACAAAACGCTTATTAGACCGGTAGTTCTCTACGGGTACGAGACCTGGACGATGCTCGTGGAGGACCAAGGCGCACTGGGAGTTTTCGAAAGGAAAGTGCTGCGTATCATCTATGGTGGGGTGCAGATGGCGGACGGTATGTGGAGGAGGCGAATGAACCACGAGTTGTATCAGCTGTTGGGAGAACCATCCATCGTTCACACTGCGAAAATCGGAACACTGCGGTGGGCGGGGCACGTATCCAAAATGTCGGACAGTAATCCGGTGAAAATGGTTCTCGACAATGTTCCGACGGGAACAAGAAGGCGAGGTGCACAGCGGGCAAGGTGGATCGATCAGGTGGAGGACGATTTGCGGACCCTCCGCAGACTGCGTGGTTGGCGAAGTGCAGCCATGGACCGAGCTGAATGGAGAAGACTTTTATGTGCAGCACAGGCTACTCCGGCCTTAGTCTGATAATAAATAAATAAACTTTATAACGATAAAACTGATTTAATGTAGTTAGCATTTAGCATGCCAATTTGAGATTGATTTATATCCAATATTGTAATGCTTGGTGTTACTTGGGAGTGTTACGATACACGGGGATACCTTCGAGGTGATCGAGGAATTCGTCTACCTTGGATCCATGATAACGGCTGATAACAATATTAGTCGTGAAATACGAAGACGCATCATCTGTGGAAGTCGGGCCTATTACGGGCTCTAGAAGAAACTGCAGTCAAATAAGATTCGCCACCGCACCAAATGTGTCATGTACAAGAGGCTAATAAGATCGGTACTTCTCTACGGACATGAAACATGGACAATGCTCGAGAAGGACTTGCAAGCACTCGGAGTATTCGAGAGACGGGTGCTTAGGACCATCTTTGGCGGTGTGCAAGAAGACGGTGTGTGGCGGCGAAGAATGAACCACGAGCTCGTCCAGTTCTACGGCGAACCCAGTATCCAGAAGGTAGCTAAAGCCGGAAGGGTACGATGGGCAGGACATGTTGCAAGAATGCCGGACAGCAACCCTGCAACGATCCGATCCGGCAAGTACGAAACGGCGTGGAGCGCAGCGAGCGAGATGGGCAGATGGGTTCAAAACGCCTTGGCGAGCGTAGGCGCATTCGAGGATTCAGAGATTCGGCCTCGAACCGTGTATTGTGGCGTCAAATTGTTTATTCAATGTTATCTGTTTAGATGTTAACTCAATAAATGAATGAATGGAGCAATAATTATGTGACTTTTAGAAACACCGCAATAAATAATTTATTTTTAAATTTACTTAAGACAAGTTCGAACAATTCCATACAATTCCACCGCATGATTGTACCTCTGACAGATACGTATTTCGACCTTAACAGTAAAGCCATCTTTAGTGTTTCGTACTTAACTCGACTAAAATGAAATGAAAAATAATAACTTGACTAAAGTGAAAATGATCGTAGCTCATACTATTTATACTAGGCAGAGGTACAATCTAGGTACATTAACTTATTCTACTACAGTGCTTACTTCTACTTGTTTGTTACATTACGTTACGTATTTTTTATTGTTGTTGACTAAAGTTCCTGTTCCATCCATTCGATGTAGTGTCCTTTATTAGTGCTCCTTAGCCGTGCGGTAAGACGCGCGACTACAAAGCAAGACCATGCTGAGGGTGGCTGGGTTCGATACCCGGTGCCTGTCTAGGCAATTTTCGGATTGGAAATTGTCTCGACTTCCCTGGGCATAAAAAGTAGCATCGTGTTAGCCTTACGATATACGAATGCAAAATGGTAACCTGGCTTAGAAACCTCGCAGTTAATAACTGTGGAAGTGCTTAATGAACACTAAGCTGCGAGGCGGCTCTGTCCCAGTGTGGGGATGTAATGCCAATAAGAAGAAGAAGAAGAAGTGTCCTTTCGACTAAACGTCATTCGACCAAATTTAATTCGACGAAATGTCTTTCAACAAAATGGAGTCGAGTCTTTTTGAAGGAAATCTTTTCCAGGCTTCCAGATGCTTTTCAACCTGGTAAGTGGAAAATGCATTCAAGCCTTCCGGAGATATTGTCTGGTATTATCTGGTGGGAGATGTTCACCATCCTTCCGTAAGAAGATACTTTAGAACCGATCGGAAAAAAAGACGCTTGCAGTCATCTGCTAGAAAAGACAATGTACTCAAACCTTGCGGAAAATGATTTATAGCATTTAGGAAGAAAATCTTTTCCAATTCTCCGAGAGAAGATGCTTTTATAGCTTCCCGGATTAAGATGCTTTTCAGTCTTTCGGGAAAGTTTTTCTGGACTTTTAATATTCTTAAGAAAGTTGCTCCAGCCTTCCAGATGAAGGCTTCCACACCATGGTTTGAACTTAAGCACATTTTTCTGTTGTTTTTACGAGAACCAGCTTAGAGCTAGGCTAGACTTCTTATCATCTTCGGGAAACTTACTTGAAAATCTCGGGCATTCCGGAAAAAGGGTTTCCGATTTACCGTTTCTTTCGGAATACGTTGCATCCGATAAGTTAACAAAAAGTTCGTTTTTCTTAGATTAGACACGTTGATTACACCATTGTCATTAAAATTCTCTCCGACGATAATATGCTCACAGAGGACCATCCGGTACACGAACAAACCAGTCGGAGTAGCAACATTGCTCGAGCTTATGTAAATGTATGCATGAATTTCAAATCAAGCCTGTGTTGTTTGTCGCTACTGTCGTCCCAGGAGCGTCTGACTGCTTGCCTTCGGACCTGCTCTCGTACACCCCATGAACAGTTTGGCCAATTGTTGGCTGCGGCACTGCCCGTTCACAGTAACGGGTAACGGCCCAAGAATCATCGCGTTAAACTATTTGTAAGAGTCGATGGAATTTATGCGTTATTACGACATAAAGGATAGCAATGGCACCAGCAGTCATAGCTGGCCAGCGCCACCATACCAGATCGCACATGGAGAAATAGCCCCGGTGCTGTCGCCCCGACACGGAAAGTGGCGAGGAATTTAGATTGGAAATTTTCCCACAACAAAACCGTCGTCATCGTCGTCGCCGTCGGAATGGATGTACGTACCTCGTTCGCAGTAGGGTCCCTCGTACTCTCCGTTGCGGCACTCGCAGATTGGACCGGAATCGGTCGATATGCAGATGCCACCGTGCTGGCAGGGGTCGTGCCGCTCGCAGGCATCCGTTACGTTGCTGCGGGTTCCCTGCAGGAGAAAGACAGAGAGGGTACGGTTTAGTAGGATGATTTTGAAATACGGTCCCGTTTGTGAATTATTCGTAATGTGAACAAATGTGTGGAATAAATAAATTAAATCTGACAAGTGGATTTTAAACTTGCGAAAGGTTACATTCATTTTTATCGCTGCTTAACCCCTTGCCATGATAATGATAAATGAATACCTTCACCCTGGATACGAATCTAACAATTTTGTATAAAATCTTGGCACTGGGATTGCTTTTTACGCAGATGGGTTTTAACAAATTCTCAATACCCATTTCAACTACCAGAACTTTTTGAATAGTATCTGATATTCCATTGATTTTCTGATGTATTTTTCGTCAATATTTCATTGAATAAGAAGGCCAGAAACCAGAAAAAACGGATCGCATTAAAACCGATTATGGAAGGATCAAATACAAAAATGTAAGCTAATATAAAATGCAATGATTTTTTTGCAAAAATCTTCCACATTTCTATATGATTTTTTTTATAAGGGTTTGTATCAAAATATGCCATCAATTTTTGGGTAAAACTGATTAAAATGAGAAATAAGCAAAAAATGAAAATGTTTTAAATATATAATTATGGTGGCATTATTGGTAGAAATGTAAATTCCAACAGGAAGACTGCAATTGACTTCGTTCTTCGACATGAACAAAAATGTTAAATTTCCATTCTCACCCAACTGGCGAAACCATTAGGACCATCTTCCACCCAGACGAAAATTACATCAATTCGCTAATCTTCTCATTGTTCTGATTCTCACACATAAAATCCAGCCTGTGCACTGCTCGGCAACAGAAGCATTACAATTGCTTCCATAAAACCAAGCCGACGACACGACGAGAGCGGAACGTCGATGACGATGAGACAAATTTCCACCATCATCCCCATTTTTCCATCTTTCGTCTCCCGATCAGGACGACCGTCGTAGAGGGGAGGTGTCAACCAGCGATGGCGGCGACAGTTTGCGTGCGGTAGTAATTTTGAAATTTAGTTTAATGAGATTTCCCGGCAGTTGTACATACGAATGCCTTGCAAAGAGCGGAATGCAACGAAATCCGGGAAAAGAGAGTGTCGCCATTATCGTTTCCGTCTGGTAGCTCTGGTAGGGGGCACCTCCGAGAAGGCTAGCACAGTTGGAAGTTTTCCGGCATTTTGTGAAGGTTTCTGCTTCGAACGACATAGGCGTGCGCAATTGAAATTGGTTTAAAAACGAAATTTGATATGCATAGTCAATGACGCTAATTGAGCTATTCATATTAAAGATTTCAAACATTAAGGATTCTGAAATTCCCATGTACGCGTCTACCTCGTAACTGTTCAAGTTGTGATTAAAAGATGGTTTTTGGAAGTCAACTTATTAAAATGCAACACTTGTCGTAAGACGAGTTTGTACAATCCCATTTAATTCCATTACTTATTTGTACCTTGACAGATACGTATTTCGACCTCAACAGTAAGGTCATCTTCAGTGTCTGCAATGCAACACTCATATTCTTGGTGAAACTGCTTGACTTAGTATGACTTTACAGTTTTAACAGGACTATTGACCGCATTGCACTTAGGTCTGCAATCGAACTACTTGGCAGAGATGCATCTGAACACGAGAACGCGTGTTCAAAACGCTCTGAACACTGCACACTGTTCAAGAGCACTGACCTTACTTAGCAACTTGTATCCTAGGAAAACAAATTCAAGCGACGGCATGCTACACATTTTTCGGCTAGTAACGGAACACGTGGGCACCTAACGGATGGAAATCAAGCATGCTCGTATGTTTTAGCATAGTTCCAATTACAGAGCATAAAATAATCACCTTCACGAAGCAGCTTCGGGCCGAATATTGACAAACGTGGCATGACTATTCAAAACATAGAATTACTTACTCAGTTTTTTTCTTCACATATTCATTCATTTGATTGGTACTGAGAATAGTCACTGCGTTTAAAGAAAACATAATTGGCCTTGATTATATTAACTTTTCGCACTTAAATTGTCCCTCAGTTCAAAATCGGGGTCAGATCTATGTGCGTAATTGTTGATATCATCATTTAAGTGTTTAGTTGTACAGTAATATATTAGTTTACGTAATCTAAATAAATACTCGCTGACTGAAATTTGATCGGAAATTGTCAATGTTCAGCCGAATATGAATATGTAAGAAGTGAGGGTGACAAAGAAGGCCGATGGGCTTCACCAAAAATATTCGATTATTTCAAGCTCTGGTCCAAATCTAAGGAATCTTAGTTACCATGATCGTTTTGCTTGCGTACCAACCCAGTGCACACTGAACTGTATTCAGAGTTCAAAACTAAGAACACCAAGGCGCGCTCTTGGCTCATGTTCTGTTCAGGATGCATCTCTGACTTGGAGCAGGCTTTAAGTGGTTGGTACATGATTAGTAGTCACATCAAACAAACGACCTTCAGTTTCGTTCTTCTTGGCTTGGCCGTGGCTTCTTGGGGTCTCCAGGGAAAGCAGCCATATTTCTGGACGACCGATGCTGTCGTGTTCAAGATCACATTTTAAATTTTGGTTATGGTTGGAGGAGATTGTCGATAAGTTGCCACCGGAACCTAAACATAACCAGGTATGAATGGTCGCGAACTTTACCAACAAAAATGTTTCGGGTTTCGTATGTTTTCAAGCGAGACAGCCAGTTGACAAGTTAAAATCGAATACTGCACTGATACTATAGAAAGAACGTAGACATTAATCAAAGGCGTTCGCGCTCACGCTGCTGACAAGAGGGATAAAACGAAACGTTATTCAGCAAAAGGGGGGTCCAGGTTTCAACCAAGCAAATCAGAAGATAACAAGGGTCTGCAAGTTTGTACGTTTCGAAGCGAGCTTCTCTAACGCAATCAGTCTGCAGCGGCTTGTGTAATAAGGTAGGTTCATTGGATCCGTCCAGAGTATTTGACGAAGGGCATAGGGGAAAATGGGGAGACTTGATCACCCCCTGTTTTATCGAGAACTAAAGTAGTTTTGTTCTAGCGTATTTTTTAGTATGGATCCTCTAGACAAATAACCTTTATGTGGTGAGTTATTTTTTGGATTGACAACCTTATTTATTCTGCAGGGCGGTTTGTATGTTTTGACCTTCCTACCTTCCTACAACTTTTCATAACAATGACCAAATGCTTTGGTTTTTCACAGCACAAAGCCATAAATGTGCTTAATGATTTGTACTGATGAAAATGTCAACATTCCATCAAAGTTTTAGGATATTTGGATTTGAAGTTATTGCCTCAATATGGGGACATTTGATCCCCCATTAGTCACCCATACAAAAATTTGGCAAAAAATTCAAAAAAAAAAAATAAATCTGTTTTCAGGCTTCTAATTTTTTGTAGATTTGACAGATTTGATAACACTTCATCAGGAAAAATCATTTATTGCGTAGATATCATAGAAAGGGGATCAAGTCTTCCCAAATTTTAAAATTGCATGTTCTGTCGAATTCAATAACAAATAGCGCGTATTTTGAAGGAAAAATATTTAAAAAAAATCTGAGGGCACCTTTCTAATTTTATCAAAGCAAGCTTTTGGAGAGGGATCAATTTCCCCCGAAAATTTTAAAAGTAGATTTTTGACAACACTCTAAAAAATTGATTGTGTATCCATAACAACAATAATTTAAGGACTGTCATACATCAGTGAAGTTAAATACTATATTTCTTTAAAATTTTATATTTCTTTTCTAGAGTCTGTGTGGAAATCACGTATGTTTATTTATTTTTGGCTGTGATACATCGGAAATCAGAAAAGGGGATCAATTCTACCCAGTCTCACCTACTGCCTCCGAGATATCGTTCTATATGCGCTTGCGACTTGAATGGCTATCAGCCGAAACACACTTTTCAGCTATTGCCCCAAGCAGGAAGCCCATACCGCAGTATCGATGACGAGACGCTTGCTAGCAGACGCCTCGTGCTGCTACTTGGTCCGCCTATGTTTGGCATGATCCTCGCTATTGCGTTCATTGCCTTCGCCGACTTATCTTGTCAACGTGGCTGTTGAAATTTAGCCGATCGTCGATCATCACTCCCAGGTGCTTCAGTGATCGCTTCGAAGCAATCGCATGTCCTCCGACGACGATCTCCATCCGCTGGATCGCTTTGCAATTGCTGACTAATAGCACCTCCGTTTTGTGGTGAGCTATCTGCAGTTTAACTCCGTTCATCCAGCGCTCGATCATGCTTATCGTCTCCATCACCAACACCTCCACTTCTTCAAGTGTCTCGCGCATCATCGCTGGTAACGCGTCGTCCGTAAAACCAATGATTTTCACTATCCTGGGTAGCTGCAAAGTCAACACTCCGTCATACATCCCGTTCCAAAGAGTTGGGCCGAGTATGGAGCCCTGGGGAACACCCGCTGTATCGGGTATCGATTTATGCCTTCATTCGTATCGTACATCAGAACTCTACCCTGAAAATAGCTTTTCAGGATATTGCACAGATAGTTGGGGACCCGCATTCTTTTTTTTTTTCTTTTTTTTTTAGCTGATTTTATTTGCTAATTATCTAATACATGCTTTATCTCTTAGACTAGGTGTTCCGTGTTTTCTTAACACTATCATCCTTATTTGCTATGTTACGCTTTTAGTTATTATTAATACATTTCAATTGCCTCTGGCAGTTAGATTTTTCCTCTGGTTGAATTGAACCATGTAGGAATTACAATGTTTTCAACTTAAACTAAACTTAACCTATTTTATACTAAGGGTACAAAGGAGTTAATCGTTGCAATAGAAGATTGCAACGATTTTTGTCTAAAATTGAAATTATTTTGTTGGACATTTGTTGCAATGTCTCAATATTAGAAATTCTATGAAGTTCATTGGTACTATACCACGGAGGCAACTTCAGAATCATTTTCAAAATTTTATTTTGAATCCTCTGGAGTGCCTTCTTTCTGGTATTGCAGCAACTAGCCCATATTGGCACAGCATACAACATGGCAGGTCTAAAATTTGTTTGTAAATCAAAAGTTTGTTCTTAAGACAAAGTTTTGATTTTCTGTTTATAAGTGGATATAGGCACTTAATATATTTGTTACATTTGGCTTGAAGGCCTTCAATGTGATTTTTAAAGTTAATTTTTGATCTAGCAGAAGTCCTAAATATTTAGCTTCGCTAGACCAATTAATTGGAACCCCATTCATAGTGACAATATGTCTGCTAGAAGGTTTCAAATAAGAAGCTCTCGGCTTATGTGGGAAAATTATAAGCTGAGTTTTGGAAGCATTCGGGGAAATTTTCCATTTTGCAAGTAAGTGGAGAAAATATCCAAACTTTTTGCAATCTACTACAAATGACACGAAGGCTTCGCCCTTTGGCTGAAAGGCCCGTGTCATCTGCAAACAAAGATTTTTGACACCCTGGTGGTAAATCAGGTAAGTCAGAAGTAAAAATGTTATACAATATGGGCCCCAGTATACTGCCTTGGGGGACACCAGCCCTAACAGGTAATCTATCAGATTTAGTATTCTGATAGTTTACCTGCAGCGAGCGATCTGATAAATAATTTTGGATCAGTTTAATGATGTACAGAGGAAAATTAGAATTCATCAATTTTACAATCAAACCTTCATGCCAAACACTGTCAAATGCTTTCTCTATATCAAGAAGAGCAACTCCAGTCGAATATCCTTCAGATTTGTTGAGCCGAATTAAGTTCGCAACTCTTAATAACTGATGAGTGGTTGAATGCCCATGGCGAAAACCAAATTGCTCATCAGCAAAAATAGAATTGTCATTAATATGAACCATCATTCTATTTAAAATAATCTTTTCAAACAGTTTGCTTATTGAAGAAAGCAAACTGATTGAGGATAACTAGAAGCCTCAGCTGGATTTTGTCCGGCTTCAAAATTGGAACAACTTTGGCGTTTTTCCATTTATCTGGAAAGTATGCCAATTGAAAACATTTGTTAAATAAATTAACCAAAAGGATAAAGAGCTTTCAGGAAGTTTTTTGATAAGTATGTAGAAAATACCATCATCACCCGGGGCTTTCATATTTTTAATTTTCTAGTAATAGATCTCACTTCATCCAAATTGGTTCCCAACGAAGGGTCAAAACATTCTCTTGATTGAGAATGTCTTCGAAGCTCCGTGTAACCTGATCCTCAATTGGACTAGTGAGACCTAGACTAAAATTATGGGCACTCTCGAACTGCTGAGCAAGTTTTTGAGCCTTTTCGCCATTTGTTAATAAAATTTTATTTCCCTCTTTAAGCGCTGGAATTGACTTTTGAGGTTTTTTAAGAATTTTTGTTAATTTCCAAAAGGGTTTCGAACTGGGATCCAACTTCGAGACATTATTCTCAAAGTTGGTATTTCTCAGATTAACGAAGCGTTTTTAATTTCATTTTGCAAATCTCGCCAAATAACTTTCAACGCGGGATCGCGAGTTCTTTGGTATTGCCTTCTTCTCACATTTTTAAGACGGATCAGTAGCTGAAGATCGTCGTCAATAATAATGGAGTTGAATTTAACTTCACATTTCGGAATTGCAATGCCTCTGGCTTCGACAATTAAATTTGTCAGAGATACGAGAGCATTATCAATATCACTTTTGGTATCGAGAGGAATATCAACATCAAAATTCCTATCGATATACGTTTTATATAAATCCCAATCAGCTCTATGATAATTAAAAGTAGAGCTGATTGGATTATAAATGGCTTCTTGTGAGATTTCAAATGTCACAGGAAGGTGATCAGAGTCAAAGTCAGCATGAGTTACCAATTGGCCACACAGCTGACTTGAATCCGTTAAAACTAAATCAATTGTAGAAGGATTTCGACTGGAAGAAAAACAAGTTGGTCCATTGGGATATTGAATAGTATAATATCCCGCAGAACAATCTTCAAATAAAATTTTACCATTGGAATTGCTTTGAGCATTATTCCATGAACGGTGTTTGGCATTGAAGTCACCAATTACGAAGAATTTTGATTTGTTGCGAGTCAGAATTTGAAGATCAGCTTTCAACAAATTCTTTTGCTGCCCATTGCATTGAAAAGGCAAGTAGGCTGCAATGAAGGAAAATTGTCCAAAATTTGTTCCAACAGAAACTCCCAAGGTTTCAAAACTTTGGTTTCAAACGAAGAAAATAATTTATGTTTGATACGTCTATTAATAACAATGGCGACCCCACCACAGGCGCTGTCAAGACGATCATTTCTGTAGATAAAATAGTTTGGATCTCTTTTAATGGAGAGTCCTGGTTTTAAATACGTTTCAGTTATAATGGCAATATGCACATTATGAACTGAAAGGAAGTTGAATAATTCATCTTCCTTACCCTTTAGAGAGCGGGCATTCCAATTTAGAACTTTCACACAATTATTTGGATCCATTGAAACGGAGTCCGATAACAATTTTTGTGTGTACTTTATACCAACCTGAACAGCTACAGGAATGGTATTTGCTTTGAACATTGCATCAATCATGTGATGCAATTGTTCAGTTAAAAATCAAAATCGGAAGCAGTCATGCTACCTGAATCGGCAACATGACCGTTATTTTCCGTTGGGGCATAGGTATAAACCTCATTTTGAGAAGAGAAATTTGGTCTACCAGCAGCGATGTTTGCATACGTGGGTACATTGGAAAAATTGGAATTTACTGAAGTGCTTGCTACCCGTTGACGATCGGCAAAATTTGTTTGTGAATTGTGGTGGGTATGAATTGCTCGACCGGTAACCGGTTTCGAAATTTGAGCGTTTGAAAAATTTCTACCCGTCGAATCTGGGATCCGATTGGAATTTCCCGTCATCAATTTTGCACGGGAATTCAAAACTTTTTTTGTGTGAAGGGCATTCCCAGAAATTGGATTTATGATTGCCCCCACAGTTTGCGCACTTAAATTTATTGGAATCTTCTCTCACAGGACATGCGTCCTTGGCGTGAGAGGTTCCACCACAAATCATGCATTTAGCATCCATGTGACAATGTTTGGTTCCATGACCCCACTTTTGGCACTTACGGCACTGGGTAGGGTTTTGGAAATTTCCCGCAGGCCTGCGGAAATGTTCCCATGTAACACGGACATGGGACATAATACAGGCCTTTTCCAAACTTTTCATATTATTTAGTTCACTTTTGTTAAAATGAACTAAATAAAATTCTTGAGAAATGCCCTCTGGGAAGTACCAGAATGGGATTTCTTTTTCATCTTAATTACTTGGACTGGTGAAAATCCAAGTAATTGAGAAATTTCAATTTTAATCTCATCCAGTGATTTGTCATCACTGGGGAGACCTTTCAAGACGACTTTGAACAATCGCTCAGTTTTGTCGTCGTATGTGAAGAATTTATGGCGCTTCTCAGTTAAATAGTGAAGAAGACGTTTGCGATCGTCAAAGGATCCCGGCAAAACGCGGCAGTCACCCTTCCTAGCAATCTGAAATTAAACCTTGATCCCCTGAAGGTTACTCAAAATCTCATTCCGGAAGCCAGAAACAACAATACCACAATTGGCGGAATCCTTTGCTTTTTCACATGCATCGAATCACCTGGGCTAGAGGTAGATTCGATTTGCTCAGTTTCATCATTAATCAAATCGAACTGATTGCTCAGTTCGATTGGAGAAGAATTATTTCCGATATTAGAGTTAGAAGGAATATCTGAATTCTCCAGCTTCCTTCTATTTTTTCCGCGCTTGGGCAAGACGGTCTTGAAACCTTGTTTCTTTGAAGGAAGTGGAGAACTAAGAGACTCTTCCTCTTGTTTTTGTTAATACTCATTGCTGAGCGTGGAGACGTGACCTTCTAAGAGGTTTTTTCCCAGAACGGTGTCCCTGCAGGATTACCACCGCTTGTCGGAATTTTACTTCCGCAAACGGGTCCAACGTAAAACGAAGGCACGGGTCCTTGTAAAGATCGTAACGGGATCAGTGGGTACAAATAGCGCTAAGAAGCACCGTTGAAATTAAAATAGCTTCGGGTAGTATTAAAAACTTCCTTCCGCAAAGAGAGAAAGAACCGCACAGCACGAAAGCACGATGCGGTCTGGGGACGAGCATTCTGTGCAGCGTCGCCGCGATGACTTCAAAGCTGGCGCTGTTGAACGCGTTCTTCACGTCTATCGTGACCACTGCGCAGTACCGATCTCTTCGTCTCTTCTGCTTGGACGCCTTCTCAGCACTCTCGAGCACTGTTCGAATTGCATCCACCGTCGATACTGCTTTACGGAATCCAAACTGCATATTCGACAATCCGCGTTCTCCCTCTGTACATTTCGTCAGCCTATTGAGGATGATTCTCTCAAGGAGCTTCCCGAGCGTGTCTAACAGGCATATAGGCCTGTACGCGGCCGGATTGCCGGGTGACTTTCCTGGCTTAGGCAGCAACACCAGCTTTTGGATCTTCCACATTTCTGGAAAATTGCCTTCGTCCAGGAACTTTTGCAGCGCCTTCCTGAATATGTCCGGGTATGCCAGGATCGCAGCTTTTACCGCAACGTTCGGTATTCCATCCGGACCGGGGGCTTTCTTCGCTGTCAGGCGTTTAGTCGCTTCTGCAAGCTCACTATTGGACACTTGTCGATCTACGGGGTTTGCTTCTCCTTCTTCGTCGTCCGGTATTGGCGGCCACGTGGTCGGATCATGTTTCGGGAAAAGACCCTTCACAATTGCCTTCAACTTATCGGGGCACATTTCAGCTGGCGTTGATGGGCCTTTGATCCGCCGCCGACCCGATACGCGTCTTCCAGGGGTTGGCGTCTGCTTCTCGGCACAGCTCCTTGTAGCAGTTTGACTTGCTCAGTTGGATAGCCCGTTTCAATACGGTCCTAGCTTCTCGAAACGCCGCCTTGCGTTCATCTCTCTCTGGATCCGTCCTTGCTCTCTGTGCCCGCCACCGAGCTTTGAGGCAAGCAGCGCGTAACGTACTGAGCCTGTCGTTTCACCAGTAAGCAGGACGCCGATTGCTTATCGGTTATAGTTTTCGTGGAATAGTAGCGACGCAAGCCGTTACCATCCATTTTGTTAGCTCGGCCGCATCAATGATCTCGGTACTGCTGTGCGGTCGGAGTGCCTCAACGAATAGGGCTTTGTTGAAGGCTTTCGTTTTCCACCTCCATTTACTGGTTAATGATTATCCTTGTTCGTATTGCACCAGGGTTTCGTTGGCCAATACGGTAGCGGATAACCTGGTGGTCGCTGTGAGTGAACTCCACGCTAACTCTCCAGTCCATGCTTGCTGTCAACGAAGAACTGCAGAACATGATGTCGATGATAGACTCCCTTCCATCCCTCCGAAATGTGCTAACGGAGCCTACATTGCACAATCAGGATATATCCTCTTGTGTTGGTCATCGACTGCCCCATTCCACGGTCAATGCATTGAAGTCACCTCTTATGACTACCGGCCTTCGTCCGATCAGCTTATCGGTTAACTCAACTCGACCCCGTTCCTTCTAAACGTACTAGAGGAAGCATCATTGACTAGCAGTGCGTCGAGCTTCGCTGGTGCCTTTATTAACGCTTGAACCCTTCGATTGGTGCTGCGGCTGCCCCACTCCACTGCCCAATTGTTTAAATCTCCTGCCTTGACGACCCACTACGTCAGACGATAGCCTATCGATCATCTGGTTGATCTGTTCTAATGGTCACCTTAGTGGGGCATAGCAGCTACAATAGAACACACCATTGATCTTAGCTATCGCGACACCCTCAGCAGAGTGTACTACCTCTAGGATCGGGTACAGCCTATCGAGCAAATAGCCGCTACCCTAGACCCGTCCACCACCCAATTGCCATTATCAACAGGGACGTTGTACGGGTCAGACAGGAGGGGAACATCCCCGACTCCGAGACCGACTGCCACAGCAGCTGCTGGGCAGTTTCACAGTGGTTAAGATTCAGCTGTGTTATTTGCCTGTTTGTCTCTCCGATGGGACTCGAAGATCCACCCATAACGTAGTCAGTAGTAAGCTTGCTTTTTGCTGGCCTGTAACTACGTTACTGGATCCTTATCGCATTCCTGCGCCATGTGCTCTTCCTCACAACAACGACGACACAGTTTGCTACGGTCTGGGCCCTTACAGTTATGGGTCCTATGTCCAGACTCTTAGCACCGATAGCACCTGTCCACTGAGACGGCTGGAGTTTGCTTACTGGGCTTGCTGACCGACCGATCTTCAACTTCCCTCGCTCCATTACCTTTTGGCTTCCTTAACCGGTGACCTAGGGTAGCCTGAGTAGCACACTTGTCACACATCAGTCACGTTGACTCATCTGCGACCAAATTAAGTCACATTGGAGTTGCTGCAACCCAATCGATCTGAACTGTGCTACTAGGGAGGCTACCTGCGTGCGAAAGAGACAGTCTCTTAGGCGTACAGAGGTCTTCTTTCTTGACTCTGACGGCAGAGACGACGTCGCCCGCGTTCGTGACCTCGTCCAGTTGCTTGCACTGAGAGGTCACTTCCGCCCCCAACGACCTCACCAGGCTCCTGTAGTCAGTCCCACTAGCCTGCGCTCTGCGTTTCGGAACCACAATTATTTCACCGGTCTTGGTGTGTCTGACGCTCCGCACGCCCTGTCCCATGTCCGAAAGCTTTACGGCCGCCCGCATCGATTCAAGGGCTTCAGCGTACTTTGCCTTTTCAGTTTTCCCCAACAAGGCATCGCCTCTGTCCTTAGCTTTTTTTGCCGGTCGAGATGCGTTCGATTTCCGCTTTGCCCTACTGACCAGCTGCCAGGTATTTCCGGTCCTTGTGCCGATGGCACAGGCCGGCTGATACTCTCTTGCGAAACATTGACTTGGGTCTGGTTGGAGTCTTTCGCCTTTTTGAGCCGAAAAGTCACTTCTTCTTGTAGTCATACTGTTATGATGTTGATTTTCATTATGACACCTAAATGAGTGTTATAATAATGATTTTTTTTGCAATTCCTGAACAAAATATCTGGTTTACAATTTGACTTTGAGTGATAAAATGGCCTACTTTTCCATACAATCGAAATGGGTGCTTTAATGACTGTTATGCAATTCAAATGAGTTGCCTAAAAATTATTATAGAACTCATTTGTGTGCTATAACGGCCCATATAATGGTAAACCAACATCAGAACAGTTATTACATGACTTCATTTTGCTGAATTAGCTTGGCTAGGTGCTCAAATAATGTATTCTCTGCGCCCCGTAATAAATTAAATAGTTTGGTAAACAAGACATCAAAAAATTCCAAATGCAAGTAAATCTATCGCTTCACGACTTATTGAACTATGCAATATGGCACGGTAACATGGAATCTGATTGTTCTCCGCAGAAACATAATTTATTGGCAAGATTTATAAAATTAAAGTTCATTTTTCGTCATTGCAAAAATACGGACATCGGACATCAGATTGCTGTTAGGTATGCACCGTTTGGTCCACCGCTTCATTTTCTCTGTGAATAAAAAGAGGCGTGTCTAGTGCGTGTGCGTCATCTTCGTTCGAGATTTCACGGCTATCTAGTAACAACGGCTCAGAGGTGTTAGCGGAGAAAAAATCAGCTCTTATGGTGCCGGGACCGCTACCGACGTCATAATCGCCACTTTCAATTTAAAGATAACTCGTCTCAAATCAATTATCTTCCGATCAAAATGGAGATTTGAAACCAATGATATACGCGTCTTGATGCGCCTTGACAAGCACTGACAGCAACCAAACGATTCTCCGAATCTGATGTGCACTCATTACGAATAACGAAGGGGCGGAGCTAATGATCTTACTTCGTTAGATACTAGAAAGCCGCTTTACCACGCAACGAGGCTCATTCCAGTTCGAGACAGCAGCACGTACGGACGTGTTTTTTGCTCGCGCATTTTTTCCAAGTGTTTTTTTCTCGTTCGTTCGCTGTTTACGTTTTCGCTTCGTCGCGTTGGCGTTATTTTCTCCCGGACCCGTCATGGGAGACTCGGTGGCCGATTCGGTCGCTGGAAAAGTGCCTAAGCGCACTGCTCTTGGAGGCGCAGCTAACCCCTGCAAGCAGCTTTTGCAGAGCAACGTGTTCTCTCCGTTGCCACTCGATGACGCCGGCAATCCGCCGAAAAAGAGGAAGAAGCAGCAATCGCAGCTGCCGCAGGTGCAACCGGAGCGGAAGGAGAAGTGCCCGCCCGTGTTTGTCAAGGGCGATCCACCGGATTTGCGCCCAAAAATTCGCCAGCTGATCGCTAAAGAGCTGAAATGTACTTTTCGGCTCTGCAGCGAGGGCGTGAAAGTAATGCCGGCAAACAAGGACCATCATCAATCCGTCGTAGTCCTCGAGGTCCACAAGTATGAGTACTACACTCATGACCACCCCGGCACGAAGCCGCTAAAGGCTTTGCTGCGAGGCCACCAAGACATGAAGGAAGAGGTGCTCTAAGCTGAGCTCGACAGTTGCGGATTTAAGCCAGTTGCCGTGCACAAGATCGCTCGTCACGACAAGACGAGGAGATGTCGCGACCAGCTTTACCTGGTCCACCTGGAACACGGCTCCACAACGTGGAAGGACCTGAAGCTGGTCGGCGTTATAAATTACATTGTCGTTGACTGGAAGCGATATCGGCCCGTGCACCGCGACGTCACGCAGTGCACCAACTGCTTTAACTTCGGACACGACACCAGAAACTGCCGCATGAAGCCACGCTGCAACAAGTGTGGCGAAGCCCACCCGACCGAAGAGTGTGACAAGATGGAGGTGGCCGATCGCAAGTGCGCCAACTGTGGCGACAAACAGCGGGCCACCACAAAGGGCTGCCTAAAGCGAGCCGAGTTAATGGAAATCAGGAAGTAGGCTTCCACCAGGACCATTTTTGAGAAATGGACCAGGACCATGAGAAGGAAATAGACGTGGCGTTCATCAGTGAAACGCATCTAAAACCGGAGGTGACCGTCAACATCCCGGACTTTCGCATCGTGCGACTCGACCGGCTGACCAGGGGAGGAGGTGTGGCCATCGCTCTTCGCTACAACATCAACTGTCGTCTGCTTCCAAGCTTCCAGCTCAGTATCATCGAGGCCATCGGTGTCGAAATCACCACTTCAGTCGGCACAATCGCGCTCATCGCGGCGTACTGTCCAATGCAAGCCAAAGCCGGCGATGGATCATCGGCTGCCCTTCGGAAAGACATCGTCAAGCTCACGCGGAGGCAAGGTCAGCTTATCAATGCCGACCTCAATGCCAAACATCAAGCCTGGGGCAACAGTCGCGGCACCATCTGGAGCAACGATATGGAGGAAGGTCACTACACGATCTTGAGCCCGGATTCCCCCACTCGGCTGAGTCGGTCCGGTACCCACGCAACCCTCGACCTATACATCACGAACATGAATAGTCATGTCTCGCAGCCGGTTGTCCACCAGGAGTTTAGTTCGGATCACTATCCGGTGGTGGCGAAAGTGGGCTCCTCGGTCAATCGGCACCAGCAGTTACGGCGAAACTACCATCGAGTGAACTGGCAGCGGTTCCAGCAGTGCGTCGACAACTCCGTCGATTACGAGGTGCGTCCGGAGACGCCGGAAAGTATCGACCGCCAGCTGTGCGTCATCAAAGAGGCAATCTCGGTGGCCAGAGAGCAGCATGTCCCGACGGCTCGGCAGGTAAGCAACTCCTTAAACATCGATACACTCACCAAAGATTTGATTCGATTGCGGAATGTCACTCGCAGGCAGTTTCAGCGTACTGGACTGCCTGAGCTTAAGGCACGCTGCAATCGAATCACAAAAATTATCAAGGCCAGAATGGTGGACCTCAAAAATAACGACTTCTCGAATAAGATCCGCACTCTCCCAGATTATGCTAAGCCGTTCTGGAAAATGACCAAAATACTAAAATCCAAGCCTCGGCCCATTCCACCTTTGATCCCACTAGACAATAATGGCTCTAAGGATCGCTTGATAACTCCTGCAGAGAAGGTCGCTGAAATAGGTCGTCACTTCGTCAACTCACACAATCTTGGGCAGAACATCGTCAGTCCACACGAAGCAGCCGTCAACGAGCATGCTAACAACATCCATTTGATTCCCAAAGACTTCTCGGAGGAGTTGGAGATCTCAGCTGACGAATTGACGGCCTATATCAAACTATCGAAAAACATGAAGGCCCCAGGCTTCGACAGCATCCTGAATCTCGAGCTCAAACAAATGAGTGCTCCGTTCTTTAAGCACCTCTCGCTTATCTTTAATCAGTGTCTCCAGCTCAGCTACGTCCCATCGTCCTGGAAGTCAGCGAAATACATCCCCATCCGGAAGTCTGGGAAGGATCCTTCCTCCCCCAAAAGTTATCGACCCATCAGCTTTCTCTCAGGGTTATCCAAGCCATTCGTAAAAGCTGTTCATCATCGGTTTCTTGAGTCTGCCGAAAATCTCAATATCTTGCTCGAGGAACAGTTTGGTTTCCGACGCGGTCGGTCAACTGTACACCAACTGACTCGAGTTACCAACGTCCTCAGACGGAACAAGTTTATCTCAAAAACCTCCGCCATGGCCTTACTCGATGTCGAGAAGGCGTTTGATATATGGCATGATGGCCTGGTGTACAAACTACAACGCTACAATCTTCCCAGCTTCCTGGTAAAAAATCATCAATAATTACTTGTCGGCAAGAACATTCCGGGTATCAATCAGCGGAGCGAGTTCCAATGCGCTCAAAATCGCCGCAGGCGTCCCCTAGGGCAGTATCATCGGGCTCCTGCTTTTCAATCTGTTCACCTCCGACATGTCAGAACCTCCAGAAGGCGGCATTTTGTCTCTGTTCGCAGATGACACCTCAATCGTCTACAACGGTAGAGTGATCAGAGCGCTAGTGGCAAAACTCCAACGAAGCCTGGATGCCCTGACAAAGTACCAGCTGGAAGATTTGTATCAACTCGGCGAAGACCCAGGTCATCATTTTCCACTCTATATCCCCTAAACATGTTCCGCATGAGGACTGTATAATCGTCCTCAGTGGCACGTCTGTGCAATGGGCCAATGAGGTTGACTACCTTGGCTTGACCCTTGACAGCAAGCTTATTTTTCGGCAGCAGGTTGACAAGACGGTGACAAAGTGTAACGTTTTGTTGAAACTACTGTTCCCTTTGATCAACCGGCGGTCGTCATTGTCCCTGAAAAATAAGCTTGCTGTCTACAAGCAAATCATCCTCCCTGTGATCGAATATGGCATGCCGGTCTGGGAGAGCTGCGCTAAAACCCACCACCTCAAACTTCAACGGGTCCAAAACAAATTCCTGAGGATGATCCTCAACACCCCTCCCAGGACAAGAACATCCGAGGTCCACCGTCTGGCCGGAATAAAAACCTTACATGAACGCTTTGGTGAGTGTAAAGAAAAGTTTAGGGTCCGTTGCTTGCACTCGGACCAAGAAGCGCTTAGGGCGCTAGTTCCAATCTAGGTTATCAAATTTTTATTGTAAATATTAGTGTACATAGTAGTTAGGTTATCAAATTAAAAAAAAACACACTAGCGCCTCCTGAAGGCCGTCATGATACATTATATTTTAAAAATTAAGTAAAAACATAAAAATAATAATAATAATAACAATAATTAAAATTGAAGTTGGAGGGCCAAGCCGGCCGATCACTGTACATGTTAAAAATAATTGTATGTTTAAATAAAGAAGAATTTTACTACTACTAGCTTTACCACGCACGCAATTTATTTTGTTCGGGATTTCACAGAGAGCACTGTGAGGTTTCACGCTGTTTACGTCGAGCGGTCGTGTGTTGTACACAACCCTTCTATTTTTTTTAACTGATAACAAGTATGATTTTTTTCAGTAGCATATTCTGCCCATGACCGCATATTTGTAACACTGGCATTTTGTCCATTTTGTAAAAAGCTTGTTAATCGTTCAGATAGCTCAATTTTCTGCATCTTATCGCACAAAAGTAAAATAGGCTTTACTATCTTGCTTATCTGTGGTAAGCTGGAAATGTTTGAGTTTGTAGGGAGGATTGATAAACGATTTACAAAATCTACCAAAATGCAAATGTTACAAATATGCGATCATGGGGAGTACATGCTTTTGGTAAAAAGAGATAATTTTAAAATGTTAAAATTTCACGATAAAAGATTTTAAAATACCTCGTATCCTTTTCTTATTGCTCTAAGCTTTCTTTTCGTGGGAAAACCATGCTGGTTCATGAAAGAACAATGATATTCACGTCTGGGGGACCGTGTACTATTCTCTGTACTTTGCCATTAAAATGTTAAAAATGTTTTTTTAGTTGTGTCAGTGTTGCACGAAACCGTAGGTGTATTCGCGTGCACATAACTAATGACGTGCAGTATTGCTTAAATCTGCATCTGCACCGAGGGCTCATACAACAAAGGATGAAGGATGAAACAAATTTACCCTTCGGAACGTGGTCGACTTCATGAAGATTATTAAAGATTCAGTCCAAACGAGTGTCCAACAGATGAGCAATTTTCGTTTCAAAACAAAATAATATTATCTCTATAAGACATCAATTGATTACTTTTGTGGGACCACGAATTGGTTTAGCATTAACAAAAGTAATCACAACAATCATGGGCTAAAGGCGGATGCCTGTTGGATCGTCCCGGTACTGGCGTAATGGCAACACTGTCGATGGGAAATCTGGGCAGTAAAAGTTAAAACTTATAAAGAAAAACGCCCACCCGTTGCGCGATGGCTCCTGGAGGTTGACAACAACGGTGGAAAGCCGCTGCTGCTAAGATGGTAAACGATAACCAAGGGAGAAGGAAAACATCCTCGTCGTGGCGTGGCGTCGCCATGGATGTCAGCAGCAGCAGACAGGGCTCGCTATCACCAGCCAGCGACGGAGCGACTATGACGATGCTTAAAGTGGTACTATAGGGGGTATAAAATTTAATACAAGACCCCCATCATCTTAATGAGACTAAAGTAGTTGGTGTAATTAATGTATACGAGTGCTGCCGACAGATACAGCCTGATGGGTTGCGACTAAGGGCATGGAATGGTGCCGGCGACACTTTCGTCGAGTGCAACGGCAGCGTGTGACATTTCACACTTTGATTGCGGGGGTTATGCTCAACCCTTGATCGGTCGAGAGCGAAGCGGTGCTGGTGACAATGCCGGCCTATCCATCGCCATGAAGAGGAAATCGGATCAAGAGTTTGTGGCTTTGGGTATCACTTCGAAGGAAAGGCGAAGGCAAATTCGATTTGTCGTAAAATTGTGTGGAGCACCGCGTTTCTATCGCTTCATCCACGATATCATCACAAACGACGCCTCCGTTTCCAAAACATAATCGAAATAGATCGCCTAGGATGATTTAATGTTTCATTTGTGCTTGATGAGTTTTACGTAATCAAACAACGTGTTCGGATAGGAAAGTGTCACCAAGTTTTGTCTAGAAGACGTTTCACGACCAAACAATTCATATTGAAATGAAAGGGTTTTCTGCGGCGGTTTACGATGCTTTTACGTTCCCTTCTCAAAATCACGCTGACATAAAATTCTTATCTAATCCTCTTAAATTGTTGCTCCGTTTTGAAACGATTCGCACAAAAATGCATTTGCTGTGGGAGTAAAATCACATTTTGTCGAGTGGTCCTGGTCCTATGTTTATGTCGCATCAAGATGCTGTTGGGTCCCCCTCCTTATGTTCCGACAATACATGATGCCAAGTGTGCACCACTGTTCAGTATGCGATAAAATTTTATTCCATGATTACTTGTAAAAGTGAATGTAGGAAGACATGTTTGAAATACTGGCCAGAGAATATCGTATTTTCTCAGAATCAAGCGTTCGGATGGTAGGTAACAGCGAGGGTCTTATATCGTAGAAAGGAATGTACCCACAAAATTTCATTCATATTCGTCATGATCAAAGTCACAATAAATAATAAGACATGTCAGAAGACTGTCAGTGTGTGCAGTCAGTGGTGGATCCATGTACCAGAACATGAATAGGACAAATAGGTTAATAGCATTGGCGTATCCTGCTAATCTGCTCAATGTATAGAGCAAGAGGAATACACTACTAAGGGCTGATTTCTTCACCTCCGCTTAGTGCTTAAACCAGGTTTAAACGTATGGGTAAGTACCGCTTACGAGTTAAGCGTAGGTGAAGAAATCGGCCCTAAGTGCTCCAAAGTGGTATATTCATCTTGTTCTAGAGATTACTGAGACCCTCCTGTTGACGCTCATAAGAGCGATTGTTGGTTTTGGATCACTGTCAAGTTTCGGTAGTTTTCAAGGTGGGCTTAGGTATTGAATTTAGTCACTATGTATTTAACAAATACATGGTTTATTACGGACGAATGAACGGAATTATACATGGTTGCTTTTGTTTAACTTGGAATACTTTAAGAAACTGACGATTAAAAATTGCGGAATCGAAGGCACGCGTAATATATCACAAACTGTATGTCGCTCGAACAACGAGTCTCAAGACTACCCTTCATTCTAGCGTCTGTGGTGGTTTTATAGACGGAATAACAACAAAGATTTCTGTACAAACAATAACTTCAATAATTTGTAACGAGAGCCGAAATCTATGGGGGGGGGGGGAGTGGTTGGTTGGCACCAAAATCTAGAATTTCGCTATGGGAAATAATAAGAAAATATACTCAAATTTACTGGTTCAAAGTGATTGAAATTAAAGCTTTTATCAGACATTTCCCATCGTTGAGAATAGTTGATAGGTTTGTGAAACTGGTAACACTGGTAATTAAATGCATGGTAATGCCATATACATACTTCCACACGGAAGCAATCAATTTAGATTGGACAAGTATAGAGTTGTGATGGAATCGGTTGCTGGAATATTGAATTGAAACTAGATTGTAAGGTACCCAGGGCAAGTGAAAATACGGGGTAAGTGGGTACTGTGGCTGCCGATTAATCGGTGAACGTTTTTAATGATAACAATGTTCTAGAAAGATTAAGCAGAACAATCAACGAATTCACCTGACACAAAAATATTTGGAATCAAAACCATTTGCGGCACCATACTAATGGTATTGTTTAATCATGACTTTAAACTACCGGCAAAAGCTATTACTTTTATTTTAATTCAATGGATTTCCAACAAAATAGTCGTTTCTAAATTCATCATTTATGTGGAGAGTGAATATTTTGAGCAATTAAATAATTGTGTGACACCGAAAACGATTTAAAAGTTTTGATTAAAGCCAAAATCTGCAATTTTCACTTGCCCTTGAGTTTCAACATACATGGGGCAAGTGGGACATATTTGAACAACATTTTCGATAGAGCCATTTTACCTGTTTTTAAATTGATGTCTAGTGAAAAATAACTTCGACACTCATATATCATATGGATCTAATCAAATGCAGTTGATATCATTGGTTTCGTTGTTAAGAAGTAGTATACAGTTGATTTACCAAATCTGTATTTTACTTTCTGAAAATGATCTCCCTCATGGAAAAAAAATAATGGTTATAACTATGGGAAATTTTCCGTTGACAGTGCAAACAATCTATTTATTCTACAATAGATCAACAGGTTTTGTCTTGTGTTTTGCTATTTTTAAACTTCGCATCAGATTAACAGATTTTCAGATAAATAAAATGCTTAAGACATCGGCCATTTCGTTCTATTACAAATTCACAACACTGCGCATCGCCTGAATAAAAACGTTCCTTTTGAAGTTCTAATTTATGTAATAATATGTGTTCTAAACAGAGAAACATTCATTCGAAAAGAGAACAAAGATTTGCTTATCCTTTCCATCTAACCCATTTGGTAAGAAAGTAAGCTAATGGAAAGCCAAGCAACAGCCAATTAAACAGTAAACCGGCTGTTGTCTTGTTTTTATACATTGTAATCCCTTTCTTTTTGCAAAAACAAAAGTCTGACAAGCAATAAACCTCCATCCATGATCTGAAATACTACGACTCAGAAATTATATGAACATTATGTCTACATTCTTCAAATAAGTTCCGTTAGACAGTATAAAGCAGAATAGGTCCCACTTGCCCCGTTTGAAGGGGTAAGTGGGTCCCACAGGTAAATTTATTTATGTCACTAACAATATTTTTTGTAACTGAATAAATGGCTTACAACACGTCTACACTTCAACAACGGAAGCATTTAATGATGTATCCGAGGTTAATGTCCTGAAATACCCTTTTTTCTAAGTATGCGTTAACAATTTTGCTGAACTAGCGTTTTTTTAGGTCCCACTTGCCCCGGGGTACCTTAAGTGAATTATATGAATATCATTAGTTTAATAATTATCAACAGAAAATATATTCTAGCTTTGAAGCTGTGCAAAATATGATCACTACTTTCAAAACAGTTTATTTCGAGCCGTCACAACACCCATAGGGAACTACATCCGTAATTATCCGTTTGAATAATTTCCGGAAGGCCTTTTTGCGTCAAAAACTGATACAGGTATCACAACGTCGGCTCCAGGGAGCATGTTCCCCTTAATTTGGGAGATTTGTACCATCGCCTTCACTGTCTTTTTCATCATTTACCTGACTGAAAAAGAAAGGGAAAAAAGAAATAAACAGGAAAGGCAAATAGTAGGGTAAGACGGTATAATGCGCCCCACCTGGCCAAAACGCCCCCCTTTGATTTCTAGAAAACTATAACTAATAAAGGGTCAAAACCAGTTGGTACCTATAAGTATTTGTAAACCCATCATACTATGTGAATGTGGAAGTATTTTTGTATAACACAATGAAAATAACAGCAAAATACAAAAAGTTACAATTTTGATGTAACTTTTCATGTTTTTTTGCTCAACATTCTGGAGCGACTCTGGCATACTGTCCGCAAAACTTGCACTGGAACACTCAGTTGGGCAACAAAATTACTTTTCTCAGTGGTTAATATGATATAAAATTGCTTCCATCTTCAAAAATGTAACGATTTTCGAAAACATGTTTCACTGGCCAAAACGCCCCAGTGTAGGCAGGACGATATGCCCTTACCAACTGGACACAAGCGCAGCGAGCCTGCAGCAGTTGCTTCCAAATTGTATGGAAAATATTGAAATGTAATTCACACCTGCTTGAACGAACCTATGTTGGTTTTTTAATGTCAAGCGCATAAGGATTTGTAGCCTTTTTATTATGGGATTGATAAAATACCAATGAAGGGCTATTAAACGTCTTTGGTTGAGGTGGGGCGTATTGCCCAGGCACTTTTTAAAATTCATTTTTTCACGACTTTTCAAAAAAGCTTTATTACGTGTTATCTGTAATATTTTTATATGACTACTAACGGGCAATGCATTTGCGACTTCCTGGACTACCAAATAACACAAAGTTTGCATAAATTGCGTTGAAAAGTAAAAAGTTATCAAGGAGTTGCCTTAGGGGGGGCATATTATACCGTCTTACCCTAAAATCGCGTAAATCGGACCCATATAGCCTTATATGGCTTTTGTTCGCTATTAAGAAATTCTTTAGGAGACGAGCCAGCCTAGGGCTGAAAGTCTCCTTAACCCTTTCAGGACGAGTTTTTATTACATGGTGTGAATAGTATAGAAATTCCGATTCTACCAAAACTAGTATAGAAAGAACAAAACGGTGTAGAACAGTGGTCCCCAGGCTTACTATCAAGGACCGCACAGCAGTTTTGAGCTGTTGAAGCGGGCCACAGTATACCGTGGACCCCTGATAATTTGAACGGTACCTCATTCATATTAACGGGGTTCACTTTTTAATTTGAATTTCTGATTCTTCTTTGAGCATCCAACAAACCGGTTTCTGGTCAACAGGGTCCAAATTAAAAAGTGTTCAAATTAAAGAAGGTTATATTACCGGGGGTCCACGGTATATATATGCAACATTTGTTTTTCAGTTCATATTACATATTCCAGAACATTGTATATTTGAGCAAAATATTTTCTTCCTGTGAATCTTTCTCAATTAAAGTATGTACTTATAAATATGGACATTTTATTCTATAGTTTTATCGCCGCAATTAAATTTTAGTACCGTACCGTATAGTACCGGTTTTTTTTTCAGTAGCGAATTTGACACGAGAAAAGACACGAGAAAATTGTTTTACCGTAATTGTGTAATGAAAAGAAAGTGAAAATTCATCCAAAAATGGCGGCCGTTGGCAGTGGTTGCTGCAGAAAACTCGTCGTCAGTAGGAACATCACTCAAGTGAAATCATTGCTCGCATGCTGTTAGTGATTACAAAGGCGCACAATTTTAAAAATCGCTCCTTTGGCAGGTCCATTACTATACACAGAAGAGGGTTTTGATTTGCCGTATTTGAATATGATGCTTGAATGTGCGAAAAGATTACTCTAGTAGAAATATTAGTGAAATGCATCTTTCTCCAACCCTTCTTGTCTCTAGAGAGAACCTAGAAGATAAGCGAAAATCGTGCCTAATTGATGAATTTCTTTTTTCGTTTCATCACTTTCACGGAGAACTCACTTTTCGCGAAAGCAATTACAAAATTTTTATAACCGCAACGGGATTCGATCCTAGAACATCAACAAAAATGGCGGTGGGATGCAGTCACTTTCCCACCACTCGACTTAGACTTCATGTAGGTAGGTATTAGGTTGTTCGTTCCATAAAAGCTACTCTTTTTGCAATTGGTGATGGCACGAAAATGAAGAAAGAAGTGAGAAAACGAGCAAATCTACTTTTCGCGACACTGATAGTGAGGGAGCAATCGTTATCTCTCATCAGACCTTTTTTTCCCACAACACGATGTCTGGCGAAAATCAACGTGAGGGAGCATTCTCTGTTCGTGAGCATTACGGTCTCTGCTCTTTATACTGCTGAATGGCCTCATGGATAGCGATATTATGCTGTTGGGACCACTACCGACGCTCTAATCGCCACTTTCAATTCGAAGAAAATTCGTCTCCAATCAACTACAGGGGTTAGACAAAAAGGTTGAGATAGGTAAAATTTTGTCGCAGTTCAAATCAGCATAAATTTGAGTAGAAAAATCCGATTTCGATGAAATTGGGACCATCGGACGCGGAAACTCTTCTAGTATACTAGAACCATGCAAACCCTAATATAGGCCCTTGGCCACCGGAGATGTTCCAGGTTTTCCGAGGGTATGATGAAAATGTTTTTTTTTCTTCTGCTTGTCATTTCATGTGACGTTTACTGACATCTTGTTTTATGCTTTCCCCAGAAACTAGAACTAATATGCTGACCAATGCTGGCTGCAGATCCAAAATCCATTAGGTATACGCAGAGATATGGCCATTTTCGTGAAAACGGTACGAGATTGGCCATACACCCTGAATAAAAATCACTTTTGCAGAACTTCCGCAACCTGTTACAAATTGGCCAGAGAGTCTTACAGTCCTCAAAATATATCTTTAATAAAGATTCTATATTCATCGTCTTGAGAAAACATGAATTTTGACACCCATATATGCATGGTTCTAGATGGTGCCAAAACCGGCTCTTTCGGGAAGACTCTTGGAACCTGCTATAAGGGTGGTAGTGGATACTATCATTTTGGAAATGTTTCTGTAATCATCGTCTCGCAAAGCCAAGAAGTTAGATACTCATATTTGCATTATTCCGATCTGTTATCATTTCATAATGTTCCCGGGACCGTTTTTACGGAAATGGCCATATCTCTGCGTAGTTTTGATGGATTCTCGATCTACAGCCACCATTGGTCGGCATATTAGTTCTAGTTTTTGGACAAAGCATAAAACTTGTTGAAAGTGAACGTCATATAAAATGACAAGCAGTGGAAAAAATGCATCTTGAACGTAACCTCGGAAAACCCGAAACATCTCGGTAGCCGATGACCAATCTCAGGTTTTACATAAGGATAGTATACTAGAAGAGTGTCCGCGTCCGATGGTCCCAATTTTATCAAAATCGGATCATTCTACGCAAAGTTATGCTGACTTGAAATTCGGCAAAATTTTGCCTATCTCAACCTTTTTGTCTAACCCCTGTATCTTCCGTTCAAAATGGGGGTCATGAAAGAAAGCGAAATACGCGTCTTGATGCACCTTCACAACCACTAACAGCAACCAAACGATTATCCAAATCTAACGAGAAAATTTAACTTTCTACCGTTGAAAGGTTGAAGACGCTACCCCGTCTGCAGAAACTACCGCCGACGGCCATCATTGATGCTGTTGGGATCGATAATGACGCAATCATTGTCATTTAATTGTATGACACTTTGAAGAAAATACTGCTCAAATAAACTCTTCCGTTTCAAATGCAGAGTTCTGAGAAGAAGTGATTTATGCTTCTTGAGACCTTGTTGGGAATGGGGAAGGGCCGTTTTGTTGGAAATAAATTCAGTGTGCAACCGTCACCCCTCGTTATCGAGACAACTTTTATGTTCAGACCAAATGAACACACCGTGGTTGTGTTGTCGAATATTATTGTTTATATTTATGTTTATGTATTTGAATAAATTGTATTCGTTCGAGTGAAGCTGAAGCGTCCAGTTTGTATTTTCTCCGCTCCGGAAAACCCACTTTATTTTTCCTCGGTCCGCTGTTTCGTTGTTTTCACTGTTGGTGCGCTCAACAGGTTATTGGCCCAGGCATGGACGAGAAAATAAAAATCGCCGCGATCGACGGATCCGGCTTCCACAACTGGAAGTTCCGGATGGAAACCGTCCTCGATACTTTAGATCTACTGGATTGCCTCCACCAGGAGATGAGTGAGATCGATGAGTTAAAAATGATGGCGGACGATTCTGCGAGCGTGAAGTCGGAGAAGAAAAAGAAACTGGTGGCGCGGAGAGCCACAGAGAAAAAGTGCAAAGCAATGATTAGTGGAAGACTGTGCGACTCTGAAGCAAATTTGGGACACGCTGAAAGCGGTGTTCGAGCGTTGTGGTGATGCCGGGCAGTTGTTTATCCGGAAGCAGCTTCTCACATTGAAATATGTGGAGGATGCTAGTGATAATGGTTTGTCAGAACACTTGCTTAAATTTGATCGGCTAATACGAGAGTTGAAGGAAAGTGGTGCGGCTGTGGAAGAATGTGACGCGATTTGCCATCTGTTAACGTTGCCATCGTCGTTTGATTCGGTAGTTACCGCGATCGAGACGCTTCCGTCCGGTGTAACAATGGCTT
This sequence comes from Armigeres subalbatus, assembly GCF_024139115.2. Lineage (NCBI taxonomy): Eukaryota > Metazoa > Arthropoda > Insecta > Diptera > Culicidae > Armigeres > Armigeres subalbatus. The sequence continues at coordinate 87,399,313 of NC_085139.1, read as the reverse complement.
TCGTGAAGAAACGTTTGCTCGATGTGAACATAAAGAATAGAAACTTATTGTCCCCTGGCGGCGACGATGAGGGTGTTGCCATGATGAGTAGGCAGAGTTGGAGGAGGTTGACGTGTTTTCGGTGCGGTAAAGTCGGACACAAACGAGCCGACTGTCAGGTGAAATTGTCAGAATCGGATCCGAGTGAGTACAGCAATGTGAGAAAACGAAACTATAAAGCTGACGTAGTATTTGAAGACCGTACCTCGGATCGCGCGGAGGTTGTTTTTATGGCGTCTAAAGAAAAAGAACTGGTGAAAGCGCAGTGGTTCCTAGACTCTGGTGCCACGGACCACATGGTGAACGACAATAGTTATTTTAAAATGATGCGGCGCCTGGAGCGGCCTGTGGAAGTGTTAGTAGCGATCGGCGAAAAATTACTGGCAGAATACTGTGGTGATGTGGAGGTGTATGCCGTTATTGGAAATAAAATGAAGAAGTGCGAAGCGAAGAATGTGCTATACTTACCCGGACTTAGCTGCAATCTGTTCTCAGTGAACCGTGTGGCGAGAGCTGGTTTACGAGTCAGTTTTGTAGGCAGTAGAGCGGAAATATTGGAGAATGGGGTAGTTGTGGCTATAGCAAATTACAACAATAAACAATATGTATGAACTGAACATGTTTAAGCGTCGTACATAAAAAAGGCGGCATCTGGCAAGTTGCAGAAGTATATGGAAAGTGAAAATGGAAAATGTGTTGAATGAATCGAAGATTACAGAAGAATAGATAGTGCAGAAGAAGAATCCATGAAAGAGGGCTCAACACGTTTGACCGAATACCGTTCGGCCGAATGCCACTTGGCCAAAGGTCACTAGGCCGAAAGTTGTTTGGCCGAAATTACCATTTGGCCGAACAGACCATTAGGCCGACATGTCATATAGCCGAATAGGTCATTTGGCACAATAGGACGTCCACTCATCATTTCCAAATTTCTACTGCGAAAAGGGTTCTGTCACAAACGCCCGAATGCCATAAGGCACATGGAATTTGGTTCCTTCTTCAACATACACTAAGGTTTTTTTACGTCGCTCCATGTACCGCGTAAAAAAAACCGCGTTATTTAAAAAAAAACGACGTAAAAAAAACCGCGCTATTTAAAAAAACGACGTAAAAAAAACCTATTGGGGGACTTAGAAAATTTTATATGTTGGTGCCTACTGGGGACTTAGAAAATTTTTCTTATGCCGGTGCCTACTGGGGACTTAGAAAATTTTAAATTGGGACTTATAATGAACGGGGCTTCTTCCTATTTGTTTGCTAGGTGTTGTTTGTAGGTCATAGTACGCTAGTATGGATCGTGATATGGTACATGGTTTTTGTGATATGAAACCAGGAATGTGTTGCGATCTATGCACAAACTCATCCAAGAATCTCATGAAATAAGGCCTTGAGATCTATGAAATAAGGCCTTGAGTTCTATAAAGATCTGTCCTCTTGTTTCAAATATGGTACATGCTCTGTGTGACTTATAGAATAGATTGTGTTCAAAGCCTAAGTTATAGGTCATCCAAAATTCCCGGAGCAAGGCCTTTAGATCTACACGCGTAACCAAAAGATCTGTCCGCCTGTTTCAAATATGGTACATGCTCTGTGTGACTCATAGAATGGATTGTGTTCAAAGCCTAAGTTATTGGTCATCCAAAAATTTTTTGGATGACCAATAACTAAGGTTTTGACACAATCTATTCTATGATTTACAGAGCATGATATTTGAAACACATCTTGGTTACCTGAACTGAATGACAATAACTAACTGAACACAATCTATGAGTCACATAGAGCATGTACCATATTTGAAACAGGCGGACAGATCTTTGGTTACGCATGTTGGTGTAAAGGCCTTACTTCGGGACTTTTTTGGATGACCAATAACTTAGGCTTTGAACACAATCTATTCTATGAGTCACACAGAGCATGTACCATATTTGAAACAGGCGGACAGATCTTTGGTTACGCGTGTAGATCTCAAGGCCTTGCTTCGGGATTTTTTTGGATGACCAATAACTTAGGCTTTGAACACAATCTATTCTATGAGTCACACAGAGCATGTACCATATTTGAAACAGGCGGACGGATTTTTGGTTACGCGTGTAGATCTAAAGGCCTTGCTTCGGGAATTTTTTGGATGACCAATAACTTAGGCTTTGAACACAATCTATTCTATGAGTCACACAGAGCATGTACCATATTTGAAACAGGCGGACAGATCTTTGGTTACGCGTGTAGATCTAAAGGCCTTGCTTCGGGAATTTTTTGGATGACCAATAACTTAGGCTTTGAACACAATCTATTCTATGAGTCACATAGAGCATGTACCATATTTGAAACAGGCGGACAGATCTTTGGTTACGCGTGTAGATCTTAAGGCCTTGCTTCAGGATTTTTGGATGGCCAAGAACTTGTTCTATGAACACAATCTGTTCTATAAGTCACACAGAGCATGTACCAAATTTGAAACAGGCAGGACAGATAATTGGTTACGCGTGTATATCTAAAGGCCTTGCTTCGGGATTTTTTTGGATGACAAAGAACTTGGGCTTTGAACACAATCTGTTCTATGAGCCACAAAAAGCATGAATAATATTTGAAACAGGCCGATAGATTTTTGGTTACGCGTGTAGATCTAAAGGCCTTGCTTCAGGATTTTTTTGGATCATCAAGAACTTATGCTTTGAACACAATATATTATATGAGTCACACAGAGCATGTACCATATTTGAAACAGGCGGATAGATCTTTGGTTACGCGTGTAGATCTCAAGGCCTTGTTTCAGGATTTTTTGGATGACCTAGAACTTATGCTTTGAACACAATCTTTTCTATGAGTCACAAAGAGCATGTACCATATTTGAAATAGGCGGATAGATCTTTGGTTACGCGTGTAGATCTAAAGGCCTTGCTCCGGGATTTGACCAATAACTTAGGCTTTGAACACAATCTATTCTATAAGTCACACAGAGCATGTACCATATTTGAAACAGGCGGACAGATCTTTGGTTACGCGTGTAGATCTCAAGGGCCGCCGTCGCATTAATATTGGATGACCAATAACTTATGCTTTGAACACAATCTATTCTATGAGTCACACAGAGCATGTACCATATTTGAAACAGGCGGACGGATCTTTGGTTACGCGTGTAGATCTAAAGGCCTTGCTTCGGGAATTTTTTGGATGACCAATAACTTAGGCTTTGAACACAATCTATTCTATGAGTCACACAGAGCATGTACCATATTTGAAACAGGCGGACAGATCTTTGGTTACGCGTGTAGATCTAAAGGCCTTGCTTCGGGATTTTTTTGGATGACCAATAACTTAGGCTTTGAACACAATCTATTCTATGAGTCACACAGAGCATGTACCATATTTGAAACAGGCGGACAGATCTTTGGTTACGCGTGTAGATCTAAAGGCCTTGCTTCGGGAATTTTTTGGATGACCAATAACTTAGGCTTTGAACACAATCTATTCTATGAGTCACATAGAGCATGTACCATATTTGAAACAGGCGGACAGATCTTTGGTTACGCGTGTAGATCTTAAGGCCTTGCTTCAGGATTTTTGGATGGCCAATGACTTGGGCTTTGAACGCATTCTATTCTATGAGTCACACAGAGCATGTACCATATTTGAAACAGGCGGACAGATCTTTGGTTACGCGTGTAGATCTAAAGGCCTCGCTTCAGGATTTTTTTGGATGACCAACTTATGCTTTGAACACAGTCTATTCTATGAGTCACATAGAGCATGTACCATATTTGAAACAGACGGACAGATCTTTGGTTACGCGTATAGGTCTTAAAGTCTTGCTTCGGGATTTTATTGGATGACCAATAACTAAGGCTTTGAACACAATCTATTCTATGAGTCACACAGAGCATGTACCATATTTGAAACAGGCGGACAGATCTTTGGTTACGCGTGTAGATCTCAAGGCCTTGCTTCGGGATTTTGTTGGATGACCAATAACTTAGGCTTTGAACACAATCTATTCTATGAGTCACACAGAGCATGTACCATATTTGAAACAGGCGGACAGATCTTTGGTTACGCGTGTAGATCTAAAGGCCTTGCTTCGGGAATTTTTTGGATGACCAATAACTTAGGCTTTGAACACAATCTATTCTATGAGTCACACAGAGCATGTACCATATTTGAAACAGGCGGACAGATCTTTGGTTACGCGTGTAGATCTCAAGGCCTTGCTTCGGGATTTTTTTGGATGACCAATAACTTAGGCTTTGAACACAATCTATTCTATGAGTCACACAGAGCATGTACCATATTTGAAACAGGCGGACGGATCTTTGGTTACGCATGTAGATCTAAAGGCCTTGATTTTTTTGGATGATCAAGAACTAAGGCTTTGAACACAATCTATTCTATGAGTCACACAGAGCATGTACCATATTTGAAACAGGCGGACAGATCTTTGGTTACGCGTGTAGATCTAAAGGCCTTGCTTCGGGATTTTTTTTTTGGATGACCAATAACTTAGGCTTTGAACACAATCTATTCTATGAGTCACACAGAGCATGTACCATATTTGAAACAGGCCGACAGATCTTTGGTTACGCGTGTAGATCTAAAGGCCTTGCTTCGGGAATTTTTTGGATGACCAATAACTTAGGCTTTGAACACAATCTATTCTATAAGTCACACAGAGCATGTACCATATTTGAAACAAGAGTACAGATCTTTATAGATCTCAAGGCCTTATTTCAGGAGATTCTTGGATGAGTTTGAGCATAGATCGGAACACATTCCTGGTTTCATATCACAAAAACCATGTACCATATCACGATCCATACTAGCGTACTATGACCTACAAACAACACCTAGCAAACAAATAGGAAGAAGCCCCGTTCATTATAAGTCCCAATTTAAAATTTTCTAAGTCCCCAGTAGGCACCAACATATAAAATTTTCTAGTCCCCCAATAGGTTTTTTTACTTCGTTTTTTAAAATAGCGCGGTTTTATTTTACGTCGTTTTTTAAATAACGCGGTTTTTGACGTCGGTACCGCGTAAAAATATCCGCGTAAAAAAACCGCGCAAAAAACCGCGTAAAAAAACTTCAGTGTACCTAGAAAAAGCAAAAAAAGTGTAATGTTTTTTTCAACTATTTTTATCGTGATAGTTTTTCACGTAGTATAAAATCATATGGCAGAAAAGATCATTTAATCTTCGCATTTTCTGGACTACTTTATGCGTTAGAAAAGAATTTCTAATACACTGGATTCTGTTTTTACACGATTTACATTTTCTCAATTTCCCACTCATCCTAAATGTTTTACGTATATTAATTATCATGTGATTTTTCTTTGATTTATTCTGGATTTTTTGAAACATGTTGCGAAGAGTTTGGTGGCAAATTGAAGTCACACGATCAAAAATACGAGCGAAAAAAAATCGTGTAAAAACAAAATTCTGTGTATACGTTATTTATTGGGCATAATAAACGTCACTAAAGAACATCCTATGCCACAAAGACACAAAGACTACATTGAGCAAATAGCTTTGGCCTAATAGTATGCTTTACTTCTAAACCCTGGATCAATATTTAAGGGTAAGAGTAAAGAAAACTCAAAGGTGCAGCACAAAAGTGACGTAGGACTACGTAGCTATTCGAAATGAATGGTATTTGTCATCATAGTTTGTGTCTCTATATCAACATTGATATTTCACTCTTCCGAAAATCTCAGTATAAGTTCTTTCTTCCTCATCAAAGATTTGTGGCCAAGACTAGCAACCCTATAACCAGAGACCGGCGCAGTGAAAAACTGTTGAAATTGTAACGTATGAAAATGCATGAAATCGTGAAAATAATACTGGCAGCACTTGAACTTTTTGCTTGCTTTTTATGGATTCAAAAAGTAAACAAGTCGAAATGGAACCGTTTTTGACGGTTCGATTGGAAACAAGATGGCGTCTTCGCGGATCTCTCATTCTTGTATTTCTAGCCCAGACCAGAGCCGTTTGTGTAAGTGGGTGCCACCGAAACAGTCCTCGAGCTAGATCAGCATTGATCGTATACCTCATCAGCTCTGCGCTCGTGTTGGTTGGGCTTCTCGGGTTGTCCCCAAGAGCCTGTCGTGAGTGTAGCTTGAAAGTAAATGAAAAAGGCCCACTCGCGCCTTCGCGATTAACTCTTTCTTTCCATAAAATGTTGGTCCTGGAAAGTTCCAATTTTCTTTTCCCAATGCGCCTTTCCAATAACTAACTGCATCCAAACGCTTGGCTTGCGTTGAAACTGTCCGACAGCCACTCGATGGTTTTTCGCTAAGCCTCCACCATTTGGAATAAATTTTCAGCATTGCCACTGCTACCCACGCCTAGTGCTCCTGTGTCCGCTCCGCTGCATCAAATTTTGTCGAACCGCTCTTTGCGGAATCCCGATCAAAATGGCTCGCGCGTGCCGGAGAGCAGCTTAAGCACTAAGACAAGGTGATGGACTTTCGTGTCTGTTGTTCAAAATTGCGCTAGAGGGTGTCCTGCGGAGAACCGGGGTACGATTTTCAACAGATCCAGTCAACTTATTTGTTTCGCGGATGACATGGACATTGTCAGTCAAACATATGAAAAGGTGGTAGATCTGTACACCCGTCTGAAACGTGAAGCAACAAAAGTTGGACTGGTGGTGAATGTATCGAAGACGAAGTGCATGCTAGTAGACGAAACCAAGCGTGACAGGGCCCACATGGGAAGCAGTATTACGATAGACGGGAATACCTTCAAGGTGGTCGGTGCATTCGTCTATCTTGTCGGGCCTACTACGGGCTCCAGAAGAAACTGCGGTCAAAAAAGATTCAACATCGCACCAAATGTGTCATATACAAGACGCTGATAAGACCGGTTGTCCTCTACGGACATGGAACATGGACAATGCTAGAGGAGGACTTGCAAGCACTCGTAGTATTCGAAAGACGGATGCTTATGATGGGTGGCGGCGAAGAATTGAATCGGCCATTCCGCCGAGGCATCAAGCTCTCCAACATGGCAATGCGCCCCGTCACCGACCGTTTACCATCATCAAGAACTCCAACATGGCAACTCGGCCCGTCGTCCACCGTTCCCCACCATCAAGCTCTCCAACATGCAAAAGCGGTCCGTCGTCACCTCAGCTTCAAGCAGTGGCCACTTGCTGTTCAACGGAATCATCGGGGATCCGGATCCCAAGCATCACGATGTTGCATAAAGAAGACCCGTCTGTCACTGGTTCTCTCCCCAAGCAGCACAGTTCTGACTGATTTGGTTGCAGCAACTCCAATGTGACTTGATTTGGTCACACATAAGTCACATAAACTTGTGTATGACAAGTATGCTGCTCGGGTCAGTATTATGCAGTTTACATTTCAGTGTTTCCACTCTGCTGCTTTTTTGATTCGACACGTTTCGCTTTCCATCATCATCCGTTTCACCTGATTTGCTATCGTTAAGATCTGTTCTGCGCTCGGCTCGAGGTTTTGCTTTAGGTCATAGCTCGTTTCAACTTCTGGGTACGCCTGCGAGTCTTCTTGTGTTTCTTCGCAGCTTTGTCTGCTTCATTGTTCGGTGTGCAGTAATAGCTTCGATTGAATTCAGCATAAGCATAAGTTCCGGTGAAATTTTGCTCGTCAAAGGTAAGATTTTCTGTTCTGACCTCTATCGGCGCCTGATTACCATTCGGCCGGACTTTTTCTGATTCGTCCTTGACTTGGGCATTTGTCACAAGATTCTAGATTATCTTCAAGCCAATTCTCTTCATGAGATTAATTCAACGGATGATCGTTTGACTAACCTCGCTACCGAAAACTCTTCGCAATCCATTACTTGAAAATCATTCGGGGAATCCTCCAACGACTGTATCAGAAACTCATCTCCAGCAAATTAGACTATTATCTCTATCGGGTACTTGATAGAATCAGGAGACGAATGTATCGAAAAATTAGAATATTGAGTCCCTAGTCGATGATCACTTGACGTATTCGCACAACTCGGATCGAGCAGCACCTACCTGTACGGGACCATCAGCGTTTTGAATCAGCAGGAAATCGTCTAGTTCATCCTCTTCAGCTAAATCATAGGTTGCTTGTTCTTCGAAATGACACCACGAGTCTAGGAAATCCACGGATGGAGCTGCATTTATCTTGAGTTTACAAGAAAAATAGGTTTGTTTATGTTCAAAAAAGAGTTTTTGGTTCTATTGCTTCAGAATATAATAACTTACCGCTCGAAGTGTTTGGGAAACTTATAAAATGATCGCCCCAAATATCTTCTATCATTATTCCCGCAGAAAATAGCTTCACATTTCCGACCCATCATTTAGGAAAACTTGTTTACTTTTTATATGTTACCTTTTCGTAATTTCAACATTGCGAGCAACATCGCCCCGGTTCAAAATGATCGTTATTTTGGTTGGGACACTGTTTGAGTGTAAGTAACATGTAGGTGATTAAATACCAGGCGCCTTCGAAATAACGTAGCTCTGGACAATAAATTTAAAATAATTTTGACGATATTCCTCCTAAATATATTTGTAATGCAAATCAATTTCAAGCAAAACACTTTGATTGGTGAAAACACAGAGAAACAGACGTCTCACCTAGAACAAAGTGCAATCAAAATCATCGTCACGGAAATATTCCTGCTCAATGCTAATTTCACTGTAGGTGGACAAGCGGCAATCAGGTGGCGGTACTGAGCAAACGTCAAACACAAGCAAAACCGATGGAGACGCCGATCGACCACCTACTAAAAATTGAATCCATCGTTAAAAATATGAATGATGGCACATGTGTTGAGAGAGACACGTCTGTTTCTCTGTGGTGAAAACATCGTCTAGTCATGATGTCCTACACGGAAAAAATAAACTACCCAATAGTGAGTTTTATTCACCCAACCTCGAACATCCGTACGGGAAGCCAAAATTGAGTTAGCAGGGTCGAAGTAGTTTGCCTTTACTCCCATGTTAAAAAAGTACCCAACGGAAAATTTATTGACCCAAATTTAAGTTTAATTCACTCAATTTCGACCTCAGGTAATAAAACTCAAAGTTGGCTTCCCGTATTGAACTGGCGTCGTTGGATTGTTTGGCTCTTTTGTTTTTGACAACAAAAGAAAGAGTGGATGAAAGAGAAGAGAAAAAATAACTCAAAAGTAAGTTTAAAAATACTCAATTTTGGGTACTTTTTTTCTTCCGTGTAAGATAAATTTTTCTTACTTGAAAATGCTTCTTTATGTTTAATATGGCCATCATTAATATCGATCAGAAAAATGTTGCTCTTATAAAACACCCTTGAAAAAATTTTGCAACGCAAATATTCTTATTGGGGATATTCATTTGACCATATTACGACAAAAAATATAGATTTGTTCGAGTTTTGCAAATAGGATTTATTACGGTCTTCATCACAACCATAGAGCTGCTCATTAGCTCATAAGGCGTTTGACATTTGAAGCTTTTTCAGTATATTTATGAGAGATTTATTGATAGCAATAAGAGCGACAATATAACCGACTAGCCATGGTGATTGCTATTACCTGCTATAAGAATTGAATAAATCGAAGAAGCATGAAAACTGTTACATCCCGAAGCCATCTATAGCAATATAGCATATATAGCAATTTTTATCCTATTTTCTTGCAACAAGCTGCATTCGACGGGTGATAAAATCTAGTTGATCACTATTGAGTTTGATAACGCTTGGTCATTGCGTAGTTCATAGTTCATACGCCGTACGGTAGGCAGTTATTTTTGGTATCACACTAAGTCGAAATCAAATGATTGGACCGAGAAAGGCATCAACACCACTAGGTGGATTAATCTCTTTTAACATCAATTGTCCCAGTTCGCTTTCAAACATTCATCCATAACTCAACTTTGACGAAACAGCGACGTAGCTACAACTTCAAATTTCGATAGATAGGATTTGCATGAGACATTTCTCCGACATCGGCACGAGTAAGCGATTATCGTTAGGCACATAGGTATGTGTATGTCAGATTGATTATGATTTATCGCTATTCGAATTCGGCGATGTCGATATTCAGGGTAAACGACCTTTCAGTTACGCATCTCTTATAGTTGACAATGGTCTCGAGTGCACTCTAACTTGCGAAGGTACATACGAGCACGAATAGGGTATGATTGAAATGTTATTGGTTTACGTTTCCTACCCCGGTTACGAAACACAAGTGGTTATGGAGAAATTCATTCGATGAAGGAAGAAAATCGAGTTCAGCCAATTATAGTCTAGGTCATTAGAGCATTTTTTCATAAACTTAAGTGAGACGAGACAACTGACTGCCGTTTTCGTTATGACAAATTTTAAGAATACGTATTTTTGAACAAGTGGATACGACTAAGGCACTAAGAAACCGCCCATATGCCCAATTGAGTTTTGAAAATAAATCTCGTTTCCTCAAACCGTGGTAATAAGTCACGGAAAATCAATTTATTATTCTTCCAACTTTTAACCTTGTAGTATTTCCCCTAAGACGCTCTAAAATAATTAACAATTTTCATAGTTTCGTTAGTAATTCCCCTAAAATAAAAACGCCCTAATGAAAATGCTTATCAAATTCGGTTGCTCCCTGAACGCAGCTTCACACGGTAGTGGGAGCTGGAATCACATCCAGCTGGCAAGAACCGCAAACAATTTCAATTTAGTCGAAACAATTTCTATTTCGAGCCGCTCACCATGATTTCGATGCCTAGCATATGGTACTTCGCACCCCATATAGAATCACACAAAGTGGGGCGAATTCCGAATAAATGTGTCCGTTAATGATAGAGGTTCTCGTAGTAACGAAGATCAATTTCATTTCATTATATTTTACTAGAACAATGTCTAGTTGATTTTCCCGTAATAATAATGCTGTAGCCTTTCTATATAACTCGTCCCAGTGTGAACAACTGAAATGAACTGCAAACCAATCTATTCTCGTGTAGGCGCACATCAGGACCGGCAATGTCCAGCCCGGTTGATTGTGCCCAAAGCCGGCATTCCATTGGATATACCAAAAGCATACGTTTGAAATTGTGTAGGTTGGTGAGTCCGCTTATATGGTTACAAACCGCAATTCTGTTTCTGACGATGATAACGTTTGGTAGTTTCATTTGTTATCTGTAATATTATAATTTTGGTTTTGCATAACGGTACGAAATTATTTCAAATAATTCGAGTTTTCAGTTTATAACCGAAATTACGTCAATCTTCAAAACACATGAATCGTTCTGATTCACGTGTTTCAGCTCTTTTATATTTTCTTTTGTCTGAGATCAGATTGTCAACGCTGTGTGTCAATAATGAAATAGAATTGTGTTCTCCAATGGTTTACAGAACATTCCTAGATACTAACAGAAAGAATTTAATAAAATATCTCCATTCATGATTTGGGTGATTTTGTTTTAGTCTCAGGCTTCAGCTCTTAAACATGAGCTGAGCCATAGTCAATCGTAATAAGAAGCCCGTTAGCAAACAACACATTTTATCTGGGCCTCAAGGCGCGTGGTCACAAGAGTCAAATGCGTTCCATTTTCCATTTCAAGTTGGAATGAAAGCGTCAGCAGGAAGAAGTGTCCGTGTCACTAGATTAGAATAAAACGAGAAATTTTGCAACCGCCGACGCCGGCCGGCAAGTCCAACGACACGTGGTTGAATTTTCCCGCACCCGATTCCAATTTCCTGACAGTTCAGCATTTTTTTTTACAAGTCAAGAAAAAAAATGTTGACGAAGGTCTTTCCAATGTTGGGAATGGTCACACTTTCGTTTCGATACCCTTGTCTTGTCTGGCATCAGATTAGCATTTATGTGTTTAAGGAATATAATTTGCTACTGCTGTTTGACTTAATTTTGAACCTTGTCCCTGGGGTGTGTTTGTAATTCGGTTTATCTGATGCGGCTAAATAATCGTTTGTCAGCAAGATGGCGATCACATTATTATTTGATTCCTATTGATAAAGAACTATGAGCAATGTCCCTGGAAAATCGCAATCTTGAAAGGAGGCTTTCGAGCCTCTTGGAATGAGGCTTTGAGCCTCTTGAAAGGAGGCTTCGAGCCTCTTGAAAGGAGGCTTCCGAGCCTCTTGAAAGGAGGCTTCCGAGCCTCTTGAAAGGAGGCTTCGGAGCCTCTTCACAGGAGGCTTCCTGAGCCTCTCCAAAGGAGGCTTCTGAGCCTCTTGAAAGGAGGCTTCTGAGCCTCTTGAAAGGAGGCTTCTGAGCCTCTTGAAAGGAGGCTTCCTGAGCCTCTTGAAAGGAGGCTTCTGAGCCTCTTGAAAGGAGGCTTCTGAGCCCTTGAAAGGAGGCTTCTGAGCCCTTGAAAGGAGGCTTCTGAGCCCTTGAAAGGAGGCTTCCTGAGCCTCTTGAAAGGAGGCTTCTGAGCCTCTTGAAAGGAGGCTTCTGAGGCCTCTTGAAAGGAGGCTTCTGAGCCTCTTGAAAGGAGGCTTCTGAGCCTCTTGAAAGGAGGCTTCCTGAGCCTCTTGAAAGGAGGCTTCTGAGTCTCTTAAAAGCAGGCTTCCTGAGTCTCTTAAAGCAGGCTTCTGAGTCTCTTGAAAGCAGGCTTCCTGAGCCTCTTGAAAGGAGGCTTCTGAGCCTCTTGAAAGGAGGCTTCTGAGCCTCTTGAAAGGAGGCTTCTGGAGCCTCTTGAAAGGAGGCTTCCTGAGCCTCTTGAAAGGAGGCTTCCTGAGTCTCTTGAAAGGAAGCCTTCCAGGCCTTTTGAAAGGAGGCTCTGAGCCTCTTGAAGGGAGGCTTGCAGGCCTATTGAAAAAGCTTCCGAGTCTCTTGATAGGAGGCGTGCAGGCATCTTGAAAGGAGGCTTCTGATCCTCTTGAAAGGAGGCTTCCTGAGCCTCTTGAAAGGAGGCTTCTGAGCCTCTTGAAAGGAGGCTTGAGCCTCTTGAAAGGAGGCTTCCTGAGCCTCTTGAAAGGAGGCTTCTGAGCCTCTTGAAAGGAGGCTTCTGAGCCTCTTGAAAGGAGGCTTCCTGAGCCTCTTGAAAGGAGGCTTCCTGAGCCTCTGAAAGGAGGCTTCTGAGCCTCTTGAAAGGAGGCTTCTGAGCCTCTTGAAAGGAGGCTTCCTGAGCCTCTTGAAAGGAGGCTTCCTGAGCCTCTTGAAAGGAGGCTTCCTGAGCCTCTTGAAGAGAGGCTTGCAGAGCCTCCTGAAAAAAGCTTCCGAGTCTCTTGAAAGAAGGCGTGCAGGCATCTTGAAAGGAGGCTCTGATCCTCTTGAAAGGAGGCTTCTGAGCCTCTTGAAAAGTGGCTTCTGAGCCTCTTGAAAGGAGGCTTGAGCCTTTTGAAAAAGGCTTCCTGAGCCTCTTGAAAAAGGCTTCTGAGCCTCTTGAAAGGAGGCTCTGAGCCTCTTGAAAGGAGGCTTCTGAGCCTCTTGAAAGGAGGCTTCCTGAGTCTCTTGAAAGCAGGCTTCCAAGCCTCTTGAAAGCAGGCTTCGAGCCTCTTGAAAAGAGGCATCCGAGCCTATTGAAAGGAAGCATCCGAGCCTCTTGAAAGAAGGCTTGGAGCCTCTTGAAAGGGAGGCTCTGAGCCTCTTGAAATAAGGCTTCCGAGCCTCTTGAAAGGTGGCTTCCTGAGCCTCTTGAAAGGAGGCTTCCTGAGCCTCTTGAAAGGAGGCTTCTGAGCCTCTTGAAAGGAGGCTTCTGAGCCTCTTGAAAGGAGGCTTCCTGAGCCTCTTGAATGAAGGCTACCGAGCCTCTTGAAATAAGGCTTCCGAGCCTTTTGAAAGGAGGCTTCCGAGTATCTTGAAAGGAGGCTTCTAAACTTCTTGAAAAGAGACTTCCGAGCCTCTTGAAACGCGGCTTGGAGACTTTGAAAGGAGGCTTCTAAACTTCTTGAAAAGAGACTTCCGAGCCTCTTGAAACGCGGCTTTCGAGCCTCTTGTAAGGCGGCTTCTGAGCCTCTTGTAGGAAAGCTTTCGAGCCTCTTGAATGAAGGCTACCGAGCCTCTTGAAATAAGGCTTCCCAGCCTCTTTGAAGGCGGCTTCTGAACCTTTTGAAAGGAGGCTTCCGAGCCTCTTGAAAGGAGGCTTCCTAGCCTCTTGAAAGGAGGCATCCGAGCCTCTTGAAGGAGGCTCGGAAGCCTCATTTCAAGAGGATCGGAATCCTCCTTTCAAGAGGCTCGGAAGCTGTTTAACAAATTGTTTCCGAGCCTCTTGAAAGGAGGCTTTCGAGCCTCTTGAAAGGAGGCTTCCGAGCCTCTTGAAAGAAGGCTTCCGGAGCCTCTTGAAAGGAGGCTTCCGGAGCCTCTTGAAAGGAGGCTCGGAGCCTCTTGAAAGGAGGCTTCCGGAGCCTCTTGAAAGGAGGCTTTCGGAGCCTCTTGAAAGGAGGCTTTCGGAGCCTCTTGAAAGGAGGCTTTCGGAGCCTCTTGAAAGGAGGCTTTCGGAGCCTCTTGAAAGGAGGCTTCCGGAGCCTCTTGAAAGGAGGCTTCCGGAGCCTCTTGAAAGGAGGCTTCCGGAGCCTCTTGAAAGGAGGCTTTCGGAGCCTCTTGAAAGGAGGCTTCCGGAGCCTTTTGAAATGAGGCTTCCGAAGCCTCTTGAAAAAAGGCTTCCGAGTCTCCTGAAAAGAGACTTCCAAGCCACATTTAAAAGAAGCATCCGAGCCTCTTTAAAAAAGGTTTCTAATATTCGTGAAAGGAGTTTCATGCGCCACTTTATAAAAGTCTTCCGAGTCTCTGGAAAGTAGGCTTTCGAACCGCTTGAAAAGAGGCTTCCGAATTTTTTGAAAGAAGGCCTCCGATCATCTTAAAGATAGATCTTTCAAGCCTTTTGCAACGGAGCTACTGGGGGCTTCCGAACCTTTACATTCTAGATTTTAGTTCAGAAGTTTTTTCTTTTTTAAAGGATTCAACTTTTTTTTCTTGTCTCAATCAGATAGATTACATCATAGATTTAAAAATTTGATTCCTTCTTCGTTTTCTACTTTTTATCTTCTGTCCTATCCCCCCTTCATACACTTGTGGTAGGCACGAATAGCTACACATTTAATTTTTATTTTGGCAGCTTGATAAACATCCGCTCAGTCGTATGCCCAGCAAAATAAAAACTGATATCTCGGCGGCAAAAATGACGGATGTTAGCTGATTTTCGGCAAATTATTTCCTGATTTTCAACAATTTTGACAGTAATCCCAGAAAAATTATGTTTGGCTAGGCGAATCCCGGTAAAAGTTTAACAATTTGCTTAAATCTCATTAAACAATAAGTGTGTAGGCTTTGATTTACTGTTCGCCATGCAAATTATGTATGTACAATACAAAGGTTTAGAATAAAAAACAAACAATTATCAAAAGGCGGACTAAAAAGATTATTAGGAATTCCAAGGTCAAATATAATTACGTCTACTAGTGAAATAAAATATGTATAGCACAACATCCGTCATTATGCATTTTGTCTCAGGTACCCCCAGCGATTATCAAAGGTACCTCCAGGGTTACATATATTCCAGGTTGACAACCGCTGCTCTAGTAGAATTTCTGACCTCCAAGGGAATTCAATCAGTGACCCAGAAAAATTTCTTTAAAAAATATTCGCGATCTTTCTCCAGGAATTCTCAACGAAGCTCTCTCAACAATATTGTTCAGTTAAAAAAAAACAGTCGTATGATCCGTTAGCCACAAGACTTGTTTTGTCAAACGATATTTCCGGTCGTATTACCCGTATTACATTTTCTGCCACATAGTCTTTTCTAGCAAATGACCATTTTATTTCGGCCATACATATGTTCGATCTAATGACATTTTCGGCCAAATGACCCTTTTTTGCCTAAAGACCATTTCGTGCTTGAAGACCATGCCAAATGGAATATTTGTTAAACAACCATTTCAGCCAAAAGGCATTTCTGGCCAAATGGGTTTCGGTCGAATGGCCCTTCTTCGTCACCTTCGGTCACTGTATCAAATTGGAAATTAGGAACCTAAAATCGAAAAATCATATTTCAGGTCATCACAAACTAATCAAGCGGTAGGGCGGAACTTCAAACGAAATTTCAATTCGTGCATTCATTTATCAGTACAACAAACAAAAATAAATCCACAAGTCGTCGATAAACATTTTAAATGTTCGCCACCATCGACCAGTCAAAGCCATAAAGCTTGCTACCGTATCGTAGTCCAGCCCAGAGCTTTATCGTCCAGAAGGATTGCCCCCCAGTGGTTTGCACTTACTCTGGAATTGGAACTGCCCTTCCGGGTTGCGCTCCATCGAAAGTAGAAGAAGAAACGAAGAAAAAGTCGTACCGCAATTTATCGATTCGCTGCAATCAATTATTTATTTCAGTTCGTCTATTTTTCTATCTGATAGGTACGGCAATAGGTTTGCTTCGCAAACAGAAAATAGACCGTGAGAAACTGAACAGTCATCTGGTCCATGGTTTCTGAATTGATAATAAAGATGGCTTTTAAACCCATGCGGTGCCATATAACAATTATATTGTGTCTTTAACCAAACTAAATTATACAAAATTAATTTTGGGCTTAGTAAGTTTGTGAACAAACTTTAATCCCAATTTTCATTAATTGTTATCGCCATCACGCATATTTCCCGAAGTGGTCTTCTTCAGATCGGTTCCGTTAATGCCCGTTTACTGATGCGATAAAGTCGAGTATCATGCATAATTTGCTTACCCTGATCCCTGAACGCTCGGCAGAGTTACGGGGCCAGAAAGGGGCCCTCTTCAAACGAAAAGCTCACTGGCGAAAGTTTCTCGCATCATTCGTTTGACGAGGGTCAAATAATAACGATAACCGGAAGCAAACTGGTGGTGGTTCGCATTCGTAATGTATTAATTGCTCTCCGGTGAGATCGATCCTTACGGATGATTGATTAAAAGTGGAATGGACCGACAAAATGTAAGTGGGTTTCATTGAAAAAGGCTTCGTATGGAAATGTTTTTTTTCGCACCGCAAATGAAAATGAGTTTTTAGCGAGGTGATGCGGTCGACAAAGGTCCTTCTACGAACCTTTCTCATTTGGATGTTCCGGAGTGGAAGTGTTCTGAACAGATTGAAGCGAAATCATTCCATTTCTGATTCTCATCATCTTTCGTCGAGTGAGTTGACAATATGGCCACAATTCTCTGGGTTCGATAGATGAGCATTGTCATCCCGAGCACCTTTAGGTTAAATTTGTATTCACCTATAGAAATGTTGCAAATAATGATTAAAAACTGACAACGACAATGCGCTTTAGTGAGGAAGGCATATTTTAAGCATGGAATAAGCATTCACATAACGTGTACTTTTAGATTTGAACACTGAATTGCCAGGTAAGATAAGTCTATTATTGGTATTAAAGTAACTACCGCCTCTATCGATAAAAATTATAAGTTGCTCAAATTCGACTTAAAGTGCAGTGCAGATTCAAAAACTGTACTACATAAATGAATTTGTTGGGTGCCTTAAAAAACCACAGAAAATTACAACACTATGTATAGTTTGTTTATTCGACTAGACTATCAGCAGGGCCATTACAAAAGTTGAGGAGTTTGAAAGAGTTCTGAAAATATTTTCCTTGACAGGTGCTCCCTTCCAGTGTATGTGGCATACTGCCACAAGATGTTTGGTGGATGGTTTGAACTTTTTGTGCACAACTGTTTTAACAATATCTGATACCCGCTGGCAGTTTCAGCAAGTCTACCTGATCTCATGACACAACACAACGGAATTTCCATTATTAGTAAGAATATCTTCCATACTCAGGCGAAAGGCTTCAACACCCAACCTTCGAATATAACAATGCACAATGAGCGGGGTGTTTTGAAAGCATAAAACAAATCAATTGTCCACCGATACAAATATAGATATCGGTCGATCAATGCTTTCAACAGCATGGGCCAATTAATACAGGTCATGACTTTTTCTATCAAATTTATCTTTTTCGAGCTTATTAAAATTAGGCACCACCTAGATTCAAAAAATTAGATAACTGAATTCCTCCAAAACTGTCTGCGTTTCAATATTGGGGAATATCTGTAGATATGTGATGTGTGATGATGAACCAGCAGCGGGTGAGAAGATTGAACGTAATTCAATTTTCAATATATCCACTCAAGCCTATTGTTGTTGTGGTGCTGGCGGCACCAAAGAACGCCAGGAATAGAATGAGCCCCGGTCAAAAGCATCGCTAAAATAAAATGTCACTGGACGGAACGGATGGATGCTGTAATGCTTTTGATGTCCGTCCGACCAGTCGTCCTGACATTTAGAGCAAAGTTTCGAGCGAGAGCCGGCCAAAGTTTTCCTACGCAAGAGGTTTGGAGACACATATGTACGATGAAAATAACTCCGGCTATGTTGAGCTCGGGGGAGGGATGGAATTGTGAAGAAATGCTTCTTGGCTTGAGGAAACCTACTCGTGGAGCTTGAATTTTTTTAAACAATTTCTATACTGGAAAGAAAAAGTTCATGAAGGTACTATTTAAACGATATTTACTAAAGAAGCCTCATAATGCAGTGTTCAACGGTCACAACCACCGAGAACCTGTAAGATGATTTATTGAACAGTTTTGCTGTTAAGATTTCGGTGAAAATATACCGGAATATGCGGCTTACTACAAGTGTGTAGGCTTAAAATCATCTATCCAAATTTCATTTGACCTTATGATAGATTGGCCGAAAACGGTATGGTCAAAACATTATTTGGCCATTTGTCGTTCGGCCAAATAGGTTATTGGGCCGAACAAGCCGTTTGCCGAAATAGTTCTACGATAGTGAGGGCCATTTGGCAGAAAATGTCGTTTGGCCGAGCAGGTCATATGGTCGAAATGGTCGACCATAGATATCGCTTGCATATGGTTCATGTGGTCAAAAATGTCGTTTAGCTAAACAATCTTCTTCTTCTTTGTTGGCATAACATGCCCCCCCCCCCCTTGGAAAATTTCCTGCCTCATAGCTTATTACGATCTTCGTTTTCTCCCACTTCCAGTCAATGAGGTGCTCGGGCAGCCAATAAGAATGAACCACAAATGGCTAAATTCATTCAGCAAGACATTTTGTATTTGATCACATTTTCTTTGCCTACATCGACAACAAAATACTTAATCGCTAGTCCTACGTTTTTTTTTCCTGTTCGGGTGTGCCACTGCGACCAATTATTAGATCTATTGTTGCGTTACCCGCATCCTTAGTGTTTAAGTCCATGTCGAATTACTCCAGTGCTATTGAGAAGCAATGCAGTATCGGTTTCGATACAGTTGTTGTTTTGTTTTCGCAAGACCACCATGACAAAGTCCCGCTATTTAGACCCTTCATAGAAAGCAATGCCATTGAAGGCGCGCCCCTTATCAATAGGAAATCAATCCTTTCTTGAGAAAACATAACAGGAATACTGTTTTTGGCCATGCATCGGAGCCACATCCTTGTCTTGCTTCTAGAATATCACAAGTGAAACTCGTAAAACCCGGGATTTAGCTCTGTCTACAAGACCATTTCAAGCAAGACAATTTGTTAAGTAATAAGAACTTCCGTGTGTTCCTCCCACTACCATTGTTCACCAGTTCAAGAAGAGTTAGTGCGTATTTAAACCCTTAACTCGATTTTTCCAGCAGTCACCACCACCTCCTCGGAAAATGGACGTATGATTTTCAATCAAACGCCTTATGAAAATTTGCCACAAGGAATCGGTATGAATTTCAATATATTGCCTTATGAATGATGATTTTCATAAAAAAAAAATAAAGTGCGGCAGACTGGGCTCGAACCATAGACGAGGGGGTCGGGAGGCCGGTATGTAGACCACACGCCCATCGACGCTTGAATATTCGGGAAGGTAACTGCGTATAAAAGGGGAAGGGTCATTCATCCGAAAGCCATTTGGCCGATTTCCACTAGGCCGAAAGTTGGGTGGTAGGTCATTTGGCATAAAGTCGTTTGGCATAACGCCGTTTGGCATAAGGCCGTTTGGCATAAAGGTCATTTGGCATAAAGTCGTTTGGCATAACGGCCGTTTGGCATAATGGCCGTTTGGCATAATGGTCATTTGGCATAATAGTTGTGTAATCATCAATTTCGAAACTTATGCATAATGTGTTCAATTATGTATAATGATTGCAAATTTAACATTATAAGAGAGATGCTATATTATTTTTTTCGAATTAAAGTTCCGATTCTATCAAATCACTCTGATAGACTTTTTATTATCTGCCTATTTCACTTAAAATCTTTTTTTCTCTGGGTCAGCAGCAAGATCGTCGTTGACTAAAACAAACTACAAAATATGGAGAGTCAAACAGCAAAATTGTAAGTGCTCAAGAGTAAAAACAGTTTTACACAAAAAAGGCAATAAAAAGCAAATGAAGTTATTTCTGGATGACATATATTCATCTCTTTAAAAGCATACTTTGTCGATAATAAGTCTAACAAGTATATGCTTCTTTTTTCAAATAATGCATTTGTCAGGCATAACGTAAGGGATACATATTGGTTTTTATTCTCAATGTATGCAATATTCAGTTCTAGGAAAGGGAAGATATAGTTCCTTCTTTTAAAGGATGCATTTTCTTGGCGACGGCAAGGGAAGATTTTATTCATTTGTTCAATGAAGGCATTTGCTCGGTTTAAGGCAAAGGAGGATATGATCCCTTCTTTCAGAGGATGCATCCTCCCGACAGTTACATCAGAGAAGATATGGCTCCATTTTCTAAAGGATACATTTGCCCGGCAGATGGGGAAATATGATATGCTTCCTTCTTCCAAATCGGGCATTTGCTCGGTTTAATACGATGGATGATATGATCCCTTCTTTCAGAGGATGACGGAAGGTCCAGTAGAAGGCAAAAGATGATATGGTTCCTTCCTGCATTTCAAGCATTTACCCGGTTAGAGGCAAGGGAAGATGAGATCCCTTCATTCAGAAAATGCATTCGCCCGGCAGAAGTCAAGAGAGCCTTCTTTAGATGAATACATTTGCTGGATGTAAGGCGAACAGAGTTGGTAATACCTTCTTTTAATGAACGCATTTGCCCGGTATAAGGCGAACATAGGAGATAATGCCTTCTTTAAATGAACGCTTTTGTCGGTTTAATGATAGATGATAATGAGATGATAATGCCTTGTTTAGATGAAGGCATTTGCCCGATATGAGGCGAACATAGTTGATAATGCCTTCTTTTGATGAACGCATTTGCCCGATTGAAGGCAAGCACAGGAGTTGATGCCTTCTTTTAATGAACACATTTGCTCGGTTTAAAGCAAACAGAGTTGAAAATGCTTGCGTTTAAAAAACGCGTTTGCCCGGTATGAGGCGATCAGAAGAGATAACACCTCCTTTAAATGATCGCGTTTGCAAGGTATAACGAAACTATGCCTGTTCCTTGCCATGGGAGGAACAAGCATATTCGACGAACAGAAGAGATTTTCTTATTCTAGTGTCTTGTCGTCATGCTCTTCTTGTCAAAGTAAGGTTTATCGCCGGCAAATTTCAGAAGCAACTTTTTCTACCCATTTATTATATATAAATACATGTTCGTGAGCCGTTTCAAGCCCAGTCGCCGTAGGCTGAAATTTCCTGCAGCTCCCCGCATTGAGCATGAGAACGTGCTTCGAAATTCTCACCTCAGCTTAAACAGTTTTCAAAGGTAGCACATGATATGTAATGAGAGTTTTTGGACCGAGAACTATTCGTTCTATACTGTTTTCAAACAGTTCGAGTTTGATGAAACGAATCACGTGTCCAACACGGTGAACTTTGTAAAAGGATCGAAAAATAAGTAAGGATCAACGATAAAAATTATTGTAAAAATTGTGTTATTTACTCAACTGGAGTCGCCCTGCTATTGAATAAGTCGTAAAACAAGTAGTAATCGTTCACATCAATTATAAATAAATTTCTATTGTTTAAATGTTTTTCACTGAAATAAACTATAAATTTGAAATCAGGACTACTTGGGGTACTGGCTCATTTGGGGTTATGGCGTTCGGGGTAGTGGCCTTTGGGGTAATGGCATTATGGGTAATGTCATAGAGTCGAAAAGGTTCCTTCTTTGAATTCAGGAATTGGATTGGTTTAAGACACGGGAAGATATTTCTCTTCTTTCAAAAGGTGCATTTGCCCGGCAGACGGCAAGAGACGATATGATTTCTTCTTTCAATTCAGGTATTCGCTCGGCTTAAGGAAAAGGAAATAATGATCCCTTTTTTAACAAATGCATTTGCCCAGCAGAAGCCAGAGAGGATATGACTCCTTTCAATTCAAGCATTTGATTCGCTCGATTCAATGCAAGGGGAGATATGGTCCTTTCTTAGAAACCGTTTGCTTAAGTTCTCTGGCTTGCCATTACAAAATCCAATGTCAATTTAATTTAATGCTGATCTATCTTGCTGGTAGGTGCGTCAATATTTCAAATGGTCCCGTTTTGACAGGAAGCTTCTTTATTCTCAATGTGTCACGCCGTACAACTGCGTTCCCAATTATTGCTCATATGAAGGAAATCACGTAACTGAATGGCTCAACAAATTTTACTTATCCATTACACAGCTCAAATAACAATTATGCCAAATGACCTTATGCCAAACGACCATTATGCCAAACGGCCGTTATGCCAAACGGCCATTATGCCAAACGACTTTATGCCAAACGACATTATGCCAAACGGCATTATGCCAAATGACTTTATGCCAAACGGGGTACAATCGGAAGTCATTTGGTCGAATATACCATTTGGCCGAACAAACCATTAGGCCGAAAGTCATTTGGCCGAATGGGACATTTGTCCGAAAGAGTCATTTGGCCGAAAGGGTCGTTTGGCCGAATGGGTAATTTAGCCGAAAGGATCATTTTTCCGAAAGGGTCATTTGGCCGAAAGGTTCGTTCGGCCGAAAGGGTCATTTGGCCGAATGGGTAATTTAGCCGAAAGGATCATTTGGCCAAAAAGATCGATTGGCCGAAAAAATCATTTGGCCGAAAGGGTTGTTTGGCCGAAAGGGTCATTTGGCCGAAAAGGTCATTTGGCGAAAGGGGCGTTTGACCGAAAGGGTCGTTTGGCTGAATGGATAATTTGGCCGTAAAGGTCGTTTGGCCGAAAGGGTCATTTGGCCGAAAAGTTCGTTTGGACGAATGGCTTATTTGGCCGAATAGGTCATTCAGCCGAAAAGGTCGTTTGGCCGAAAGGATCATTTAGCCGAAAAGGGTCATTTGGCCGAAAGGGTCATTTGGTCGAAAGGGTCGTTTGGCCTAGAAATACTAGAATAAGAGATCGGCGAAGACGCCATCTTGTTTTCAATCGAACCGTCAAAAGCGGTTCCAATTCGACTTGTTTACTTTTTTCTTCCATAAGAAGCAAGCAAAAAGTTCAAGTGCTGCCAGTATAATTTAAACGATTTCATGTATTTTCATACGTTGTCATTTCGTCAGTCTTTCACTCCGCCGGTCTCTGGTTATAGGGTTGCTAGTTTGGCCAAAAGGACCGTTCGGCCGAATGGGTCGTTTGGTCGAAAGAGTCATTAGGCCGCGAAAGGGTCGTTTTTCCGAAAAGGTCGTTTGGCCGAAAGGGGCCATTTGGTCGAAAGGGTCGTTTGGCCGCATGGGTCATTTGGCCGAAAGGTTAATTTGAAAAGTGAGAAATTAGGAATGAGAAGAGTTCAATAAACTATTCGGCTAAATGACCTATTCGGCCAAATGTCCTATTCGGCTAAATGACCTATTCGGCCAAATGACCCATTCGTCCAAACGACCCTTTCGGCCAAACGATCCTTTCGGCCAAACGACCCTTTCGGCCAAACGACCCTTTCGGCCAAATGACCCTTTCGGCCAAATGACCCTTTCGGCCAAATGACCCATTCGGCCAAACGACCCTTTCGGCCAAATGACCCTTTCGGCCAAATGACCCTTTCGGCTAAACGACCCTTTCGCGGCCTAATGACCCTTTTGGCGAAATGATCCATTCGGCCAAATGATCCATCCGGCCAAATGACCCGTTCGGCCAAACGACCGTAACCCATCTGGCCAAATGTCATTTGGATATATAATAATAAAGTATAAGAAGCACTGTTGGTGGAATAATCAGTCGAAGATTCATAAGGTGCCAGTTATGAATTTCGATAGTCCAGTTCGCGAACTTTAAAACTCATAGTGAGAAGAGGGAATGCGTAGTAAAAAGTAACAATGGGTTTTTTTTATTCCTTCATTTATTTGGTAGACACTCTGTGTTACTTAACCGCTACTGTGCCGAGATCTACTGTGGTATTCTGCGGCCAAAATCCACACAGCATCTACTTTTAGATTTTTCCATTATTCATTGTTATTGTCGATGCTGGTCCATCTCGTCATGAGTCCATTGTGTTCGTTTTGTCCATGTCATGTATCCAATGATCGTTGTATTGTCCGGTTGTTATTTATCCAGGTAACGTTGGAGGAATTGTCAGTCGTCAAAAAGTTGTCAGTGACGGTGAGGCGTGCACCTCAATACGCCACCGCTAAGGCTGCCCATCCGGCGACTGACGAAGGTTTTGGTGGAGGGGCTGGGAATCGAACCCATGACCATTCGCTTCAGAGGCGAACGTGTAGCCAACTACACTACGGGACCCCTGACAATGGGAAGTAAAAGTGAGAAATGAGAAGTGAGTCATCCCAATTTATACTTCTTACTTCTCATCTATTCTTTCGTTCGGTCAAATGAAATTTGCTGCCAAATGGCCATTTGCTCCAAACGAGAAAAAACTGGCAGCACTTCTTGCCGACGGGTGTTTGTTTCGCGTGTTGGAAGTAAAATATATAATTAATTAGTGTAGAAAGTGGAAAGTATTATGGATTTATTGTGTAATGGGATCCTTGTGTTAAATATATTGGTGCAGAAGTGAATTGCGATCGGAATGTGGATTATTGAGATGAGATTTTCGAGTGAAAAGTGAGGGTTCATGGCGAAAAGATATGAACCACAACACAACGAAGAGCTTTGGCTGTTGAAGTGCAGTTTTGGCAGCTTTCAGTATTGCTTTGTCAAAGGCTGATTGATTGATTTGCATTTGAAACGGATTAACAGAATACCGGTGAGGATGTTCCGTAGCGACTGTATTTATAAGCAACAAAATCTCCCTATACTTACTCCAATTACCAAATTGCTTATTTATTTATCTACATACTCATAATGTTCTATGTGATCATTCTATTATTATAGGTTTTTTTCATGTTTGACTTTTTGTTTTTAGCAACACTGCAGACTATACGCAAACGTTTCGTTAAAAGCTTTTTCCATTTATTCGTCAAAAGTTTTCTAAAAGTTCGTACTTCTGATTCCTACCACCAGGTGTATTTGCGTGAGGTGTGTTTGTGTTAATTTTGATGCATATGAATGCGGTTGCGGCTGGTTCTGGTTGAAAAAAGCGGATGGTGTTGGCTTTGAAGTTAAGGGTTCTTTCACAAATTACGTAACGCTAAATTTGATGGTTTTGGACCCCCACCCACCCCCACGTAACACTTTTTGTACGGAAATTGTAAAATATGTACAGCAAGGGGAATATTCCTTAATGTTCCCGGAAGCTTCTAAACGGGATTAAGTTGTAGTATAATTAAGGCGGGATATGGTACCGTACGTTGCTGTGTGGTAGATGCTAGAGTGATGGGCTTCGGAGCGTTTCTTAAATTACGAATCTTGAGGTAAATTATGAAACCAAAGGTCGAATAACGTATCTGTGAAAATGTGAAATCTTGCAGTAAAACTGGACGGAGCAGTGCTTGCTCGTCTTGTAGCATGAGAATACATTACACTAAATAGCTTATAGTTTTCTAATTATAATTATAATAATTTTCTAATTATATAATTTCAAATATTTTCCTTTATTTTTATATTTTTGTCTTTGGGTATCACGATCTCGATTTTTTTTTATTATTGGCGTGTCATTTTTTAATATCTACAAATATACTCATGTAATTATACTCATTTCACTATTTCATATTCCTTTATTTGTATATATTTTCATTTAAATTAAAATAGTTACATTTATTTTGGAGCATTTTATAAGCCTTTTTAAAATATTTTCACAAATCATCAAATATATTTAATTTAAATTCCATAGAGGGTGCATTTCAGAATTTCCATCTCTACCCAGAGGTGAGTCAGCCTATGGCATCTTTAATAAATAATAAAACCAAATTCCATCTCCACATATTTTAATATTGCTATATGTTCATGTTTTTTAATTGAATTGTATTTTTATTTCTGTAAATTTTTCACAATTTTTATTTTATATTTTAAGTTTTCAAATTTTTAAAGCCTACCTATGTGATAATCTTATACTAGCATAATGTGATAATCTAATAAAGTCATTCAAAAAATCCACCTTTGTAGGTAAGCCTCACAACTCGCTGAGAAGGAAAAGCTGGGACATCATCCTTTCATATTAGAGATATTCTCATACTTTTCATATTCTATAATTTTATATTTTCGCAAACTCGTATTTTTATATATTTTTATTTCTATTTTATATTTTATTTTTTATTGTCGCATATTCTTACATTTCATATATTTACCTGTTACCTGTACCTTTTTATTTTTTATATTTAATTTTTGTACACATTTTGCCATATTTTTTATTCCTATTTTTACAAACTTTAAAATTCTCAATTTTAACTTAAAATATTTCAACTCGAACACATTTTCATATTTTTTTTGTTCCCAAAATCTCATAATTTTAAATAGACGTAGCAGTGAAAATTAACTTAAAAACACTCCCGACGGAGATTACCTACTCGATTTTAACAAATCATCAGGCATATATACCAGTAATTCAATCAAATCTTATCTGGGTGTTCAACGAAGCCTTCATTTAATATAGGATAGGAGGAAGCAGACAGTTACGCGAATGAGATGTGGAAAAATCCTGTGAATTTTGAAAGTGGTTGAACCTATAGACACTATAGGTTCCATAGACGAGCGCAGGAACGGTTGGGTCATTTCGATTAAGTGTGTTTTTCGACTTTTTCATAGTGTACCACGTGAATTTGACGTCACACGCTCCGTTGCTTGGATTGCAATCGTGACGTCATGTTCGTTGGCTACACTCGCCGTCGCCTCGGCTCGTCTATGGAACCTATAATGTCCTCGGGAGCTGAAACGGTGACCGCATGGTGATTTTATATTTTTATATATTTTCATTTTTTTAACATATTCTAATATTTTCATATTTTCATTTATCCATAGTTATCATAAGCTTATAATTAAATGCTTTATATTTTATATATTTTTTTTTATTTTCAAGCACTTTTAAATTCAACTCTCTATGCTCATTCCGCAGATATCAATAAGACTCGATTAATGGGTGATCTGGTGACGCTGATTTCTTGAAGCTGAAGTCCTTCGATCAGGGACACTGTGAACTATTTTTCAAATAATGTAATCCCAATCTAAAAATTTATATTTCCTTTTTCAGCTGAAGCAAGTGTTGCTGGTGAAGTTTGTTTCACACGACCAGTTTGCTCTCCTTTCGTTTTCATAAATTTCAACGTTTTTTTTCATACTTAAATTACCACGGATCTCCATAAATTTTGAATAATCTCGCATAAAAATGTATAAACAATCATCTTGTCATAAACGATTTACCTAAACAAATGACAATTATTGATCTTCACCTTCAGAAACATTGGGTGCCGACGAAGATTCTGAAGCAGCATCACACCTCGCATCACACTACAAAGTCTAATATTACTACAATTTATTATTTCAGAAATATGCTGCAGATTGCAAAATCAATGCAATTGTCTTGCCAAAATCTATTTATTTATATTACATTCAAGAACAAAACATCACCTCTTACAATATCATTACTAATAAAAATATAATATTTACGCTTTTTCGCCAAGAAAAGCACCCCTTAATAACCCATCCAAACTCCAATTCCAGATACCTATGAAGGTCGCGCGAGTTCTCCGCATCTTCTTAAGTAGGTATCTAATCAACACTTCCCACCCAAATCCCCACTGATCGTAAGGACCTGGCCAGGTGTTGAACAAAGGGATCGTTGAATGAAAAACATGCCAAGCCCCAGGCTGTTTTTCTGGCGCATCTAACGTCCCTATCGACAGCCAACCCAGGATAGTGTGCGGTCAGATATGCTATGCTATGCTATGCTAAATGGCCATTTGCTCCAAACGATCATTTCGGTCAAACGGCATTTTCGACCAAATGACCAGTGCAGAATTGAATTTTTCATCAAACCAGTTCATACATAGTTCTGCATAGCAGGCGTAAATGAGCGTTGTGAACTGGTCATGCGAAGTTTCCATGCAAATCTTAGTTTTAGTTTTTCTCGATTTACTCAACTTTATTCGTGATTTTTGCATGAAGAATTATTATATAAATCCGTCAGAAAGCATCACGAACATATC
Organism: Armigeres subalbatus; assembly: GCF_024139115.2. NCBI lineage: Eukaryota > Metazoa > Arthropoda > Insecta > Diptera > Culicidae > Armigeres > Armigeres subalbatus. Next base: position 87,370,973 of record NC_085139.1, on the reverse strand, counting down.
TGCTGAAGGAATGAACAAAAATCTTCTTGGCGTTGGCGAGTCATTCGGATACGAATACAGACCATTTCATTTTTAACCAGAAATCTTTCGGCCTGTTTCAAAAGTGGCACATTCCCTCTGTGGTGCATAGAATAGAATGCCATCATGGCATATGCTGATGGTCATCCTGGAAATTTCTGAGGTAAGACTTTTAGGCTGTCACGCACGAGTAACACACCCTCACACACGTTCTCGGCATGAAGTTATCTCGTTCTAATCAATTCTCATTTTGTATTTTCAAGGAATAAACTGTTTCGTATTAGTGATATGAATAAAGTTTGTATACTACATGGCAACCCATGGCAATCCCAAGCAGCACAACTTGTTTCACTACTGAACATTTCACTGTGTTGCAACTATTCGGAAAAAAAACTATCTTTGCGTTTGTGCCATCAAATATAACTCTCTTGCAATCTAAAAAGGGCAAGAGGTGAAGCCTACGAAAACATCTTTCGATTGCAGTAAAATTGCAATAATGTGGCAAAATACCAAGGGCGTAGCCAAGGGGGCAGGGGGCGCCCCCCTAAATTGTGGAAAGATTGAACGGGTACTGAAATGAATTCCCTCAAACATGTGCACTTTACGATCCAATCATATACAGAAATAGGTGGTTGAAATTCAAAAGATTCCCAAAACTTATTAGGGCATCCAGGATCCAAAATATATGAAAGTTCAAAACAACTCGAAACATTTCGGGCTCAAAAATTCTCCTTGAAATCCTTCTAGAAGCTCCCCTGGGAACTTCTGAATTCCTCCGGAAAGTTATCCACAAATTCCTCTGAAAATCGTTCGAAAATCCTTCTCATGTAATTGTAATTCCTCCTTATCTAGAAACCACGAAATTCACGATAAAATTCCTTGAAGATTTCTTTTCTTCTCTTTAAGATTTACTTCTAGATATTTCTTCGGCTATTCTTTCTTCAGGAAGAATCCGGCATTTCCTTCAGCCATGCATTCGAGAGTTCCGTCAAGAATACATACGGAATTTCTTCTCAAAATTCTACCAGAAGTTCAAAAGTTCTACCAGTTCAAAAATTTATGACGGAAATCCTCCGATTTAGCTGCATAATTTTACTTGTGAATCTATAAGAAATTCCTTCGGAAATTCTTCTAGGAACTTCTCCGGGCATTCCTCTCGGAACTCTTCCTTCAATTCCTCCGGGATTACTTCCAGGAAATTTTCCGGGAATACCTCCAAACATTCAATAGCGAAATTATCTAGCATCCCAATCTGGAATTTATTTCGCAATTACTTCAGAATGTCCTTCAAGAAATCCTCTAGAAATATCTTCTTGAATTTCTCCTGGAAATTCTTACAGGTATTTTTTCGGGAGTTTCTTCAGGTACTTCTCCAGGAATTCCTTCAGGAATTTCTCCGAGATTTTCCGCGGAAGTGTACTAGAATTCCTTCCGAATTTCACTCGGAATTTACTCGGATATCTGCCAAGCGTTCTTCCAGAAATTTCTTCGGAACAATCCACAGGAATTTTCTTCAGCAATTCATCTGGGAATACTTTCAGGATTTTATCTGGGAATTTCTGCATTAATTCCTCCTGGTATTTTTCTAGGAATTCCTTCACATATTTTTTCGGAAATTCCTTTAGGAACTTCTCTAAGAATTATTTCAGGACTTCCATGTGGGAATTTCTCCAGAAGTGCTTGTGGGAGTTCCTCCGGGAGTTCTTCCAGGAGTTTTTCCAAGAAATTCCCCGGTAATACCTCAAGGAATTTCACAGGAAATTCCTGGACGATATTTGGCAGGAACTTCACGGAAAATGGGAATTCGGAAGTTCCTTCAGAAATATTTTTTCTCTTCCTCAAGGGTATTCCACCGGATGTCCCTCTGAAGTTCCACCAGTAGTTCCTTCGGGAATTCAATCAGGCTTTCTTCCAGGAATTCATTTAGCATTTCTTTAGGCATTTATCTACAAATTCGTTCAGACGTTCCCCGGAGAATTTCCCTGTGAGTTCATACGGGCCTTCCTCCGGGAGGGTCTTCTATGAATTCTTCCAGGAGTTCCCCCTGTAGTTCTTACGGAAGTTCCTTTGGGAGTTCATCCTAGAATTCTTACGAGAGTTCCTCCAGGATTTCCTCCGGAAATTCTACCTGTAGTTCTTCAATTAATTCCTCCAGAAGTTCCACCGGCAGTTCCTCCGATAATACCTCTGATAATTTCTCCGGAAATTCCTATAGAAAATCCCCCGGGAGTTCCTCCAGAAATTACTCTGGGAGAAACTGCCAGTGAAACTCCCGGAGGGATTCTCGTAGAAACTGCTGGTGGATCTCCCGGAGGAATTCCCGAAGGATCTGCCGGAGGAGCTCCCGTAAGATCTCCCGGAGGAATTTCATGAGGAACTCCTAGAAGAATTCCTAGAGGACCTCCCGGATGAGCTCCCCGAGAAACTATCGGAAGTACTCCGGGAGGAATTTCCAGCTTAATTTCTGAAGAAAGCCTAAATGATTTCCTGAAAAAATCCTGAATAATTTCCTGGAATAGCTTCTGGTGGAACTCCCGGAGGAATTTCACGAGGAACTCCCGGATGAATTGATGGTAGAATTCCCGGAGGAACTCCCGAAGGAATTTTCTAGAAGAATTTCTGAAGAAACTCCAGGGAGAATTTTCAAAGGAACGCCGGGGAAACTACCATAAGCATTCTCGGAAACAAGAGAATTCATCTTATAGACAAATCTCGTCTAGCTGAAACCTTTGTTGGGGTTTGTAGCTGGACCATCATCATCATCATCAGAGGACCTCCCGGAGAATTCCCTGAGGAGCTCGCAGAGAAATTCTCGGAGGAGCTTCTGGTGGAAAATCTATATAAAAATCTATATAAATGAAGAAGCCTAAATAAATTCCAATTCTGCCGAAATTCCCGGAAGAATTTTCAAAGGAACTGCCGATAGAACTACCGGAATAATTCTCGAAGGAAATCCTAGAGAAATTCTTGGTGGAAATGCCGGTGGAACTCCTGGAAGAATTCCAGGAGGAATTTTCGGAGAAACTCCTGGAGGATCTCCCAGTGGAAATCTTGAAGTTTCCACCGGAATTCTTCCAGGATTTAATTGCGAATTAATCTAGGAATTCCTCCGAAAATTCCATTGTTGATTCCATTTTCGATATAATTTCTGTATGAATTTCCGGTGGAATTCCTAGAGAAATTTTTTGAAATTTTCACAAGAAATTATTCGAAACAATTCACTGAAAATTTTATGGAATTTACACAAGAAATTCGAAGATTTTTCGTGAAATTCTCAGGAATGTTTACTGGCAATTCTGCGGAATTTCCACGGAATATTCATATTCTTAAAAGTTATGGGAAACAGCACGTAATTATTTGAATTATTGCAGGGAATTCTGCAGAACCTTTATAAGTTCTGTGTTCCTTAAGTTCCTTAAGAATCCCTGATAGAATTTCGGATAGAATGCCAGGAGCGATTTTCCAAGGAATTCCTGGAGAAAGCTTGCATATTGATTTTTCTGCCTATTTTATAATAAATATTATTTCAGAGAGGATTTGATTAGAAATTCAGATGTATGGTTCTAGTTTTCTTAAACTTATGGAAGAATGCAGGATTTTTATAATAATTGTTATAGCCGATTGTATATCCTTTCTGAATACTAAGTTCGTTAATATTTTTCTCCTTCATTTAAAAATATCTGATGAGCAATAAATCACGCATTTTAAATCATTATTGTTTCGATTTGGTGTGGATTTGGTTTCATGTGTTAATATTCATGTGTTTTTATAAAACGATTTAGAAGACCAAAAAGTTGCCTCCCTCCTTCTCGAAATTCTGGCTACGCCCATGCATGACGCTATTACAGAGGTGTACGCGGTGGTTCAATTTTAAAGTCCATTGTCAAGTCCGTTTTTCATTGCTATGGGGGTTTGGTTGCCATTATCCATGTGTCGTAAAGAGGGTCATTATCAGTCGCTGTCCGATGATCGTGATCACGAGCGTTCCCCAAAGCATCGTTATTCACGCTGCACCTTCCAGCGACTTGACGAAAGGTAGTTGGGGGGGCTGGGAATCGTACCCATGACCATCCGCTTATAAGGCGAATGTGTAGCCAAATACGCCACGGGACCCCCTTTCATATCGAATTTAGTTCTGGTTAATTATCGAAGATGTTTGGGCTGCTGAGTGTTATTTCGGATCTAATTAGATAAAAGTAACCGGCCATGAGAGGGGTTTTAATGTCGGGTAATTCGGACACGAGCTAACAGCCCACTATGGGGATTTAGGCAGACATTAATCGGAAAATCGATTTTCACCAATTATTTGTTCACTATTTTTTCGAAGGTAGATGCACAAGATAAGGAAACCTCAAAATTTCAGGTCCCTGCGAGTTATATTTTTTGATATATTAGTTATCAAAGTTTTTTTTTTTTTGCCATTTCATTTATTTGGTAGGCTCAGTCGTGTGTGACACTTTGCGGAGCCGCTATTCTTAAGTATGATATTTTTACAATGAGTATCATCTTATCATTAACAGTTAGTAGGGAAGGGGGACGTAGACCATAATACTCGTGGTGACTCAAGGTTAACAATTACTTAATTCAGGACGGACGGGGTAGGAGTATGGGTTTAGGGTTATTCCAGCTGCTCATCCGGGCATTTGACGTTGGAAACGGTTTTGCGTGGCGTCGTGCTCGATTTTTGTTCGGCATGGAGCATCTTCCGGATGGCCAGGGCTTTGTGGTACACGGAACAGAAAAACAGAATCGAACGGAGAAAAAAAACTGAGAAAGAGATAAACACGGGCATTAGACTTTGATATCAGCCGAGCGAAGAAAGGCATAGATGGCCTGCATATAATCCACATCGCGATCTCCCAATACACCTCTTACTTCCCTGAAGGGTTGTTTACCTCGGGCCACAAGGGTATCCAATAATTGCTCTCTGGAGGCGTCATTTTCCGAGCAGAACCAAACTACGTGATCGATGTCATCGTAACCGGCTCCGCACCTACATAAGTTGCTATCGACAAGGTTTATTCTGTAGAGATGTGCGTTTAGTGAATAGTGATTGGACATAAGCCTCGACATCACGCGAATGAAGCCTCGACTCAAGTCCTCACCTCTGAACCACGCTCGCGCAGAAACTTTAGGAACTATAGAAAATAGCCACCGTCCAAGTTCGTTGTGTGACCAATTCATTTGCCAATTTTGAAGAGTACTCTGACGGACTAATGTGAAGAACTCGTTATTCGGGATTTGTCTATCATAAACTTCACCTTCCTGTGCGCCCACCTTTGCTAGCGTGTCCGCTTTCTCATTGCCATAGATTAGGCAATGGGATGGGACCCATACAAAGGTAATCTTGAATGATCTTTCGACCAAATCACGCATCTGCTCTCTTATGTTTGTAAGAAAGTAAGATGCGTACTTAACAGGTTTCATCGACCGGAGTGCCTCGATAGAACTAAGACTATCCGAGAAGATGAAATAACGGTCTACGGGCTGATCGGAAATAATCCCTAAAGCGAAGATAATTGCTGCCAGCTCAGCAACATAAACCGAACACGGTTCTTGAAGTTTTCGGAAGGTGGTTGAATTTACATTGAAGACACCGAAGCCAGTGGATCCGTTGATGCGAGAACCATCAGTGAAATATCTGTTGTTGCAATTGACATGTTCATATTTTTCAGAAAAAATGGAGGGAATAGATATTTGTCGAAGATGATCTGGTATTCCTTGAATAGCGTGTTTCATGGACAGATCGTATTCAATGGAGGAACTGTCGTTGATGAAGTTAACTCGAGGTGGATTATAACATGGAAGACAAAGATCTGACGATATGTAGTTGAGGTAGACCCTCAGGAATCTTGACTGACGAATCAGTTCAAGCATATTATCGAAATTTTCTAAGACAAGTGTGTTACTTGTCCCACATTTGATCAGTATTCTAAGTGAGAGTTCCCAGTAACGGTGCTTTAAAGGAGTGACTCCAGCAAGCACCTCCAGGCTCATGTTATGCGTTGAATGCATACAGCCGAGAGCAATACGCAAACAACGATATTGAATACGTTCCAATTTGATCAGGTGGCAATCAGCTGCTGAGAGGAAGCAGAAGGAGCCATACTCTAAAACAGAGAGAATAGTTGTTCTATAGAGTTTGATGAGATCTTCCGGGTGAGCACCCCACCACGTTCCGGATATAGAACGTAGAAAATGTATTCTTTTCCGGCATTTATCTATCAAATAATCAATATGGGTTTTCCAGGTACATTTGGAATCAAACCAGACCCCAAGGTATTTAGAAGATAAAGATTGGTTGATGTCATCATTCAACAGCTTTAGTTTCAGTTGAGCTGGGTTCCGCTTTCTAGTAAACACAACCAATTGAGTTTTTTGCGGTGAAAACTCGATCCCTAGATGTCTGGCCCAAACAGTCAGGTTATTTAGGAACTTTGCAATGGTCCTTGCAAGGCATTTGCACATGGACCTCTTAGAGAGATCACGGCGCCATCTGCAAGTTGTCTGAGCGTGCATTGTCCTTCCAAACAATTGTCAATATCTTTAACATAAAAATTATAAAGCAAGGGACTTAAACATGATCCTTGGGGAAGGCCCATGTATCTATTTCTGGAAGTTGTCAGAGTGCCGAGAGTAAAGTTCATATGTTTTACTGACAACAAATTGTACAAGCAATTATTTAAAATATCGGGTAATCCACTACTGCGCAGATTGTCTGACAGTACTTCTATGGAAACTGAATCAAAAGCGCCCAAAAATACTGAAGCCAGTTGTTCCTTGTCATAGGCCAGCTGTATATCTGAAGAGAGCAACGCTAGACAATCATTTGTTCCTTTACCTTTTCGAAAACCAAACTGAGTATTTGAAAGCAATGTATTTTGTTCGACCCAATGGTCGATTCTTGAAAGGATCATTTTCTCCAATAACTTTCTCATGCATGATAGCATGGCAATCGGTCGGTATGAATTGTGATCAGACGCTGGTTTCCCAGGCTTTTGAATAGCTATTACTTTCACCTGTCGCCATTCTGGTGGCACAATGTTGTACTCCATGAAACAGTTGTACAGGCCAAGTAATCGTCTTTTAGCGATATCAGGGAGGTTTTTCAGAAGGTTGAATTTAATGTTATCGCATCCCGGGGAAGAGTTGTTCGATGAAAGAAGAGACATAGATAGTTCCAGCATTGAGAATGGTCCACCCAGAGAACCGGGATCAGTAGTTGATTCTCTAAATAGCGGTTCAGCTGGTACGGAATCTGGACAGACCTTTTTGCGAAGTTGAGTATCCATCGATTGGAGTATTCTTCACTCTCGTTGGTGGAGATACGGTTCCGCATATTGCGGGCCGTTTTCCAAAGAGTTGTCATTGAGGTTTCTCGTGACAGTCCCTCGACAAAACGTCGCCAGTGGCTACGCTTTTTAGCCTTAAGAAGGTTTTTTAGCTTTATTTCAAGCCTCAAATACTCTTCGAAAAGCTCAGACCTTCCGTGTTTACGGAAAGCCTTGAAGGCATCAGATTTCTCAGAATACAACTTAGTACATTCATCATCCCATCCAGGAGTGGCTGATCTTCTTATGACAGATGTACTTGGAACGCGTCGTTTCTGAGCTTCTAATGCGCTTTTATGAATCAATTCTGTAAGGAATCGAGATTCATCCAGTGGTGGAAGAATATCAGTTCATTCAATACCAGTTTTTACCGCCGATGCAAATTTTTGCCAATCAATGTTCTTCGTGAGGGCGAAAGGAACATTAACTGGCTCTGATCTCTGATCGCCACCTTTGATTGTAGTGACTATCGGCATGTGGTCACTACCATGGGGATCTTGGATTACCTTCCACGTGCAATCTAATGATAGTGAATTTGAACATAAAGACAGATCAATACGGCTTTGTTGACCATTCGGTCCTATTCGAGTTACTTCACCTGTGTTCAAAATATTCAAGTTGAAATCGTCGCACAAATCATAGAAAATAGGCGCTCTGTTATCGTCTCTAGTTTCGCCCCAAGCAATACCATGTGCATTCATATCACCCAGTATTAAAACTGGGGATGAGAGAAGAGAGACTGCGTTCCAAAGATGCCGACGATTAAGAGAGGCATTTGGAGGAATGTACACTGAAGCTATGCAAAGATCTTTATTCTTTACATTTACTTGGCAAGCGACGATTTCTAAACCATTAACAGTCGGAATGGGAATTCTGTAGAAAGTGTGACATTTTTTGATTCCCAAAAGAACGCCACCATAATGATCATTCCGATCTTGGCGAATAATATTAAAATCGTGGAAGTTGATTTCATCTTCAGAAGAAAGCCATGTTTCACAGAGTGCAAATACATCGCAATCCGAGTTGCGAATTAAAAACTTGAACACGCCCAATTTGTTTTTCAGACTATGACAGTTCCACTGCAGCACAGTGATTGTATCTTGTATGGCCGTATTATCCATCGAAAGATACAAGTCCTGCAAGAAGGGCCATGAAACAGTCAATTGCTTCAGATAACTTTCAACTGTTGGAATAAAGAGGTCAATGATTGGCCTCAATGAATTCGGAATATTGAATAAGTTCAAAATACGATCCACAAGGTCCTTAAAGGATATCAATCCTCGCTTGGACGAGATTCTTTTCTTAGAAATGCGAGTAGCAGTTTTCTGCTCAGAGATATTCTTTGACAGATGTTTCTTTGTAACATCAGTTTTAGGCAATGGCGGGAATGTCTTACTGCAACATGGGTCAAAAGGAGCAGTATAGACAGGCTGCTTCGGAATTTTAAATAATCCCCCATTACCATCAGATTTCGGCAAGCTTCTAGGGATGATTTTTGTTTTCTTACGGCGCAATCCCGGGGAAGACAGTTTCTTCCTCTTTTCGGGTACGTGTACCTCCGCAGAATCATCCATATCGGCTACGTCAGAGTCAGATTCTTGCGTTGGTAGTTGCGGATGTGTCTTGCGACTTTACCATTTCCGCATACGACTGCTTGGAGCGCTGTACCAACGAGCGCTTCACTTTTTGGGTGCGCTTTCTGTACACCGGGCATTCTTGCAAACCATGGGGAGGATCCAAACCACAATAAGCACATTTTGTTGCTTGTTGTTGGCAGGCCTCCTCCCTATGCTTCTCAAAACATTTGCCACAACGGGGCTTGTTGTCGCAAAACTCGGCAGTGTGCCCCAACTGTTTGCAGTTGGTACAATTGAACACCCTTGGCACAAAAAGTCGCACCGGAAATAACATATTTTCAATGTCTACACATTTTGGGAGAATCGAACCGGCGAACGTCACCCGAAGCGAACCTGACTTAGAATACACTTTCTTACCATCTACCATGGCTGCTGAATGCAACTCTTTGCAATCCAGAATATCCACAGTAGATTGCAGGGCGTTCTTAATACGACCTTTTCCTGCAAGTATATCCTTGCAGGTCAGGCTCGCTGCGTTTATCACACCTTCAATTTCGACCTCTCGCGAGGGGATATAAACTAAGTACTCAGTATTGTATGCCTTGTTTTTAGCAATATCATTTGCAATCTGATATGTAGATGCGGTTATGCGTAGTTTGTTCCGATTAATCTGATGAAAATCAGTTTTCGGAAAACGACGCGTCAAATCACGCTTGATGCCTAGAAAATCAAGGCTTTTCGCTTTCTGCCGGAAATAAACAACCCAGGGACCAGGTGATGTGGCCTGGTAAAATCGCGTGCGAACAACATTGTCTGTTGAAGGCGAATCGCCTTCACTCGCTTCGTCCATGTACGCAAAGAAAAACAAAACTTAAATAAATTTATTTAAGAAAAAAAAAAACTTTTTTGGACCAGGCTAATGCCCACTTTTTCTGCACTGCCCGATTCTTTCTGTTTGCGAAAAGTGTAACCAACTCTACGCTGTGGAAGCAGAACAGCGTGGAATGATGCCGTATGCAGACAATAGAATGCTGTTAGGTACTTAGCTTTTTGTTGCTGCTTGTAGGTACCGGGTACGACGTCGTCGTTTGGGGTGGATGATACTCCGTCACGGCACTGCAATGATCACCAGTTGGTGATTTACCAATTGCAGCCCGCTTCCTTCTGGCCGCCAGGAATTCACCTTGCGAAGAGTCCGGTGCCGTTTTTCGGCAGTAGCAAAACCGCGCGTTTAACTGAAGCGCACTTCGAAACGAAACTCTAATTCGCGTGAAGAGATACAGATCCTACGTCTGACTCAATCCGATGCGACACAGGGAATGGTTATCAAAGTTGAGAAAAGGTAAAAATGCGGGTTTTCTTCTCAAAATTTTGCTTCACTTCACCTGTTTTTAAAGTTTTTCTGACACGATACCGAGGTTTAGATATAGCATTGTAAAGATAATTGAAGGAGCTTTCATATCGTACTAACGAAAATCGTTATATAATGAAGGAGAAATTTTTGAAAATCAAAATACGAACAAAACAATGAAAAATGGAGGTATTTTCAACTTTAAAATTCAGCTACTTTTTTCCCCGCATTTCCTTGCGGAGAGTTTTAGCTGGGGATCATATTAGGCATGTGTACTTTCAGTTTCCCACGGAAAATCTTGCGCAAATTTGCCGGGGGGGGCATGGCCCCGGGCCCCCACAAATCCTATGTACCAAAACCAACCATTTTTGTACATTTTGGGGCCACCACATACTGTCGGCCCCGGGGCCCCCTTCCGGCTAAATCCGGCCCTGCATGAAACAATAAAAACCCTACATTAATCCACCTAGCAGTGATGAGGCCTTTCTCATGCATTGAAGAAGGTAACGAAAACAATCACATAGGAAGGTCAAAAATAGCATTTTAGGAAGTTGGATTTAACTTTTTCCATCAATTTACATATATTGCATTAATTTATATACATCTCAGGCAACAAAATATGTTTTTGCCTTTCTCGTACAACAAAGTTGTACCGAAAGACTACACGATTATTTTTTTTTTCAAATTTCGCGTTTTTCTTCTCAATGAGGGGTCCTATGAAAAAAACCCAGATTAATCCACCTAGCGGTGATGGTGCCTTTCTCGACCTTCGTAAAATGTGTGTGCTTGAAAATAGATGAGCTAGTAGCTAGGAGTAAAAAAGACAAATTTCTTTGTCCGTTCTATGAAAATCAGATTATTTATGGCAAAGATATTGTAGATCCAGTTGAAAACCGAAAATCATATTTTGTCCCATTCCCGGATGTCGCGACTGCATCGCGAGTGGTGCCCGACTATGGCACTGGCACAGTTGCGCACTACTCGCGATGCAGTTGCAACATCCGGAAATGCGAGAAAATGCGATTGTCGCGAAACCTCGGTTCGGTTTTCAGCTTGATCTACAATATGCTAATAAGAATTTCGACATTTTTGTTTCCTTTTCCAATTTTTTTGACGTACATACCCCTGTTTTATTTTACCCAGTCATATATTTTAAGGATATCACTTTTGGATGTAAATTGAACTGAAGCTCCGACTACACAAAAAGAAAACGAAAATGTCATTCCCATCAAGCAAGCGGAGGGCAATATTTGTTATGATATAAATCTCATGACCGTCTTTCTACCAAACTCCCGTATGAAGAGGAAGGGAAGTGTATCAGTGTGGAAGCATCCGATAGTTCGTTTTCGGAAAGAAATTATAGCCTTTCGGTACAACTTTGTTGCACAAGAAAGGCAAAAAGTATTTTGGCCATAATTTCAAAGGTTATAGTCCAATCTGGCCAACTTTCTAAATAGAACAGGATTCCGCATCTAATGCAATTTGTTGTGAGTAAATCGGTTGAGGGTAAGTCCATTAAAAGTCAGCTAGACTTTTTTACTCGCTTTTTTATAACACATAGTATATTTTGGCCATAATTTCTGTGCCCATGGTCCAAATTTTCAATAGAAAACAATACGACAGGATTCCGCGTCGAATGAAACTTGTTGGAATTATAGATAGTGGAATATATAGATGAGTGAAGATAAATCCTCTGTCTCCAAACGAACTGTCAAACGTGTCTCCAAACGAGCATGACGTCACGATTTCAATGGAAACGTTAAGGGCTGTGACGTCATATGTGCGTGTGCACGGGCAGAAAAATCGACTCAGCCATGCTTTCGCTCATCTATATATTCTACTATCTATAGTTGGAATTAAATCGGTTGAGGATAAGTTCCAAAAAAGTGAGCTAAACTTTTCGCACTTTTGGTGCGCGCACACACACACAGAGACATCATCGCAGTTCATCGCGCTTATACGTATATAACACTATGAGTCTCCAGGCCTTCTGTAAAAGTTTGTTTCGTAGAAAAAGGCAAAAATGGTGTTTCAGCCATAATTTCCGATCCCATAGTCCGATCTAGCCAATTTTCAATAGAAAACCATGGGACACGACCGTGCGTCGAGTGCAAACTGTTGCGAACGTCAATAGATGAAGTCTAAGTGCTGAAAAAGTGAGCTAGACTTTTTCGAACTCTTTTTCACAATAAATAGTAATTTGACCATAACATCTAAGCCCATAGTCCGATCTGGCCAATTTTCAATAAGAAAATATGAGACATTCTGCGTCGAATGCAACTTGTTGTGAGCAAATCGGTTAAGGATATGTGCCCGAAAAATGAGTGACATTTTTTACGCGATTTTTTCGTATGAATTTGTATTTTTGCCATAACTTTCGATCCCATAGTCCGATCTGGCCAAATTCAAATAGGAAACAATGGGACAGGATTCTGCGTCGAATGCAACTTGTTGCGAGCAAATCGGTTAAGGATATGTGCCCGAAAAATGAGTGACATTTTTACGCGATTTTTTCGTATGAATTTGTATTTTGGCCATAACTTTCGATCCCATAGTCCGATCTGGCCAATTTCAAATAGGAAACAATGGGACAGGATTCTGCGTCGAATGCAACTTGTTGCAAGCAAATCGGTTTAGGGGAAGTGCCCGAAAAATGAGTGACATTTTTTACGCGATTTTTTCGTATGAATTTGTATTTTGGCCATAACTTTCGATCCCATAGTCCGATCTGGCCAATTTCAAATAGGAAACAATGGGACAGGATTCTGCGTCGAATGCAACTTGTTGCGAGCAAATCGGTTAAGGATATGTGCCCGAAAAATGAGTGACATTTTTTACGCGATTTTTTCGTATGAATTTGTATTTTGGCCATAACTTCTGATCCCATAGTCCGATCTGGCCAATTTCAAATAGGAAACAATGGGACAGGATTCTGCGTCGAATGCAACTTGTTGCAAGCAAATCGGTTGAGGGTAAGTGCCCGAAAAATGAGTGACATTTTTTACGCGATTTTTTCGTATGAATTTGTATTTTGGCCATAACTTTCGATCCCATAGTCCGATCTGGCCAATTTCAAATAGGAAACAATGGGACAGGATTCTGCGTCGAATGCAACTTGTTGCGAGCAAATCGGTTGAGGGTAAGTGCCCGAAAATGAGTGACATTTTTTACGCGATTTTTTCGTATGAATTTGTATTTTGGCCATAACTTTCGATCCCATAGTCCGATCTGGCCAATTTCAAATAGGAAACAATGGGACAGGATTCTGCGTCGAATGCAACTTGTTGCGAGCAAATCGGTTGAGGGTAAGTGCCCGAAAAATGAGTGACATTTTTTTTAGTAGTTTTGCGCACACACACACACACACACACACACACATACACACACACACACACACAGACATCACCTCAATTCGTCGAACTGAGTCGATTGGTATATAACACTATGGGTCTCCGGGCCTTCTATAAAAAGTTTGTTTTTGGAGCGATCATATAGCCTTTACCGTATACTTAGTATACGAGAAAGGCAAAAGATAATTTGTCAAAAACTAAAGCCAATGTCTAAAAAGTCCAATTTTAAATGGCAAACAATAAGACTGAATTTTCCGTCGAATGCAACTTGCTGCGTGTAAATCGATCAACGCTTAGTTCTAAAAAGTGCATATACAATGGTGAGATGCGCCTAAAAACAAATACATTAAAAAACTTATTATTACAATAACTTATAACTGAAAAATTCAAATAAAATCCATAAAAACAGCATCAAAATAAGTTTGTTGATATGTATGTTGATAACCTCAGTGATATTGAACAATTTGTAGATAAAAAGAGGGTGCCCATAACCAAACCACTAAAGGTGCCCACAATAGAATTTAGCAGCGTTTCAAGAAAGTGATGAAAAAATTTTCAAGCCTTAATTTTGATGACAATCGTTATTGAATCACAAAATAGACTAAATTTACCGTATGAATACGCATTAGAGCTCACTTCTTCAACTCACTCACACCAGTTTATGACACTTTGAAAAAGGTCAAACAAAACTTTCGTGTTGATTTTCATGTGAGCATTTTTTTATTTGTTCATAGTTTAAAGTAGAGGTGTCTATTTAGTTTGGTATTCTGCACAAGACATCGTGTTTCGATAGCAAATAAATGACAGATATCAGAATAACATTATCTGCTTTCTGTCAATAGATTCGTGGGGGTGCCCACAACCGTACCACCTCCCTACTATATTAAAAGTTCTTCCCTATTTGTTCTTGATATTTTGTGAATAAAAATTCAATGTCGTTTGGAGATTTATATATTTTTTTGTTGAAGAGTCAAAATACTAGGCCCTTTTCAAAATTTAGTTGCGAAATGACTGAGATTGTTGCTTAGCAACATTTCCCTGTTATGACAACATCAAAATATCTTATAAGTTCGAAAGAAGGAAGAAAATATTTTTGTCCGCCTGTTTGTATGGGGAGGCCCGTAGAGCAGTCCTTTCGATTGCAAGGTGGCTTATAGATTTTGGCAAAATATATTTGAAAATGCTAATGCAATGCATTGAGCCATCTAATAAACGATCTCTACCCAACAAAACGAGAAAAAAAGCTTATAAAGTTCATGACCCAATTAAAAGTATTCGTTTTGGAATGTATGTGGCTTATGCAACGTATTTTTCTTCAAGCGTATCATTAATCCTCTGCTTGTCATTATTGTACGAGGCAAATTCGAAAGTGTTATCGTGGAAAGAATGCAATCTGCCCTAAATCACACTTTTTCCTGGTGTCAAAAGGAGCAACTAGGCATAAATCCTACAAAAACTTCCATTATCCCTTTCACCAAACGGAGAAAGGTACAACTGAAACCCCTTTTCTTGAATCAAACACAATTAGTTAATTCAAGTGAAGTAAAATATCTAGGTGTCATACTCGACGCAAAGCTTAATTGGAACTCTCATCTCCAATCAGTTGTGCAGAAAGGTCTCAATACACTTTGGGTTTGTTCAAAAACCCTTGGTAAAAGATGGGGCCTAAAACCAAGTATGATCATGTGGATATATAAAACCATTGTCCGTCCCAGGACAACTTACGCTTCCCTTGTCTGGTGGCCTAAAACTAATGAGGCTGCTGCAAGGGCTAAGCTCAACAAAATCCAACGCACCGCTTGCATAGCCATCACTGGTGCAGTTCGTAGTACACCCACTTTGGCCCTAGACGCAATGCTTCACCTGCCCCGGTTAGATCAATTCATAAAGCTGGAAGCGGAAAAAGTGCTCTAAGGTTAAAGAGAACAAAAACACTGCTGTCGGGAGACCTTACGGGTCACCTCAGCATATTAAATGAATTTGCCATAAATCCCGCAATAGGAATTTGTAGTGACTGGATGGAAACGGTAGTCAATTATGACTTACCTTACGATGTGGAGGTGGACCCAGCGTTCCAACAGGCTCTATAAATTTCTTCACAGATGGTTCGAAAATGAATAATCTGACAGGATCCGGAATCTATGGCCCTACAACATAAATTTCTGTCCACTTAGGACAGTGGCCCTGATATTTCAGGCGGAAATATATGCAATATTAGAATGCGTGTTATTATGCCTGAGGAGAAAGTATAGATTTGCAAAAATATGTATTTTCTCTGACAGCCAAGCGGCACTTACGTCGCTTAATAACTACACTTGTAACTCAAAGCTAGTGTGGGAATGCATTCTGGCTTTGAAAAACTTATCCATACGCAATCGAGTCTACCTATATTGGATCCCAGGACATACGGGTCTAGAGGGAAACGAGATTGCTGATGAGCTAGCCAGGAATGGATCTAATGAAAGGTTCATTGGCCCTGAGCACTTCTGCGGGATCTCAGACTGCTCTGTAAAAATGGAACTGAACAAATATATGGTCAGTCAAATCACATCAAACTGGAATGCACTTCCCCATACGAGCCAATCCAAAAGGCTCGTAACGATTAACCCCAAGACAACCCAACATCTATTAGGTCTCAACAATAGGGATCTCAACATCTACACCGGTCTAATAACTGGACACTGCCCTGCAGATACCATCTACAAAAGATCGGAGCAATGCAGTGCACTCACTCAACGTAGGTTCAAAGTTCTCAGCAAGCCCTTTTTAGGGCCTGCTGACATATGGATCTTATCCCCCAAGGACGTGGTTGGCTTCATAAAGCTAGTCTCGCCATAATGGGGGAGTCACATACTGTAACTCAGGATCTCTATTCATCAATAATAGATGGTCTTGAGTTCAGTCGATACCAAGGTATCTCAGTGACAAACATGTTACTGAGATAACTTACGTATTTCACAGCAAAAGGGTATATCACAATAGTCCTAAAATCTGGACGCAGTGATCTTCACCCGACAAACGAGGAAAGGGGAATCCTCTGCTTTGACAAAAAAGCATTGGAAATCTTAAGAATCAACAAAATTAATTGTTTTACGTGTTGAGAATTTCCATCAAGAACACCTTCGGAAACTCTTCTGGAAATTTCTTGGAAAGTTCGTCCAGGTGTTATTTTAAAATTTCAAAAATCTTCTAAGCATTTTTTTTGTAAAAATCAAATTACATTCTCAACTTTCCTCAGAAATTCTTTGGGAACTTTCCTCGAGAATTTCTTTGGAACTGTTTCGGAAAAAGCGTTGCAAGTTCCTAAAGGAATTATTTCGGAAATTCCTATGGAATTATTTTTAGTCATTTCATCGGAAATCCCATTAGAAAATCTTATTAAAAATATTTCAAGAATTGCTCCAAATTTTCCTACAGATATTCTTTTAGAATTTCCTCCGGGAATTCCTTTAAGAAAGCAACCCTAGGAATCTTCTTTGTGAGTTCCGAACGAATTTATAAAATAAATCGAGGAGATATCCGACTACCTTAAATTTCTTTAAAAAGTGCTTAGGGCATTCGTTCAATAATTTTTCAGAAATTTCTTTAAATATTATTTCACGGGTTTCTTCGGAAAATCTTTTTGGAGCTCCGGAATTCCAAACCGTTTCAAGTCGTTCATTTAACCGGAGAAGTTGACAAAGCCATAAGTGAAAGATAGTGAATTCTTAGTGCCTGTGATTTGGGCCAGTTTAGTAGACAGGTCTCTCATAATTTTCATATAAAACCAAAATTCACATACTCGGATGAAATTACTACATATTAGGCAAATATAAAAACGATTCACTTTATTTCCGGTCGACAGGCTACCCTACAATAGACTAATGTGCTTGAGAGTATATAGAGTCTAGGTAAACGAAATATGCGAATAACGAAATCCGATGACGTTTTAGTTTGTGGTTAGTTAATGCGTTGAACAACGTTATTTCACTGTTCACCATGAGTGTAAGCAGAATCGACCATCCACCGGTTGAAGAGGATATCAGAAATCTTGATACGTGCTGTGCATAAAAAGCGCTGGAAGATCCGTCCTATCAGCTATGACGAGCTTTTGGTCAGTTTCCTCCCGTTGTTTGTACCACACACCTTGGGAAAAGCTTCGGGCTTCTTTGCAATGCACAATGGTCCACAGAGCGAAATTAAGTGGAAATTAGTATTTTGAGCCTGGAATAGCAGAGTTAGAAAAAACCTTTGTTCCACAAAGTTGTTCCAAATAGTAAGAACTTTATCCGGATGTTGATGAAAATTTGGGTGGTCCTCATTTTCATGGAATGTAAGAATCTACTTTTTTAATTGCAAGAATAGGGGTGAATATTATTCTGTAAAGTTGTAGCCTAGCTAATTCCAATCATTTTGCTAAAAAAATGTTTCGTGTAGCTCTTAAATTGACGAATTTAAAGCATTTTTCTCATTTAGACTTAGGGTGGTCCCACAAAAAACAGTTTTTCTGTTATAACTTTTTTTCTTCAAATTTCTCAGTTTAGTCGTCTTCGGACGACTTTTAGCGCTTTTTGAGACGCAACTTTTCGTGATAGTAGCTTGTTGATATCTTTTGCAAATGAAAAGTTATTCGCATTTTGCCAAAAAAAATGGGTTTTTTTAAATGGCAATATCTCTGGATGGCGCAGCCATAATTTCAATCTTTTAACACCATTTTAAAGAGTAGGCCCTAGAGTATATCATATCAAAAAATCAGGGAGGTGTTTTTCTTGTGTATCTGAAGTGACATCGGTTTAAATTTGTTAATTTTTGCCTTTCTCGTACTTCAAGGTGTGACGAAAATACTCCAAAGACGATTTTATAATAGAGCACCAAAGATCCTTAGTGTTATAAACCAATCAACTAAGCTCGACGAGTTAAGTTGATGTAATTGTATGTTTGTATGTATGGCAAAAAAATTGCATTCACCTTTTGGGTATTTATCCTTGACCTTCCGGCACACATCGAGTAAAAGTGAAATATCTGTTTAGTCTGGTGACCAAGTTGAACCAAACCACCATTCCTCACAAAATTAGTTCTCTATCAATTGAGAAGATATTAGAAGTGATTAAATAGAAAACTCCGATAAATATGACTAAATAAAAGGTTCAAGGTGCACAAGGAAAAGTAATTAACAAGGTGGCTCAAAAACACTCTTTCAAATTTTTTGATTTCATATTGTTTATTTTATTTTTTTGTAATTTATTATTGGAATAATAATAAAGTCATAAATTCACTTGTCCTACTAGTATCAGATAGAACTAATTTTCAATAACTAACTGCATTGCTTTATCTGGTAATTCTGAATAATCTTTTCTTGAGACAATTCCAACATTATTCATCGAAATTACGGGGTCTGACGATAACAGCAACCTTCTGAAGACGTCTTCGATGTTTACCATTCTATTGAATTTTCTGGAGTGGAACTCTCGATATCTTCGAATACTTTTGTTCCTCGTTTCTTGTACTTCTTCGCTACACATTCCAACCGGAAGTATTGTGTATTTTATGATTGCCGCTCCATGTACCAACAGTTTATGAACTGTTGGGGACAATGTATACCAACCATAACGCTTCTCATACAAAGCTCTTGTCTCTTCTGCGTAAATCTCGAAAGATTTGTGATTGACTTTTGATTTAGAGTTTATAACGGTAAGAAGGATGAAGAAACGCTCTAACAAGCTCTCATCCAGACCGGTAATTTTCGCAGTGATTTTCCATTCACGAAAGAACTTGCGGGCTGTGTTCCCGTCATTTGAATTTCCACCACCGGGAACAGGTTCACTAATGCGTAATCCTGTTGCACAAAAGGATGGATATAACTTAATCTACCGAATTACTAATATTTGTTATTACAGTACGTACCTAGTTCCGCTCGCATCTTGTTTCGAATTTCCGTTTCTCTAATTTTCACCGCTTCATTCGACTTGCTTACACGCCATGTTGGTTTATCAAGGGCAAGTCTATAGGAGACCTTTAAAAGCATTTCCATTGTTCTGATATATGCATGAAGAGGAGAAAATCCATATTTATATTTGCCTGGATCATCAGAATCTGAATCAATTCTGGAATTGTTCAAGCATTTTCCTGACCTTCCACAGATGTAACAAGCTTGCGAATATGTTCCAGTTAAATCATTGACGACCTTTGTATCCATCATCGTAAACAGCATCTCTGTTTGAACGGATACCTCTCGATCCGCCACAGTTAATTTAATGTTTTTCAAATTTTGAATTTGCGAGTTCATCAACGAAACCTCGCGTTTCGTTAATTCGGCTGACTCTTTTGCAAACATTAATTTAATGGGTCTGCACAACGAAACGGATGAGGGCAGGTCATTGTTCCACACAATTTCATCAATTTCATCTGCTTCACGATGGCCAATCAACCTTAAAGGAACCATCGAGAAGGCGAATATGTGTGAATCGGAATATTCGTGTAATTCCTTATTCTCGTCTTCATCAAAAAGCATTGCTTATACCTGGCGTGATTGCTGCTTCCGTCACAGCCCCACTTATAAATAATTGTGTACCCATCATACGGTCCACTATTTGAAAGTAATTCTTTACTATCCACGCTTTCCAGAAGGCGCTTCGAGGTATGCTCGACAAGCTCTTGTAACGGCACTTCTGCAGCTGATGGATTTATAGAAAGACCTATCAGAAATTTTCATTAGTATTTATCATGTACTATGGATTAGTTATTTTGTATACCTGTAGGATAACACAACTTTTTGCTTCGACCAGTTTGTTATACGCTGGAAATATATCGACGCCTTTGACGATAGTTTGCTGTCTGATATTCGAATACTGAGCTTTAGAAAAATCATTTTTGCATAAAATGCAAGAGCTTCCTCCGCTGTTAGAGCTACAACATCTTGATTTGAACGTTCTGCCGAACGCTGCAGCTCGAATGCTGCATCAGGGTTTTCTGACAATTTTTGAATCAATTTCCCAGCTTTACGAAACCCTGCCCGGGCTACGGAAGTCGCAGCAGCAAACAAAATCTCCTCCATTGAAAATTGATTAAGTATGGACTCAATCCGCTTTTTCTTTGTTTTGGATGTCAAAGCAGCGAAAGTACGGCAGCCAGATGATTTTGAAGGAGAATGGATATCGACTACAAATTCTCCTGCGATCCAAGCTTCGTTCAACTTGAAAAAATGGTCCCGTTTCCGGCCAGCTTCTCGCCATAGCTTTCGGAATTTCAGCAACACGAGGCTTAGCTTCTTTTTCACCAAATTTTCGTTTACTTCTAGGAAATTCGATTCTTTACAAATTCTAGTAAATTTTTCAGTGTGTTTCCTTCAAAAGAAGGAAGATGAGATCGGCCAGCTGAATCACTGTTGAAAAAGTATTATCGTTATTTGAATGTCAGCTCTCCAGAAAGTGACCTTACCTTGCTTCATTATGTAACGTTCTGACAATTCTGAGTGGAAAAGATCACAGCTTGCTATTATTCATCACATTCGAGATCAAATATACAGTTTTGATGCAAATATCAGGCACTTGAAGCTACTAAAGGGTCTTAATCAATAGAAGTAATCATACTTATGATATGCATAAAAGAAATATATTGTCCAAGATAGGAAATTGTAAATAAGCAATAAATAAATAAAGTAAAAAAATCCCATAATTCAAAATTTTTGGAAACATAAATAATTTAAAAAAAATCATAAAAGGCATTAGTCATTTTGAACTGAAAATAACAATTATGCAAGAATAATTTTCCACAAAGAAATCGAAATTCTTCTTTGGAAAAATATAATTTTCTTAATTAAAACAATAAACAATTGCAAAATTTTCCATAACATTTTTTTTCTATATACATTGTAAACATTCCACAAAAAAAATTATATGGAGAAGAAAATAGGAAAACTACATAAAGAGATAAAAAATCAATTAAATAAAATCAAATTTTCCTTGAACAATAAACACTCCCAAAGCAGGGGTCATTCATGCAAATTATGCTCCGTTTTATTGTTTTCTGTATTTTTCAATGAAAATTTTATTTAATTTTATTGTTCTTCATTGATTTCAGTAATTTTTTAAAATTTTTATGGAATATACAATCATTTTGTGGAAATTTTAGCAGTTTTTATTTCTATTCTGGTTTATTTATGGAAGTTTTGTTTTTTTTTCTGGAAATTACCTAAACAATAAACACTCCCAAAGAATGGGTCATTCATGGAAATTATGCTCAGTTTTATTATTGTACATTTTTTCTACAACCGCAATTTTTATATTCAAAATTGCTAATATACCTTTGGATCTTGGAAAATAGATAGAGATTGATAATTTTGTGAGGAATGGTGGTTTGGTGCAACTTGGTCACCAGACTAAACAGATATTTCACTTTACTCGATGTGTGCCAGAAGGTCAAGTATAAATACCAGAAAGGTGAATGCAATTTTTTGCCATACTTACAAACACAATTACATCAACTTAACTCGTCGAGCTTAGTTGATTGGTTTATAACACTAAGGATCTCTGGTGCTCTATTATAAAATCGTCTTTGGAGTATTTTCGTCACACCTTGAAGTACGAGAAAGGCAAAAATTAACAAATTTAAACCGATGTCACTTTAGATACAAGAAAAACACCTCCCTGATTTTTGATATGATATACTCTAGGGCTTACTCTTTGAAATGGTGTTAAAAGATTGAAATTATGGCTGCGCCATCCAGAGATATTGCCATTTAAAAACCCATTTTTTTGGCAAAATGCGAATAACTTTTCATCTGCAAAAAGATATCAACAAGCTACTATCACGAAAAGTTGCGTCTCGAAAGCTCTAAAAGTCGTCCAAAGACGACTAAACTGAGAAATTTGAAGAAAAAGTTAGAACAGAAAAACTGTTTTTGTGGGACCACCCTAAGTCTAAATGAGAAAAATGCTCTAAATTCGTCAATTTAAGAGCTACAGAAAATTTTTTTTTAGCAAAATGATTGGAATTAGCTAGCCTACAACTTTACAGAATAATGTTCACCCCTATTCTTGCAATTAAAAAAGTTGATTTTTACATTTCATGAAAATGAGGACCACCCTAATTTTCATCAACATCCTGATAAAGTTCTTACTATTTGGAACAACTTTGTGGAACAAAGGTTTTTTCTAACTCTGCTATTTCAGGCTCAAAATACTAATTTCCACTTAATTTCGCTCTGTGGACCATTGTGCAATGGTAACACTAGTGTAACCCGTAACCTGGTACGAAACGAGCAAACCATGCAAACTGTCATACGAATGAGCTGTCGGAAGGGGATGCATAATGAGAACCCAGCATACGACGATTGGGTAAAAGCCCTATTTTTGGTTCGACAAGTCCTGTATTCGTCGGTTAATCTGCAGATCATTACTGTATGGAGCTCGTAGACTACGTAGAACCGATGGCAACAACAAGAACTACTTGGAATGCAAACATTCACTCAGATGCGGTTGCACAACTTGTTATTTCAGTAGGCCTTGACTCTATGACGTTCGTTGTGTTTAATGTTTAATAGCTGCCTCCATTATGGAGGGTGATCCACCGACCTTGACTCTATGAATTCCATAGGCTACCTGGAACCTATCCCAAGTAACATTTTAAATTTTATAACGCTCTTGCAGACCATAACCTGCTCTTCAAGAGTGTTATAAAACCAGCATAAAAACAAAATGTGACTATGGATAACATCAACAAGATCTACTTGGGGTGGAATCATATTCAAAGATGGGGTCACACAATGTTTTTATTCTTCAATAAATGCATACATTTTCGTGGATTTTTAAGAAGACCTTAACTCTACGGAGCTCATAGACTACCTGGAGCCCACGAAAACAACAATAAGCTTGAAATGCAGTGGATGGGTCACACAAACATATAAGAAGAAGGGGTCACACAACTTGTTTATTCTTCCATAACTGCCTTCATTACGGAGGTTGATCCACAGACCTTGACTTTATGGAGTTCCCCTTTATTTTAAGCACTAAAATGGGCAAACTCCATGTTGTACAATGTTGTACAATCTGGTTAAACATTTCAATAGTTTCATTACCTGCTTGATCATGTCTGCGTGGCTCGAGCTTATATTGACACTTACCTGAAATGGAGAAAATAAAACTTTGCTCAGTATTTGAGTAATGAGTCGAAAAGGAAAATGTATGACTTTAGCATTCTAAAATATTCAGGATAATCAAGCTGTACAATTCAAAGGATGAAACTCGATTGATAGTCAGCTGCTGAATGGTTCGATGTATTTGGTCTTTGTTAACCAATGTTGTTTACTATCATTTTTTATACATGTTGCTGAATGAGCTGGGATTATGAGCTAGCTTTTAAAAGGAGGTATGTATGGGCAATCCAGTTAAATATACATGAGATCTTGTTTTATTTAGCATTATACGAATCTATTCTACGAGAACATAACATCAACAATAGATGATTATACTTTTTTTTATTTTGGAAGGATTGTGAAAAGTAATATTAAGAGAAGCTAGAAGAAGCCTTATAAACATACTTTGAGGGACAGATACAAAGCATAAAATTGTATTCATGAATATCCATTATAAATTGATACAATTTGTAATAAAAGTGAATTCATCAACAAACCGAATTATCATTAAGAAATTTTTAATAGTTTCAAAATCGGTTAAAAAAGTAATCGGTTTGTCTGGTGAACATATGAGATTGTATGAAGAAAGTTTGGAAACTGATGGCAGAGTATTGTTCAGTTTCTGTTTCTATTATTACAAATCGACCTGGGGAGGCAAGCATCACTACTATTTTAAAGGGAAAGAAACATCCTAAACTAAATATGAAAATAGATGTTCAAAAGATTGTTTTTTTTTTCATTCTGAGACCATGGAAGTAGGGTGAGCTTTACAACATTCACCTTGTTGTAGTCGCCGGCCGTTGGCAGTGTCCGGATGCAGTTGTGCACCAGGTCGTAGTTGGGCGGATAGACTCCGGAAAATTGTGCGTCACGTAATACGCTCCCGGAAGCGGCACTGGAAGCGGTGGTGGCAGTGATGATAACGGCAGCAGGTGCCATCGTTGGACGGACTTTTCTGTGACTATCATAGTTGTGCTGATGTTGCTGTTCGAGGTGTTGATGTTGGTGCTGGTGGTGGTGCTGATAATGGGGAAGGTGCGAGGTGTCCTATAAACATTCCATGCCACAAAAGCGAGTGCCGAAGAACGTTGAAAGTGGTTGTGTGTTGATTGAGTTTTTTTTGGTGGTGGAGAATTGTTATTTTCGTAAAATAACGGTAACATAGGAGAAAAATGGAAATAAAAAACAAACCGAAGAGAAAGATAAAAGAAAACAACATTAGTGCAAAACTTGTGAAATATGAATGGTAGTGTGATACTATTCTACTTGCTATTCGTGAGAAAATGATGAATATCTTATTCCTAAGACTAAAATATCGTAAATGATTTCGAAGAAACCAAATATGCATTTCTTCACTGAAAACCAAAACTACCCAAAAGTGGGTTGTTTGCACTCAAAACCGTGGTTTGGCCCAATAACCCAAATTTGAGTAAAATGACTTTTCTGGCACTAGGTAGTTTGCCTTTAATTCCATGTAAACAATTTACCCAAGGCTGAGTTTAATTTATCCAAAGCGGACCTTGATCAACCCAAAATAGAGAATATTGAATTTACCCAAATTTGGGTTATTGGGCTGAGCAACCTCGGTGAGGTGTTTGCATCTTGCTCTAGTTTTGATAGCAATCATTGGAAAGAAAGGGAAAACTACCCAAATTTGGGTAAATTTTTTCTGCGATATTCTTAATAGTGCGTATATTGAACTCAAAGTTTGGGTTGATTTATCTGTCCGTGTTAACATTTCTTTTTTATTATTTGTTAAACATTGTTTGGAAATAGTCTTTACTTGGATCTAAGTATTTTCTTTCTTCATTGGTAAAACAGACATTACATTATGGCCCATCGGTGAGGCTGGATCCTGGCCAACCAAATTAATACAAATTGTATCTTCCGCAAAGAGGCGTCTCACTTCTCATTTTAGAGAAATTTGATGAACTGAGAAAAATCAGAAGGAAGAAGAGAACATTTCCTAGCACATATGCATCACCAATCGTAGCAGCCCTGCTATGTACAGAATAAAATTGACAGCGCCATTAATTGAGATACAGCCAAGGCAAAACAGTTAAGCAGCTACTTCGTACTGCCAGCCAGACCAAACATAAGACGACACACAACAAACATATTTTTCACTTGAAAAATGCACAATCGCCGTGTCGAAACGTCGTCTAAATAATAAACTCGTTATAAAAAATGTAAGACTGAGTAGCCGTTCAATAAATATAATTGAAACGTACATTCGATCCGTACTCAGTAACCTGGTAGCGTTGGCGATACATCATTGCTGGTGACCTCTACGTGGAGCACCAAGCCAAACAGCATGCTGAACCAAAACAGCTTCATCCTTCAACAAGACCTGGACGAAAGGCACTACACTATATTGAGCCCAGATGATCCAACTCGGTATAGCCAATCCGGGGCCAATGCAATGCTTGATATATTTCTGAGCAACATGCACTTTTTTGGTCCCCGAAGCTTAAACGATTGTATTTGCCATTTTATTAATCTTCTTAAATTATTCGCTTATTTTGATGTCCAGTAGGGTGTCCCAAAAAAAACACTATGTTTGAAAATTCATGGTGCTCAAGCCTTATATGGAAGAAAATCGCATCTGGAGCATTTCCGTAGAACAATCCAAAATTCAGAAAAAATAGTTTAGAGGATCCGACAGAGCGATTTTTGAAGAAAAAAAGCAGTGTTTTTGCACTTATTGTCATATATTCGCCACATTTGAATCACTTTTTAATCGTTTAATATTTTTTGAATTTTCTGTAGACTATAATGAGTATCCTACATGGTAATTCAGTTTGTTTTATGCAATCATATGACCTCTAGAACAAATTCAATATTATAAAAATACATTTTCGGCAATTTTCGCAGAAAATTACCTTGTGTCCGTAAAATAATTTTTCTTGCGCATTGTCAACCACTATTCAAAAAGTATTTTTTATAAGTTTTCGTGAAAACAGATCGAAAAAATATTATAACGAGCCACGAGCCCCGTTATAGTTTTTTTTTTGCGATCTGTAAAAAGTATTGAACGATTAAAAAAGTGATTAAAATGTGGCGAATATAGCCAATATATGACGAAAAGTGCAAAAACATATTTTTTTTTTAAATCGCTCTGTCGGATCCTCTAAACTTTTTTTTTCAGAATTTTGGGTTGTACTACGGAAATGCTCCAGATGCGATTTTCTTTCATATAAGGCTTGAGCACCATGACTTTTCAAACATAGTGTTTTTTGGGACACCCTAATGTACAGTCGACTCTCTACATCTCGATCTTCTATATCTTGATATCTCTCCATATGTCGATGGTTTACACCGTCCTATCAGTCTACATTGTGCTTTGTACATCTCGATAATATTCCTATCTCGATATATTTTTTTTTCTTCCTAAGCAATGGAGGGGGAATCTGCTCAACAGACACCCTGGGTTGTCCTGGAAGTGCAGGGTTAGGGACCACCTCCAACAGCAAACGAGGGAGGCAGGACTACATCTCCGACCCGCTAAACCGTTTCCATTGCCGCCAAGCCCATCGTCCCTTCGGTACAACCAGAAAGTAATGCTTCAAAGGGGGGCCAATGCACAACGCACCCTCGAGGTTAGCTGCGTGTCCTTGCAGCATCGAACATCGTGACTCGCTTTTTTAGAAGAACACCATGGTATCGTGCCAGCGCATTGCCGGCTTTCAAGGTGGGAAGGGTCGACTTCGCGCCTGCTTCCCTCTGCACGACTGGTATCAAGAATGATGATGCCGCGTGCACCCCAAATTGACCTACCTGCACTGTGATTTTGCAGCACGCTTAAACACCGGGCACATCGAACCCCCCATGGGGTGCTTGCTGTTCGACGCTTTGCTGAAACAAATCAAACAATTGGGAGGGTTCGTGCAGCATTGTGCCTTATGTCCCTCCAATCCGCAGCGTCGGCAGAGCTTACTTCTGTCAGGGCCTTTGCAGTCCCATTGCTTGTGCCCCGGTTCCAGGCACTTGAAGCAAACTTCGGGTTGCTCGTATATGCTCACAGGTCACACCGACCATCCCACCTTGACGCTCCCTAACTTGACTACCTTGGATGCGTCCGCTGCAGATAGCCGAACCAATGCTACCTGCGTCCCTGCCGGACCTTTCCGTAGCCGAATGGCTGCGGTGGGCGTCTCCACTTCACACTGTCGCCGCAGTGCCGTGACGAGCTGTTCGACTTCGGTGATCTCGTCCAGGTCTTTAAACCTTAGATTCACCTCCGTCGTGAGTGCCATCACCTTGACCGTCTCTCCTAGGACCTCCTCCGCCAACTTCTTGTAGGCGGCGCCCTTTTGCAAGACGCCCCGCTTCAGCTCGAGGATCATCTCGCCCATCCGGGTACGTCTTATTCGACGTACGACGGCGCCGAGTTCACCGAGCTTGACGTCACTTCTCATCGCCTTCAAGACATCCGAGACGAGCCTCGTCCGTCGTGATGACTAGGGCATCGCCCCTAGAGCGATTGGCGCCTACCCTAGACTTCTTGCTACCCTCATTCGCCTTGGTCTTCTTATCGGCCCTTGACGTCTTCGGTTTCCTCTTGTTCTTGACCAGGGTCCAGGAGGCGTCATCCCCCTCTATTTCCCTGCTCTGGTGCGTCTGAGAGCTCTCAGCCTGCCGTAACCCCTTACCACCGTCTTTCCTGGGTGGACGGACCTTTCCAGGTCCTTCCTCCCCCGGTTTTGGAGGTACCTGGCCGGGGTTCAGCTTCCCAGCCCCACTACCCTTGTTTGGGGTAGTAACCCTCCGCGTTTTGGAGCGGCCCCCAGGGAGCTCATCCCCTGGAGACTGTCTCCCCCGTTTTTGTGTCTGCTCCGTTGGAGCAATCAACCCCGACGTGCCCGCGAATACTTGAGCCTCAGTCTGGATAGACTTTGGCACCACCGTCTTCGTTGGCACGCCCTTGGTCGATTCGACCTTGCCCGCGAATCCTTGTGCCCCAGTCTGGGAAGACCTCGACTTCACGGATTTCACGGGTTTACACTTGGCCGTCCCGACCGCCCTCTCCAGCTTGGCGTCCAACATCGACTTTCGAAGTTTCAGCAACCTCCTCTTGAGGTTCTTACTGATATTATGCTTCGACTAAGCAAAGTCGATGATGGCGTCCAGCTGTTCCGTCGCCACCTCGAAGGCCGAAAGCCCATCGCGTTTGCGGTTCATCGCCTTCCAAAGGAGGGTGCTCAGGTATCCCACTGGCTCCGTTAGAGGCCTAGCTCATTATTTCACCCCCCCCCTGGCCATGCATCCGGCACGGGTCGCTTAACGCCATGGGATTAGGGGTTAGGGACGATGGTCCCCTTGGTCGCACTCCCTCACTCTAGCTGATGTCAGAAGGACAACAGTGCCCAGGCTGCACTACCAGCTAAGCACAAAATCCTTAGCTGGCGGTCGATTGTCGTCGGAAGACCCGTGGAAGCGTGAGATGGGAATTTGTGAGGACCAGAGCTGTGTAGGTCGCTCCTACCCAGATGTCAACTCACAATTCCGCAGTCCAAGAGATGATATCTGTCTGTGTGTTTGTGTGTGGGTGTGTGTATGTATGTGCGCAAAATAAACCCCACTCATCTTTGAGGCACTTATCTTTATCCGATTTGTTCGCAATAAGTTGCATTCGACGGAGAATCCTGTCCCATTGTTTTCTATTGAAAATTGGCCAGACCGGCCTATGTGATCAAATGTTATGGCCAAAATACTATTTATATACAAAACACCACGCTAAGAATTTTTTTTAGTATATCTAATGTACGAGAAAGACACAAACACCGGTAGGTGGATCAATCAGGGTTTTTTTAATTTCAAAGGGTACGAAAAAAAATTTCTTCTAAAAATAATGTCCCTGGGGGGCTACGTCACTGATTAGGCCACTAGGTCGATGGTCATTAGGCCTTTTCTTTCTTCCTTCTTTCGTCTACCTTTGCTTCTTCCTACCTCCTTTTTATTTCTACCTTCTTTTGTTTTTTCTTCTTTCTTTCTTTTCTCATCTTCTTTCTTCCTCTTTTTTTTTCTTTTTTTCCTTCTTTTATCATCCTTCTTCGGTCTTTTTTTTGCCCCTGTTGGGTATTTTAATCACTGCGACCATTTGTTAGATCTATTGTGATATATACCCCATTTCATATAGCTTTGTCAAGTTGACTATGTAGAGCAATTGCATCACCTTGACTACTAGCGTCTTCCCAATACGGTATTATGGTTCTGATCAATCGTACTACCAAATTGGGACTTGTTCTCCAAACTTCAGAGGGTTCTATCAGCCCCCTGTTGAAGAACTGTAATCTTTTTCTAAAAATTGCCGGACAATGGCATAACAGTAGTTACGAGTCTTCCACATGTATACCGCAGAAGCGACATACATCATCTTGAAGTTTTCCTAGCAGCTTCAAGTGATAACGGCTCAGGCAATGGCCTGTTACAAGACCTGTATATGTGTTAAGATCTTTTTTTGAAAGATCTAAAATTTTGCGAGTGATAAATACGTTTGGTGTGATGAAACGTTTAGACTGCCTCGCAATCAAGGTGTTCTTCCAAATGTCCTCTAGAGAACACGCAGATACACCACAAAAAGGTTCTGGACCTATGAATTGTCGAGATGAACCAAGTCTGGCCAGCATATCAGCTTGTTCATTGCCTTCAATGCCACAATGACCAGGAACCCAATATAGATTCACTTTGTTACGACTACCCAAGGTTTGGAGTGACTGAACACATTCCCAAACGAGTTTAGATGTGCATCTTGCTGATTTCAGAGCATCTAATGCTGCTTGACTATCAGACATTATGCAAATATTTGAATGAATGTAATTTCGACGTATGCATAAATTAGAGCATTCAAGAATAGTCTGAACTTCAGCTTGGAAAACAGTTGGCCACTTTCCCAAGGGAATCGAAATATTCGTCCCTGGGCCAGTCACGCCTGCTCCAACTTGATTGTTCAGCTTTGAACCATCGGTGTAAAACACAATCGATCTTGAACGAAGATTTGGTCCACCATTTGTCCATGTGCTTCGCTCAAGATTAATTACATCAAAACATCGATAAAAGTTGTATCAATACGTATTGTTTTATTGGCTTAGCAGTCTTAATATTGTATCAAACGAACTATAATGTTTTTGTTCCGACGTTTCGGTCCGTATTTGGGACCTTCTGAAGAAGTTATAGTTCGTTTGATACAATATTAAGACTGCTAAGCCAATAAAACAATACGTATTAAACAAAATTCAGTCGAAACTCTACAACATAAAAGTTGTATCTTCTTCTCATCCAATCATCGTTGTTTGTGATCAGTTAGTTGATACTTATTTTGTTTAGAATACTAAGATGTCCTGTTAGGTCACCTTCGAAGAGGTTTGAATCTCTTTTGATCTTCAAAGCACTCTTCTCTGCTTCTAATTGAATAAATTGATCCAATGGTAGCACGTGGAGCAAAGCGTCTAGTGCTGTGTTCGGCGTGCTTCTCATCGCACCAGTTATTGAAAGAGTAGCTAATCTTTGAAGTTTTCCCAACTTCTTCTGTACCACCCTTTCTTTTGTTTTTGGCCACCATACTAATGCGGCATATGATATTCTGGGTTTCACAATCGCCGTATAAATCCATTGAATCATTTTTTGCTTTAGTCCCCACAGAAAAAGGAGTTCAAAGCACCACTTCTCACTCTTCACATTCTTCTCATTCACCCTGAAAAACGAGAAATGCGAAGTAAGAAGTGAGAAATGTCTGGTGAAAAAAATTAGCAAAGTGTTGCACCATTTTTCACTTCTCACTCTTCATTTCTGACTTCTTACTGTAAATTGTGAGACGTGTGAAACAAGAAGTGTGAAATATGGAGCGAGGAACGAGACTTCTTACTCATTGTTCCTCACTTGTCATTCTTCACTTCATGTTTCTCACGTCTCACTGTAAAAAAAACGGGAAGTGCAAAGTGCGACATGTGTGGCGAAAAATGAGCAGTAAGATACGTCACTTCTGACTTCTGACTGTGAAAAGTGAAACGTGTGAAGTGAGAAGAGTGAAATAAGGAGTGAGAAGTGAGACTTCTCACTCATCATTTCTCACTTTCACAGTGAGGTTTCTCACTTTTCACTCATCATTTTGCATTTCTTATTTCTCACTGTTGCCGGCGGGTAACATTTGCATACTTTTTTTTTGCAAAATCTAGCGTGAAGATAAATATTGTTAGATTCGCTTTTCAAACTGTGGTTTTAAACCTTGCGTTGGGTGGTCGAGACGTTCATCAAAAATGAGCAACCTTGTCCATGGCAAATCCATACAGCAAAAGGAGGAAATATTGAACGTATGTTTTCCGTGGGTGGATGAGTGTCGAAGCAAAAGGTTGGACGAATGGAGCCAAAGCAACTGATCAGAAAGAGTGAGGTTTCTGACTCTGATATATAGAGGATTGTCAAAGTTATAATCCTTGGCCTCGTTACCGGTCACGAGTTGGTGAATCACCGTAATAAGGACGCCCAAGCGCGACTTCCGCTGAATAATTGGTCAGCCACCGTCTCCTCGAGTAAATTATGTACGCCGCAACCATGTTCGACCAATTCTAATAAGACATCGATGTAAAATAATTCGAAATCTGTCAAAAGTAATCTTGCTCTGCGAGCAGGGTTATTCGAAAGTTATTAAAGTTATTATTATTGATGTCCGTGTTGGAAATGCATGAACGAGATTGTTTGGTTCTGATTTTTTAACAGGGTACGGCAAGAATTGAAATTTTAAATAATTTATCGTATATAATCTTGAGTTTCAATGAAATTTGCATTTTGCTGGAGAATTTTTGAGTCGATTCATATATAAATCTCCAAAATCCATTGACAGATAAAGCCATTATAAACGTTCGAAATCCTACATGATTTCGTGACGGTCCCTAACTTTAGATTCTGCTTTGACACCCGAGCAGCACAAGTTAGTCAAAAATGGTTGCAGCAACTTGGCTGTGACTGAATCTGGTCACATATAAGTTTCAGTAGCCTATGTGGAACATGTGTGCTGCTAGAGCACCCAGTCACTACCTTTGGGTAAGATGTTGTCCAACGTCGAAAGTAGGCCCAAGATTTCGACAACATTTTCAACTTGGAGCTCAAGCACATCAGTGAACCGTTTTTCGAAAATTTTGCTATGATTTTCAATCAGTGCCGCCGGCTTAACTATTTTCCTCCGCCTGGATGTCAGCCAAAGTGATGCCTTTCAGAAAACTGGAGAAGGACCCAACCTCCATCAAAAGCTATCGACCCATCAGCATATTTTAAGCGATATCTAAGCTATCCGAAAAAGTGATTCATCACTGGCTTCTCGAAGCTTCGGAGCGAAACAATATGTTGCTCCTGTAACAATTTGGTTTCCACCGTGGTTGGTTAACCATTCACCAGTTTACCGGTGTCAAAAACATCCTTAGTCGAAACAAGTATGTGTCCAAATGATCCGCCATGGCCGCCATGCTGGATGTCGAAAACGTCTTCGACAACGTCTCCTGTTTGCGTGTGTGCATGATTGAGTGGGTAAAGCTCCGACGAGTCCTGGATGTCCTGACGGAATTCTTTACCATATGAAAGATCTGCATCATAGACATAGACTATAATCTTCCTCACTCTCGAAAACTTAGACTTGTTCCAGAAGTGGATTGTAAAATCATCTTGAACGAACACTACTAAAATGAGAAGGGTCGTTTGGACGTAGCTCATTCGGCTGAAAGCAATTTGGTAGAATAACACGTTAGACCGAAGTCATCAAACCAAAATCCGGCTGGGCGAATTGGACGTTTGGCAGAAACGATTATTGTGCGAAAGGGATGTACGATAATTTTGCCGAAAATGTCTTTTGACCAAGCATTTGATCGGGTAGGTAATTTGGCCGCAAATGCCGTTTAGCCGAAATGGTCATTTGTCAGAAAAGGTAATTTGACCGAAAATGTTTTATAGCCAAATGAGTCATATGACCGAAAATGTCGTTTGGCCGAACAGGTCATTTGGCTGGAAAAACCGTTAGGCCGAATAGGTCAAAATAGGCAGAAAGCGCGTTTTGTCGAAAATGTAATTTTGACCGTACAGGCCATAAGGTCGTAAATGTCGTTTGACTGAATAGGTCGAATGGCAGGCATTATCGTTTGGCCGAACAACAGAAAATGCCAAACGATGATTTTGGCCAAATGGCATTTTACGCCGAATAACCTAACCGAGCAGCACAAATCAGACAAAAATGGTAGTAGCAACTTGATTCTGACTAAATCTGATCACATATAAGTTGCAGTAAGCTACATTAGACTGGCCCAGCTTAGTATGGGGAGAAAAAATGTTGTCGAATTCACAGGGCACCCCCAAATTGTGTCTTAAGGTGAGAAAATCCATCTGTCAAAATTTCAGCTCAATCGCTTGTTGCATAAGCTGGCGCAATTGATTTGAAGTTTGTATGGAATTTCAGTCAAAATGTATAAGAAAATACACCTCCGTCACTCATTCGTTCAGGAAATTGGTTCTGATTGCTCGATTGACCTCAAAATTGCAAAAATGGTAGTTGGTATGCTACAGAAAAATTTCACAGAACATTTTACGGTAATTAAATGGACTTTTGTATAGTTTTCGACTGATTTGTTAGGAGCTGAATTGTGTATTTTTGGATTTATCGATCGATTCGTATCAGCCGAAACCTATATAAAAGTTCATTTAATCAGCATACAATGTTTTGTGAAATTGTTCTGTAGCATACCAACTGCCGTTTTTGCAATTCTGAGGTCAATCGAGCAATCAGAACCAATTTCCAGATCGAATAAGTGACGGAGGTGTATTTTCCTATACATTTTGGCCAGAAATCCCCATACAAACTTCAAATCAAATGCGCCAGCTTATGCAACAAGCGATTGAGCTGAAATTTTCAGAGATTGATTTTCTCACCCAAAGACACAATTCTGGGGGGTGCCCCGTAGAATTGGACAACTTTTTGTTTCCTGGGCCAGTCTAAGCTACATGTAACATGTGTGCTGCTCGGGAATCGGCATTTACGGCCATAGTTTAGTTGGGATATATAGATGGAATTTTTTAATTTTCCTTTCAATTTAAATAGAGCCACGCAGATAAAAATATGTTGTGGTTTTAAATGTATTTTCACGCACATATTTAGTGCATACATATAAACGTAACATTCTCAATATTCTTTTGAAACAAAGTAAATTTAAACTGTGCTTGCTTGTAAAATTTAGTCAAATTTATTTGAATATCGAATGTTAAAACGTTTGCTGCAATTTTACACGCCGTTGAATATTTAAAACTATTTGCTGTACGTATCCTATAGATAAGTCAATCAATCAAACTTAAACTAGATTAGAAAATTAAAAATAAATTACTGAAGATGGAGAGTTAAAGGCTGACCACTTGACTTGACATGTAAGGAAATTTGTTAAAAGAAAATACAAAAAGACATAAAAGAAATTCATTCAATGAAAATATTCAATTTTACACACCAGACCTCATAATACTAATCCTATGATGCAGAACACTGCGTTCCATCGTTCGCTGCTGCAAAAACTCTGATTTACACACTCCACATAATGAGTGCCAATTAACTGCATTCTGATTTATTCGTTGCCGGCTAACGGAACATTATGGCACCAAGAATGCCCACGGGGTAACAAATCCAATGGAATCAATCTGTTCATGCGGGGGTGCGGTGGAATTATGCAGCATTCCGTGGTTTGGCATAACGAGGCTCCAGTGCGCGGGACACAAACGATGCGAAATGTGGGTGAAGGGTACAAAAAAGCGAGCTGTGATTGGTTCCCTTTGTTGAGAGATAAATTGCCGAGCTTAATGTTGAAACAATTATTACCATTTAGACGCAAAAGTCACGTTTCACATAATGCCATTGTATCTATGGAGTTTCAAATTTTTCATAAATGGAATATAAAT
Organism: Armigeres subalbatus; assembly: GCF_024139115.2. NCBI lineage: Eukaryota > Metazoa > Arthropoda > Insecta > Diptera > Culicidae > Armigeres > Armigeres subalbatus. The sequence goes on along the minus strand of NC_085139.1, from coordinate 87,335,316 downwards.
CGTTCAATAAACGCTGAAGGGTAGAGTTTATATCAACAGTTAGATATAAAGTTCTCTCCTCAGCTTAATGGTAAGATGTGCGGCTTTAAAGCTTTAAATGACAAAATAATAACTTGGCTCAGAAACCTCACAGTTAATAACTGTGAAAGTACTCAATGAACAGCAATCTGCAATATGTCATGTAATTCAGCAAAATAAAGCGATTTTGAAATGTAAAATTCCAGGAAAATGTCACGTTTGAAATGTAACAGCCGCCAGTAAATCCATTTGCCAAAAGGTGTTTAACCCTCCTAACCATTTTGTTTCCATCAAAGTCGAAATATTCTAAATTTAGAAAATCGATCCCCCACTGTTGTCGTCGTCGTCGAACGAGCTTAACGCGAGGGCGGACTTTCTATCGAATGTTCATTCATGTTCGTCGTCGTAAATATCGCGTACGGTTCAGCAGAGTGCTATGGATGGCTGCTAATTGGGTTCGGTTGCCGGGCCGGCAAGCGGAAAAGGGACGGCTAGTCATATGACCGCTCTGCTATACGGTGCTTGTTCTGATTAGTTTTCAATTTGGATTGAACTTTTTCTGGTTTGAACTCTTTGGAAAATCGTCTGAATTATATTTACGGGCTGTTTTAAATTTGAACGAGGATCCAAACATTATTTTCACTGGGTTACTAAATTTAGAACATATTTGATTCATGTTTCATGCTTCTAAGAAAAACTATATGACAAATTCAGTAATAGACTCGAAGTTTTTTTTATCACAACTCGCTGTTTACAAATTTGGTGTTCCAATCAGAATAATAACCACGGCTTTCAGACTGCTGCACTGAGAACAAGATTGATTTGAAGTTTGTTTGTTTGTTTTAATTTGTGAGTTATGGTGCCAGAGAAAACAGACATTCAATGGAGAACAAATTTGTTTCAAATCCTGTCAATCTGGTTCGTGATTTGCCCAACCAACAGAAATCAACAGATGTCGTTGGTGTTTGAACGACGATGAATTTGATGAGTTCAATGTGTTATATCTGTTTGTCTGTGCTACCACATCGCACATTTCCTCATTGTTGAGCTTATGAACACTAATTTGACAGCAATTAGCATTTCCGCCTTCTATACCTATGCAGCATGTTTCCCACGCAATACTGTAGCGTGTAGATGGCTGGATCGCTCTCAGGAATTCTGACAAGAAATTCTTCATCCCAGTCGAACCATTCCTCGAGCACGACGTCACGCCACATCGTCCCTGACGCCAAATGCCCGGATGAGAAGCTGAAATTTCCTGATCCCAAATCCAAAGCCCCGTCCATCCTTAAATATTGTAGACTAACCTCGAGTCACCACGAGTACGTTGGCTTCTACTCATCTCTTACTAACTGTATCATAAAATTATATTGATTGTATATATCACAAAGAACCATGGCTCCGTAAAGTGTTATACACGCCTGAGCCTTCCAAATAAACGAACTTGAAAAAAAAAGAAATTCTTCATATTTGTCATGAAAAATACTTTTGAATTTCAACATTAATTACTTTGGGATTTTTACGGAAAGTTCGTCTGAATTTCCAATGAACTTATGCGGGAAACTCTTTCCTAGGACTGCTTATTTCCGGAATTTTAGTACGATGTTGTGAATTTTCTTTTGACTCCCTAATCCGTTTGAAATGTGCTTAAAATATGGGCCTTGAGCAAGAGGCACTAGTATGTATAATGGTGGTGCAAAATGCCACACCTGCATGCGAAAAAAATGTGAACGCATGGTTGTTTGTAAGCCTTGTTGAATAGAATGAGAGTGAGTTGAAAGAACTACAAACCGTTGAATTTCACCGAACTTCAAAGGATTTCTCTCGTTAATGAGTAGGGGATAGGGATTGAATCCAAAAGAGAATGAAAAAGTTGCTCACTTATCATTTCTGTACATATATACGATATATAGCGTACCGTGAGAGACTTTTTTTTCGCAAGCTGTCATGATAAAGAACTGATTCGGGAGGCTATAGGGGAAGGGGGGGCAATATGCCCTAGCTAAGCAAACACTGCTCTATTGTCTTATTTGTAACGCTATTCATGGGTATTTTTACATTATGCATCAGTTAAATAAGATAGCTAGTTGATGCCATTCAAAATTGTCAAAAATCTCAATCATATTGATAATATTCACATTTAAAAAATTGGTGATATTCTGTTGCCGGAAAACTCATGAGGTAAAACGCCTTTTAGCTGGCAGCTCCTAGGGAACAAAGTACCACGCGTCGGCGAATCAGCATTCTAGTATGGATAGTGCGTGGAGACGCAAGTACTTTGTAGGTTATTGCCACTAGGGCGTTTTGCCTCGCCAAAATGTTAGATGTTTCTTCAAAATGTGGAAATTTTCGGTTTTTCCGACCTTTCCATGCACTATTTTGAAACTTTCTTCGCCTATCCTACATAATTTTAGATCTAGTTTTGTTACGGACATCTTAATGACGGTAAATATGAGGGAAACCATAAAAGGCGTTTTGCATCGGGGGGGCGTTTCTTCCTCTATCTTATGATATTTAAAAAAAAAGCTCCAAACGCGAGGAGTACTGGTTCTGATCAAGGAATCCGTGTCAAAAGGTCGAAGGGTCAAAAAGTCGAATGGACAAAAGGTCGAAGGATCAAAAGGTCGAATTTGTATCATAACGTCGAAGGTCAAAAGGTCGAAAAGACAAAAAGACAAGGAATGAGTAGTGGAAAGAGACGTAAGAAAAGAGTAATGAGCATAGGTAAATGAGAAGTGAGAATTGATAAGTGAGAAATGAGAAGTGAGTAGTGAGAAGTGAAAAGTGAATAGTGAGTAGTGAGAAGTGAGAAGTGAATAGTGAGTAGTGAGTGAGAAGTGAGAAGTGCGTAGTGAGAAGTGAAAAGTAAAAAGGAAGAAATGAGAAGTAGAAAGTGACAAGTGAGAAATGTAATATAAGGAACGATAAAAATGAGAAATGAAATGAGAAAGAAGGAAGGAGGAAAAATATACGGTAAGAAATAAAAAAGAAGAATGAAGAAGAACAGAGGAAGAAAAAAGAACAAAAAACAAAGAAAAAAGAAGGAAGATGGAAGAAGGAAAAAAGAAGGACGAAGGAAGAAAGAAGAAGGAGAGAAGACACAAGGATGCAGAAAAAAAGAAAGAAGATAGTAACAGGGAATGGAAAAATAGAAAAGAAATAAAGAACAAAGAAGAAAGAAATAAGTAAAATAGAAGGAAGAAAAAAGGAAAAAAAGAAGAAAGAAAAAAGGAAGAAAGGTAAGAGAAAGAAGGAAGAAAAGAAGAAGGGATAAAGAAGGATGAAAAAAGAAAATAAAGAGAGAAGCAAAAAAGAATAAATGAATAAAAAAGGGAAAAAGAAGGAAAAAATAAAAAAACAAGCAGAAAGAAAAAAAAGAGAGAAATAATGAAAAAAGAGAGAATCAGAAGAAGAATCAAGTATCAATAAATGTAAAGTCTTATTCTCGTTTCCACTCAAATAAAAGCTAATGAAACGTTTTTTTGCTAAATTGTCGTGTTGATGTGTGCATACAAGATATGATTATTCCATAATTTATTTGCATTACGGAGCAAAATCACTATTTTTTATTCTGCTCATGATTTTATAGTTGACGTATCAACCATTCAAAATTTCAGCGAATTTGACTTATAACGCGTGCACAAGGGTAATTTAACCGCTGCAACATCGATGCAACAGATCAATTGAATTGTTTCAAGTATGGTACATGCCCTTTGTTATGCATAGAATAGAATACGTTCCAAGCATATGTTTTTGATCGTCCAAGAAATACTTGGAATAAGGCCTTTTGATCTACATGCGTTCTCAAAGATCAATTGGAATGTTTCAAATAGGGTACATGCCCTTCGTAATGCATTTAATAGAATGTGTTCACAACATAAGTTATTGGGTGCCGAAGAAATCCCTGGAATATGGCCTTTAGGTTAGACCTGTACGCCGCCCTTCCACGCCACCGCCTGTGATTTTTTACGCCACCGTCGCCGTTAAAAATGAATCGGCGCGCCGCCGCATGCAAATTTTCCACGCCGCTGAATATTTTTAACCACGCCGAACCAATAGGATAATGGGTTTCGTATATTTTGTTCGAAATTAATTTTTACTGGTAAGTTAATTCTATCGGAAATACATGTAGAAAAGAAGGAAAGGAATGGTTGAGAAAAACAGAAATAACTTTATTTAAATTCAACAAATCACGGACTCGTGTACATCGATCGGATTACTCGTAGACACCGTTTCTTTCTTCGCTTTTTTCCGGGGCCCGGAAGTGATTAAGGTCTCAGGGAATCTCCAGTTGTTAAAGTTTTGCTCGGCTCTTCTGATTCGGGATCCAACTTTCGCATCTCGTAACGGTCATGTGGCCAAACTCGCACGATCTCGTATTGTCCAAAATACTTCGGCTTCACCTTTTGACCGACACCAAATTGCGTCTTCGGTATGGCCACAACATCATCGAGTGTGTACTTCTGAAACGATTTTCTTCGGATATTGTAATATTTTTTGCTCTTTTCCTGGACTGCGCGACTGTTGGAAATCCTCCTGTAGCTCTTGCTGCAGTATTTCATGTAACACTTCGTCTTTCTTCGTTTTCATATTTGCGCCGATCAAGAGATCAAATGGGGACATTTGAATCGCTCGCTGCCAGCAGTGAATAAGACATTTTTGAACACTGGAACATGATTGAACCATGCTTCTGGTTTATCAATCGACAACTCAGCATCGGGATTATTACACAGTGAACGCGTTCCACCTGACCATTACCACGTAGAACACCCGTTAAAATCGTATGCAACTCAATGTCTTCTTCGGAGCAAAATTTGGTGAAGACTTTTGACGTGAATGCTGCACTGCGATCACATATAATACGACGAGGAGTCCCGAACGTATCGAACATGATTTTTCAATGTCTCTTCGGCTCCTGTGGATTTCATTGGAAATAACCACACGAATTTCGTAAATCCGTCGATGACTGTCAAAATGTAGCTTTTCGAGTCGACGGCATCGACGGCTCATGTATCGTATCAAACAAAATATGTACTACCCTTCGGAATAGGCTTAAGTTCTCCTTCTGGTTTGCCTAGTTTTTTTTTCTCACTGACAATATACGGGACACACGTGGCAAAACTAAGGGTATGCGATAACACACTTTTTCCTAACGAAACGAAACGAAACGAAATTTAAAATGTCTATGTTGATTCGAAACGAAACGAAACGAAATATAGATTTACTTTCGAGTCTTCGAAACGATACGAAATCCGGGTCCATTTAATTCGAAATTTTTCGAAACGAAACGAAATTTTTTTTTCCGCGGAATTTTTATTAAATTAGTTTTATATTATGTACGAAATTTCGTTAAAACCTCATTTCTCCTCATTTCCTCATTTTTTTTCATAGGGTTAACTCATAGTTTCATTGATGCTAAAGGTCGTAATCGAGTAAAAACCAACAGTGTAAAAAAAGAACTGGGTGTAATCTACTCTGAATAAAAAAAAAGTTATTCACTTGCTTCGGAGTTTCCAATTCATGACCAATATTGATGTGCTTACAGTCAATTCATCCCTTAGAGCCTTCTCAACTCTTAAGCGGTGCTTACCCATGTTCTTAAACCTGGTTTGAGGCCGAAGTGGAGGTTAATAAATCGGTTATTAATAAGAGGCGCTAAAAATGACTTCAAAAGGGCCCTTGGAATCCACGACACGACTTTTTATGTATTCCTATCTTTGACAAAGTTATACAGATTCATAGCTGGTTACGTTAACACAAATAGGATAGAATAGTTAAAGATACTTTTTGTTTTCTGTTAGATATTTCTAACAAAATACTGAAGACGTTTTATAGAAGAAAACTAAATACGTATTTGTCGACTCAGAACGGGGTTATGTAGTAAGCATCTCAAATAGCTATGCGAGCAAAAGCGTAGGATTGCCAATCCAGAGATGGCGAGCTCGATTCTCGGTCTGGTCAAAGATGTTTTCGGGTTGGAAACTTTTTCGGCACCCTGGACACACAAGATACATACTAATGACTGATGAAGTGCTAATAGAATACTAAGTTGAAAAGCAGATCAAGTTCCAGTTGGAATGTAGAACCATTAAAGAAGAAGAAGTAAGCGTTAATAGAAAAAAATGTATGACATAAAGTTTTGAGAATAGTTTTTTGATTTAGTTCAGCGGCGCAGCCAAAATTGTTGATAATATAAAGTATGGTTTAAGTTTAAATATGTTCCGGAATTCCGTTAAATTTCGTGAGAAGCTGTTTTTTCTAGCGAAATTTTTGTAATTTTTCGAAACGAAACGAAATTAAGAAATCAGATTTCGCCATGCTCAAATTCCGCGGAATTTCGTTTCGAACCACCTGAAACGAAATTTTCCGAAATACCGCATATGCTTAGGCAAAACAGCTCTTGATATTTTTATCTAAATTAGGTATGTAGTAATCCGATTTTTTTTTCACGCCGGCATGTCCCTTCTCGTGAGCAGTAAGGATATGCGATAACACATTTTTTCCTAACGAAACGAAACGAAACGAAATTTAAAATGTTCATATTGACGAAACGAAATATAGATTTACTTTCGAGACTTCGAAACGATACGAAATCAAGGTTCACTCATTTCAAAATTTTTCGAAACGAAACGAAATTTTAAATTTTTTTCCGCGAAATTTTTATTAAATTGGTTTTACATTATGTACGCAGTTCTGATTTCACTTTTTCGAAGTCAAATGACTGGTTTGCGACCAATAAAGTTATAATAACAGGAGAGGCAGTCTGCCATAAGCCGCCGCATTCTCGCTGCATTTGGTAAATCTGCGATAAGGAAATACCCCAGCATTTGTGCCGCTTTCAAAGGAATTCATCGTGGAGCGTTTGCTCCCGAAACTGACCAATTTTATACCAATTTTATATCAGTAAGCATATAAAAATAAAAAAAACTGTGGGATTTTTTACATACGGATTCAAATTTCGTTTGAAACCTTAGTTCACTTAAGAATTATGTAATATGCTGAAGAATACTACATAAATTGTCTTGTCAGCGTGGTTTTATAGTATTGAGCTAAGTCAAAATTAGAAAATGAATGCATAGATTAATTTTTTATTTAGTAGGATACTCAATTATGTATCCACATCTGCCAGGCGTAAACGCGGATAGAGAATTGATACTACTAGACCAACATTTGAAAAGGGCGTAACAGCCAAAACTTATTATTTATTCAGACTAAGGCCGAAGTGGCCTGTGCGGTATATAAGAGTCTTCTCCAGGCAAAACTTATTCCTTCTTATTCGTCCACATATATATAACATACTTTTGCTCATTAGAAAAATCCTGTGCACCTTTCTAAAATGCATAAAGATATGTATTTCAGATTGAATTTCACAGACCCATAGTCTTATACTCTTATATACAATCAGCTCGACGAATTGTGTGTCCTTGGCATATGAGAACAGCTGTTATGATCAGTATGAGCTGAAAACTTTCATCTTTTAGCAATTTTAATGATCTTTCAACCCGTTCTGGTTTTTTTTGCAAACTCTTTGCGAAGATCTAGAAATATCATATTATATCATATCATAGTTACGCTGTACTTCGTAGATTGGACACTAGTGATACTCATGTTTTTCTTTTGAAATCCTTATTCAGATTGCTATCAGAAATCAAGGTGGGTGTGGTCCTTGGTTTCAATCTAGGATAAAAATCACAAAAGCATGAGGATTACTACTCATGGCCACGCCCATCTTCACCGTAACTTGGGAGAGGAAGGAAGTGTTGATGTGGTACTTACTTAACGACAGGCCCCCGACTCAGCGACACCCTCATAAGTACCACGGAAAGGTGTCTACCCAGCGTTACGGGGCAACTATGCGAAGATCTAGAAATGCCCACAAATCTGCAATGTTCCTTACATATTGTGCAAATAGTCAAATAGCTTGATTAACTGTACACATCGTAGTTGCTAATCATGATTGGCCGAGAAACAGCAAATATCCACAGCTCACCAATTAAATAATATTCTTGGTAAATGAAATTAAATTATTAATTTATTAATTATCAATTAAAAAGAGTTTCCAATTCATGACCAATACCTAACGATGCTCCTTACTGTCAATTTAGGATTAGGAGCGGAAAATTAGTTTAACACTCATTGTTATACGAGACCGAGGAATGCTCTGCATCTCCGTGAGCGCTACGGGAAAGGAATCATTGGTTAGTTGAGATGGTGATTCATGTGAAGCCCCTTGGTAAGCGACTAAGCGAGGTGGAGGAACTCTCATAGTAGTTAAATGCTCTCTGACAAGTTTGTCGGTTCATCTACCGGAGAGTGAAACACTTGACCAGACTGTCGCGTAGGTTACGCTCACCCATAAATCCGTTTACATCAGGGCATTTGCTTGAGGCCGAATAGTGGCCCCAATAAATTTGTTGCGCATTCCGACTGTGTAAATCAAATCGTCAACATAGCTACCCATGTGACACCGTAATCGTAGTTGGGGATGACAACCATTCTAGGCTCTAATGGTGATATGAGGGCGAAGGGGAAGGATACTTGCCAACCAACGCTTCCCCCGAGCAGGAGTTAATCTAAATGAAACTTTGATTGCTAGTGGCTTGAAGCAAATCTGCAATGTATTAAATTCGAACGGAAGTCTTCCCGAGCAGCACAAGTTGGACAAAACTGGTTGCAGCAACTTGATTGTGACTAAATCTGCGCTAGCAGTTTTCTCAGATGAGTGGAAAATATCAGCAGTTACTCTAATTCATAAGGCGGGTAGCTCCCATAATGTTGAGAACTATCGTCCAATCTCGATTCTGCCAAAACATGGCGCTGATTCATGAACGTATGTATGTGGCTGCTAAACCTGTTATCTCTGAGTACCAACAAGGCTTTGTACGAAATCGCTCAACTGTAACAAACCTGATGACCTACACTAGCATGCTGAATTCTAACCTGGAGAAGAGATGTCAAGTTGACATCATTGACATCGACTTTTCGGAGATTTTCGATAAAGTTCCTCACGGATTAACTTTAAATAAATTAGAACGTTTGGGTTTTCCTGACTGGATTGTCACATGGCTGCGTTACCTGATTGGTAGGCAATCCTTCGTTCAATTAGGCACTGTCTCATCCAATACTACCCTACGCCATCTGGAGTACCACAAGGCAGTCACATAGGGCCGCTGATTTTCATCATTTTCGTGAACGACTTATGCTGTAAACTTCGATCTCATCGCCTCATGTAGATCTAGATGTCATAGCCAACTGATGTTGTTTAAATGGTATGGAGATAAATGCGACGAAATGCAACTCAATAAATTTTACCAGATGCAGAACGCAGATAAACTTTCGTTACTCGTCATGCGGAAAAGAACTGAAAAGTGTGAGCTCCATAAAAAACCTGGGAGTTACGTTTGACCGCAAACCGAATTTTAATGAACATATTGCAACGAGTACTGCCAAGGCTTTCGCCGTACTAGGCTTCATGCGCCGGAACGCTGCAGATTTTGATGACGTTTACTCCTTGAAAAGCTTGTATTGCTGCCTCGTGCGAAGTGTACTCGAATATGCTGTGCAGGTGTGGGCGCCCTATCACGAAATTCAGATGACGCGAATTGAAAGGGTCCAACGCAGTTTCGTTCGTTTTGCCCTCAGGCGATTGCCGTGGAATAATCCTTTTAGGTTACCGCACTACGAAGAGCGATGCCAACTGATTCGACTCGAAACCCTTCGACAACGATGTGGAGATTTGCAGAGGGTTTTTGCATTTGACATTATAAACAACCACGTGGACTGTCCTGAGCTCTTGCAGCAAGTTAACTTTCATGTTCCGCCAACGTCAGCTCTTCAAGCCTGTCCGACACTTCACAATGTTTGGGCAAAATCATCCGCTTGAACGTTGCTTCAACCTCCTCAACGACATTGATTGGTTCGATTTTAATTGTAGCAGAACGATATTCAAAACTAGATTAAGGCAAATTTTTAGTTAGCATATAAGTTTTAAACCAGACTGCACAGTTAATACTGAAGATAAAGATAAATAAATAGATAACTATTTATTGTAAACGAAGTTATTTTGAAAACAAGGAGACGAAAACTGTGTTGCAAATCAATCTAACGCAAGATCAATGTGCTTCGTTTAATAAACTTTTACAACACTATCGATTCCGCATTAAATAATGTTGTGCTCTTCGATGCAGACTTTAGTTTTATCACTTCGCGTTCTCCAACACTAGCTGGCGTGATCAGCATCAACACGATTGATTGCACACTAGTTAAACAAATTTCTGCTACGCGAGGTAGATTTTTTCACTTCGCGTTCTCACGGACTAGCTACCGTCCCACGATCGTTTCCCCATTCATATTGTGCAAAAAGCAAAAAATATCATCAAATTTAAATTTGAATCAGTGTTTCACTGAAGACGTTTTATAGAAGAAAACTACATACGTGTTACTACATGAGAATGGGGTTATGTAGTAAGCGTTAATAGAAAAAATTGTATAATCTCAAGTTTTAAAAACAACTTAAAGATTTTGTTCAGCGGCGCAGCCAAAATTGTTTATAATATGAAGTCTGGTTTAAGTTTAAATTTGTTTCGAAATTCCGCGGAATTCCGTTAAATTTCGTTTGAAGCTAGTTTTTTCTAGCGAAATTTTTGCAATTTTTCGAAACGAAACGAAATCAAGAAATCAGATTTCGCCATGCTCAAATTCCGCGAAATTCCGCGGAATTTCGTTTCGAACCACCTGAAACGAAATTTTTCGAAATACCGCATATGCTTAGTGAGCAGTTCGTATGATCGTCGTTTCCTGTCGTTCTTTCTGTCACCTTTGTAGAGAGCTCCATTCCTGACGCAATACTCATCATAATTGCCGTTACATTCCAATTCCACCATAATTGCCATGGACTTTTCATCATTTTGCTGACCTTCGGAAATTTACGCGCTAACGAATGCAGATAGCACATTCGTTCTCGACAATGCATAGACGTGCATCTTTTCTCCAGGGCGATGCTCTACGTCAGAATCAAACTCGACAAGGTCAACTATCCATCGGGCGATTCGAGCCGTCATCTACTTCTTTGCCAGCGAATCCTTGAACGCCCTGCAATCTGTTACGACCTTAAACCTACGTCGCAACAGGTAACATCTGATTTTTTTTGACCGATTCAACAACAGCCAGATTTTCTTCTTCAAAGGAGCGGTAGTTTTGTTTGGCATTACTTGTTAAACGGCTGAAATAATAACCAAGATGGAATTTGCCATCGTACTCCGCGCGTTGCATGAGAATGCCAGCCAAAGCATATTTGCTAGCGTCCGTTTGAACCACGGTCTCGGCATCAGGTCGAAATATTCGCAGTACTGGGTAGCTTGCGATATTTTTTAATACGATTAAACGCCGCAATCACTTCGTCATCGAAATGGAACTTGCTATCTTTTTTCAGCATACGTGATAAAGGGCATGCAACGTTGGCAAACGAGGGTATGAACTTACAGAAGTAGCTTGCCAGACACTTCGATCTTTAGGTTCCACTTTGCATCATGTGATGGTTCTTCCGCGGATTTCTTTCCAATGTGCACGCCTTTCGTGGTAATCGAGTAGTCAACACTACGAAGAAAATCTATGTCAACCAACATCTTTACATCGATCGCTTTCTGCGGCACAACATAAACAAGGATTTCTAACTCTTCATTCTCGATTGATACGTTAACCGGGGAATCGGCCCCGCACATATTTTTAACATCGCCTCCGTTCTTCGCCAAAACGAACCACTTCGGATCAAAGAAATCGCGCTTCTTGTGTCGACTGTCGCATCGAAATCGTGTTCACCGATTTTCTCCAAAACTTTTGGGATGATACTCGTGGCACTTTTCAGTGTATTCACGTCTCAGAGTTGTTACGCGACAAATGTCCGAATGAATTGCAGTTCAAGCACTTCGTTTTAGTTTTCCACCACTCAACGTTTGAACTTTCCACCACATACTCACAAATACTCGGCTCGTCGAGGTCGATCGACAAGACGATGCGTTGTATTTCGTAGATATAATCACGGCAGGATTCCTGGAGGAACTTTCGGAAGAATTCCTGGAAGAACTTCCGGAGGAATTCCTGGAGAAACTTCCGGAGGGATTCCTGGAGGAACTTCCGGAGGAATTCCTGGAGGAACTTCGGAGGAATTCCTGGAGGAACTTCCGGAGGAATTCCTAGAGGAATTTCAGGTGGAATTCCTGGAGGAACTTCCGGAGTAATTCCTGCTGGAATTTCAGGAAGATTTCCTGGGGAACTTTCGGAGGAATTCCTAGAGGAACTTCCGGAGGAAATACCAGAAGAACCTTCAGAGGAATTCCCGAAGGAACTTCCAGAGGAATTCCCGGAGGAACTTCCGGAAGAACTTCCGGAGGAATTCCCGGAGGAACTTCCGGAGGAATTCCCGGAGGAACTTCTGGAGGAATTCCCGGAGGAACTTCCGGAGGAATTCCCGGAGGAACTTCCGGAGGAATTCCCGGAGGAACTTCCGGAGGAATTCCCGGAGGAACTTCCGGAGGAATTCCCGGAGGAACTTCAGGAGGAATTCCCGGAGGAACTTCGGAGGAATTCCGGAGGAACTTCCGGAGGAATTCCGGAGGAACTTCCGGAGGAATTCCCGGAGGAACTTCCGGAGGAACTTCGGAGGAACTTCGGAGGAACTTCCGGAGGAATTCCGGAGGAACTTCGGAGGAATTCCCGGAGGAACTTCGGAGGAATTCCCGGAGGAACTTCCGGAGGAATTCCGGAGGAACTTCCGGAGGAATTCGGAGGAACTTCGGAGGAATTCCGGAGGAACTTCCGGAGGAATTCCCGGAGGAACTTCGGAGGAATTCGGAGGAACTTCGGAGGAACTTCCGGAGGAATTTCGGAGGAACTTCCGGAGGAATTCGGAGGAACTTCGGAGGAATTCCCGGAGGAACTTCGGAGGAATTCCCGGAGGAACTTCCGGAGGAATTCGGAGGAACTTGCGGAGGAATTCCTGGAGGAACTTCCGAAAGAACTTCCGGGAGGATTCCTGGAGGAACTTCCGGAGGAATTCCAGAGTACTTTCGGAGGAATTCTCGGGGGAACTTCCGGAGGAATTTCCGGAGGAACTTCCAGAGGAATTCTCGGGGGAACTTCCAGAGGAATTCCTGGAGGAACTTCCGGAGGAATTCCTGGAGGAACTTCCGGAGGAATTCCCAGAGGAACTTCCGGAGGAATTCCCGGAGGAACTTCCGGAGGAATTCCCGGAGGAACTTCCGGAGGAATTTTCGGAGGAACTTCCGGATGAATTCCTGGAGGAATTTCCGGACCCTGTAGGTATTAGGGTGGTTCAAAAAATTGATTTTTCTCCACATCACTCATCTGATTTTATCTTATGTTCTGAGTGCCCTCCGAAAATTTAAGCTGATTTGGATAAAGACTGATTTAGCACAAGCCTCTGGGCAGCGGACCTCCACACGTCCAAAACCAGCTCACTTCAGATTTTGTTTCAGGGTCGTTCTTCGATCTGCTCAGAGGACTCACATTACGAAGCGGACATAACACAGACAAAAATAAACAAGAAGAACACACATACTAAAGCTTTGTTGTTGTGTTTTGTTTTAGTGATTTTTATATTTTTTTCATTTTTCTAAGTTAGGGTTAGTGTTTTAGAGTGTGTAAGTTAGTCGAATGTTGCGGCCGATCGGTTGGGGCCCATTGATGACATGAGGACATGTGACGAGGTTGCATCAGCTTTAATGAATGACTCACGTGCGTTGATATCCCTCCTTGGGGTGGGATTTGGTGCACCTCGAATAATGGGCTTGACGGAATGATCATAGGTCTTTTGGACAGTGATTTCAAGACCAGCCCCACTGATGACACTGGCTTTGGCTTTGGCAGTAAATAGTCGTCGAAGCACCATGTCATTTGTACAATTCCAGTGTACATGTCCAGAAACAAAACTCGGAGCTTGCTACCGAATGCACCCGTGAAAACTGGTCACTTCTAAACTGCACAACCTTCACGTTGGATTTCGGTGGAGAGGCGTTGAACAATAGGCCTACGGACGCCACATGTTTATCCGGCAGCTCCCAAAAAATTCCACCACAGAGCCATATGAATTCACGACAAACTAGTAGACGACTTCCTCTTAAACCTTTTTCCGGCACATTAAACTGTGGCCCGATTATGATTGGCCGCTCAAAATTCTGTCAATTTGATTCTTCTTCCGAAACCGTACTCGGTCTTCTCTATTACAGAGCTCCTTCATTACCCCCTCGTCGATCTTTTTTTTATCTCCAATCCTCCCCATCTCCTCGTCCGCTCAACTCGTTTTTTCCCTTCTCCTCATTTGTGCTTCGGTAATTATGTACCACCGGCTCCCGAGATGGTAGTGCCTACGTCGAATTTTCTCATGAGATAGATGTTAGCCGATCAGGATTTACACGTTTAATTAAATAATTTAAAATCTAATCAAACTACGTGCAATGTCTCACAATAATCTTTCTGGAGTTTTAAGTAGATAGTTAGTAAATAAGTAGTAGATAAGTGATAGTAGCATAGTATCTGCGTGTCAAATTTATTTTGTCAGATTGTTAACGTGAACGGTAACAAAGTGTCTCCAAATTGACGCAACAACTTTTACTCCAAACTAACAGACCCGACTAACTTCTTCTCTTCTTCTTCATTGGCATTACATCCCCCACTGGGACATTGCCGCCTCGCAGCTTAGTGTTCAATTAGCACTTCCACAGTTATTAACTGTGAGGTATCTAAACCAAGTTACCATTTCTGCATTCGTATATCATGGGGCTAACACGATGATACTTTTATGCCCAGGGAAGTCGAGACAATTTCCAGTCCGTCTAGACCGGCACCGGGAATCAGAACCCAGCCACCCTCAGCATGGTCTTGCTTTGTAGCCACACGTCTTACCGCACGGCTAAGGAGGGCCCTCAACAACTTCGTTTCGCCTAAAATTGATTTATTCTCTGATTAGTTCTCGAGTTCGAATTCCAGTTTCATTTGTATGGGGGGCCCCGTTTCCAAAGCGGGGAGGGATGTCGAACCATCTAAAGAAACTTCCCCGGCCCCAAAAATCTCTGCATACAAATTTTCACGCCGTTCGGTTTAGTAGTTTCCAAGTCTAGAAGGTTCAGACAGAAAGAAATTCATTTTTATGTATATAGATATCCTAAAATTGTGATGGAGTGTTGAGATTTTGACCAGTACAGATCATTTAGCATATTAACGGCAATATGCTATTAAAAAAAATGAGAAAGGGTCGTTTGGCCGAAAACAATTCGGTTTAAAGCCATTTGGACGAATGCCTCTAGGCCGAAAAAACCATTAGGCGAAAGTCATTTGGCCGAACGGGCTATCCGGCCTATGAGGAGTGAGAAGCGACACGTCTCACTTTTCACATCTCATTTCTCACTTTTCAAATAGCCTATTCGGCTAAATGATCTGTTCGGCCCAATGACCTATTCGGCCAAATGAACTATTCGGCCAAATAACCTATTCGGTCACCTGACCTGTTCCGCAAAATGACCTAAATTTTGCGCAGCTACTAAATAATCTCAAAAACAAACAAACCGTCCTGCGGAATTAATACGGTTGTCAATCCAAAATATAACTCATCACATAACGATCATTTGTCTAGAGCATCGATACTAGAAAATTCTAGCGTAAACTACTTTGGTTCTCCGTAAAACATCAGGGGGATCATCCCACCAAACATTGGAAGCTGGTGAAGCGTTTATTTGGCCGAAAATATACTTCTTCGACTAAAAAACTAGCTCATTCGGCTAGAATTGTTTGTTAGGAAGTCTCCCCACCTTCCGCTGCAGACTAAATTAAAGTGTAGGCAAGAAGCGTTTCTGAAATTTCGGAGCCAACAGTGCACCGTACGCAGCACCACACAACCATCGTAAATGCTCGGTTGAGCGTAAACAAGAAAAGGCAACTGTAAGGGTTATCCAAAAGTTACGTAATAGATTTTTTGCACCATCGTAATAAATTTCTGGAAATAAGCACCCTTAGATCGTTGACGACCCTGTATGGTAACCCAATTAAGGATTCAATGTGTATCACTCGTGCCAGGAAGTTTGTTTATTAAGTTTCAGTACAGGGCAGGGGTGTTCCGTTCCGATGAAGTGAGTGTAAACAGTGGGGTGGATCGGTAGCTGATGAATGATTTATTAATGCTGGTTGGTGGGGAGTTTGTTGAACCATTGTGGAATTTTCCGTAGCGTTAATTACCGCAATTGATAAGCGAAGTCTCTGAACAGCTAAATAATTAATACCGAACCAGCAGCATCTGTTACGGCGGAATGCAAGCCTCATAACTTTTGTTACGAACGGTATTGAGAGTGATGACATTTGTGTGGATGTTCGAACGAGCTGACTGCGGTACATAAAACTGTTGCGAGAACCTATACGAATAATGCCAGCAAGTAATCATCAGAGGGTGCTGTTTGGGAAAGCAGAGTGAAGAATCATCGGAGCACTTAAATTTTTAGGTACCATAAACTTCTTGCTGTATGCGATTCTCAAGCGGTCAACCCACTTTATATTTTGGAGAGTCCATCGAAATATCTTCCTCAATTCCAATGAAATGTGTTTTCAATCACAACCCTCGCCACGTCGTTATGGCTTCAACAGTAGTAAGAGGTTTTCCAATTTAAAGACTTCGGTGAACTCTTTAAACCGTTCGCCGAAAAAATGGATCTTTTAAAGCCTTTCCCATGGCGGGTGGTGTGACAAAATCCGAATAGTGGTTAACCGCACCGATAACCCTCGAGTAGCTCATCCACCGATCTCGCCCGCATCCTCCCACTCGACGAAAGCCGACAACCAGCTCGGTAATGTATTGAATTTCCGTGCCGCACAAATTGAAGACACATACGTTCCAGCGGGCTTCACTCGCTTCAGTCCTCATCGTTTTGTGTCCCACATCCACTTTGCCCAGAAAATATAATTTGCTTTGCGGTGCGGTTGAACGTTCGTTCTCTCTTCGGTTTTTCCGAAATCGACCTATGGGCACGATTGGCATCGTAAGCGTTGGATTCAAATCTGTCCCTCGTAGCATATATGTGCGACCTCTCACCAGACAGGCCCCCCTCCGGAACCCCAAACTGAAGCCATAATTGAAAATTTGAAATACAAACCATCGAGTGCAGGCTCAGGTGACGGCGTCTTTCTCCCCTAAAATGTATCAGAGGGAAAATAGGGAAGTTGAGGAGCTGGGCGAAAATTCTACTTTCCGGGAAGGTTTTTATGAAACAATTTTCCGGCACGACCTTGTTTCCGGACTGGATCAATTTCAATTTAACAACGTAATGAATGGGTTTCATTTGGGAAAAAGAAGTGCCGCTTTGCCCACTAACAACGGTGTGAGCACGTTGATCTTTGCTGTGGGTGGCGTGTTTGCACCTTGGACCTTGCACCGTAAGAAACTCCAAAATAAATGGAAACCTTATGAATTCTTATGAAAACCTTACCAACCACTATTTACTGCCACACGGCCGAAATCGATGATCAATAAATCTTTTTCGAACCACTTCTATCCTCCGGCACTGGCTGATGGCACATCGTAAAGATAAATCCGTCTCGCAGCTGGATATCGGTGAATCATGAAGTTTGCCACATCGCATCGTTTCCGCCCTTATCGGATAAAAGGATGAGCGTTGTTTCCCCTTTCGTGCTGGTTCAGTGGTCACATGCTTCCTTCCGTCGTCGGCGGCGGTGGTCGTCCTTCACCAGTTCGCTTCGCATCATAACAAATGATGCTAAGGGTGATGATGATGATGACAATGGAAAAGGCTTTGCTTCATTCATCTTCATTTTGTTATATCATCTATGGTGTGATGGAGTTTTTTTTTACCGACGAGCGGAACATGAGCTGGGAATTATCCTGACTGATAGTGTTTCCGAACTGTGTATGGTTAGACCGGCGAGTTTCAAAACTTTTTCTGGTAATTTTATTCGGTGGTAGAATACAGATGAAGCTTGTTCAGTGGAATGTCACCACAGATCTACATACGACCAGTTTTTTTTTTCAGTACAAAGTTTTGCAGCATTGAGTGCCAGTTTTTTTACAGATCATATAGCAAATGATGTTCGATAGGTATGTAAATACTTTTAAATGGTTGAAGTTACAAATGTGGATTAATCATTTCAATTTACCTAATGGGTGCGTGACGTTACGCATAACTACGTGAAGCATAATTTAAGCTTCCAGTTCGTTACTGCACAAGGATTGTACAATTCAAATTCGAGAATAGTATTTCTTCAAAAATATATAAATATATCTCCAATAGTTTTTCTCGAAAATAATTTTACTCTTAATGGAAATTCACAAAAGAGAGAACCACATACACGTTTGACTTATATCGAGTATGCTCTTGGTTTTCAGGAAAAAGACAGAAACGCCGTCTTCGACCAGAGACTGGCGTACAGACTGAACACTTAACACCTAGCATGAGACAACGAACAGGACATATAACATCCAGTGGATCAGTAAAGAATTTCCCGGTCACCGAAAAGTTTCCTCTTTACCGGGGAGGGGATTGAAACCCACACTCTATAGCATATGCGTCTAGACGATTGACGTCGCTAACCGCACAGTCACGAAGCCCCTCTGCTATATTTGGAGAATTTTCGTACTTACTAAGGTCTAGAAGAGACATCTTCACCTCAGGTCGCTCTAACAAATCATTTTTCGTTCGTGTATCTGCCCAACGTATTTTTCTCGCAGCTGCTTTCGTAACTTCTGTAACGCATATTCATATTCAGCCATTTCACTTCCCCTCATAAATGACCAGCACGTTGTCTCCTGGCCCCAATGGCTTGAATAGTTCAAACCACTGGGTGACTAGTTATGGTTGGCGAAGTTTTCGCGAACCCTTCTTCTTCTCCTCCTCCTTTTGGCATTACATCCCCACACTGGGACAGAGCCGCCTCGCAGCTTAGTGTTCATTAAGCACTTCCACAGTTATTAACTGCGAGGTTTCTAAGCCAAGTTACCATTTTGCATTCGTATATCATGAGGCTAACACGATGATACTTTTATGCCCAGGGAAGTCGAGACAATTTCCAATCCGATAATTGCCTAGACCGGCACCGGGAATCGAACCCAGCCACCCTCAGCATGGTCTTGCTTTGTAGCCGCGCGTCTTACCGCACGGCTAAGGAGGGCCCCCTTACGCGAACCCATCGGGAACAGAAGAAGTTGACCAAATGGCGCCTGCTGTCCCGAAAAGT
This sequence comes from Armigeres subalbatus, assembly GCF_024139115.2. Taxonomy (NCBI): domain Eukaryota; kingdom Metazoa; phylum Arthropoda; class Insecta; order Diptera; family Culicidae; genus Armigeres; species Armigeres subalbatus. Next base: position 87,316,050 of record NC_085139.1, on the reverse strand, counting down.
AGTTCCTGCCACAGTCGTTGATGTTGTGGTTGTTTCACGCTTTTTCTACAGAAGAGTAAGCAATGATTTGGCGAAAGAGATTCCTTCTCTGACTAAAGCAACGGTATGTACGTAAAAAGACTGGAGTTGACTATTGATTGTACTTCGGCAATCGTTTTCAATACTTTGTCGCTTGGATAATGGAGATGATCTGGAATAATGATAATGATGGTTTTAATAGAGTATGTCACATAGGTGTAAATCATGTCGAAACCTCATGAGTGAAAAAAAACTCAACATGAATCAATTGGGTTTTCCGTTATGTGTCCAGTGAAGTATTCCTACAATCGTTTGACAGCAAAGTACTGTCCGAGGTTTAGTGGTTTAGTGAGGCCGAATTCTAGCTGTTTTTTTATATTCCGATTATACACTCACAGTGCGATCAAGGTTTGACCGTACAAAATGAATAAAATTGATTTTCAATCAAATCAACTATGCAGTTTGTTAAAGAAGGATAATTTTTTTTTTCGACGTTGTACAACGTCTTACCCGAAGGTAATAAGTGTCAAATCAGAATCTAAAATTGGGGACTGTCACGAAATCATGTAAGATTTTATATATCAATCGACTCGGAAACTCTCCAGCAATTTGTCAATTTCATTGAAACTTTTGATTAATTTTGATAAACTATTGAAAATTTCAATTCTTGTCTTACACAGTAAGAATATCAGAACCAACCAATCCCGTTCATGCATTCCCAACACGGACATCAGAATGATGTAAGTTACGGGCCTTGTGACCCACCGTTTCATTTTCTCTGTGTATAAAAATGCCCATGATTTGCGCTCTCGTGACATTTCTGTATGATGATCCACGGTGAGTAGTCACGGAGAGCGGGAACGGAGAGCGCACAGAACGATGGCGTTGGTAGCTAAAATAGGACGATTTCAGGCACTTCCTTCACCGGTTTCATCGACTTCGTTTTGTACGCCTTGATAACCACTCCTGCTCCCAGCGGAACTCCACCTTTTGGAAAAGCTTGACTGTTGCAGCCACTCCAACACCGCCTGGTCCGGTTCACTCTTTGACCTCCAACCGACAGCGCCTTATTCGTCCGTGGACGAATCTTGACGCTGTTGTCGAGTTTCTTCCGGATTACGTCTCGCTTCTCCAGTTGAGCGTCCAACATTTCCTGCTCTTGCTGCAACCGCTGCTCTTCTATCTAGCGCTGTACTTGGAGCTCTAGTTCCCGCATTTCTCGTTCTTGCCTCAGCTGTTCCTGCTTCCACGCTTTCTGCCTGACGAGTAGCTTCTTCCGCGTCTCCATCTGCTTTGCAAAGGCCTTATCCATGGCGAGTTGTTCCTCTTCCAACTGGTTCTCAGCCGGATCTGCATCGGAATCAACTCCCTGATCGGACCCTCCATCGCCTTTTTGGCCGGTCTTCTTGCCACCTCGCGTCTTGCTTTTCGTGTCTAAAACCTGGAACCGTGTCAACTGCTGGGCACTAGCGGAAACACACACTTGACAGCGCCAATTGGCATTCACAATCTCCTGGTCTACGCCAGCGCAGGAGATTGAAACAATCTCCCTTGACGTCCTCACGTCTATGGAGTGGACGTCCAGGCGTCCCTAACTAATTTCTCAGGGTCGACTTGTAACCTGCTTTAGTAACCGTTTAAGTTGCCGCCTAGCTACTTCGGCACTGGGAGGTCCGATGAAATCCGTGACGTACAGCTGCATATTTTTGCGGTCGCGGGTGAGACGGGGTACGGATGTGTGGCATATTGTGGTGCCATGTTGCGTGGAAAGGTGAAATGCGCGCTACTGATAAGCCGGGCGAAAGTCACTCCCCTGAAACAAGCGTCTATTCTGCGTCTGGAGCTTCTGGCGGTGGTACTGAGTGCACGGATGTCACATACGGTGCCCGAAAACCACATCATAAGCAAAGTGGTATTTTGGATAAATCCAGAGGTGGTACTATCGTGGATTAGAACCGACCAGCGCCGCTATAAACAGTTTGTTGATTTCCGCATCGGAGAGATCCTAAGCTTGACGAGACTAGCAGACTGGCGGTGGGTTCAAACAAGGCTAAACGTTGCAGACCTGCTGACGAAGTGGGGAAAGCATCCAGATCAACATCCGAGCGGTCCATGGGCACGAGGCCCACAGTTTGGCCGAGGAAGAGTTTGCCGCCGGCGAATACGATTGAGGAACTTCCAGTTGCTACACGACATGCAGGTATCAGCGGGTCTGGTGGACGCTCACCGTATCTTGAAGTGGACGACACTGGTTCGAACAATGGCGTGTGTATTCCGATTCGTGTCCAACTGTAGACGAAGAAAAGGAAAGCTGTCGATACAAACGCTGCGAGCAACTAAAGGTCAGCTGAAGTCGCATATATCGAAAGCGGTTGCGTCGGTTCGACAACCAGTACCGCAGAGGGAGTACGATCAAGCAGAACGATGTTTGCTGAAGGTAGCGCAGTCGGAGAGTTTTATCGATGAGCTGCAGGTGCTGTCGAGGAACAAATATCATCTGGCGAGCCAGTGCAGTGGATGACAATCGAGAAGTCTAGTCCGCTATACAAGCTGACCCCGCTGATAGATGATTATGGCGTGATTAGAATGGAATGCCGCGTGGAGCGGGCGGAGTTTCTATCGTTCGACTTGCTATTCACAGTTATTCTTCCGAACGACCACAGAATTACGAAGCTGATAGTCCAGCATTGCCATGAGAGGAGTGGCCATGGATACCGCCAGGCGGTTAGAAACGAGTTGCGGGCGCTGTACTACATTCCGCATGTAGATGCAGTGGTGAGAAAAGTGTCGGAGGCCTGCGTCCCGTGTAAAGTACATCGCTGTCGTCCCCCTGCTCCATGGATGGCTCCACTACCAGTGCAGCGTATTACGCCGAATCTTCGGCCATTTAGCTACGTGGGCGTCGATTGTCTGGGGCCGTTTGACGTGACTGTAGGGCGTCGAACAGAGAAACGTTGGATAGCGCTATTTACTTGCATGGTGTTACGACCAGTATATTTGGAGGTAGCACACGGACTGACAACTCAGTCCTGTTTGATGGCGATACACCGGTTTATTGGTCGCCGAAACTGGCCGATTGAGTTCTTCTCCGACAATGGGACGAATCTGCGAGAAGCTAGCAAGGAAGTGGTAGAGGCTGTACAGCGCATCAGAGATGACTGTGCAGACCAGTTGACGAACGCAAGGACGAGGTGGACGTTCAATCCTCCCGCTGCGCCTCATATGGGGGGCGTCTGGGAGCGTTTGGTACGTTCCGTGAAGGAAGCACTAACAGCGTTGAACGATGAAAGGCGACGGATGAACGAGATTTTGCAGACGGCTACTGCCACCACCCAATCCGGCAGTGACTCTTCGGGACGCCTTCCAGCGGTCCCAGCAAATAACCAGCATGATGTGGGATATGTGGATCAAGGAGTACGTGCCTTTGCTGAACCAGAGATCCAAGTGGTTTGGCGAGTCGAGACTGTTGTTGCAAGCAAGAGATTTGGTGTATATCATAGATGGTAACAACCGGAAGTGTAGGGTTCGTGGAGTGGTAGAAGAACCCATCGAAAGGGTCCGTCAAGCGTGGGTGCGTACTGGCACCGGGAGGTATAAACGAGCGGCAGTGAAGCTGGTCGTGATAGAAGTTGAGGGAGGTAACCCTGAGCTGGAAGTGGCTTCCGGGGCAGAGTTACGGGCCGGGGAATGTTCTGGCAACCCTGCCCAGACGCAGCCGCGTCACAACCAACATTTGGCCGATAACGTAAATGTCAGTTCACAGCTGATATGATGGTGAGAGTGAGTGATAAATTTGAAAAGCGAGGGAGAAACATATACATTGAAGAGGTAAAAGAAAAAATATAAACAAATGGCCGAAATTTAGTAAAATGGATTGGTAGCGAATCGTAGAAATTTATCGTAAGGGTAGAGTTGGAGATATAGTTTGAATAAAGATAGTATTAGTGGCTGAAGTGAATTGAAACTCCCCCTTAACACGTCCAAACACAGTGGTTTCTGCATCTGTAGCGATTAAGCGGCAAACTATCGAGTGTCTATAGTCGGCGTCAGCGGCACTGCAGTGAAATTCTCTTGCACTGGCTTGTTGCAGCACCAATCAATGAATCAGATACAGTGGGGAGTTTCCTACCCGCCGCTGCCGTGTCCATGCGCTATCGTATATGTAAAAATAGTCAGCATGGGTTAACCACCTGAAGTTTGTATGGCGAAAGACATCTAACGCGAGTTTTCTCAACAGTATAAACTTTTCACGAAAAACTATTTGGTACCAGTCATGTAGGAAGGTGTCCGTTACTACCTCTACCAAATATTTTTCCGATTAAGGTGCCCTATTTTCGAGATATTAAACATTAGATGCTTTTCGCCATACTGATTTCCGAAAGTTAACTCCTAGTGTGCCGCTGTAAGCACGCTCAACGCAGGCGATTCATTGGTTCTTATCAGGACCCCCATTTTATGCAAGGGAAGGTTGTTGTTAGTCGCTTTGCGACGCCAGAAAATTGCCGTCCGTATCAGAATCACGAACGCACGTCGGAGGTAGATGCTACAAATATTTATTCACATGGATGGCATCAGTGGTAGCCAAGTGAAATTTTCTCAAGATTCCGATTTGGTTTTGTTACTTTTTTGACTGGGAAGGCGAATTATTGGAAATCAATCAATTCCTTTAAGTATCACAATTTCATGGAAGCGAAGGTTTGGTCGAGACAAATTTTGTTTAAAGTGCAGATCATAATCGCTTGGTGACAGTAAAAGTTACCGTCGGAAGCAGAATCACGAGTGCACGTCAGCCACATAAATGTATTCGCATGGATGGAAATAAAACCCGAAAGAAGTAGCAACCTAATAAAATTATAATCTAGAGGGAAAAATTCAGTTGACTGCTACTGCTGCTATCCATGCGAATAATATTCTGTAGCGTCTCTCTCTCTGATACGCACTAGAGATTCTGCTACCGACGGAAAGTATCTAACATAACCAAGAAAATCATTTGTACCTAAGAGCTGCTTTCGCTAATGATAGCCAATCGAAGGTTCTTCAGACGCCACCGTTGCAGAAATGTGCTCAACCAGCCACAGCCTCCATCGTAGCGAAACAGGCAAGAAAATTGCATCTGAATGCTGCCGATGCCGACGACCGCACGATCCACACAATCGGGGGGAATAAAATTTCCAGCAGGAATGTCGCTGATGCCGATAGTGGGACCGCGGTCTGCTCTTCGCGGCATCTCGAACGAAATGGCTCGCGCGCGTGGAAAAGCTGCTTTCTTGTAATCAATAAAGTTAACCCTGTAGCCACGCCCACATGGTGCGTGTTACGGTTACACAATATTTGCACTCATACCGATCATCAAAGAGGCAGGTCTAATGGGCCTTTTTTATTGACTATAAGAAAGCTGCGGATAGCGGTTCCAGTCCCGTCGTCGTAAGCTGATATTGATTCAAAATGTAACAATGCACATTAAGGTGGCTCAAAAACACTTTTTCAAATTTTTGATGGGCCGCCCTCTTATTCAGTTCTATTTGATGCCGTGATGCTCTGGACAAAATTTCAGCCAAATCGGTCAATGTTTGGGCGGTGCTAAACTCGTTGGAAGTTTATTTGGAAAAATGTATGCAGAAACATCCAAAAACAGTGATTTGCAGTGGGACGGCACAAATTGAAAAAAGTTTTTCCCATACTAATTTGAGCCACCCTAATGCACATGAATCTAATCGGTTCTTCTCAGGACCACCAATTTATACAAGGGAAGGTTGTTGTGTGAAGAATTTTGTTCAAAGTGCAAATTAACCGCATTGCGACGCCAGAAAGTTGCCACCCATAGCAGAATCACGAGGAAGAGGCGCGTCGGAGGGAGATGCTACAAATATTTATTCGCATGGATGGCATCAGTGGCAGCCAAGTGAAATTTTCTCAAGATTCTTATTTGGGTTTGTTGCAGTTTGTGATTGGGTAGGTATTGAAAATAAATCGATTCTCAGGATCACAATTTTGTGGAAGCGAAGGTTTAGCCGAGACGAATTTTATTTAAAGTGCCAAGATTATAATTTAATTATAATCGCTTGGCGACAGCAGAATGTTGGCGTCGGTAGTAAAATCACGAGCGCGTGTCAGAAGGCGAAACTGAAAAAATGTATTCGTATGGATAGAAATGTGATTCGAGTGATTATGATCGACAATAATTCTTATCACTAGAATAGGTTCTTTTCAATTAATTCGAACAATGAATAAAAATCAAGTCGATAATTTCCCTCTTCCTGTGATTTTTGTGGCCCCGAAAAGGGCCTTTTGGTTAAATAGATCAGGATCTAATCCGCTTTATTTCCGCAGTGACACCAAGCTAAATGTAACTCGGATGCTGTTGGCATGTGGGGAAATCGATATAGGCAGATGTACTTTGATTTCCTCCGCCAGCTCGACCGTGCAAGAGAAGGAGGAGGACGCTGCAGAAAATTATACACAACGTTAGTTGACACTTAAATCATAACCATAATAAACTACAATGCGTATTGTGTTACAATAATATCTTTACGTCCAACGTCTACCTTGCGGTCGTGTCTTGTGCACAACCCTTCTGATTTTCATTTAGAACCACCCTATCGAATACTCTCCCTACCAATTAACATCCTGGGACCCGGGAGAAAAGAGATCTTGTGTACCCACCCCGAAAGCTGCCGTTGGCTGTAGACCAGCAGCTTAGGGCTTAAGCACGTCCCCTTTCTGGGACGTAGCAGGACTCCCAGGGTCGGCTATGGTTGCAAATAGTTGAAGCAATTTTCAAAAAAAATCCGAAGAAATATGTAGAAGAATTTCAGATAGAGTTTCAGGAGTAATTTTGAAGGAGTTCTACCAGGTATTACCAGAGGATTGTCCAGAGGAGTTCTTAGAGAAATGACTAGGATATTCTTACAGATTTCCAAGAGGACTTTCTGGAGGACTTTTTTTTCGAAAAACATCACAAAAGAATTCCTGGAGGAATTCTCGGAGAAATTCCTGTAGAATTTGCTTAAGCAACTTTCATAGTAATTTTTGAGGAAATTTCGGAAGGAATTTTCTAAAAAAAAAATTAAAAGGGCTTCTAAAGGATTGGCAAATTCTTGGAAAAATAGTATTAGAAATTACCGGAGGAATTTCTGAGATCATTTTAAGAATAATTCCTGTTCTAATTTTCGGTGGAACTCTTGGACGATTTTTCAAAGAAAATTTCGGAGAGGCTTCTGATAGAATTTTTGGAGTTTCTCCGGAAAATCTTCCATATAGGTCAAATGCAGTTGCCTTGAGTTTCTTCATATTTGCTTGAAGTTTTTGGGGGTTATTCCTGAAGCAATTCTTAAAGGAATTCACGAAGTAATCCTCAAATGAGTTTGTGGAGCAATGTAATTTCTGGAGGATTTTACGACGGAATTCCTAAGCGAGAGTAGAAAAGTTCTCATTAGTATTTTTTAAGATTATTTGGAAAATAATTGAAGCTTTCTGGAGAAATAAATTGAGAAATTTTTGGGATGAATCCTCACAGATGTTTTATGGAATTATTGAGAAAAATTGTTGAATGGTTTGCTGCAAGAACGCTGCTGAGGCGTCCAGGGGCGGAACTGTTTGAAGAACTGTAGTAGAAAAGCTATCTTACTGAATTTTCTGAATTTCTTTGATGTCAACAAAAATCAATTTTATCACTCATACGGATACTTATTCAAAAGGACGTATGTGGTTTTGTAAACAAAGATTCATACGTCGATTTGTCCAATCTGATGGCACTTACACGCAAACCAACACCACGAACAGGTAACCGAAACCTCCCGCTACATGTCTTACTACATAGCTTACAGACACGGACAAAACTAGCTCTGTTTTATTTATTTATCATCAGACTAAGGCCGGAGTGGCCTGTGCTGCACATAAAAGACTTCTCCATTCAGCCCACCATAGATGGTACGCAACACTTTCCTTTCGAAAACTCCCAGTGCGCGTTGGTCCTCCACGAGCATCGTCCAGGTCTCGTGTCCGTAGAGAACTACCGGTCTTATAAGCGTTTTGTAGATAGTCAGTTTGGTACGGCGGCGAACTCTATTCGATCGAAGCGTCTTGCGGAGTCCAAAGTACATACGATTTCCAGCCACTATGCGTCTCCGAATTTCTCTGCTGGTATCGTTATCGGCGGTCACCAGTGAGCCCAAGTACACGAATTCTTCAACCACCTCGATTTCGTCACCACCGATAGAAACTCGTGGTGGGTGGCTAACATTGACCTCTCTTGAGCCTCTTCCTATCATGTACTTCGTCTTCGACGTGTTGATGACCAGCCCAATCTGTTGAACTTCGCTTTTCAGTCTGATGTAGGCTTCCTCCATCCTTTCAAAATTACGTGCCATGATATCAATGTCGTCGGCGAAACCAAATAACTGGACGGACTTCGTGAAAATCGTACCACTCGTGTCAATCCCTGCCCTTCGTATTACTCCCTCCAAAGCGATGTTGAATAGCAGACACGAAAGACCATCACCTTGCCGTAACCCTCTACGGGTTTCGAAGGGACTCGAGAATGCCCCTGAAACTCGAACTACGCACATCACCCGATCCATCGTCGCCTTGATCAACCGTATCAGTTTATCCGGAAATCCGTTTTCGTGCATTAGCTGCCATAGCTGGTCCCGATCGATTGTATCATATGCGGCTTTGAAGTCGATAAATAGATGATGTGTGGGCACGTTGTATTCGCGGCATTTCTGCAATACCTGACGTATGGCGAACACCTGGTCTGTGGTAGAGCGTTCACCCATAAATCCCGCCTGGTACTGCCCCACGAACTCTCTTGCAATTGGTGTTAGTCGACGGCATAAAATTTGGGAGAGTACCTTGTAGGCGGCGTTCAGCAATGTGATTGCGCGGTAGTTGCTACAATCCAGCTTATCGCCCTTTTGTAGCTGGGACACACGACACCTTCCATCCACTCCTGCGGCAGTCCCTCATCCTCCCAAACCTTGGTAATCCCCCAGTGCAGCGCTCTAGCCCGTGCTTCACCACCGTGTTTAAACAGCTCTCCTGGTAGTCGGTCAACTCCAGGGGCTTTCTAGTTCTCAGCCAGCCGATCTCCTCCTGGATTTCCTGGAGATTCGGAGCCGGAAGTCGCATGTCCTGCGCGCGTGCTCCTAGGTTCATTACCATACCGCCACCGTTGTCTGCCATATCGCTATTCAGGTGCTCTTCGTAGTGCTGCCGCCACCTTTGGATCACCTCACGCTCGTTCGTAAGAAGGTTCCCGTTTATGTCCTTACACATATCAGGCTGTGGCACGTGGCCCTTACGTGAACGGTTCAACTTCTCATAGAACTTTCGTGCATTATTAGCGCGGTACAGTTCCTCCGTCTCTTCACGGTCTCGATCTTCCTGCTGGCGCTTTTTCCTCCGGAAAATCGAGTTTTGTCTGTTCCGCGCCCGTTTGTATCGTGCCTCGTTCGCCCTCGTGCGGTGTTGCAGCAATCTCGCCCATGCTGCATTCTTCTCCTCAACTAACTGCTCACATTCGCCGTCATACCAGTCGTTTCTCTGATCCGGAGCCACCGTGCCTAGTGCAGCGGTTGCGGTGCTTCCAATGGCGGATCGAATATCTCTCCAGCCATCTTCAAGAGATGCTGCGCCTAGCTGCTCTTCCGTTGGGAGTGCCACTTCCAGCTGCTGCGCGTAGTCTTGGGCTAGTCTACCGTCTTGTAGCCGCCCAATGTTAAGCCGCGGCGGACGACTCCGACGCGTGTTGATCACCGTCGAGAGTTTTGAGCGCAGACATACTGCGACGAGGTAGTGGTCGGATTCAATATTCGCACTGCGGTAAGTGCGTACGTTCGTGATGTCGGAGAAGAATTTACCGTCGATTAGAACGTCGTCGATTTGGTTTTCCGTTACTTGATTATGTGATTGCCATGTGGCCTTGTGGATATTCTTACGGGAGAAGAAAGTGCTTCGGACTACCATTCCGCGGGAGGCTGCAAAGTTTATGCATCGTTGGCCGTTGTCGTTCGATACGGTATGCAGACTATCCGGTCCGATGACCGGTCTATACATTTCCTCCCTTCCTACCTGAGCGTTCATGTCACCGATGACGATTTTGACGTCCCGCAGTGGGCATCCATCGTATGTCTGCTCCAGCTGCGCATAGAACGCTTCTTTCTCGTCGTCGGATCTCCCTTCGTGTGGGCAGTGCACGTTGATGATGCTATAGTTGAAGAAACGGCCTTTTATCCTCAGCTTGCACATCCTTGCATTGATTGGCTGCCACCCAATCACGCGTTGGCGCATATTTCCCAGCACTATGAAGCCGGTTCCCAGCTCGTTGGCGGTGCCACCGCTTGGGTAGAAGGTAGCCGCTCGATGCCCGCTTCTCCACACTTTCTGTCCTGTCCAGCAGATTTCCTGCAGCGACCTGCGAAGCCTAGCGACTTGCAGTTCCATGTTCCAAGCTTCCAATCGTGATCCTTTATTCGTCGCCTAGGTCGGTGCCGATTGTATCGAGTCGTATTATCTTCTATGTCGTTCGTAATAGTTGTTTTTAAAGGCGGCTTATTGGGCCTGCGCAAACCTCCTGTCTCGTCGGAGGGCCGTCGTGTCAGGGCTGTTTAGCGTCCCACCTAACACCAGGACTTGGGCTTGTGCGCTTTGAGCGGCACACGGTCGCTTTGGCGGAGCCTACTTGCGGATACATGCAGCTTTTTATAGAGGTTTAACAGGGCCCACTGTCAAACCCCACCACATCCTAGGCAGGCGCCACAGCTCGCAGATGGCCTGGGGAGGGATCGTCAAGCCCTTGGACATAGTCCCTGCTGCCCCTAGCTCTGTACACATCTTTAATTCGTCCAGTCGCCCTGTACGGCCATGAAGCATGGATGTTAAAATATGCAAACAATCGAATTCTCAGTGTTTGAGCGGAAAATACTGTGTTCAATACTTGGTGACGGGGTGGAAAATGGTGATTGGCGTAAACGCATGAATCACGAGTTGTACCAAAACACGGCAGATTACAGTTAGCTAGACATACAGTGCGTATGCCAAAAGAGAGATCAACAAAAGTGATGTTTAGCAGAGAACCTGAAAAATAATGTCGGATCCGGGGTAGGTCCCGCACTCGCTGGCTGTGTGTAATCGAAGAAGATGCGCGTGCAGATAGACTGGCGATTGGCGGCCCAAGAACGAACGACCTGGTATATGAAATTACATTCAGTTTTGCTCCAGACAACACGGAGTGTACGATCATCATAGATATAGGTAGGTACTCATAAAAATCAGTAATCAAAGCTTATTATTAAATTCACCAACACAGCTATTCTGTTCTGATACTTGACTGGAACCGGACTCCCTACAAAGACATTTTGGCGCCAACCGTTTCTGCGTTGCCGTGAAAATATCGACGATGGTAATATTCCGCCAGAAGGTGAACATTCGGAAGTCTTATTCCATTGGCTCTGCGCTCAACCTACTCTTCATTCGTCTACGTGTGCTGAAAGCCGATAGACATCTATTTTTTTTAACGTAGAATTACGTTTTTCGGTAAGATAGGGGGGTCATTTTATACAAGTAAGATTTCATACAACTATTGCAAACAATTGATTCAATGCATTTAACTATTGAAAAATTCAATTTTGTCAGACAGTGTTGAATGTTTAATGATCGAATTTCGCATCCACTATCGCCCTATATTTGTAATTCTACGTTCAATTAGCGCTCGTGTCTATGATACAACCTTCTACTATTGTATCTTTCGATCTTTTTATCCATTTCGACTTGAATGGATGCTATGGTTGTCTTATAAATACAATCTCGCGATTTCGATCGGATGTAACAAAATAGTTACATCATATTTTCTTAACGCTTTTCTTTCAGTTTTTAAGGAATTCTATCTACAGAAAATGGCATATTTTTTCCAATTCCCAAGTAATCACACAAATGAGTTTGTGAAAGTGTTGGGTGAGACAGTACTAATTGGAATGCAGAGGGTACCTTCAATTACTCTACCTTATTTTCGTGATATTCTACCATCAACCGTCAACTTACATGACACTGGACAATGGATTCGATTGGTTGAGGAAGATATTACGGGTTCTTGGAATGCTTTGGACCTTATCGAGTGTAGTGAAACAAATCTCATTTAAATTCAACTTCGGACATATTAAGTCCAAAAGAAGAGTGTGCTACAATTAAAATTGTAATGTTTAAAGTCAGCTGTCGTCAATTTTTAGGATGTTAGCTGCACAAAACTTCAGTTTACTGTAAGAACGTGAAAGGGTTTTAAACATCGAAGTTTTCAACATGAACACCAGGCCGTGTGCATGGGATCACATGTGCATAAGTGCATGCATATGCTTTCCCCGTTCAGCCGTAATCTTGCCTGGGAACAGCACTCTGATACCTACTTTCGCTGCATTTAATGTGCCGTGACTTTCATTGTTGGCGGCTAACACGGGTGGGGAGGCAACCCGTGACTAACCCTAGCGAGGAATCGGGATCAACTCACATGAGGCGTCATCATCTTTTGGCGTACACCACCCCATCCGACGGTCACGTTTAATCCCTCGCTGCGAGATAAACAAATTACCCAACCCTTGCACTGCAGACTGAGGTTCGCTCACTCAACGCAAGGTAGGTGTGCATGGGGAAGCAGTTACAAAACGCAATGATTACACTTTCTATGCTGTTCATATAATGCGAATCAAAAGAAAAATATTGGCAAATGAAAGTGATTAGACCATTGTTTTGGCGGAGAAAGGATCATTTAATTAGTCAACAGTAAATCAAGACAAGAGACTTTATAACTAACTACCGAACGAGTTCATCACGCACAATGATCCCCACTGGTTAATATGATGCATGGAGCAGAGGAGTCATTGACGGGCACAGTCGAACCATCCCTCGTTCGCTCGACGTTCAGTTTCTCTTTCAAGGGGTTCGTCCGGCCATTTGTAGTTTGTAGACGTTGAACTTTTACCCCAGCCGGGGCTTGACTTTCTGAATAATGTAGTAGCGGCGTGGCTGGCAGCAGCAGCACATCACATCGGCTTGTGGCCATTTATGATGTGTGAGATACGGGATGCAATGCGGGACAATTAATGTGATTTGATGACAATTAGTTACGGTGGAATTCAATTATTGGTTTAGCTCACTGATTTAGGTGCATCATGACAAAATGTTCTCTAAATTTCAGAGTATTGTTTTGGAGTTGTGTCAACCAGTTTAAACCGTCAGCTTTTGTACATGAAAACCGCAGTGTCAGACTCATTCGAATAAAATAACGAGCACTAACTTTGACGAACTATGTTCGCATTAACCCACGCAACATTAGACGACAATCTTGAGTAAAATCTGGTTATGCCACAAGTACATTCCTCAGATATTAATTGTAAGCTTTCCTATGCCCGCCATTGCATGAGTACGTATCTTGTGTGACAAGTACAATAGATACACTATGCCCTGGGCATCCGAAAACATCCTGGACCGGACCGAGAATCGAACTTGCCATCTCCGGATGGGTAATCCTACACCTTTGCTCGCAAGGCTACTGGAGATCCCTATTTTTTGATATTCTAGTTTATTCATTATCCATCCAGTGTATAAGAAAAACGAAACTGCTTATGGACGATCAAAACACACCAGTTTCTTGCATTCGAATTCATCGTTAACTTTTTACGAGAGTTGCTTCCCAGATTTATACTTGGTGGAATTCGCGACTGACATCTAGGACATAAAAACGGTGGTATAATACTCAGCATGTGCCCATAACTCATGATACGAAAACGATTTCATTATGTAGAGTTAAGCAGGATTTACATATATTTAACTGTTTATGGAAAGTGAATTTATGCTTTGGTTTCTCATTTCAGATTTCATCTGAGTACAACAGCACTCAAACTTCACACAAAAACTTACCCTTGTCACTTTTTCCCGCGGAATCGCCGTCAAATCGCAAGGTGAATCACCACACTGTAAAAGAAAGTGGAAAAGAGATTTTTTATTAATTTGGTGTGTCCAAGCTGATGAGAAGTATAAAAGCGGAAATGTTTAAAAATACGAAAACTAACAACATTTACCAACTTCAACAACCAGAAAGGGTTGTCCAGACGATGAAAAGGGAACACTTTAAAAAAAAATTGATCAAAAATCAAAGCTTCATATTTTCTTAATTTAAAGCAAAAAAAAATCGGAATTAATACATCACATGAAAGAGTAGGATGTAATCTATTAGAGGAATCGACATTTTCATGAAATATCAAATGCCATTCCAATTGCTGATTATTTCTAAGTGTACTTATAATTATCGGAACGGTCTTTATCATATTAATCCTACATCGAATGCCCCTTTTCAAAAACCATGTGGATGAGATGGAAAAATTTAGAAAAGGATATTCACTTCTATAAAAACTACTTTCTATAAATAGGCCAATTGGGAATATTATTCATTATTCAAGGCAAAATAAGACGTGAATCCTTTAAAAATATGCATTCACCGGTTTAATGTAAAGCGTATTCACTCATAACAATTTGGACGATGGCTACCGTGCGGGACCGAAATCCGTACAGCACCGAAATCCGTCCACCTCATGAGATATCAATAAATTAAGAGAGGTTAAAGGTAATTAATGTAGGAATAATTAATCTTATTCTGTTCAGATACTTGACAGTAAGCTTTTAGGGTATAGAATTGGAAAGAAGGTGTTGAAATTAAAACCACAAAAATCAAAAACTAATCTCCACCCACCAAACGCGGAGTTTGTGCCGCCATCTTGTTTTCGGGTACAGCATAATTGCACCAAAAGTAACTGTGTTTTAATTGCTAATTGCAAATCATTACATAAGATAAGCGGAATACAAATCGACGGGATCGCTTCTCAAGGTGCATATCGAACTATTTACAGTGGTAGTTTAGTCAATCAGGTTGTTTCAATTTAAATATTTAGTTAAGAAATAGCTGTACGGATTTTGATCCTTTGATTCAGAAATCCGTCCACGGTGGACGGATTTCGATTCAGGAGTAGTTGATTTAATTCAAAATATTCTCATGTTTTTAGTAGTTTTTATGAGTAAATGTGAAACACTTCAAAAGTAAAAGCCTTCATGCTCCTGTGTCAATGACTAACGTTTTATTTACATTCGATTCCTATTTTCTAATGATTTTTTCATATACTAAGGTGCTTAAGTGTACGGATTTCGATGCCCCACGGTACTAGGCCAAAAGTTGTTGAACCTACTAAAATGGTTGTTTGACAAAAAGGCGATTTGGCCGAATGGGTCGATATTTTTTGACCATTTGACCTGTTAAGAAAATTATATTTTCGACCAAATGACCAAAAAATTTCCCGCAAAAATCTAAATCGGAATTTCAGAACAAATTGCTCTGAAAATTTCAAAGACCTATGCATGGAAATTTCGAAGTATTACTAGCTCAAAAGATTATACCGTTAAGGACTATCCTCACGGAATCCAAATTTAAAAGTACTAGAGCGTTTTGAAGGGCACACCACACATTACGGAAGCAACGCAAAACTGTCATTTTTATTATTTCAGGTTTGTTGCGTCGCAGCATGCGTGAAATACTTACTAAAAATGCCAGTTGTGAGTTGCTTCCGTATCGAGTGGTGTGCCCAAGGATGTTATCGATCATTTAGTAATCTGCCTTCGATCATTTAGTAGTTTGTCAATAACTCATTCCAGAAGCTAAATTTCAAAATGTGTTGTATGGTGGACTTCTAGTGCAAAGGTTTATCTACAACTCTGCCTGACAGTTCGTTGTTTGAATTTCTCTAATAACGGAGCTATAGCGCTAGTAGCAGTAACTAAAGGTACCCCGGGGCAAGTTGGACCTAAAAAAACGCTAGTTCAACAAAATTGTTTACGCATACTAAGAAAACAGGGTATTTCAGGACATTAACCACGGATACATCATTATATGCTTCCGTTGTTGAAGTGTGGACGTGTTGTAAGCCATTTATTCAGTTACAAAAAATATTGGTAGTGACAGAAATAAATTTACCTGTGGGACCCACTTACCCCTTCAAACAGGGCAAGTGAGACCTATTCTGCTTTATACTGTCGAACGAAACTAATATGAAGAATGTAGATAAAATGTTCATGTAGTTTCTGAGTCGTAGTATTTCAGATCATGGATGGAGGTTTATTGCTTGTCAGACTTTTGTTTTTGCAAAAAGAAAGGGTTTACAATGTTAGCAGATGTCACTTTTTAATTGGCTATTGACTGGCTTTCCATTAGCTATTAGCTTACTTTCTTACCAAATGTGTTAGATGGAAAAGATACGCAAATCTTTGTTCACCTTTCGAATGAATGTTTATCTGTTTAGAACACAAATTATTACATAAATTAGAACCTCGAAAGAAACGTTTTTATTCAGGCGATGCGCAGTGTTGTAAATTTGTAATAGAACAAAATGGCCAATTTATGTCCTAAGCACTTTATTTATCTAAAAATCTGATGCGAAGTTCAAAAATTACAAAACACAAGACAAAACCTGTTGATCTATTGTAAAATAAATAGATTATTTACACTGTAAACGGAAAATTTCACATAGTTATAAGCATTGCTCTTTTCCATGAGGGAGATAATTTTCAGAAAGTAAAATACATATTTGGTAAATCAACTGTACACTACTTCTTAACAACGAAAATAAATATATCCACTGCATTTGATTCAGATCCACATGATATATGAGTGTCGAAGTTATTTTTAACTAGACAACAATCTAAAAACAGGTAAAATGGCTCTATCGAGAATGTTGTTCAAATATGTCCCACTTGCCCCATCTATGTTAAAACTCAAGGGCAAGTGAAAATTGCAGATTCTGGCTTTGATCAAAACTTTTAAATCGTTTTCGATATCACACAATTATTCAATTGCTCAAAATATTCACTTTCCACATCAATGATGAATTTAGAAACGACTATTTTGTTGGAAATCCATTGAATTAAAAAAAAAGTAATAGCTTTTGCCTGTAGTTTAAACTCATGATAAAACAATACCATTAGTATGGTGCCGCTAATGGTCTTTATTCCAAATATTTTTGTGTCAGGTGAATTCGTTGATAGTTCTGCTTCATCTTTCTAGAACATAGTTACCATTAAAAACGTTCACGGATTAATCGGCAGCCATAGTACCCACTTACCCCATATTTTCACTTACCCCGGGTACCTTATACTAAATGATTGCATATTTTGTTATTATTTAGTATAAATATAACAACTAACACCGTAACTCCTTTTATAGTGGATTTTGAACATCGACCTGTTACGGAGAGTTGAAGAAAAACCTTCGAACTAAAGTCCACCATGCAATACATTTTGAAATTAGGCCTCTGGAATGGGTTATTGACAAACTGCTAAATGATCGAAGACAGATTACTAAATGATCGATAACATCCTTGGGTGTGCCCTTGAAAACGCGAGTACTTTTAAATTTGGATTCTATGAAGCTTGTTCTTGATGTTTTGAAAAAATGTAACGTCGATTCACGTCGCCACTGGTTCAAAAGGCCGAAAACGCCGCCACCAACCAAAGTTATAACAAACGTCATCGCGGATGATTTTTGGACCTCTATTTGTGTTGCACTTTTATCTCGTTGACAATGCATGAGGATAGAAAACATAATCGAAAAGTGTTATCAGATGCAAAGTCATGTGCGAAGGTCAACATTTTGCGTTGCGGCGAGTGCTGACAGCGTTTATTTACGTATTCGCCATCTCTTATAATAGGATCCCTAGCAACAACAATGATCACTTCGGTAGAAGAATGTATTTGCTTTGAATAAGGCAATAGGAGATTTTTTTAAGTAGTTTAGTATTGTTTTGGTAATTCAGCCTTTTTTTGGATCGATGACTATTGAGAAGGAAAAATTGCGAAGGAAAAGAAGCACTTCTCATTTCTCATTTCGCACTTCGCCCTTTTTACTGTGAAAAGCGAAAAGTTCGTCATCAAAAGTGAAAAATAAGAAGTGAGACGTATCACTTCTCACCTTTTATCCCTCGTTCTCATTTCTCACTTCTCACTTAATCTTCCATAAGCCAGAAAGATTAAGTGAGAAATAAGTAAAGCTTCTCACTTTTCAATTATCATTACTAATTTCTCACTTCTTATTACTCATTCCTCACTTTCTACAGTGAAAATGTGGAGTGAGTAGTAGTACATCTCACTTCTCAATTCTCACTTCTTATTTCTCACTTCTCATTTCTAACTTCTCAAGTTGCACTTCTCGCTTTTTACAGTAAAAAGTGCGAAGTGCGCAATGAGAAATGAGAAGGGCAGACCACATCGTGCTTTCGTGCTGTGCGGTTCTTTCTCTCTTGCGGAAGGAAGTTTTTAATACTACCCGAAGCTATTTTAATTTCAACGGTGCTTCTTAGCGCTATTTGTAACACTGACCCCGTTACGATCTTTGCTTGGACCCGTGCCTTCGTTTTACGTTGGACCCGTTTGCGGAAGTAAAATTCCGACAAGCGCTGGTAATCCTGCAGGGACACCGTTCTGGGAAACACCTCTTAGAAGGTCACGTATCCACGCTCAGCAATGAGTATTAACAAAAACAAGAGGAAGGAGTCTCTGAATTCTCCACTTCCTTCAAAGAAACAAGGTTTCAAGACCGTCCTGCCCAAGCGCGGAAAAAATAGAAGGAAGCTGGAGAATTCAGATATTCCTTCTAACTCTAATATCGGAAATAATTCTTCTCCAATCGAACTGAGCAATCAGTTCGATTTGATTAATGATGAAATTGAGCAAATCGAATCTACCTCTAGCCCAGGTGATTCGATTCATGCGAAAAAGCAAAGGATTCCGCCAATTGTGGTATCTGTTGCCGAGTTTTCTGGCTTCCGGAATGAGATTTTGAGTAACCTTCAGGGGATCAAGGTTTCATTTCAGATTGCTAGGAAGGGTGATTGCCGCGTTTTGCCGGGATCCTTTGACGATCGCAAACGTCTTCTTCAGTATTTAACTGAGAAGCGCCATAAATTCTTCACATACGACGACAAAACTGAGCGATTGTTCAAAGTAGTCTTGAAAGGTCTCCCCAGTGATGACAAATCACTGGATGAGATTAAAATTGAAATTTCTCAATTACTTGGATTTTCACCAGTCCAGGTAATTAAGATGAAAAAGAAATCCCATTCTGGTACTTCCCAGAGGGGCATTTCTCAAGAATTTTATTTAGTTCATTTTAACAAAAGTGAACTAAATAATGTGAAAAGTTTGGAAAAGGCCTGTATTATATCTAATGTCCGTGTTACATGGGAACATTTCCGCATGCCTGGGGAAATTTCCAAAACCCTACCCAGTGCCGTAAGTGCCAAAAGTGGGGTCATGGAACCAAACATTGTCACATGGATGCTAAATGCATGATTTGTGGTGGAACCTCTCACGCCAAGGACGCATGTCCTGTGAGAGAAGATTCAATAAATTCAAGTGCGCAAATTATGGAGCAATCATAAATCCAATTTCTGGGAATGCCCTTCACGCAAAAAAGTTTTGAATTCCCGTGCAAAATTGATGACGGGAAATTCCAATCGGATCCCAGATTCGACGGGTAGAAATTTTTCAAACGCTCAAATTTCGAAACCGGTTACCGGTCGAGCAATTCATACCCACCACAATTCACAAACAACCCGCTCGTCAACGGGTAGCAAGCACTTCAGTAAATTCCAATTTTTCCAATGTACCTACGTATGCAAACATCGCTGCTGGTAGACCAAATTTCTCTTCTCAAAATGAGGTTTATACCCATGTCCCAACGGAAAATAACGGTCATGTTGCCGATTCAGGTAGCATGACTGCTTCCGATTTTGATTTTTTAACTGAACAATTGCATCACATGATTGATGCAATGTTCAAAGCAAATACCATTCCTGAAGCTGTTCAGGTTGGTATAAAGTACACACAAAAATTGTTATCGGACTCCGTTTCAATGGATCCAAATAATTGTGTGAAAGTTCTAAATTGGAATGCCCGCTCTCTAAAGGGTAAGGAAGATGAATTATTCAACTTCCTTTCAGTTCATAATGTGCATATTGCCATTATAACTGAAACGTATTTAAAACCAGGACTCTCCATTAAAAGAGATCCAAACTATTTTATCTACAGAAATGATCGTCTTGACAGCGCCTGTGGTGGGGTCGCCATTGTCATTAATAGACGTATCAAACATAAATTATTTTCTTCGTTTGAAACCAAAGTTTTTGAAACCTTGGGAGTTTCTGTTGAAACAAGTTTTGGACAATTTTCCTTCATTGCAGCCTACTTGCCTTTTCAATGCAATGGACAGCAAAAGAATTTGTTGAAAGCTGATCTTCAAATTCTGACTCGCAACAAATCAAAATTCTTCGTAATTGGTGACTTCAATGCCAAACACCGTTCATGGAATAATGCTCAAAGCAATTCCAACGGCAAAATTTTATTTGAAGATTGTTCTGCGGGATATTATACTATTCAATATCCCAATGGCCCTACTTGTTTTTCTTCCAGTCGAAATCCTTCTACAATTGATTTAGTTTTAACGGATTCAAGTCAGCTGTGTGGCCAATTGGTAACTCATGCTGACTTTGACTCTGATCACCTTCCTCTGACATTTGAAATCTCACAAGAAGCCATTTATAATCCAATCAGCTCTACTTTTAATTATCATAGAGCTGATTGGGATTCTCTCAAAACGTATATCGATAGGAATTTTGATGTTGATATTCCTCTCGATACCAAAAGTGATATTGATAATGCTCTCGTATCTTTGACAAATTTAATTGTCGAAGCCAGAGGCATTGCAATTCCGAAATGTGAAGTTAAATTCAACTCCATTATTATTGACGACGATCTTCAGCTACTGATCCGTCTTAAAAATGTGAGAAGAAGGCAATACCAAAGAACTCGCGATCCCGCGTTGAAAGTTATTTGGCGAGATTTGCAAAATGAAATTAAAAAACGTTTCGCTATTCTGAGAAATACCAACTTTGAGAATAATGTCTCAAGTTGGATCCCAGTTCGAAACCCTTTTGGAAATTAACGAAAATTCTTAAAAAACCTCAAAAGCCAATTCCAGCGCTTAAAGAGGGAAATAAAATTTTATTAGCAAATGGCGAAAAGGCTCAAAAACTTGCTCAGCAGTTCGAGAGTGCCCATAATTTTAGTCTAGGTCTCACTAGTCCAATTGAGGATCAGGTTACACGAAGCTTCGAAGACATTCTCAACCAAGATAATGTTTTTGACCCTACGTTGGGAACTAATTTGTATGAAGTGAGATCTATTACTAGAAAAATTTAAAAATATGAAAGCCCCGGGTGATGACGGTATTTTCTACATACTTATCAAAAAACTTCCTGAGAGCTCTTTATCCTTTTTGGTTAATTTATTTAACAAATGTTTTCAATTGGCATACTTCCCAGATAAATGGAAAAACGCCAAAGTTGTTCCAATTTTGAAGCCGGACAAAAATCCAGCTGAGGCTTCTAGTTATCGCCCAATCAGTTTGCTTTCTTCAATAAGCAAAATGTTTGAAAAGATTATTTTAAATAGAATGATGGTTCATATTAATGACAATTCTATTTTTGCTGATGAGCAATTTGGTTTTCGCCATGGGCATTCAACCTTCTTCTTCTTCTTATTGGCATTACATCCCCACACTGGGACAGAGCCGCCTCGCAGCTTAGTGTTCATTAAGCACTTCCACAGTTATTAACTGCGAGGTTTCTAAGCCAGGTTACCATTTTTGCATTCGTATATCATGAGGCTAGCACGATGATACTTTTATGCCCAAGGAAATCGAGACAATTTCCAATCCGAAAATTGCCTAGACCGGCACCGGGAATCGAACCCAGCCACCCTCAGCATGGTCTTGCTTTGTAGCCGCGCATCTTACCGCACGGCTAAGGAGGGCCCATCTATTCAACCACCCATCAGTTATTAAGAGTTACGAACTTAATTCGGCTCAACAAATCTGAAGGATATTCGACTGGAGTTGCTCTTCTTGATATAGAGAAAGCATTTGACAGTGTTTGGCATGAAGGTTTGATTGTAAAATTGATGAATTTTAATTTTCCTCTGTACATTATTAAACTGATCCAAAATTATTTATCAGATCGCTCGCTGCAGGTAAACTATCAGAATACTAAATCTGATAGATTACCTGTGAAACTAGTGTCCCCCAAGGCAGCATACTGGGGCCCATATTGTATAACATTTTTACTTCTGACTTACCTGATTTAGCACCAGGATGTCAAAAAACTTTGTTTGCAGATGACACGGGCCTTTCAGCCAAAGGGCGTAGCCTTCGTGTCATTTTGGATATTTTCTCCACTTACTTGCAAAAATGGAAAATTTCCCCGAATGCTTCCAAAACTCAGCTTATAATTTTCCCACATAAGCCGAGAGCTTCTTATTTGAAACCTTCTAGCAGACATATTGTCACTATGAATGGGGTTCCAATTAATTGGTCTAGCGAAGCTAAATATTTAGGATTTCTGTTAGATCAAAATTAACTTTTAAAATCACATTGAAGGCCTTCAAGCCAAATGTAACAAATATATTAAGTGCCTATATCCACTTATAAACAGAAAATCAAAACTTTGTCTTAAGAACAAACTTTTGATTTACAAACAAATTTTAGACCAGCCATGTTGTATGCTGTGCCAATATGGGCTAGTTGCTGTACTACCAGAAAGAACGCACTCCAGAGGATTCAAACGAAAATTTTCAAAATGATTCTGAAGTTGCCTCCGTGGTATAGTACCAATGAACTTCATAGAATTTCTAATATTGAGACATTGCAACAAATGTCCAACAAAATAATTTCCAATTTTAGACAAAAATCGTTGCAATCTTCTATTGCAACGATTAACTCCTTGTACCCTTAGTTTTAAACAGGTTAAGTTTAGTTTAAGTTGAAAACATTGTAATTCCTACATGGTTTAATTAAACCAGAGGAAAAATTCTAACTGCCAGAGGCAATTGAAATGTATTAATAATAACTTAAAATGTAACATAGCAAATAAGGATGATAGTGTTAAGAAAACACGAAACACCTAGTCTAAAAGATGAATGCATGTATTATTATTATTTATTTATTATCAGACTAAGGCCGGAGTGGCCTGTGCTGCACATAAAAGTCTTCTCCATTCGGCTCGGTCCATGGCTACACGTCGCCAACCACGCAGTCTACGGAGGGTCCGCAAGTCATCTTCCACCTGATCGATCCACCTTGCCCGCTGCGCACCTCGCCTTCTTGTGCCCGTCGGAACGTTGTCGAGAACCATTTTCACCGGGTTACTGTCCGACATTCTGGCTACGTGCCCGGCCCATCGCAGTCGTCCGATTTTCGCGGTGTGAACGATGGATGGTTCTCCTAACAGCTGATGCAATTCGTGGTTCATTCGCCTCCTCCACGTACCGTCCGCCATCTGCACCCCACCATAGATGGTACGCAGCACTTTCCTTTCGAAAACTCCAAGTGCGCGTTGGTCCTCCACGAGCATCGTCCAGGTCTCGTGTCCGTAGAGGACTACCGGTCTAATTAGCGTTTTGTAGATTGTCAGTTTGGTACGTCGGCGAACTCTATTCGATCGGAGCGTCTTGCGGAGTCCAAAGTACGTACGATTTCCAGCCACTATGCGTCTCCGAATTTCTCTGCTGGTGTCATTTTCGGCAGTCACCAGTGAGCCCAAGTACACAAATTCTTCTACCACCTCGATTTCGTCACCACCGATGCAAACTCGCGGTGGGTGGCTCACATTGTCTTCTCTTGAACCTCTTCCTATCATGTACTTCGTCTTCGACGTGTTGATGACTAGTCCGATCCGCTTAGCTTCCCTCTTCAGTCTGATGTAGGCTTCCTCCATCTTCTCAAAGTTACGTGCCATAATATCTATGTCGTCGGCGAAACCAAATAGCTGGACGGACTTATTGAAAATTGTACCACTCGTGTTAATCCCTGCTCTTCGTATTACCCCATCCAAAGCGATGTTGAATAGCAAACACGAAAGACCATCACCTTGCCGTAACCCTCTGCGGGTTTCGAAGGGACTCGAGAATGCCCCAGAAACTCGAACTACGCACATCACCCGATCCATCGTCGCTTTGATCAACCGTGTCAGTTTATCCGGAAAACCGTGTTCGTGCATTAGCTGCCATAGCTGGTCCCGATCGATTGTATCATATGCGGCTTTGAAGTCGATGAATAGATGATGTGTGGGCACGTTGTATTCGCGGCATTTCTGCAGTACTTGGCGAATGGC
Source organism: Armigeres subalbatus (assembly GCF_024139115.2). NCBI lineage: Eukaryota > Metazoa > Arthropoda > Insecta > Diptera > Culicidae > Armigeres > Armigeres subalbatus. The sequence continues at coordinate 87,291,781 of NC_085139.1, read as the reverse complement.
GAACACCTGGTCCGTGGTGGAGCGTTCGCCCATAAAACCCGCCTGGTACTGCCCCACGAACTCCCTTGCAGTTGGTGCTAGTCGACGGCATAAAATTTGGGAGAGTACCTTGTAGGCAGCGTTCAGCAATGTGATTGCGCGGTAGTTGCTACAATCCAGCTTATCGCCCTTTTTGTAGATGGGACACACCTTCCATCCACTCCTGCGGCAAAACTTCCTCCTCCCAAATCTTGGTAATGACCCAGTGCAGCGCTCTAGCCAGTGCCTCACCACCGTGTTTAAATAGCTCTCCTGGTAGTTGGTCAACCCCAGGGGCTTTGTTGTTCTTCAGCCGGCCAATCTCCTCCTGGATTTCCTGGAGATCCGGAGCCAGTAGAATTATGTCCTGCGCGCGTTCTCCCAGGTCCATCACCATACCGCCATCTTCGTCTGCCACATCGCCATTCAGGTGTTCTTCGTAGTGCTGCCGCCACCTTTGGATCACCTCACGCTCGTTCGTAAGAAGGTTCCCGTTTATGTCCTTACACATATCAGGCTGTGGCACGTGGCCCTTACGTGAACGGTTTAACTTCTCATAGAACTTTCGTGTGTTATTAGCGCGGTACAGTTGCTCCGTCTCTTCACGATCTCGATCTTCCTGCTGGCGCTTTGTCCTCCGGAAAATCGAGTTTTGTCTGTTCCGCGCCTGTTTATATCGTGCCTCGTTCGCCCTCGTGCGGTGTTGCAGCAATCTCGCCCATGCTGCATTCTTCTCTTCCACTAACTGCTCACATTCGCCGTCATACCAGTCGTTTCTCTGATCCGGGGCACCGTGCCAAGTGCAGCGGTTGCGGTGCTACCAATGGCGGATCGAATATCTCTCCAGCCATCTTCAAGAGACGCTGCGCCTAGCTGCTCTTCCGTTGGAAGTGCCACTTCCAGCTGCTGCGCGTATTCTTGGGCTAGTCTACCATCTTGTAGCCGCCCAATGTTAAGCCGCGGCGTCCGACTTCGACGCGTGTTGTACACCGTCGAGAGTTTTGAGCGCAGACATACTGCAACGAGGTAGTGGTCGGATTCAATATTCGCACTGCGGTAAGTGCGGACGTTCGTGATGTCGGAGAAGAATTTACCGTCGATTAGAACGTGGTCGATTTGGTTTTCCGTTTCTTGGTTAGGTGATCTCCATGTGGCCTTGTGGATATTTTTGCGGGGAAAGAAGGTGCTTCGGACTACCATTCCGCGGGAGGCTGCGAAGTTTATGCATCGTTGGCCGTTGTCATTCGATACGGTGTGCAGACTATCCGGTCCGATGACCGGTCTATACATTTCCTCCTTTCCTACCTGTGTGTTTATGTCACCCATGACGATTTTGACGTCCCGCAGTGGGCATCCATCGTATGTCTGCTCCAGCTGTGCGTAGAAGGCATGTTTCTCGTCATCACGTCTCCCTTCGTGTGGGCAGTGCACGTTGATGTTGCTATAATTGCAGAAACGGCCTTTTATCCTCAGCTTGCACATCCTTGCGTTGATTGGCTGCCACCCTATCACACGTTGGCGCATCTTACCCAGCACTATGAAACCGGTTCCCAGCTCGTTGGTGGTGCCGCAGCTTTGGTAGAAGGTAGCCGCTCGATGCCCGCTTTTCCACACTTTCTGTCCTGTCCAGCAAATCTCCTGCAGCGCCACGACGTCGAAGTTGCGGGAATGTAATTCATCGTAGATCATCCTGTCGCAACCTGCGAAACCTAGCGACTTGCAATTCCATGTTCCAAGCTTCCAATCGTGATCCTGTATTCGTCGCCTAGGTCTTTGCCGATTATATCGAGTCGCATTATCTCTTATATTGTTCGTAATGATTGGTTTTCTAGGCGGCTTATTGGGCCTGCGCAAACCTCCTGTCTCGTCGGAGGGCCGTCGTGTCAGGGCTGTTTAGCGTCCCACCTAACACCAGGACTTGGGCTTGTGCGCTTTGAGCGGCACACGGTCGCTTTAATTGGGGCCTACTTGCGGATACATGCAGCTTTTATAGAGGTTTAACAGGGCCCACTGTCAAACCCCACCACATCCTAGGCAAGCCCCACAACTCGCAGATGGCCTGGGGAGGGATCGTCAAGCCCTTGGACATAGTCCCTGCTGCCCGGATCGAATGCATGTATTAGATAATTAGAAAATAAAATTAGTTAAAAAAAAAAAAAAAAAAAAGAAATGAGAAGGGCAATTGTTCCTCCGCCCTTCGCACTTTTTCTTCTCAATTATCATTAGGGACGATGCAAATATGAAAATATGACATCCACCTTTTTGTATACCTTACATTTGTACCGTCACAAAGCTTTAAGCCCTAAAACCTTGTTCGTCATTTTCTAACGACCCTTCAATCATTTCACATTTTTACAACCTACATGTTTGGCCATGACGGCTAAATAACATTTCAAGCAAATGGCCCTTTTGCTCAACAAGAATTTCGGTCAATTGACTGTTTCGGCCTAAATATGTATTCGGTCAAAAGACCTAATCGACCAAACGATTTGTTCAGCCAAGCAAACATTTCAACCCAACGGAATTTTTGGGAAAAATGACCACTTAGAGCGAATATCTTTTGTATAGCTTGGCTTCGGTTTTATTGTTCGGACAAAAGAAAACCTTTGGCTTAACGGCTCCTTGTTAGGAAAACTGTTGAGCTCTGTATCGCAGCATAATGATAATATATTGTGTTATCTTAGTTGGGAAGTCATTTTGTGAAATTAATCATTTCTGATCAAGACGAACATGTTGCTGACCGACCAATTCATCAATGACGGCTATGTACCACCACGACTTCCGTCTTGTGGTGTGCAAGGGACAACCGCCTTGAGTTGAGCCATTCCTCCACTCTGCCAATCGCGTATGAAGCCTTCAGTTCAACTTAGTCGAGAGTGTCTCCTGTTACCTCTAGCATTACGTCATCCGCAAAGCCTTCTATTTTCACACCGGCCGGGAGACTTAAGCGTAATACTCCGTCGTACATAATATTCCACAGAACCGGTCCGAGGATCGATCCCTGTTGACCACCCGCAGACACTACGATCGACTTTTGACCAGCATCCGTGTCGTATATCAGCACCCTATTCTGAAAATAACTTTTCAGTATCCTGCACAGGTAATCCGGAACTCTCAATCGGTGCAGAGAGTCAGCAATAGCTACCCCGTTTGCATTGTTAAACGCATTTTTTACATCAAGTGTAATCAATGCGCAGTATCTAATACCTCGCCTGTTCAAACCTCTCGCTATCTTGGCCGTATCCGTTACCGATCGAATTGCTTCGACGGTGGAACGACCTTTACGGAAGCCATACTGGTTGTTTGATAGCCCACCAGTACGCTCGGTATAGGTCGACAATCTGTTCAGAATAACCCTCTCAAGCAGCTTACCAGCTCCATCGAGGAGGCAAATCGGTCTGTATGCCGAAGGTTCTCCCTTGGGCAATAGCACCAATTTCTGTCGTTTCCAACGATCTGGAAAGTTTCCTTCATCCAGACAACGTTGGAGGCAGCTCCTGAACATATCTGGATCAGCAATAAGCGCGTGTTTAAGGGCCAGGTTCGGAATACCATCCGGACCCGGCGCCTTATTGAGCTTAAAACCTCTTGCGGTTTCGATAAGCTCTTCGATAGTCACTAACGGGACCACGTCAACCGACCCATACGGTGTATCAGGCCAGTCTGGTGAATCATGCTTCGGGAACAGCCCTTCAACGATCCTAGCTAACATCTCCGGAGATCTCTCAGGAGGTGTGCTATTTGTTTTAGTCATCACTATCCTGTAAGCATCCCCCCATGGAGTGTTGTTTGCCATACTGCACAGCCTTTCAAAGCATGCTCTTTTACTACACTTTATTTCGTAGTTTAGAGCTCTGCTTGCTGTCTGGAATGTTCGGCGTCTATCAAGTCGATCAACCTCGTTTCTTGCACGTCGTAGTCTTCTTTTGGCTGTAAGGCAAGATCTACTAAGTTCAGCTATCGCGTCAGTCCACCAGTACGCTGGTTTGCGATTCCCATATGGCTTACACTTCCTTGGCATAGCCATGTCGCAAGCTCGTGTCAAGACATCGGTCAACTCGTCACCATTAAGGTTAAAGGTCCGATCTTCCCACTGTAGTGATTCAATCAGCAGTTCTCGATCGAACTATGAGGTGCGCCATCCTTGGTCAGCACCTCTGACCTTTCTCGTAGCTCTAGATCCAGTGGGGGTATAGCTAACGATAAAATGAAGTTCCTGATGGTCACTAGCTGTATACCCTTCATGTACTCTCAATCCGGATTCAACGTCCATCCCGCGCTGCAGAAGGTCACGTCGATGCATGATTCACCATTCGGTCCTCTGAATGTTGACACTTGGCCTTCATTCAGCAGGACTACATTAAGTCCCGCTAGAGACTCTGGCAGAATATGACCTCTAGCGTTGGTGAACCGGGATCCCCAGTCCACCGCCTACGCGTTGAAGTCCCCTGCTACTACTAACGGTTTTAGGCCAGTTAGATTGACCGCAAGAGTGTCCACTACGTTAGTATACTGCCCTATACTCCATCTAGGAGGATAGTAGCAGCAACAAAAGTAAACTCCGTTTACCTTTGCTATAACGAAACCCTCATCGTTAGGAGATGATATTATTTCCTAAATGGGGAACCGCCCACAAGTCCAGATTGCCACCGATCCGGACTTGTCAGCAACCCAACTGCCGTTTCCAGCAGGGATGCGATATGGGTCGGACAGCAAGGCAACATCAGCTTTACACTCAGTAACCGACTGTTGTAGCAGTGGTTTAAGTTTAGCTGTGTTACTTGCATGTCTGGACCCTTCTAGAGGTCGGACAGGCCTGTGCACCGGTGAGGTGTCTGTTGTATCTATCTACTAGGGGGACAGATCAGATACCTCGGTGCGGCCTGACAGGTGCGAGCTTTGTGGCCTTCAGCTCCACACCTGCGGCATAGCTTACTACGATCGGGACCCCGACAGTCAAAGGATTTATGACCGTAGCCGAGGCACCTATAGCAGGACTGAGGTGGCTGGATTATGTTCACCTTCAGCCCACCTTCAGCTTCGCCTTATCTAGTACCTTCTTGGCATCAGCCAGAGGCACTTGGAATGTGGCAACCTGCATCCCAGCAAAGCTATTACGTAACCGAATCTCGGATTCCTGGAGTTGGACGTTGCACTGATCTCTCAGCGCGTCCACCAGGTCCGCAGCTTCGGTTATTTCATCCAGGCCGCAGCACTGGATGACCGATACTGGGCATAGGGCTCTCACTTGAACCCCATCACCTAGTACCTCCTCTGTCAACTTTTTATACTCAGCACTCTTCTGAGCAGCATCCCGCTTTCCGCGTTCGACGGATGCAGTTGCAGCCTCCCAGGCCAGAATTCGGAATCTAGTGGAGGCAACTTAGCACACGCGGAATACTTAACGGAAAAAATAGATTTTATTCTGGAGCAACTAAGAACAATGTACACGCTTTTAACGATCGGTTTGTGAATAGAGTTAACGTCAAAAAACAGGGCTGTCCCCAGCTCTTGGTTATCGGTAGGGGTGGACGATGCAAATATGAGGTACCAAAAGGACGTAAGCATCGTATTACCACAGGTTCGACTAGAAATGCACCTTCGGGTAGCGCATTGTGTATCTGACACAAAAATGCCAGAAACAAATCATCTTCAGGAACGATAACTGAAACATGGTGGGGAGCGTTCCCATTCTTGTCCCCCAAGAAACAGTTTGTTTGCCCCGTTACAGATGTGAAACAACTTCATGAACATCAGCATCGTAATTACTTAAGTAATCTAAAATCCCTTCCTTTCCCTCTATATTATTGTATTCCCTAACCTCGATCAAACCACGAGGCTTTCGGTTCCCCAAAAAAGAAATATATTATTAAACTTGATTTCGGCTCCCTAACAGTTCAGGTAAATAATAGATTCGATAGATAGATAGTGTAGCCGGCACGGAGCGATCCGCTCCTTAAAAGCACGTGGCTTAAGCGCCACTCCATTTAGGAGACCACGGCCCAAGTTAATTTGCCCGGATGAGACTCCCAAAGGGCGAGTCCATTTATTTTCCAGATAGGATTTACGGATCGTTCCAACTGGCTACGAACTAAATCTTGCCGAACGGTATCACCCTAATTATCGCAGCATGCTTTACAGCCACGATGCCACTCAGAGAGACGGTGAGAGCCCACCACACCTAATACACTCTAAGTGTGAGTGCGCCTATCATCATCGGTCGACTCTCTCGGTTCATCTATTCGTCTCCCACAAAGTTGGAAGCAAAACAACATACTCAGTCAAACTCAACACATAGAGGACGAAACCGAAAACTACAACAGACCGGAATGACGTTAAACACAATTAATTAATAGCTAGGGACGGCATAATCAAAGCTTTATTTACATGAATGGAACAGTTTATTTGCTTACATTACTGAAGATACACATACTCATGGGGGGGGGGGGGGGGGGAGATCGCATTGGTTTATGTGTTGGTGTTCGTTCTATTGCCTATCTCTAGCTTGTGTGCGGTTTTCTCTATCCTATCTTCTACTCTCTGGTGCTCTGTGCTTTTACATGTTATGTGACGTCACGGATTATCGAAAGTTCAGTTTCTCGTCATTCTGCGCTCCGGGTATTAGGTGGGAATTTATGTGTTGGCGAAAATGGGCTCATGCACGCTTTTCACTGACTTGACTTGACAGACTTGAGCGGTTGGTGGGCTTTCCTCTCCAACTCGCGATTTCTCGATTGTGTGTAATAGCACTTTCACGGGTCCTCAGTCTAAGACTGGCAAAAAATATCCCTCCGCGGCGCCCTCCTCGGACGCCGCACTCCATGCAAAAATAGACTTGGATTGGAGACTCACCGATTCGATGCGACTTACTACAGTCGATGACCTACGGGGTAGGGTCGATGCTCCTGGCGATCGCTGCTCAATGAAGCGATGGCGGTTGCTTGCTTTGCCGGCAGTTGGATTAACCGGCAGGTGGACTTCGTCCACGTGGAAGTCCCCAGAGCTCCCTTAGACCAGTATGGTGACGGACCAGTCTACTTCCGACGGGTAGTCGGTGGTCGGGAATTTTCCGTCCGTTGGGGGAACAGGTATCGCGCTTGGGTGCGTGGAAATTCTGCGGGTGAGAAGCCCAAGCCAATATGGCTAGACGAAACAAATAAGCACAGGCACAACTAGCACATTTAGAGCACGATGGATTACCTTCTATCTTGGCTTTGATTTCCGCTATTGCACACAATTTCACACCGCACACTTAACTTTAACCTACTGTTGAACGAACAATTATTTAATTAATCAATTACATTTAACGCCACTAATAGGACCTACTTTTGGCAAACGAAACACTAACTAACAAACGCGAACACTTCTAGCTTTACGGAAAGTCACGGACGAAATGATCGAGTCTGTGAATCCTCAGATTAAGGAAGGTGGGACTCGGACACAACCGGAAGTACGTCATTTCCCGACCCCTTTGTGTACAGTCGTGACTTTATCGGCACGATTGATAATTTGACAAGATAGTCGCGCTGCTATCCCTTTCCCACCTTATCCAGAAAACAAATGGCTTCGACCTTGGAGAGCTTGGCTGATTGATAGTGCCCGTTTGCATACGTCAAGGGACAAATATGTACAGTTTATTGGCGATTGAAAGACGGAAATGCTTACAATCTACCTTTATTATAATAAATTATTTACAATTTTCCTGACTGCTACAATAGATAAATAGATGATTAGATAGAATAAACGAAAGATTGAAAAAAATCCTTCCTCGCAGTTAAACCTTTTATTACTATTTTATTTTGAACTTATGAATTCGTAGTCTGCCGTCTCATATCTTAGTACAAACTCTTTATATTTCATTTTCTCTTACTCTCCTTTCTCGCTTCTTATTTTTTGCGCTTTTCACTTCACATAATTTGTTTTTTTTTTCTAATTTTTCAACCAACTGACGTGCACTTAACATCTTTTAGTAGAATCTCTAAATACCTTTTAAACCGAAAAGCTTTAATTTCTATTGATACATGATTTCATGTCTGCATGACGCCTTATCTCATCAAATTTATGATGCACCTGTTCTATGTTTTATTTCTGGTCTGACTTATTCGCTCGAATGACTTCTTCAGCGAAACGGTTGTTTCGTTCAAATGGCTTGTTCAAAAAACAGTCAAATTACCAGTTTGGCCGAAAATCTAGCTTGTCATAAGATGAGTTCGTACAATTCCATTTAATTCCACCACTTGTTTCTACCTTGACTACCAAATCGCGTCAAGTACGAGAAACTGAAGGCGGCCTTACTGTTGAGGTCGAAATACGTATCTGTCAAGGTACAAACAAGTGGTGGAATTAAATGGAATTGTATGAACTCGTCTTATGACAAGTAAAGACATTTCACTTAAAGCTCAACATGATTTTCCTATCGAATAGCTTGATCGTTCAATGTCATATTCGGTCTTTTCACTGCTCCAGACAAATGATTCAGCTGAACGACTATACATATACACCCAACCAGCGGCTGTTAAATTTTTTTTAACAATTCTGAATAAGAACCTACCAACACCTGCATATGCGACCTACCAAAATTGGGCATATGCGAAACTGTAAGATTCCTTTACAAAAAATGTAAGCTCACAAAAAAAAAAATTTAAAAAAACTTACAAATTGTAAAGTCCCATACAAGTTTTGTATACGATTCTAGCATTTAATTTAAAAATTTTAAAATTTCAAAATTTTTAAATTTTTAAATTTTTAAATTTTTAAATTAAAAATTAAAAAAATTCGGTGCTTTCAAAGTTAATTGCCTATATGCCGGGTATTAAGCCACCCGATGTGGAAATTAATTACTATGTCTGAAACTTAATTATGCATATGTACAACATGTGATAGATTTAGTTCGGAAAAGGTATTAGAGGGTAACCGCCCCTTCGGTGGGGTTTGATCCCACGACCCCAGTTCGCATGACAGGTGCTTTCCCTACTAAGCTACGAAGGACCTCCGTCGTCCACCGCAGCTTAGCGGGTACTGATGAAACTTCTGCACGCGATGGCATATGAGCAAGTCAAACCACCTTCCTTTTGCCAGTGGAGATATATCAGCTTCCACACTGATATTTTTCCCTCCCCCTTCATACGGGAGCTTGGCAGAAGGAAGGTCGTGTGCAGTGACGGGAAATGTCATATCGATGTCATGGGACTAACTTGCTAATAACTTTTCTCACAAGTTATTTACAATTATGTTTTACATATAAACATGTAGCCTTTAAATGACACTGAAACTTTTACTAACAGGTAATTTCCCTTTATATGCTTTTGGCGGCGTGAGAGCCGAATTAGTGTCAAATGACATTCCGTGACATTTTTTAAATTTCACTCTCATGGCTCACACTTTGTATTTAGAACAATGATATGTTCGACAAAGTTCTAGGACCCTTTAAGTTCTACATGTTGGTCAAAAAGTCCGAACTGTAAATTACTTTTGAAAAAAGTTATTACAAAATTAGTAATAGCAATGCCATGAAATTTTTTTGACATTTCCCATCACTGGTCGTGTGATATGTGCCATCACAAATATTGCCCTCCGCTCGCTTTCAAATCGACTTCAATAAAAACATTCTTCATGCCTGCCGTATCCTAACGGAACTATCAATTCTATACTTTCGCCTCTAATGCTATCATGAACATGTACGTCCAAGTTTGGAAGATGATATTAGCATTTCCGTATCATTGTAAATCGTTTAACTTCACGTAGAAGTAACACACACGAAATCATTAATTTAGTTATTCTAATATTGATGAGGGAGGGGTGGAGGGGACCCGCTAGTGGACGGGTGTCGTACTAACTGACATCGTGATACTCTTCCAACTATGTCCAGAATTTATTGGATATTTGAATATTTGGTTATTTGGATATCAGGGCACTGGAAGGTACAATCTCGTAATAGAATTTGGCGAAATTGAAGCATTAAAAAAAGGCATCAACAATTCTGACCAGCTAGCAATCACAATCCATCACCGTTCCCGCTCACGTTAATCCTGCCGGCGAATGAGAAGATTTATCTCCGACAGGTTCATATCTCTTTCCACAACGGTTGACAATCGTGATGACCACCTCCTTCACGGCCCGGCGGGACAGTACACAATCTCGCATATCGACGACGACGCACATTCTTCCCTCGTGAGCCGCACTGAATAAGTGAAACCTATCGGTCATATCGCAGCCGGCAATCCATCACTTCATTTCTGCCATCAATTGTGGCTCCGCCGCCGGTCCGGTCCAGTCGAACCTATCGGCCAGGGTCATGTAGTCATTCAATTTACTTTGAGCTCGACTGACCGTCCGGTTTGAACATCCCATCCTTTGGGATGCAATGCCAAAAAACTTTTGCTTGGGAATTGTCGGCTCGCAATTTTATGCCCATTGAACACTTTCACTTCTACCATCAGCAGAAAGCATTCTATGCCGTTTTGTTTTCTGTTGCTTTTAATATGTGTTTATAAATCATGTCAAATCTATCTTGCTCTACCGCTCCTGAGATACGGTAGACTTCCATGATACAGTCTGTTCTTTGAGGATCAAATGCTTGTGAAAGATGAGAAACAAAACCCAATAGTTTTTTCATGATCACAATGAAAGAACACCCATGAATCACGCCTCACGTCTAGGGGGATTAAGGTTCGAAGAATAATGACGATCCTTAACATAATTAAAGCTATCATGAGAGAAGAATGATGAAGCATGTTCAAGACAAATATCGTGTTTCACGTAACGCATTTGATGGGTCACCCTTCACTCTGGAATTAATTTCGCACCAATCGAAACGAACCGCACAGGAAATCAATCGAGATGCAAGAACGCGAAAGAAGCCCCATTGAAAATATGCGGAATTGCTTTATTACTTTTTGCGGTAATAACGTTGTTGGTTTCTGCTTTTGTGAAGGATGCCCAGTCGGTGCATCTGGGATTGCGAACCCAATAAATCTATTTTCCGATAAAACTCGATTGTTGTTGAGCTGGCAATTGGAAACTCTGCGTTGCCACTGGCTGCCGCTCCAGTTTGGTGCATTCTCAATGTTGGTTGAGTTTACGATGGTATGATCTGGACGAACGTCATTAGACCGAAATCATCTCGCTAAACCTTGAGCGGTCGAAAATTGTATTTAGCGTCAAAACACATATACAGAGGCTCCAAAAAGTATTCGTCTAGCTGCGTATGTTTTAGCAAAGTATAAAACTTACGCGTGTTAGAAGCGAAATCAAAAAACTTTCTTCTGAATTTGGTAGAAAACATTTCAGTACATGATTATTATTCAAAAACATATAGAAATTTCAATTACTTTTGTTGGCATGTAAAAAATATCTAAATTCCGTCAATTTCGCTCGCTCAATAAGTATTCGTCGATTCAAAAAATAACCGAGTGAAACACGAATATAATGGTTTTATTCGCATGTAGTTACACTAGCACACCCTAGTGGTGTCTAGCAACATTTTTGTCAATACTCAATGACGGTTCAAATAATGTTTTTGTTTTGTTTGAACTTGGCGCGGAAAATAGAGGCACCATGGGTGGGAAAGGTAAAAAGATGAGTCCCAATGAATTAAAAACTTATCCTATGCCTACATAATTAGTGCAAGTTGACTTATAATTTGCAAGCATTGTTTGTAGACCAAGGGTAGCAATAATTCAAACATTCAATCCGTGATTGATCGCACCAGCGCCACAAAAACCGTTCAAAACAAAAAAACGGAGTGGTCGTCCGCGATAGTAAATTGGTAACGATGAGCGATTTTTTTACGGAAAGCCAAAAAATCCTTATAACGTGTGCACCCATATAGGCAAGGGAGTTGGAGAGAAGAAGTGCTAAGATATGAACCAATACGAACAGAAATACCTGTAAAAAGTATGGGTATAATGGGCGAGTATCACGGAAGAAACTTCAAGTAAGCCATCAAATTATCTAAAAATGGCTCAATTTGACCAAAAAATATCGCTGGAAGAAGGATGATTTTCGGTATCAAGTCATGTTATCTGACGAAACCAAGTACAGTATATTTGGATCAAATGACCGCTGGCTGTTTGATTTTCCAACAATTATGTATAAGAATCTACCAAAATCTGTATAAGAACTGGGCATATGCGAAATTACTAGATTCTTATACAAATATTGTATAGATCTATAGATCTAAAGAATCTAAAAAGCTTACAATTTTCTTACATTTTTTGTATAAGAATTTAACAATTTCGCATATGCCCAGTTCTTATACATGTTTTGGTAGATTCTTATACAGAATTGTTAGAAAATCTAACAACCGCTGGCTGGGTTTAAAAATTTTAAAATTTGAAAATTTGAAAATTTGAAAATTTTAAAATTTGAAAATTTAAAAATTTGAAAATTTGAAAATTTAAAAATTTGAAAACTTGAAAATTTAAAAATTTGAAAATTTGGAGAATTAAAATTTGAAAATTTGAAAAATTAATAATTTAAAAATTTAAAAATTAATAATTTAAAAATTTAAAATTTCTGTATAAGAACCTACCAAAACTGGGCATATGCGAAACTGTAAGATTCCTCAACAAAAAATGTAAGCTCACAAACAAATACTTAAAAAAAACTTACAAAATTGTAAAGTCTCATACAAGTTTTGTATACGATTCTAGCATTTTTGCATATTCCCAATTCTTATACAGGTTTTGGTGGGCTCTTACACAGAATTGGTAGAAAATCTTACAATCACAATCATCTTACACCTGTTCTGCTAAATAACGTTTGCCAAATAGATATAGCTTGATGATTTATTCAGCTACAGTGAGTCCAAAAAGTATTCGTCTGTGTGTTTTCTAGAAAGTGTCAAAGATAGAATCTAGTAAGCTCAAAAAAATAAAACTATCGATTACATTGTGTAGCAAATCAATCAACTTTATTATCAAAAATCAAACAGAAAAATAGAAAAACAAAACATTACAATTCATTAATTATGGGCTCAAAAGTATTCGTCTATTCAGGTTTGGCGCACTTTAGAAACGAAAACAGGAGTTGTAGAATGGGATTCAATATCTCGTTTGATTCCCCAGTGTATCTACGACGGCTTGTAGTTCTTGTGGCATGGAAATGACCAAATTAGCCGTAACGGGGGACGAACTTTTTCCCATTATTCTTTCAACACTAATTTAAATTCGTTGTTGTTGGAAATATAACTTTTACGAATATAGTCGTCCAGCACCTTCCAATGGTGTTAAATTGGATTAATATATGGGGTCTGAGGAGACGTTTTGAGTTGATTGGAGTAGTATAAAGTAGCTACAGCTTAGTATTTTGGGCTGTGTGCTTGGGGTAATTATCATGCCGAAAGATGTATGTTCCCTGTAAGCCTAATTTCTCAGCACTGGCGTTCAAATTTTCTTTCAAAATGCGGATGAGGAAGATTTAAAAACTTAAAAATTTAAAAATTTAAAAATTTAAAAATTTAAAAATTTAATGATTTAAAAATTTAAAAATTTAAAAATTTAAAAATTAAATGATTTAAAAATTTAAAAATTTAAAAATTAAAAAATTTAAAAGTTAAAGATTTAAAAATTTAAATTTTTAAAAAATTTTAAATTTAAAAATTTAAATTTTTAAGAAATTTAAAATTTAAAATTTTCAAATTAAAAAATTAAAATTAAAAAATTTAGAATTTAAAATTTTAAAATTAAAAAATTTAAAAATGTTAAAATTTAAAATTTAAAACTTTAAAAATTTTAAAGTTTTAAATTTTAAATTTTAAATTTTAAATTTTAAATTTTAAATTTTTAAATTTTAAATTTTTAAATTTTCAAATTTTAAATTTTTAAATTTTAAATTTTAAATTTTAAATTTTAAATTTTAAATTTTAATTTCTAAATTTTAAATTTTTAAATTTTAAATTTTTAAATCATTTAATTTTAAATTTTTAATTTTTAAATCTTTAAATCATTAAATTATAAAATTTTTAAATTTTAAATTTTTAAATTTTCAAATGTTTAAACTTTTAAATTTTTAAGTTTTCGAATTTTAAATTTTTTGTATTTTAATTTTAAAATTTAAAAATTTTAAAAATTTTAAATTTTAAATTTTTTAAATTTTCAAGTTTAAAAATTTTAAAATTTTTAAATTTTAAATTTCAAAATTTCAACATTTTAAAATTTTGAAATTTTAAATTAAATTTAAATTTTTTTTATTTTTTAAATTTTTAAATTTTAAATTTTTAAAATTTTCAAGTTTTCAAATTTTTAAATTTAAAATTTTTGAATTTTTAAATTTTTAAATTTTAAAAGTTAAGTTAAATTTTTAAATTTAGAAATTTTTAAAATTTTAAATTTTTAAATTTTTAAATTTTTAAAATTTTAAATTTTTAAATTTTTAAATTTTTAAATTTTTAAATTTTTAAATTTTTAAATTTTTAAATTTTTAAATTTTTAAATTTTAAAATTTTTTAAATTTTTAAATTTTTAAATTTTTCAATTTTTAAATTTTTAAATTTTTAAATTTTTAAAGGTTAAAATTTTAAAATCTCTAAATTTTTAAATTTTTAAATTTTTTAAATTTTTGAAATTTTTAAATTTTTAAATGTGTACGCTTTTACTCCTTTTCATGACCCTCCCACCCAGTCTAATATTGTCTACATTGAGAAAGGAAAATGTGTTCCAAATTTGGTAATAATTGGTCGAGGAGTTCAGAAGTTTAATTGAATTGATTTTTTCGCAAGCATTAAGGTTCCCCCAAACACACGCGATGCGGCAGTTGCGACGCGATTCTATCGCTTGGCGACAGCGATTCTGTCGTCGGTAATATGGAAGCGTAAATACCAAATTGCTTGCAGCGACCCAACGATGAAATCGCGGCGACTAGTTGTCGCCGTCGCCGCGATGAAATCGCTTAGGTCTGGGGGAGCCTTTACTCTTCTAATTTCCATTTTGAAAAAATATGTTATTATCAATTTTTTTTATTTCCTAATTTATTTTTTATTTTTGATTTTTCAATTAAAAAGAACAATTTTCCTATTTTCGGATTTTTACAGTTTTTTTTTTAATTTATCTATTTTTAATTTTTTTATTTTTCATTTTTTTTTTGTTGGTGGTTTAGTTTCATGTATATGAATCTTTCAATATCTAATTTCTGTTTTTTTTATTTTCTAGTTTATTTTCATTATTTTCTGATTTATAATTTTGTAATTTTAGTTTTTAATTTTTTATTTTTTTTGAGTGTTTTATTTTTTAATGTTACAATTTCTCATTTCTGATATTTTTTAATTTTCCAAATTATAATTTTCTAACATTCCATTTTTTTCAATTTTCTGCTGTATAATTTTTCTATTTTTGATTTTCATTTTTTCATCTCTCAGTTTTTAACTTTTTGAGTTATTTTCCAATTTCTTTTTTCTAATAATTTTTCAGATTTCCAAATTAATTATATATAATTATATAATATTATAATATTTTCTTTAATATTTATTTTTTTTTCTTTTTTTAAATTTATCTGTTTTTTATTTTTCAATTTTTCAATTTGTTGTTTAATTTTTTTCGAATCTTTGAATATTATATAACATATTTTTTTGAATCTTTCTTTCTTTTATTTTTCAATGTTTCAATTTTAAATTTCCAATAGTTGTTCAATTTTCCAATTTATAATTTTATCATATCGTTAATTTTTTTTATTAATTTTTTTTTATTTGCAATTTTTAATTTTTTCTTCAATTTGTTGTTGGTTTAATTTTATGTTTTTAAATCTTTCAATAGGGGGAAAGATGGCTTTGGCAGGTTTTGTTCTATTATTGGCAGGGGAGTTTTTGTCGATCAAATTTTATGAAATTTGACCACAATATTCTTTGACATGCATAGAATGTTTAGGCCAAATTTGAGCCTAGTCAGTCATAAAAAAAACCCCCGCCAATAATAGAACAAAACCTGCCAAAGCCGTCATTCCCCCTATATTTTTTTTAATTTTCAGTTTTTTTTTCTTTTTTTTTTTAATGTTTTACTTTCATATAGGGGGAATGACGGTTTTGGCAGGTTTTGTTCTATTATTGGCAGGGGTTTTATGACAGACTAGGCTCAATTATTTTTATTTTTCCAACTTTCATATATTTTTTAATTTTTTTTTCTTCAATTTTCTGCTTTATAATTTTCTAATTTTTGATTTTCAATTTTCTGAGTTTTTTTTCAGTGCTCCATTTTTTTATTTCAAATAATTTTTCAATTTTCCAATTTACCATTTTTTTTAATCTTACATTTTTTTGTAGATTTTTTTTTAAAATTTTTCCTTTTTTTTTATTTTGAAAATTTTTATCTTTTCAAATTTTTTCAAATAATTTGTTTCAAAACTTTTCCAATTTTTTATTGGTTAAATTTATCAATTTTCCAGTGCTTCATTTTTAAATTTTCAATCATTCTTTGAACTTCTCCTTTGCGTAGTCGAATCAAAATTTTTCACACAGCCAATGACAGTTCTTTATGGACTTTTACAGTATAGCAACAGAGAGGAGGAGATGGCGGCCATGTTTTACTCAAACTCTGACAGATAGCAATGGGGTTTTCCATAGGAGGGAAGAGCAGAATTTGCTTCGACCTCGCGAATTGCTTAATTTTTTTGTTTCAAAAATTCCAAATTTTATATGTTTTTAGTTTTTTCTTTCAATGTTTTGATTTTTCACAATTTCACAATTCTTTCAGATTGTTTTTCAATTTGCGGATTCCTAATTTTTAAATTCATTTTTTTTGTTTTTAATTTTGTAACATTTGTATTACAAATTTTTAACTTTTCAATTTTTGTAATATTTTATCTTTATTATATCCCAGCTTTTTCAATTATTCAATTTCCAAATTTTTAATTTTCCATTATCCTAATTTTTTAAAATTTCAATTTTTTATTTTTTAAACTTTTCAATTCTCTTATTTTAAAAGGTCCTAAAAAATCTCTTATTTTTCAGATGAGTTTTTAATGTTGAAAAACATGATATTTTTTTATTTATTCGATAGGATACCTTTTTCGAGCTACAACATATTTTTTCACTTTCACAGACCCTAAATTTGACATTTAAAATCTATTTACAAATTTGTTACAAGTTTGACTGCTTGGCAGTTAGCTCACAGGTTGACAGCTCATCCCATAGTAAAATCAATCTAGGACTGTTCAATACGCGTAGCTATTAAAGCCTGTCCACGTTAATTTTCGGACACTGAGACAATGTCCAATTGATTTTTGGCCAATTTATCTCTTTGGACAAGAATAAAAACCCGCTGAAGAATAACATAAAGCGGAGAGCTTCAACTGTCATGTGAATTGATTTCCTCAGTGGTTCGAATTTTTTTTAAATCGCAATGGATGATGGTTGTCCGAAATTTAACGTGGACAGGCTTTAGGTTTCTCGAAATTGATTTAAAATAGTTCCAGTGCATTGCAGATTCAGTTTTTATAATAGATTAAAGATTTCTTTTCATTTTTTTTTTTGTCACTTCTTTATTGGCATACATCCTCCACTGGGACATTGCCGCCTCGCACCTTAGTGTTCATTAAACGCTTTCACAGTAATTAACTGTGGAGTTCATAAGCCAAGTTACCATTTTTGTGTTTTTTAATTTCTAAATATTTTAATTTTATATTTTCAAATTTCATTTTTTGACTGTAAATTTGCCATATTTTTTTCATTTCTCAATATTTTAATTTTTGTATTTCTCAATTTTATATTTTTAAAATTTTTTACCATTTTTTATACAGAGAAATTGAAGGCTACATATTTTAAAAGAAATAAATATTTGAAATAGTAATAACTTATTAATATTTTTTTTTTGATTTTCTTCTTAAAGCAGTTTAAGGACCTCCAATCAGCTTCATCACATGTATCATTCTGCTTCTGATTTTATACCACAAAGACTTTTTATTCGTTCACCACAAAAAGGCAACCCAGCCACGCAACAAGATCCCATCAACTGGTAGTATGCATCATATCAGAGCGAAGAAGGACCATTTCGGTGACAGCGGTAATAATTTATTGGCAATAAATTACCTCACAACTCACGTTCCGTAGCGAAGTTACCAGGGCAACCATGCGTCTCCACTTTCCAACGCCATTATCTTCATTCAGAGCCGAAAAGAAACGCCCTTGAAGTCGCATTCCGTCACAACCTTGCCCTCATTGCTTCTCGATGCAGGCGACCGACAAGCCGTAGAAAAATTGAGTGTGAAGCCAAAAATTTATCACCAAGTTCACCTTCAAGGTTCCTTCTCCGGAGCTCATCTTCGCTAAAACGCCTGACGTTCAACGTTGAACAAGGGCACAAACGTCTAGTCGGGAGCGCTCGGTGAAGCGAACAGAAAGGGATTTGACACGCTGTGAATACAGATTTTCCTCAGGTTCATTCAAACGACACAAGAAAGTGCCACCTCGTTGCCACACCCCGAACAGGTAGATCCCGCCGATGGAGAATGGCGAAAGATTTCAAAGATGAAGTGCTTCACTCGATAAGGGCGGGCGAGGTCGTACAGAAGAAAAATACCCTCGCTCGACAGATGAGCAGAACCACAGAAAAAAAGCGGAGCAAGTCAACCAAAAGAAAAGAAATCCTCATAATCTCGCCTTTCTGCTACGGTGGACTCCGTTGAAAACACTTCATATCTTGGACAGATTGCAAGCTGTGGGTCTCATCTCGACGAAGACAAATCTGGTTCACACATAAAATGTGACGGGAAACACCTTCTCCGTCGTTGAGCGATCTGTGTTCCGTGTTTGTTCTGTTTGGGATGAACTGCGGGCGAGGACGAGAACGACGCTGTTCGGTGTGATAATGCAAAATGGAAGCATTTTGGTGTGATTGTTGAAATAAATGGGACGTTAGACAGAGAATTTGAGTTTGAATACACTTGTTCATGAGAATATAATTCGGTCATTAAAAATACATTTCGTTTAGTTTTCTCAATCCTTGTAAACGAATAAAGAATCCAATCTCAATTACGTAAGAATTTTTCTCTCTTAAAGAGCCATCGCTTTTCAATTTCTAGCAGCCGTAATGTTTTTTTCTTCCTAAGAAACTAAAAAAAATCGTCCCACTTTGTAGCATTAGATGGATGGGTCGTCGGTCGGTGTCGTAGCCAACAGCAAGCCAATGCGATAAAAACACCTTCCGTTGCCATTATTGCGAAACGAAGACTACGACGGAGATGCCTTGCGGACCACGACCAAGATTTACTAACTTCCGACGCTACTTTTGTTCCCTTTCGTTTGCTTCGGGCCAGCGTTATGCTTTATGAAACAGTGGTGGCTCCGTTGCTTGCGTTTTTCTTAAGCTTGCAGTGGGAGGGTTTGGGGATCATTTTTTTTCTTTTGAATGAAATTTCTGGAGGCGAATGCGTAAGTTTTCCTGCTGATTATATTCAGTTATGATTGAGGATAGTCGTTAGTCGATATAATGGTCAGTTACTAGCAGTCAAGTCATTAGCGGTTTTCAACGGAAATTATTAGATGCATATAATTTGTTCCAGTTTCAAAAAGTTAGTTGACAGTACAGTGCAGTGGTATGATCCAACATAACCGACGACACTCATAAGCGCCGCAAGCTTTTTACGAGACGAATTTCACGCAGAATGACACATCGACCAAACTTGATGATCGTTGATTCGATTGAAACTTGTCACATATTTTGGTGTTGGAATCTTAAATGTTTTAGTGCAAATAAATTTAAAAAAAATGTATCGTCCATTGTACATACGAAAAAACGGGATGAAAATGAAATGTAGGGAACTAAAAGTGCTTTATTGATAAAAGACTAGACTAGATTACTAGAAAATTTAAAAATAAGATGGTGGAATTGTTTACATTCTTATCACAACACTTTCTGAGAGATCTTTATCCTTTTTGGTTAATTCATTTATCAAATGTTTTCTATGGGCATACTTTCCTGATAAACGGAAAAATGCCAAGGTTGTTTCAATTTTAAAGGCGGACAGCTGGGGCTTCTAGTTATCGACCAATCAGTAATATGACATATTAATGATAATTCTATTTTTGCTAGTGAGCAATTTGATTTTTCCCATGGACATTCAACCACTTATCAGTTGTTAAGGGTTAGGAATTCAATTCAACTTGACAAATCTGAAGGATAATCGACTGGAGTTGCTCTTCTTGATATAGAGAAAGCATTCAATATTGTTTGGCATGAAGGTTTGATTGTAAAATTGATGAATTTTAATTTCCTCTGTATACTACTAAAAGACTTTACGACTCAACCCATACCCCGCCAATACCCCGAAAGAGCCAGTATCCCGAATCAGTCATTATTTCAAGTTCATACTTCATTTCAATGTAGACATTGTTACTCAATGGAAGTTTATTTATAATTCATATGAATGGTTAACAAATGTTTTACGAATTTATTAATAGCAAGGCGACTATAGTCAAGTGGACGACACAATTTCTATGAGAATCTTGATCGTAGATAAAAACTAATTTTCCGAGCTGATAATCCTTTATCACCTCCCTTGGCAATCCTACGCTTTTGCTCGCAAGGCTAACTGAAAACCTCCTCACTCCCTCTTGCGGTTTTTTAGAATATTTTTGGTGCAAAACTCACAAGTACTCAACGGTGCGATAAGTTCTTCAATCTTGAACTCTACAGTACGCATTTGCAGTTATCGTTTCTTAACATCCCGTTCCACTTCGTGCTACCCTATTGAAAATTATTACAGTTTGGTGATAAAATTTTACAGCACGTTCTTATACACAATGCAGAGGATTGGACGAAACTTCAGTCCTCGTCGACTAGTTTTTAAACGGCTCGTGAACCTAGAATTTGGCAGAATAATAGAAAGGGATACCGGGCAAACGCATTCATTTGAAGACGGCACTATCTCCTCTGTTTTCGTTATACCGTGCAAACGCGTTTATTTAATAAAGGCATCACTTAACTGTTCGAGTTGTCCCGGGCAGACATTTTCCAAAAATGGCATTATGTCTTCTTTTTCCCCTTATACGCGTTCCCCTTATACGCGTTTGGTCGGTATAAGGCAAATAGATTAGATGATACCTGCAGGCGAGTTTATACAATCCCATTGAATTCCACCACTTAATTGTATCTTGACAGATACGTATTTCGACCTCAACAGTAAGGCCGTCTTCAGTGTCTCGTACTTGACTCGACTAGACGGCCTTACTGTTGAGGTCGAAATACGTATCTGTCAAGATACAATTAAGTGGTGGAATTCAATGGGATTGTATAAACTCGCCTTATGACAAGTGAAGACATTCCACTAAAAAGCTCAACATAATTTTCTTATAAAAATGAATAAATTAATCAATCCCGTTCATAGACGACTCTTATACTCCAGCGTTTCGTCGTCAAAGGAGAAGAAGTTCACTAGATTAATGATTTCGTGTGTGTTACTTCTACGTGAAGTTAAACGATTTACAATGATATGGAAATGCTAATATCATCTTCCAAACTTGGACGTACATGTTCATGATAGCATTAGAGGCGAAAGTATAGAATTGATAGTTCCGTTAGGATACGGCAGGCATGAAGAATGTTTTTATAGAAGTCGATTTGAAAGCGAGCGGAGGGCAATATTTGTGATGGCACATATCGCACGACCTTCCTTCTGCCAAGCTCCCGTATGAAGGGGGAGGGAAGAATATCAGTGTGGAAGCTGATATATCTCCACTGGCTTAGAAGAAGTTCGCTTTTTAGGACAATCTTCGCAAGTATTGCGAGGAAAGAGAAAATTCTAATATTGCGGAGCAAAGAAGAAGAAGAAGAAGAAGCAGACTGAGTGTCGGAAACTTCAAAATGGCATGCACTGTACGAAAAGTGTTGATATTTCTTGATATCACGAATATTCGAGAAATCTAAAATGTTTCAAAATCGCATAAATCTATGACAAAATG
Organism: Armigeres subalbatus; assembly: GCF_024139115.2. NCBI lineage: Eukaryota > Metazoa > Arthropoda > Insecta > Diptera > Culicidae > Armigeres > Armigeres subalbatus. The sequence continues at coordinate 87,269,877 of NC_085139.1, read as the reverse complement.
CCTTCAAAGTATCATAAAACTTGTTTAAAAAATATAGCGGCATGCAGCACTCGTTTAAAGTTGCATATTTCCGTTGATTTTAATAATCAACATTCACACCGAAAAAATAAACCAAAAATTTTTACCGTGCAACGAGTGTTTTGACGTTTGCGGAACAGCTTTCCGACAGTAGACCGTCGGACCCCGGTTCGAATTTTTCAATCTTCTCGCAATATCAACAAACTTTATTGTGACACTATACAGTATACACACTGTGCCATTTTCTACTTGTATTTTGAAATCTAAGCCGTTACACTATAAAAATTACGATTTTCAATTCAATCACGTCGGTTTCGGTTTTTTTTTATGAGAATTGTGATATTTGAGCTTTTTGCTCAACAAAAAATGTACGTGATTTGTTTACAATATTTTTCTCATCGGTTTAGAGCTCAAACCAGTTTCTCTTACAAGGAGTATGCTATTTACGTGGCTTATGAGCAATATAAAAAAAAGTGTCGACAAAATCGAATGGGGTCTTCTGCACCAGTCATCCGAAAAGGAACTTATGTGGATGGGCGAAACCCATTCGGCCGAAAGCCATTTGGCCGAATGCCACTAGACCGAAAGTTGTTCGGCCGAATATACCATTAGGCCGAATGGGTCATTTGGCCGAAAGGGTCGTTTGGCCGAAAGGGTCATTAGACCGAAAGGGTCGTTTGGCCGAATGGGTCATTTGGCCGAAAGGGTCATTTAGCGGAATGGGTCATTTGGCCTAAAGGATCATTAACCCAAAAGTGTCATTTGGCCGAAAGGATCATTTGACCGAAATGGTCATTCGGCCGAAAGGGTCATTTAGCCGAAAGGGTCGTTTGGCCGAAAGGGTAATTTGGCTTGAAGGGTCGTTTGGCCAAAAGGGTTATTTGGCCGAATAGGACATTTGGCCGAATAGTTCATTTGAAAATAGATAAATCAGGAATGAGAAGAGAGACGTCTCACTTCTCACTCTTCATTTTTCTCTTTACACTGTAAAAAGTGAGAAGCGCGAAATGATTAATGAGACGTCTCACTACCCACTTCGCCGACGTCTCACTTCTCAATCCTCATTTCTCACTTCTCACTGTAAATAAGAGAAGCACGAAGCGAGTAGTGAAACGTCTCACTAATCACTTTGCGCTTCTCACTTTTTACATCAAAAAGTGATAAGTGATCGCTGTCAAAAGTGAGAAATGCAAAGTGAGTAAGGAGACGTCTCACTACTCACGTCACGCTTCTCACTTTTTACAGTGGGAAGTTAAAAATGAAGAGTGAGAAGTAAGACGTTTCACTTCCCACTTTTTTTTTCTCATTTCTCACTTCTCACTGTGAAAACTGAGTAGTGCGAAGTGATTAGTAAGACATCTCACTACGCACTGTTTACAGCATTAAAAAACACATTATTCATTTTCATTTATTTAGTTAACACCTAAACAGATAACACTGAATCAACAATTTGACGCCACAATGCACGGTTCGAGGCTGCATCTCTCCATCCTCGGATACGCCCCACGCTCGCCAAGTCGTTTTGCACCTGGTCTGCCCATCTCGCTCGCTGCGCTCCACGCCGTCTCGTACCTGCCGGATCGGAAGCGAACACCATCTTTGCAGGGTTGCTATCCGGCATTCTTGCAACATGTCCTGCCCATCGTACCCTTCCGGCTTTAGCTACCTTCTGGATACTGGGTTCGCCATAGAGTTGGGCGAGCTTATGGTTCATTCTTCGCCGCCACACACCGTCTTCTTGCACACCGCCAAAGATGGTCCTAAGCACCCGTCTCTCGAATACTCCGAGTGTTTGCAAGTCCTCCTCGAGCATTGTCCATGTTTCATGTCCGTAGAGGAGTACCGATCTTATTAGTCTCTTGTACATGACACATTTGGTGCGGTGGCGAATCTTTTTTGACCGCAGTTTCTTCTGGAGCCCGTAGTAGGCCCGACTTCCACAGATGATGCGCCTTCGTATTTCACGACTAACGTTGTTGTCAGCCGTTAGCAAGGATCCGAGGTAGACGAATTCCTCGACCACTTCGGAGGTATCTCCGTTTATCGTAACACTGCTTCCCAGGCGGACCCTGTCGCACTCGGTTCCGCCTACTAGCATGTACTTTTTCATCGATGTATTCATCACCAGTCCAGTTTTTGTTGCTTCACGTTTCAGGCGGGTGTACAGTTCTACCACCTTTGCAAATATTCGGCCGAAAATGTCTATGTCATCCGCGAAACAAATAAATTGACTGGATCTGTTGAAAATCGTACCCCGGCTGTTAGACTCGGCTCTCCGCATGACACCTTCTAGCGCAATGTTGAACAACAGGCACGAAAGTCCATCACCTTGTCTTAGTCCCCGGCGCGATTCGAACGAACTGGAGTGTTCGCCCGAAATCTTCACACAGTTTTGCACACCATCCACCGTTGCTTTTATCAGTCTGGTAAGCTGTTCTCGTCCATAATTTTCCATAGCTCTACGCGGTCTATACTGTCGTATGCCGCCTTGAAATCTACGAAAAGATGGTGCGTTGGGACCTGGTATTCACGGCATTTTTGAAGGATTTGCCGTACAGTAAAGATCTGGTCCGTTGTCGAGCGGCCGTCAACGAAGCCGGCGTGATAACTTCCCATGAACTCGTTCACTAATGGTGACAGACGACGGAAGATGATCTGGAATATCGCTTTGTAGGCGGCATTCAAGATGGTGATCGCTCAAAAGTTCTCAAACTCCAGTTTGTCGCCTTTCTTGTAGATGGGGCATATAACCCCTTCCTTAATGAGCTCAGCTCCGATATCATCATTACCAGCTGCTTTATTGGTCTTTAGCTGTTGAATGGCATCCTTAACTTCCCTCAAGGTGGGGGCTGGTTGGCTTCCATCGTCCGCTGAACTGACGTAGTCATCTCCTCCGCTGCCTGTACTCTCAGCGCCATTCAGATGTTCCTCGTAGTGCTGCTTCCACCTTTCGATCACCACACGTTCGTCCGTCAAGATGCTCCCATCCTTATCCCGGCACATTTCGGCTCGCGGCACGAAGCCTTTGCGGGATGCGTTGAGCTTCTGATAGAACTTGCGTGTATCTTGAGAACGGCACAGCTGTTCCATCTCCTCGCACTCCGCTTCTTCCAGGCAGCGTTTTTTCTCCTGAAAAAGGCGGGTCTGCTGTCTCCGCTTCCGTCTATAACGTTTCACGTTCTGCCGGGTACCTTGCTGCAGCACGACCGACCGCGCTGCGTTCTTCTCCTCCAGAATCTGTCTGCACTCTTCGTGGAACCAATCGTTCCGTCGACTTCGACCCATATACCCAACGTTGTTCTCCGCTGCGTCGTTAATGGCTGCTTTGACTGTATTCCAGCAGTCCTCAAGAGGGGCCCCATCGAGCTCACCCTCTTCCGGCAACGCTGCCTCGAGATGCTGCGCGTATGCAGTGGCGACATCAGGTTGCTTCAGTCGCTCTAGGTCGTACCGTGGCGGTCGTCGGTACCGAACATTGTTGATGACGGATAGTTTTGGGCGCATTTTAACCTTCACCAGATAGTGGTCAGAGTCGATGTTAGCGCCACGATATGTCCTGACGTCGATAATGTCGGAGAAGTGCCGTCCATCAATCAGAACGTGGTCGATTTGTGATTCTGTCTGCAGTGGTGATCTCCAGGTGTACCGATACGGGAGGCTGTGTTGGAAGTAGGTGCTGTGAATGGCCATATTCTTGGAGGCGGCGAAATCAATTAGTCGTAGGCCGTTTTCGTTCGTCAGCCGGTGAGCGCTGAACTTTCCAATAGTCGGTCTAAACTCCTCCTCTTGGCCAACCTGAGCGTTCAAATCTCCTATGATGATTTTGACGTCGTGGCTTAAGCAGCTGTCGTACTCACGTTCCAGCTGCGCGTAGAATGCGTTCTTATCATCATCAGTGCTTCCGGAGTGTGGGCTATGGACGTTGATTATGCTGAAGTTGAAGAACCGGCCTTTGATCCTCAACCTGCAAATTCTCTCGTTGATCGGCCACCACCCGATCACGTGCCTTTGCATGTCGCCCATCACCATGAAAGCTGTTCCCAGCTCGTGTGTGTTACCGCAGCTCTGGTAGATGGTATGAATACCTTCAAACGTTCGCACCATTGATCCCTTCCAACAAACCTCCTGCAGCGCTACGATGCCGAATCCACGGTCCTTGAGCACATCGGCGAGTATGCGTGTGCTCCCGATGAAGTTCAGAGATTTCCAGTTCCACGAACCGAGTTTCCAATTGCTAGTCCCTTTTGGTCCCAGTGGTCTTCGCTGATGGTTTTGATTCGTACTCTCTAGTTGGTTGTTCGTTGCTTATGATTTTTTAAAGGCTGGCTTGCAGGGCCTGACACCAAACCCCCTAAATTTCCGGAGGACCATTCCTCCTTATTTCCGGTGGTGCACAGTTTCCCTTAGAGTCCCTCGCTGGCACTCGGACGATGATCAGCCGCCCCTAACATGGAGAACAGACGCTGTTGTGAGCCGATCCTGACATGGGGAACAGACGCTCAATAAGATTTGCACCTCCGGAGAAGAGCAAACCCCCCCCTTCCCTGTCAGCATACGACCATAGTTCCCACCGGGGTTAGTTACCCGATCTTCCCTAAGGTTGCTCGTATCCCGGCCAGCACCGCGGGGAGGTAGGGATAGGAGTTGCTGGGTAAGAGGCTAAGGACCGCGAGATGGGGTCTATTTTATTCCTTCAGGTACGCGAAGTACCAATGGTACGCTTTACCCAGCATTTGCTGTGCCACATAAACAAAGTTTAAAAAAAAACCTGTTTACAGCGAGAAGTGAGAAATTAGGAGTTGGAAGTGAGACGTCTCACTTCTCACTCCTCATTCATCACTTCTCGATGCAACAAGTGGGTAGTGCGAAGTGGGTAGTGAGACGTCTCTCTACCCACTTCGCACTATTCACTTTTTGCATCGAGAAGTGATAAATGAGGAGTGAGATGTGAGAAGCGCGATATTAGTAGTGAGACGTCTCTCTACCCACTTCGCACTACTCACTTTTTACAGTAAGAAGAGGAAAATTAAGAGTGAGAAGTGAGGCGTCTCTCTTCTCATTGCTAATTTCTCACTTTTCAAATGAACTATTCGGCCAAACAATCCCTTCGACAAAATTACCCTGTCGGCCAAACGACTCTTTCTGCCAAACGACCCTTTCGGCCTAATGACCCTTTCGGCTAGACGACGCTTTCGGCCAAATGACCCTTTCGGCCAAATGACCCTTTCGGCCAAATGACCCATTCGGCCAAACGACCCTTTCGGCCAAATGACCCTTTCGGTCAAACGACCCTTTCGGCCAAACGACCCTTTCGGCCAAACGACCCTTTCGGCCAAATGACCTTTTCGGCCAAACGACCCTTTCGGCCAAATGACCCTTTCGGCTAAACGACTTTTTTGGCCTAATGGTCTGTTCAGCCTAGTGACATTCGGCCAAATGGCTTTCGGTCAAATGGCTTTCGGCCAAATGACCCTTCCCCATTTGGCATAACGGACATTTGGCATAATTGTGACCAGCGTCAAAAGTAAGGGTCTTTTGGCATAACTTTTCTTTGCGTTCGCTGAATGGTGACTAAGTGGTGCAGAAAACACACTGGAATAGTGAATATAACACCCGTCGATAACAATATTAAAAAAGACATTATCCTCTCGTGGAAAGAATGCATTTGCAATGCAATGCAAAAGTAGGTGCATGCCCGGATTCGAGCAATGGTGGATGTAATCCCTTTTTCGGAAGTAGGCGTGTGGCCGGATTATGGCAATGGAGGATATGATACCGTTTTTTAAAAGTAGGCGTGTGGCTGTTTTATGGCAATGGATGATGTGATCCCTTCTTTAAAACTAGGCGCTTGCCTGGATTATGACAATGGTGGATGTGATTCCTTCTTTAAAAGAAGGCGCTTGCCCGGATTGAAACAATGGTGGATGTGATCCCTTCTTTAAAAGTAGGCGCATGCTTGGATCAAGGCCATTGTGGATGCGACCCCTTCTTTAAAAGTAAACGGTTGCATTAGGGTGGCTCAAATTAGTATGGAAAAAACTTTTTTTTATTTTTTAGATGGGCCTTCTTATTCCGTTCTATTTGATGCATTGATGCTCTGGACAAAATTTCAGCCAAATCGGTCAACGTTTGGGCGGTGCTAAACTCGTTGGAAGTTTTTATGCAAAAATGTATGCAGAAACATCCAAAAACAGTGATTTGCAGTTGGACGGCACAACTTACCATGAAGAACTATGCTACTCATTCAGATCTTGAAGAATTTGATACAGAATGTTATGCAGAAAACCACGAGAAGATTAGAGTTTGCCCGGCTAAGTTATTAGCATTTCTCTGAAGTGGGGTTTGAGCAAATTTCGTTTCTTCTACCTTTGAAAAGAAATAAATTCACCCCTACAACACTCCAGTAAAATGCTAATATCTTTGCCTAATAAACTCTAATCTTCTCGCGGTTTTCAGCATAACATTCTTTATTTAATTCTACAAGAACTGATTGAGTATCATGGTTCTTGATCGTAAATTGTGCCGTCCAACTGCAAACCACTGGTTTTGGATGTTTCTGCATACATTTTTCCATATAAACTTCCAACGAGTTTAGCACCACCCAAACGTTGACCGATTTGGTTGAAATTTTGTCCAGAGCATCAGGGCATCAAATAGAACCGAATAAGAGGGCGGTCCATCAAAAAATTTGAATGAGTGTTTTTTGAGCCACCCTAGGTTGCATTGATTATGACAATGGTGGATGTGATTCCTTCTTTAAAAGAAGGCGCTTGCCCGGATTGAGGCAATAGTGGATGTGACTCCTTCTTTATAAATAGGCGCTTTCCGGGAATAAATCAATGATAGATGTGATCTCTTCCTCGAATAGAACAATTCAGATTGTTTTGGTTGAAGTAACTCATTTGAGACTTGATTGGTTTTAGTAACTCGTCTACGACAAGTGTATTGCATGAGTTTTTAAAGTTAGGCGCTTGCCCGGATTAAGGCAATGGTGGATTTGATCCGGTCTTAAGGCGCATGCCCGGATTGAAGCAATGATGGATTTAATCCCTACTTTAAAAGTAGGCATGTGGTCGGAATAAGTCAATGATGGATGTGATCCCTCCCTCGGAAGCAATTCTTACGTTTGTTATTTCATTCTTCCGGAAAATGTCTACCATCAGTCTTATTTTATCAGAAAACAGCCTCGACTCACTTTATCTACGCTAAACATTACATGAAATATCTCTTTCGTTTTCACAGTTTCACAAAATTATGCCAAATGTCCGTTATGTCAAATGACCCACTTTTTTCTTGCAGTTCTAAATTATACCAAATGTTCGTTATGCCAAATGACCATTATGCCAAATGGCCTTTATGCCAAATGGCATTATGCCAAATGTCGTTATGCCAATTGACTTTATGCCAAATGACCCAGACCCCTGAACACATTCCACAATGAGCCACGCCGGGAATTTTGGAGGAAAAAAATATTTTCACCTTGAAGATGTTATTTTAGAAACAAAGTGTCTTCAGTAAAGTCAAAGCTTATTATTCAAGCTATATTTTGAAGTTTTTTCCAAAAGGATGGCCCTACTACATTTTGAGATGATTTTTTTAACTTCTATATTTCTAATTTTAGCATTGTACGAAGTTCTAAAAAGTTGTTGTTTATTTAATTTGTCAGCACTTTGCTGAGGAAACCATTGTTGTACGTTATTTGTTTCATTTGTTATGATAATTTCGAATAATAATTTTAGAGTGATCCAAAAAAATCATTATTTTGCTTGCAACTTTTCAGTTTTAAATTTTTCGAAAAGACGTCTTCTACAAAGTTTTAGAGTATAAAAAATGCACGTTTTCTTTACACATCCGAGTGGATATATTTATAGATTGCAGAGATATCACGGTTTCTCTTGAAAAAATCCGCCATTTCCAAATGCCTGTATTTTTGAACAGGGGAAAAGGGGATCCATTTCTCCCTATGTTAGACAGAGGAAGGGCTAAGGATTACTATGCGTTTTTTGGATCTGGGAAATTTGAGGTTTTTTCAGCCGAGTGTAAGGCAAGAGTTAACACGCGTAGGCCCAGTATAAGGCAAACATTCACGAGCTCCTTTCCTTTCCTTCCCCGTTATGAGTTATTATGCACTGTTTAAATTATGCCAAATGACACACAAAGACGCTTAGTATTCCAACCCATCAAAACTTAACGGCAGTTTTATTAAACTTCAAGTATCGATAGCGATATTAAATATTTTCCTTTGCTCGGAAGCTGTCCGGTATTGTCATGAACAAACGTCTCTGTGGCCATTCTTCCAACCCAATAAACGAATAACCAGCAACATATTGCACACAGAACCAGAAAACAACCGAACACAAAGTAATAAAACAGTCAACTCCAGAAACTACTGGCACAGGCATTGCTACGGGTGCTGCTGCTGCAGTTGACTTGACTGCCAATCCCCTTTTACCACGGATGGGTGCTCGAAACTTGCCAGGCCCAAAACCAATTTCGATGCCTCCTCCTTTTTCTTAGGCGGGCATGAACTAGAGGAAAAACAGGCCTCAGTCTTCCACTGCCAAGCTGGAACTCATCGTGAAGGGAAAGCGGAACGTGGGACGCTTTCTCGATACCGATCTTATTGGTTCTATTTCTTTGACCTAAAACTCTCCACAAGTTTCTGAACAGTGACGAGTGTGGCTGAATACTTGCCAGATATGTTTTTTTCTTTCCTTTATTTTATTTCTTCTTGGGTGTAAGTGGATCGGCCTTATTTTTCAAACTCGTATCAATTTTATGCTTCGATGTAAATTTTGGAACGGTTCGATTGAAAACAGTTTCATAAAATCTAGATAATTAAATGCTGGATTTACCAAAAGAGGTTTCAGAAAGGCAACAATTATTTGTTTAGAATATTATTTTATATTTAATTGCAAATTGAATTACATCAATGTAGGATGAAATTCAAATTGTTTGATATTGCAAATAAGTTATAACGCTTATGTTGTATAAACGTAGTTTTGACAATTTTTTATAAATCTTCTGTGCTTCGCCTACAAAGAAGGATTTTCCACTCTTTTAGGTATTCCCAACCGGCAGCATCTTAAAGAAGAATCTCCTCTCCAGCGCCGGGTAAAAGTGGCTCCATTCTTTCCGTAGTGAAGCAGAGGTCAAGTCGCTGGTTATTGTTGTTTTGTTACTCCGGGCACCAGCAGCGGCAAATCGGCCCACAAGGGAAAATCGATTTAAACTTTTTTTTTTCTCCATCGTCGACCGCCATTCCCGGGGTGCCTTTTTCTATTTAGGTTTGCCTGACACTTGAATGTTGGCATATATTTTGTTTATAGCGAGCGAAGGAAAGCCTGCCTGCTGATGATGCTTGTGTACGACTTCAGCAGCGGCTTTCCACTGCAGCACTCATAGATTGTGTTAAGCGCAAGGAAAAAGTTTGTTGTAGGGTCAGATGTTGAGTACCATTGTTCGAACCCGTTCCGCCCATTTATGGTGCACTGGGTTCACACTCAAGTGCTAAGTGCCTATGGAAAATCGAGAATTGCTACAGTTGGAGCCAATATGGAACAGCTTTAGAAGATGTGCGAGTAGAGCTACATAGTCAAAAAATAATTTATTAAGAGGTTAACTTTGAAAGTTTAAATTGACTAACTTAATTTGAAAAGAAAAATTGGTATTTGGTTTCAATGCTTCTGGCGCAGATATACGAATCGGGAAAATATTTTCAGGTTTACACAAACTATCTGTGAAATGGGGAAAGGACGAAAATTGAAACGAAACAAAAGTCATTTGGCCGAAGGTCTCTAGGCTAAAAGTTGTTTGACAGAATATGCAATTTGGCCGAAAATAACGTTTGACCTAATTAGTCGTTTGACAGAAAGGGTAATTTGACCAATAATGTCATTTGACCGAACGACTCAAAGACCATTTCAGCCAAACCATCAGCCATTTCCGGTGAAAAGACCGGTTGGGCCAAACGACATTTTTGGCTATATGACTTGTTCGGCCAAACGACATTAGATCTATTTGACAAAACGATTTTTGGTTTAATGACCTGTTCGGCTAAACGGTTGAGTAGTTTGTCAATAACTCATATCAGTGGTTGAATGTATGTTGGATTTCTAGTACAAAGATTTTTCTACATCTCTGCTTTTGTTGGAGTGCGCGATTGGACATGTTTTAAAACGGATGCAGAACTTTCGCGAAGTCTGTGTGGCATTGGATAGGCCTATCATAGCAGCCATCGTACAAGATAATCATTCGCAGTCAGCCACGAGGTAACTCGCGAGCAAGGAGCTAGACTAGCCACTATTTGTATTGCATAACATCAGCGAAAGAGTAAAAGAGATAACTCGAGGCATGCAGCGCTGATCAGTGCCACCTTAGTTAAGTCTAGCTCATTTGGACATTTGGTCGAAAGCGGTTTTTTGAACAAATTCTCTTGGTACATTAGTCGAATGACGTTCCGTCGAATTGATATTTCAAAAGAAAGGAACTTTAGTCAATAATAATTAAAATTAAATGATTTATTGCGGTGTTTCAAAAAGTCACATAATTATTGTCCCAATATTATCAGAAGAATGATGGGTTTATAAAAAGAATTATTAATAGGAAAGCAGTAAACATTCTGCATAGGATATTGACTATGGCGAACCCCTCTAATCGACTAAGATGAATCTATGCCATCTAGTCAAAAGTCATTTCGGCACCAACATTTTAAAAGGGCAAAATTGCTTTTGCAAACAAGAGCTTATTACGTCACTGGAGAGCGAAGGCCCACCCACGCAATTCGGCGCCAATTGATGAAAGTGGTGTTGGATTGCTTGGATTCGACGCCAAAAAATCAATGGTGTTGGATTGCGTGCGTGGGCTCAAATTGGCCCACCAGCGTCGTGCGAAGCTCTTGTTTACAAAAGCAGTTTGTAATGTTCGATCTAATCGAGTGACATTTGGTCAAAAAGACATTACATCGGTTAGACATTAGGTCATATGGCCATTAACGAGTTACGGTTTAAAATGAATTTTTTACTGAATTAATTATTATACAAATATTGGATGAAAGAAAGTATATTCATAAAAAAAATAAGAAAAGCTATGATGTACATTACTTATATATAAATGTCCATTCGACCAAATTTCCCTTCGACTTAACAACTCGACTTCGACTCTCGACGAAATGGTCCAATGGAATAGAAGTTATTTCACCATTAATACCTCATATTTTTCTGTGTCCGTAGGTTTTCAATTTTTCTGGTGTCCACCAGGGTCTCCAGCGTCACTAGCGCTGCTGATTGAACTTCCTCACGTCCACTGAATTCCTCTTATCAGTTCATCCATGTGTCTTGTGGAATAATCAAATGTAACCAAAAATCCATGTTACATGTTACTCAATTATCCATGTAACTAAATTATCTATTGCCAACTTGTTATGTTGAAAAATACCTTTCAACATTCGACTAAATGTCCATTCGACTTTTTAAATGTTCTGTCGAATAAAGTTCCTTTTGTCCTTTCGACCAAATGTCCATTTGACCAAATGTCTCTTCGACCAAATGTCGTTTCCACCAAATGATCGTGTTATTGAGAGTGTTATTGTGAATTATAATGATCATATTTCTGCATGGCGGGACGCCTGCATTCAAGTGGTGGGACGCCCGGAGGAAGAAAAATGTTTTTGGGGATCGTAATGATTACATTTCTGCTTGGTGGGACGCCCGCATTCAAGTGTTTCTTCCTCTGGGTTGGTGGGACGTCCACAAGAAGAAAAGTGTTATTGTGGATCGGATTAATCACAACTCTACGTGGTGGAGCACCCGCACTTAAGAGTTTCTTCTTCTGTGTTGGTTAGACGCCCACGAGAAAAATAAAGTTATTATCCTTTCCTTTCCTGACGTCTGTTTTTAAGGGCTTTGAAAACAACAAATTGCATTCGATCCGGTTGAATCCCAATATTTAATTTAACTGGAAAAATTTTATAGTAGAAACTACCATTGAGAACAGTACCGACGTTTTTCAACCGAAGTGCCAATCGTCTTAAAATAACTAAAATATGGTCTATCTTACTATAAAAATAGTATATTCAACCGCTTACATGGTTATTCTTACTGAAAACATAGTAAAATTGTATAGTAAAATCAACTATTTTGTTTGAGTCTATGCTAAATAACAATTTTTGTGGTGAAATTGAAAATAATATCAATCAGATTTACTACATTTATGGTAAAATTAAGCGATTTGTCCCTTCAGTTGAAAAACGTCGGTACTGTTCTTAATTTTACCACAAAATTGTAATTTCTACTACAAAGTTTTTTTCAGTGTGGGCAACAAAATGGAAATGACTCATTTGGTGGACTCATTTGGCCGAAAGGGTCATTTGACCGAAAGGATCATTTGGCCGAAAGGATCATTTGGCCGAAAGGGTCGTTTGGTCGAAAGGGTTATTTAGTCAAAAGGGTCTTTTGGTCGCAAGGATCATTTGGCAGAAAGGGTCATTTGGCCGAGAGGGTCATTAAGCCGAAAGGGTCATTAGGCCGAAAGGGTCGTTTGGCCGAAAAGGTCATTTGGCCGAAAAAGTCGTTTGGCCGACCGTTTGGCGGAAAGAATCATTTGGCCGGAAGGGTCATTAAGCCAAAACGGTCATTTGGCTGAAATGGGCATTTGGCCGAAAGAGTTATTTGGCCGAAAGGGTCATTTGGTCGAAAGGTCATTTGACCGAAAGAGTCATTTGGGTCGTTTGGCCAAAAACGTCATTTAGGCCGACCCGAAAGGGTCGTTTGGCCAAAAACGTCATTTAACCGAAAGGGTCATTTGGTCGGAAGGGTCATTTTACCGAAATGGCCATTTGGCCGAAAGGGTTATTTGGTCGAAAGAGTTATTTGGCCGAAAGGGTCATTTGCCCGAAACGGTCGTTTGGTCGAAAGGGTCTTTTGGCCGAAAGGGTTATTTTGCCCAAAGGGTCTTTTGGTCGAAAGGGCCATCTGACCGAAAGGGTCAGTTGGCCGAAAGGGTCGTTTGGCCGAAAGGGTTATTTCGCCCAAAGGGTCATTTGGCCGAAAGGTTGATTAGGCCGAAAGGGTCATTTGGCCAAAAGGGTCGTTTGGCCGAGAAGGTCATTTGGTCGAAAGGGTCATTTAGGGTCATTTCTTCAGCACATACAGTCAGATCTGCGCTGTGTAGCAATCACACTCCCGCTTCATGCCCTTCTGTTTAGGTTTGTACGTTCGTTCAAAAAACCCTTTCCTCGGTTAAGTCAGGCTGCGCTGGGTATGTAGCTCTTCTTGCGCTCCCGCTCCATGCTTATTCTTTCGTTCGTTGGTGTGGTGCAATGAATGAACTCCCGACAGTAGGTAGTTATCTTTGCAAGCGTTTTGGTGGAAAGAGCTAAAGAACCACTGTTCGTTAAAAAGGAGCGGCCGCTTTCTCAGTCGCAAAGAAGAGCTATTTCTTTTGATCTGTTCACGAGCGAGCTGCCCACCCCTAGATTGTTAAGGTGAGTGCACAAGATAATATCGCACACGTCCTGTTCTTGCGACTGTACTTTCGAAATTATTGGACATTTCGCAATGAAACTCACGCAGTGTAAATAACACATTCTGAAGCCGTTGTACACACAATTTTAAATTGCAATCAACTCAGGAGGAGAAATGTTATCGATCTTTGAAAGTGATGCAATTTGGTTTCGTACACCCTTTAAATGTCCCTTAGAATAAATGTTTATTCCACCAAGCATCCATTCGACTAGATGCCCATTCGACTAAATGTCCATTCGACCGAATGTCCCTTCGACTAACTGTCCCTCCTATCAAATATCCTGTCGACTAAATGTCATTCGACTGTTAGTGTGTTATTGTGTTATTGTGTTATTATAGATCGTGTTATTGAAAGTGTTATAGTGGATCGTAATGATCACATTTCTGCGTGGTTGAACGCCCACATCCAAGTGTTCATTCTGGTGCGTTGGTGGGACGTCCACAAGAAGAATAGCGTAATTGTGGATTGTAATATCCACATTTCTGTGTGGTGGGACACCCGCTGTGGCTGTTCGGCCACATTGAGAGTTGACGTAAAGTCAATGTCAACTTCTCTCCCCGAACAGCCAAGATAGCTGTGTGGTGTCGGCAGTCAGTTATCTGGCTAAGAATAACGCTACGGATTGCCTGTTCTGGTGGTAGAAGTCCACCATACAGGTGACCCCAAATTCTTGGTGTGATGCGGCTTTATGCTTACCGTGCCTACGAATGAATGGTTAGGGGGGTCTAAAAAGAACCTAACCGCTAACGGAGCCTGTGAAGCACCAGGGCACCCTTCACAGTATCTAGCCCTTACTGCGCTAACCGGAGCTATGGCGTAGTTGATTTTTTGCTTCTCCGAAATAATCGGCTACTCTTATTCAATCTCAACTTGAGGTTAAATAATAATGGGATTATGGGCATGTTTTTATTCAGTTTTTCAACAAATTGTCACCTATATAGATAGCTTTATGCGTTATACACATTGTACTCTGTGTTTCGTCTTTGACTTTCTTGATAAGAAACCAATTTGGTTTCATCGTTGCTGTTCATATTAATGCTGAAGTTGTGGAGTGCATTATCTTAATTTGCAATGGGCACGAGGCGAACCGGTCCAGGGCCGAAAACCTCATTAATAAAGATATTAATAATAATAAATAATTTGCAATGGCTTCAGTTAAGATAGCTCAAATCAATCTGCAGCATAAAAGAACAGCAACGATTAATCTTTGTAGACTCAGACTTGTAGACTGTGCTTGTTAACAATGCTATTGTTGCTACACTTATCTCTGAACTAACAACCAGAGATGTATGTGCTGTCACAATTGATGCAACTGGCGGAACCCCCGTCAGGAACTACGTCTATTGTTCGGTTTATTTACCACATGATGAACCATCCCCTACGGATGCTTTCAAGCGAGTTGTCATATATTGCACTTCAAAAGACCTTCCGCTAATTGTCGGCAGTGATGCTAATGCTCATCACATCATCTGGGGTAGTTCGGATATCAATCTGAGAGGCTCCAGCTTGAAGGAATACTTAAGTAGTACCGAACTTAGTTTAGTAGTACTTAGTACTAGTTAGCAATCGCCCAACCTTTAAGGTATCTAATAGAGCAGAGGTGTTAGACATAACCCTTTGCTCAAATAGAATCAGTCACGAATTGACGAATTGGCATGTGTCAGATGAGGAATCGATATCTGACCATCGCTACATCTACTTTGATCATTTGAATGTCACTTCGCAGACCTTGCGTTTTAGAAATCCCCGTTCGACAAACTGGGATCTTTACACAGAGTTGCCAAATTTCATGGATACCTACCTTCTATAGAAACTCCTACCGACTTGGATGATGCAGTTGATACTACAACGTTGCACATCGTGGAAGCTTTCTGTAAAAACCTCAAGAAGAACCCGTTGGTGGAATTCCGATTTGGCTAAGCTAAGGAAGCAGTGCAGAAGGAGTTGGAACAGATGCCATTCAGCATGGACGGATTCTTTCAAGTTGGCTCGCATAGCTTACTAGAAGGCTCTACGATCTGCTGAACGATCCGGCTGGAAAAACCTTTGTACAAATGTTTCCAATTTAGGGGAAGCCAGCCGATTGAATAAAATTCCTGCGAGATCCAAGGATTTCCAAGTTGGCGAATTTCGCAAGCCAAATGGCGACAACACTTCTACTTCTGATGAAGAATCGTTAGAGCACTTATTTGATACGCATTTCTCTGGATGTGTCGATATAACATCTTCGGATGTTCCTGATGTCTTTTCATGTAGCTATGGGTCTTGGGCTCAAGCCCGTAGAATCATAACTACTGAATCGATTCAATGGGCACTTAACAGTTTTGCTCTCTACAAATCTCCAGGGGAGGATGGGACTTATCCCGTTCTACTTCAGAGAGGTTTTGAACATATCAAATATGTTTTGAAAAAGCTTTTAGTATGCAGTTTTGCTACTGGGTATATTCCCACATCCTGGCGGGATGTCACTGTAAAGTTTATCCCAAAAGGAGGACGTGTTTTAGACCCATCAGTCTGACCTCATTTCTTCTGAAATGCTTAGAACGTATTATCGATCATCACATTCGTGATGACTGTTTGGCAAACATGCCTCTTCATGTTAATCAACATGCTTACCAATCTGGAAAGTCCACCGTGACTCTTCTACACAAGGTTGTGTACGATATCGAGAAAGCATTCGCTCAAAAGCAATCGTGCTTGGGTGCTTTCTTAGATATTGAAGGTGCTTTCGACAACGTGTCTTTCGATGCAATATTGGAAGCCGCACGTTGTCATGGGCTATCTAATATAATTACTTAATGGATTCACCAGATGCTTAAAAACCGACATCTCTACTCGACATCACGTCAAGCAGCGATTAGGAAATTAAGTGTCTACGGCTGCCCTCAAGGGGGAATATTAACTCCACTTTTGTGGAATCTCGTTGCAGATACGCTATTGAGATTACATACACAATAATGGCGGTTTTCCTACCTACGGATTTGCCGACGACTATCTAACATTTATATTGGTTTTGTGCATTACTACCTTATTCGACCTGATGCAAAATGCTTTTCAGGTAGTTGAAAGCTGGTGTCGCCAATATGGCCTTTCAGTCAATCCGAATAAAAGATCTATTGTTCTTTTCACGGAAAAACGTAACCGTAATGGTATTTGTCCATTACATCTTTTTGCTTCTGAAATCAATTTGACTGATAAGGTAAAGTATGTGGGTCTAATTTTGGATTCAAAGCTTTCCTGGACTCCTAACATTGAGTTCAGAATCAAAAACGTGTATGGCTTTTGGCCACTGCCGATGAACCTTTGGTAAAACTTGGGGTCTTAAACCCAAATATATAAAATGGATTTACATAACAGTTGTACGACCAATTTTGGCTTATGGATGTCTTGTGTGGGGGCAAAAGGTGGAAGTGAGGACAATTCAGTCTAAATTAGGCCATCTTCAAAGAATGTGCCTAATGGCAATGACTGGTGCGTTCTTTTCAACTCCCACGGCTGCTTTAGAAGTTCTCTTCGACGTGGCCCCACTACACATACATCTCAAACAAGAAGCACTTTCTTGTACTTACCGACTATGGGTACTCGCTTTTATGGAAGAGAATCCTGTAAACCGCAGTTCTACACACACTTCGTTGTTACCGCTTATGGTTAATTGGGACAAAATTTTCCTTGCTCCAAGTGATCTCACACACGTTAGTAGTTTTCCTTATAGGACATTTTCAACACAATTCCCCTCGCGGGATGAGTGGACATCTGGCTATTTGGAGAGAAGTATGTCAGACAGCATTGTTTGTTACACTGACGGCTCCCTCCTCGAAGGTAGAGCAGGTGCAGGCGTCTATTCGCGTGAGCTGAGATTGGAACAGTCACACTCACTGGGTACACACTGCACTGTCTTTCAAGCGGAAATATTTGCCATCATGTGTGGAGTGCAATCTGCACTGCAGCAACGCATTATGGGCAAAGTAATATACTTCTGTTCAGATAGCCAAGCAGCTATTAAAGCTCTCGCCTCGGCCAACTCAAGGTCGAAGTTAGTAATCGTATGTCGAACTCAAATTGAGGAACTGAATTCAGTTAATACTTTACACCTTATATGGGTACCTGGCCATTCTTCCATAGCTGGAAACGAATTGGCTGATGAGTTAGCTCGTAATGGAGCATCGCATAACAAATGTTGGGTGAAGCTTTTGATCAACTCTTGGGCTGTCACGCAGCACAAAATGGCATTGGAGTAGTCTGGATTCATGTCATCAAACAAAATTGTACATCCGGAAGCCATCTCCGGTAGTAGCAAACTATTAAGCTAATCTGTCTAAACTGAATTGCAGTGTCTTAGTCAAGGCCTTGACAGGTCAGTCCCAGCTAAATTATCACATGGCAAATATTCAATCATCTGTTTGTGATAGTTGAGAATCCGATTATGGAACTTCTTATCATGTAATATGTAACTGCCCAGTCTATGCACAATTGCGCTTCCAAATATTTGGTAAACACTTACTTAGTGAAATTGACTTCAGAAACCTGAACCTATTTTGAGTATTTTGATGTTCATAACCCGTTGTGGTAAGGAGCTATAAGCTCTTGTACGCTTATGAGTTGTATGCCCTCTTCAAGGGCCGTTTTCCAAACATTCCCTTTGTTCTTCCATCCATATTCCTTTCCTTTTGTTCACTTCCTTTTCCGTCAGGTGTGTGATGAAAAAGGCTGTGAAGGCGATGGCACAAATCTCCCAAATTGAGGTGAACGTGCCCCTGGAGCCGACGTTATCAGATACTTGATGGCCGAATAGGACATTTGAACGAATAGGACATTTGATCGAATAGGTCATATAATAGGTTAAAAGAACCATTTCTTCATCAGACCGCATCGTGTTTTCGTGCTGTGCGGTTCTTTCTCTCTTTGCCGAAGGAAGTTTTAATACTACCCGAAGCTATTTTAATTTCAACGGTGCTTCTTAGCGCTATTTGTACCCACTGATCCTGTTACGATCTTTGCAAGGACCCGTGCCTTCGTTTTACGTTGGACCCGTTTGCGGAAGTAAAATTCCGACAAGCGGTGGTAATCCTGCAGGGACACCGTTCTGGGAAAAACCTCTTAGAAGGTCACGTCTCCACGCTCAGCAATGAGTATTAACAAAAACAAGAGGAAGGGGGAGTCTCTGAATTCTCCACTTCCTTCAAAGAAACAAGGTTTCAAGACCGTCCTGCCCAAGCGCGGAAAAAATAGAAAGAAGCTGGAGAATTCAGATATTCCTTCTAACTCTAATATCGGAAATAATTCTTCTCCAATCGAACTGAGCAATCAGTTCGATTTGATTAATGATGAAATTGAGCAAATCGAATCTACCTCTAGCCCAGGTGATTCGATTCATGCGAAAAAGCAAAGGATTCCGCCAATTGTGGTATCTGTTGCCGAGTTTTCTGGCTTCCGGAATGAGATTTTGAGTAACCTTCAGGGGATCAAGGTTTCATTTCAGATTGCTAGGAAGGGTGACTGCCGCGTTTTGCCGGGATCCTTTGACGATCGCAAACGTCTTCTTCACTATTTAACTGAGAAGCGCCATAAATTCTTCACATACGACGACAAAACTGATCGATTGTTCAAAGTCGTCTTGAAAGGTCTCCCCAGTGATGATAAATCACTGGATGAGATTAAAATTGAAATTTCTCAATTACTTGGATTTTCACCAGTCCAAGTAATTAAGATGAAAAAGAAATCCCACTCTGGTACTTCCCAGAGGGGCATTTCTCAAGAATTTTACTTAGTTCATTTTAACAAAAGTGAACTAAATAATATGAAAAGTTTGGAAAAGGCCTGTATTATGTCCCATGTCCGTGTTACATGGGAACATTTCCGCAGGCCTGGGGGAAATTTCCAAACCCCCACCCAGTGCCGTAAGTGCCAAAAGTGGGGTCATGGAACCAAACATTGTCACATGGATGCTAAATGCATGGTTTGTGGTGGAACCTCTCACGCCAAGGACGCATGTCCTGTGAGAGAAGATTCCAATAAATTTAAATGTTCAAATTGTGGGGGCAATCATAAATCCAATTTCTGGGAATGCCCTTCACGCAAAAGTTTTGAATTCCCGTGCAAAATTGATGACGGGAAATTCCAATCGGATCCCAGATTCGACGGGTAGAAATTTTTCAAACGCTCAAATTTCGAAACCAGTTACCGGTCGAGCAATTCATACCCACCACAATTCACAAACAAATTTTGCCGCTCGTCAACGGGTAGCAAGCACTTCAGTAAATTCCAATTTTTCCAATGTACCTACGTATGCAAACATCGCTGCTGGTAGACCAAATTTCTCTTCTCAAAATGAGGTTTATACCTATGT